>NC_084799.1:68813642-69486856 GCF_963169125.1 Humulus lupulus | reverse complement strand
TGCGTTTGGAAAGTCGTCCCGTGTTTTGCTGTTTTAGGGCATAAGCATGAACGCCTTTAGGGTGTCTTTCTCTGGAAAAACACTTCTTTTGGTGGGCTTAGGCTCGGGGTCTGAGTCTGGTTCCTTGCTGTCCTTCGGGTGGCATGGTGCCAACCCCTCGGTAAGCTCGGTGGGAGCCTCTCCAAGCAGTTTTCGAGGAGGGTCTCCCCGACGCCTTTGATACCACTAGGGTATGACAAGGGTGCTGACTGCTTAGAGTGTTTTCTTCTTTCTTTTCTTTTGTCCAGTGACGAACATCTCGAAGGAACAACTCCTTGCTGCGGGGGAGGCTGATTCTGCCCAAGAGAAAGGCTCTCCTGTCGCGGGTGGAAAGGGGAAAGGAAAAGCGAAAGCGGTCGCGGCTAGCCCACCAACCTCCAATAGTTCCATCTGGGAGATGGACCAAAAACCGAACCTTTTCAGGAATTATGGCATGCTAGAGCTGTATTCCTCTGAGGCAGGCCTGAAGAACATCCCAGGTCTGATGTGGCACCGTCTGTCGGTGCTGGGTGAGTCAGCTAGCCAGAGCCACGAAGGCTTTGGTGCCTGGAGTTGGGCACACATAGTGTGCGGAGCGCACTTGCCCCTAAGGAGTTACTTCGCCAATTTCTGTGTGAAGGCGGGGATTGCCCCCTTCCAGTTAATTCCTCCCAGTTACAAGCTCTTAGCGGGGTGGTTCATCTTTTGCAAGTCCCGGAGGCTGGAAGCTCCTACCCCGGAGGAGGTGCTGTACTTTTATGGGTTGAAGTCTCAGCCTATGAGGGGTCATTCAGACAAGGTGGGGTTTTATAGGCTAGAAAGGCACCCGGATGTGATGTGCCCCACTTGTCATACCGCGAGGGTTCCAGACCTCCGGGAATACTGGTTCCTGACGACTGGCTTCCCGCTGAAGAGGGTGCCAGCTCTATCTTTGGATTTCAAAATCCCTGGTAAGTGTTTCCTCTTTTCCTTTTCAACTTTGTTTCTTTGTGTTTGATTTGCCTTTTGGGAGGATCTCTAACGCTTGTATTTGATTTTTGCAGAAGTCGTTCCGCGGACACCTCGCTGCGCGGAGATGATAAGGAGGTCCAAGTTCTACGAAGGGCTTTCCGAGGAAGAGTTGAGAGTGGAGGGACTTGTGACCTCCGAATCGTTGAGGGAGTATGGGTTACTCGCCTCCTTCCAGAATATTGAGCCAGTAAGTGGTAGGGGGCAGACTCAGGTGTCGGCTGACATCCGGGAGCAGATTGCCCTGGAGCTGTCTAAGGTGATCACCCAAGCCGCTCGGGACGAAAATACTCTATCTCCTAGTTGGGAGGAGAGGTTCCCCGACCCCCAGCCGGAGGGAGAGGAGATCGAGGCTCGCCACGCCGCGGCTTACCCTAACGAAGGGGCTCCGGGGGCTAGTTCCTCCGGGAGAGGTAAGACTAGTTTTCGATTGATCCACACCCCCAGCCTGTCTGAAGTTTCCCAAACCTCTCAGATGGGGTTTGATCCTCGTTTCCTTAGGCTAGATCCGCGTAGGATACCTTTCGACAGGTACTGTGATAGGGTAGATGAGCTCCTCTGGTGTCTGAGTGATGGTAGTCTGCCAGAAGGTGTCATCATGGTTGACCCTTCTTCTCTCAGCATGTTCTTCCCGGACTTCAAGGAGTACGGGAGCTTCCTGGAGCAGGAAACGATGTTTTGTTTTGCTCGGGGAAGGCCATCCACGTTTCTCGTGCATGGTCGTCCCTTTCAAACTTTTCTTTTTCTTGTTTCTTGTTCCCTGCTGGCGGGCTTGCTTGTACTTTTGTGTTGCTGATTGTCTTGTCTTCCGCTTATCTTCTTTCTCATTTCTTGTTGGTTCGCTAACCTTGCTTTGTACGTTTCTTGCAGAGTATCCCGAAGCCAAGATGTTGGGGAGGGTTACTTTGCTTATTAAGAAGGCTGCCACCAGCCAGGACCCGCCCACGGGGAAAGGACGGAAGCCCAAGGCTGGTAGGGGAGGTAAGGCTGCCTCCCCCAAGAAGACAAGTGGCGAGGCGCAAGCGTCCCCGAGGGTAGAGAAGTCCCCTGCTGAAGGGCCTTCCGAGACTATGATGGTCTCGAGTAGCAGTAGCGACGGGGAAGGGCTTGTGTTCCCCGTGAGGACAACTGGGGTGAGCAAGCGTCCCGGAGGAGATGCTGAGGGTGCTAAGAACAAACGCCTTAGACACTCTTCTCCCGGTCGAAGGCCACAACAACAGCAACGACAGCAATCACAACTACAACAACAGCAGCAACAGGAACAAGAGAGACAATCACCAACGCCGCAGCAGCAGCAACAGCAACATCCAAACCAGCAGCAGCAACAAGGGCAATTACTTCTGCTACCGCAGCAGCAAAAGCAACAGACCGGGGCCTTAATATCCCGGCTGCCTCCTCCTCCAGTCCAAAGGGGGTCCACCCTTCCGGGGTCTCCGTCTTCTCAGACAACCAATCTTCCCCTGCCTGGCCTGAAGTTCCACTTTCCGCGGAAGCCGACCAGTTTTCCCGCTGCCCTCCTGGAGGGTGTAAGACGGGCCGATGGTTTTTTGAAGAGGCGGCTAGAGGCGGAGAAGGCCGTTACTCAGGGAAGGGCAGATAACTTGTCTGCCGTGAAGAGGGCTGAGCTGGCCGAGGGGGTGAGATCTCCTCACCCGGCCGGATCGGTTCTGGATGGTCCAGCCTTGGAGAAGAGGCTGGTGCCTAGGCTTGGACGTGCATTGGCGCCGTTCGGAGCTGAGATGATGGAGGACATGGCCTTGAGCTTATGCGAGCTCAATTCTGAGAAATGGGCCATCAGTAGCAGCAAGGATCCGCTGTTGCTGACACACGCTGTGAAGCAGCAACTGTCCGGGGTAAGCCGTCGGTTGTTATTTTTTTTTTTTTTTTTTTTGGATCACCTCTCTTTTGGTCCGGCTTTAGCTCATTCGGTTGTCTTTCCTTGCAGGCCTCTATGATCGCGGAACGCTCGTTCCGGGAGGTTGGTGCAGCTCTGGTTCAGCTGGAGGAGAGCCAGCTGGCTCGCCAGGCCTTGGAGGCGGAGAAACAGAAGCTGACCCAACAGGCCTTGGGGGCTTCGGAGAAGATTGATCAGGCCCGGCGCACGGCTGAAGAAGAGGCGGAGAAGAAATATCTTGCCAAATATCAAGAGTACCGGGCCAAGGCAGAGAATGAGTTTAGACAGCGGTCGGATGGGATTAAGACCGAAAACTCCAAGCTCCGGGAAGAGCTGTCCCAAGCCAAGGTGGAGAAAGATACCCTGGAAGCCCGCTTGCAATCAAAGAACGATCTCCTCCTTAAGCGGCAAGAGGAATATTCCACTCTTCAGAGTAAGCTGCACGACGAGGAGCAACTCCATAAGAGGAGCAGGGATCTCGTGTCTATGCTTCAGTTGGGGGTCGCCGAGAAGGATAAAGAGATCGGGGCTTTGCAATTCACTGCCAGGGGGCATGTGACCGAGAAGCAATCCGTGCTGAACCAAAATAGGGAGCAGCGCAAGGCGATAGATTCTCTTAAGGGGGAGCGGGATGCCTCCAAGGCCGAAATGGAAAAATTGAGGGCCCAACTAACTGCCGCGGAAGCACAGCTGGCAACCTCCGAGGCGGAGCGGTTGAAGGAGAAGGAGGATGCTGAGGTGATACTGAACAGGACTATTAATATATCGCATGTGGTCCTCATGCATCAACTCTGGAAAGTGAACCCGGAGGTGTTAGGCTATCTGGGAGATGATGCCGAAGCCATGAGGGAGAAGCTACTCGTGTGGGATCAGGGCCCAGAGGCGTATGTCCAAACTTATAACATTGACGATCGTGCTGAAGCTCCTGAGGCGGGATATCCCGGAGAGGCGGGGACTTCTGAACCTTCTCATGACCAAATTCCTCCTTCCAATGAGCCGACTCCGCCAGCCTCAGCTGAAACAGATGCCCCCGAAGCTGCGGTCGTGGACGCTGTAGTTACCCCCAATGTTTGAAGGGGTTTTATCTTTACTTATTTTTCATTTTGAGTTTTTCATTGCGGACATTTTTACCATAATCATAGCATTCTCCTTTCTTTTCTGCCGAGTTCTTTATTTATCCTTGCGCTTAGGGTAGACATTTATACGGTAGAAACTGTTGTAGGGGCGTATGGGGTTTTGGTTCCAACGGCCAAAACCTATGCACCTCCCACTTGAAGCTTTAACGGATGATGTCTTGTTCCCATGTAGTTTCTAGGTTACGAAGGTTTCCTGGTTCCAACGGCCAGGCTCCTTTCACCGCACTTTATCTTTCCTGAGGCAAATAGTCAATCCAGGGACTTGTAGTTATACCGTTCGCTGGGATTGCTAAGGTGAGTCGTTTCATTGTTTGGAACGGGAGTTCTTTTGGTGAGCGTCGCTAGACTTAAGGTTAGATCTTTGCGAAGCAAAACTAACTGTTGTTGCGAACCTCATTGTGGCTGACTTCAGGGACCTGGCATGGAGCCCTGCGAGGCAAGGCTTATTGTTGTTGGGGAAATCGCCACGCCCACCAGGTGTGATCCTGGAGCAGGGGCTTTGCGAAGCAAAGCCGGCTGTGAGTGGGGGGATCAAGTATGTCTGCTTCTGGAGCTGAAACTTGCAATGGCCATGGAGCTTGCCATGCATTATTTTGTGAGATCCGGAGTTGGAGCCTGCGAAGCAAGGCTTACAACCGTCGCGGATCTTGCCATCTTTCGCCTCGCTGGACCCGGAGCTGGAGCTTGCGAAGCAACGCTCTACAGCGCTCGCGGATCTTGCCATCTTTCGCCTTGCGGGATCCGGAGCTGGAGCTTGCGAAGCAAAGCTCTACAGCGCTCGCGGATCTTGCCATCTTTCGCCTTGCGGGACCCGGAGCTGGAGCTTGCGAAGCAAAGCTCTACAGCGATCGCGGAGAATTCTGCAAAGGACTTGTCAGGGAGTTGGGGGTGTTTTGGCGTAGCTCTATGAACGTGCCTCGACCCCCAGTCCCGTCCATCGCTGGGCTACACAGGAGATAATACTTATGATACATAATGGCAGGCATTTCCATGGCAATTTTCACATAAGCACATATGACACGTAATGCAAGCATGTTCATGGCAACAAATAAACCTAAGCTCAACAATTTAAACATTTCAAACAATTTAAAAATTTCAAACACAATGCTAGCACATAAGTGGTGTTCTGTGTACGTTTTGTTCAAGGGGCGTATGGTTATGCCTTAGCCATGTATACCCCCCAAGTGAGCGTGGGGTCCAGACGTCTCCGGACCGCGTGGTCACTTGTTAAAACGCAGCTTTGAACACAGGGATAAAAAGTGCAGTAAAAGCGGAGTGAATCTCTCCGTGTTTCATTGAATTAGCCTGCTAGGCGTGAGTTTTACAACAGGGAGGATTATTTCCACATTTTTCGCTTTTGTTATTTTCACCAAGGACTTCCGACTGGATGGTCCGGGGCCTACTGGTAGTAACGGCGGAGGTGCTCCGCGTTCCAGGCGCGCGGGACGTTAGATCCGTCGAGTCTCTTTAAGTGATACGTCCCATGGCCCACTTTTTGTTGGACTTCGTAGGGGCCTTCCCAGTTGGGTCCGAGGACTCCTACTCCCGGGTCCTGCGTAGCAGGAAATACTCTCCGTAGGACAAGATCTCCAACTTCGAATGTACGGCTCTGGACTCTCATGTTAAAGTGTCGGGCTATCTTGCCTTGGTACATTTTTAGTTGGACCTGCGACTGCTCCCGGAGCTCCTCGATCATGTCCAAGGACTCCTGGAGGAGGGCATGGTTCCGGGTAGGATCGTAGGTGTCTTGCCTGTGAGAGGGGATCATAGCTTCTACTGGGATGACGGCCTCGCAACCGAAGGTCATGGAATAAGGCGTGTGCCCCGTCGAAGTTCTCTCTGTTGTGCGATAAGCCCAAAGTACTCGCGGAAGTTCTTCCGGCCAGTGAGCCTTGCAGGCTTGGAGTTTTTTCTTCAACGTGGTCTTTAATATTTTGTTTACAGCTTCCACTTGTCCATTAGCCTGTGGTCTGGCGACTGCGGAAAAGCTTTTGATAATTCCATGCGAAGCACAGAAGTTCGTGAAGTGTTCACTGTCAAACTGCTTTCCGTTGTCGGACACAATTTTCCGTGGAAGCCCAAAACGACACACTATATTCCTGATGACAAAATCCAGTGCTTTTTTAGATGTGACCGTGTTCATAGGTTCAGCTTCAGCCCATTTGGTGAAGTAGTCTACCGCGACTATGGCGTACTTCACTCCACCCTTTCCAGTGGGGAGGGAACCTACTAGGTCAATGCCCCAAACGGCGAACGGCCAGGGGCTGGTCATTAGGGTAATTTCCGTAGGCGGCGCTCGCGGAACCTTGGCGTACCTCTGGCACTGCTCACACTTCCTGACATAATCCACACAATCCTTCTTCATGGTGGGCCAGAAGTATCCTTGTCGAAGGATTTTTTTGGAGAGGCTCAGCCCGGAGGTATGATCGCCACAGAAGCCTCCGTGAATCTCATGGATGATGGTGCTGACTTCGGTTCCGGCAACACACCTAAGGAAGGGTATGGACAACCCCCTGCGGTAAAGCTTTCCATCCATAACCACGTATCGGGGAGCTTGATACTGGAGCTTCCTTGCGTCCGCTTTATCGGTGGGGAGTTCTCCGGTGGTGAGAAATCTGAGGATGGGTCCTATCCAGGAGTGGGAATGGTCGATGATGGCGTTTATCCTTCGCGTCTCAGTACTGGGGGCTTCTAAGTGCCCGATGGGGACTAAGCCATACTGTTCAATCTCCGGGTCCGTTGCAAGCTTGGCCAGCGTGTCCGCAAGTGAGTTCTGGTCCCGGGGGACCTGGCGGATTTTGTAGCCTTTGAAATGCTGCAGTAGGCCGCGGGAGAGAGACACGTAGGCAGCCATCCTTTCGCCTTTCGTCTGGTATTCCCCGGATATTTGGTTTACCACAAGCAGGGAGTCGCTGTACACTTCGATTTTTTGGGCTCCGACTTCTCTGGCCAGTCGTAACCCAGCTAACATGGCTTCGTGTTCTGCCTCGTTGTTGGATGCTGGGAATGCGAAACGGAGGGCGCTCTGGAGCTGATGCCCTTGGGGAGATATTAGGATAACCCCCGCTCCAGCTCCTTTTTCATTTGAGGCTCCGTCTACGTAGACCTTCCAGGTGGGAAGTTCCGGGACAGGATCTTCTGGGAGGTCATTCATTCCCGAGCACTCCACAATAAAGTCCGCGAGAGCTTGACCTTTTATGGAAACACGCGGTTGGTAGTGGACGTCGAACTGGCTTAGTTCCATGGCCCACTTAAGCAATCTGCCAGAAGACTCGGGCTTCTGCAGGACTTGTCGGAGAGGGTGGTTGGTGAGTACTTTGATGGTGTGCGCCTGGAAATATGGCCTCAGCTTCCGTGAAGCGATCAGCAAGCAGAGGGAGAGTTTCTCGATCATCGAATATCTGGACTCAGCGTCCAATAACCTCTTGCTTACGTAATACACAGGGAGCTGGATGCGGCCATCTTCCCGGACGAGAGCGGCACTTACTGCGTGCTCAGTCACAGCTAGGTACAAGAACAACGCCTCTCCTTCGACCGGTTTGGACAAAATGGGGGCTCGGGTTAAATGTTCTTTGAGGTGTTGGAAGGCCGCTTCGCATTCGGGGGTCCACTCTAACTTCTTGTTCCCTCGCAGAACATTGAAGAAGGGGATACACTTGTCGGTGGCCTTGGATACGAAGCGACTGAGAGCAGCTATCCTTCCGGTAACGCTCTGGACATCCTTATGCTTCCGGGGGGAAGGCATATCTATGAACGCCTTTATTTTTTCAGGGTTGGCTTCCACGCCGCGGGAGCTGACAATAAAACCGAGGAACTTTCCAGACGAGACCCCGAAAGTACATTTCTTTGGATTTAGCTTCATCCCGTACTTTCGGATCACGGCGAAAGCTTCCTCAAGGTCGTTACTGTGGTCCCCGGAGGTCTTGGACTTTACCAACATGTCGTCCACGTACACCTCCATGTTCCTCCCCAGTTGGTCCTTGAACATTCTGTTTACCAGACGCTGGTAAGTCGCCCCAGCATTCTTCAAACCGAAAGGCATGACCACGTAACAGTAGACACCCTTATCCGTGAGGAAGCTGGTGTGTTCCTGGTCCGCGACATGCATCTTGATCTGATTGTATCCGGAATACGCATCCATGAAGGATAAGAGTTCGTACCCGGAAGTAGCGTCCACCATCTGATCGATTCGCGGGAGAGGGAAACAATCTTTCGGGCAGGCCCTGTTCAGGTCCGTGAAGTCAATGCACATTCTCCAGGACCCATCGGGTTTCGGGACCAGAACTGGGTTGGCCAACCAGACGGGATAGTGCGACTCCTGGAGAAAGCCTATGGACATCAATTTGTCCACTTCAGCTTTGACGGCTTCGGCTCTCACTGGGTCCAGTGGCCTCCTCTTTTGGCGAATTGGAGTTGCAGCTGGGTCTATGTTGAGTGCGTGGCACGCAACATTGGGATTAATCCCTGTCATATCAGCGTGGCACCATGCTAGGATATCCTGATTATCCTTCACAGTGGCCACGATCTTATCTCGAACGGCCGACGGCAGGTTTTTCCCCACCTGAATGACCTTGGTGGGTTCCTCCGGATTGAGGATCACCTCTTCGACTTCCTCCATCGGCTCTATTGCTTTCTCGATTCCCACTCTTGGGTCTAGTTCGTCAAAGTATGCCTCCTGAGCATCCCTAGTTCCTGGCAATACTTCCGCCAAAGGAATGGCAGCAAACGTCTCTCGGACCGTGTAGACGGCTCGGACGGAGACGTTATAACAGCTCCGTGCACTTCTCTGGTCTCCTCGGAGGGTGCCAATACGCCCATCGTCGCAGGGAAACTTCAAGCATAAGTGACGTATCGAGGTTATGGCCCCACAATCGATCAGGACCGGTCGGCCTAAGATGGCATTATACGCCGTGGGGCAGTCGACCACCACGAATGTGCTATGCTTGAAGGCACAAGCGTCGCTTTCTCCTCTGAGGGTGACCGGAAGTTGAATTTTGCCTAATGGCATGAGTGCGTCCCCATTGAAACCTTGAAGCTGGATGGGGCATGGGGCCAGGTCCGTCTCGGTCAATCCGATCGCGTGGAAGGCCGCTTTGAAGAGGATGTTCACGGAGCTTCCGTTATCGATCAAGATCCGTGAGACCTTCTTATTGGCAATCTGGGCTTCCACTACGAGGGGATCGTTGTGGGGGAAGTGCACATGTCGAGCATCGTCCTCCGTGAAGGTGATGGGAAGATCCATCATTCGGGGACGTTGAGCAGGTGATTGGACCAAAGCGCACATCTCCTCGGCGTGCTCTAACTCCTTCAAGTACCTCTTCTGGGAGTTGCGGGTACTTCCGGCAAGGTGTGGTCCTCCGGAAATGGTGGCGACGTGTCCGTCAACGGGTGGCGGAGCAAGGCCGGGTGGATATGGGTTGCCTGGTCCTGGAGCCAACAAGGCAATGGGCGCCGGAGCGGGTGGAGCAGGAAGTGCTGGGAACTGAGACCCGGGAGCTTGGGGGTGACCGGCTCCAGGTGCGCTAGCGGCCCCCCTCTGTCCCGGGGAATATGCAGCTCCGTGAACCACCCCCTGTCCGGGATAGATTATGGGTATTCTCACCCACTGACCGAGGTGTCCCGCTCTTGCCAGGGACTCGATCTCATCCTTCAGCTGAAGGCACTCATTCGTGGTGTGCCCCACGTCTCCGTGGAACTCACACCTCTTATTGGAGTCTCGCGGACGCCTTCCTCCGTGAGACACTTTCGGGGGCTTCCTGTAGTTGACCATATTACAGGTCGCCCGATAGACATTCTCTCGCGAGTCTATCAAACTGGTATATTCCGTGAACTTGGGCTCATAATCCTTTCGGGGTTTCTTTGAATGGTCTCCCCGGTTGGAGTTTTTTCCGCTTCGTTTGCTCCGCGATTGGCTCAAACTTCGTTCCGGGGCTTCCGCTTGCGGCTGCGGCATGCTAGGAGCGATACTACATCCGGTTTGTACCGCTCCATACCCAGAGAAATGTGTTTGACCCGGCGTCTGAACAGACGCGGAAGGCCCATACACACTCGGAGTGAATCGGGCTCCTGGAAGCGTGAGGACTGGTGCGGGAGCTTGCGAAGCAAAGCTCGGCGCAGTCACGGAAGGGGTTGGAGCCGGGGGAACTCCAAAGGCTTGCTGGTAGGCATCCTCAAGGTTGATGATTCCCTGAGCTTTTGACATGAATTCGGACAGGGTTTCTGCCCGTCTCCTTTGCATTTCTCCCCATAGCAGGGAGCCGACAGTAAGGCCCGATTGAAGGGCGATCAGCTTCATGTCATCGCTGACCTTGGTTTTTGCAGCAGCTTCCATCATTCTCTGAATGAAAGCTTTGAGGTTCTCAGTGGGTTGCTGTTTGATGTTGGTTAAGGAACCAACCTCCATGTCGTGGTCGCGGGCAGCAATAAACTGCCTCCTAAACGCGGACTGTAGCTCCTTCCAACTGTGGATTGATCCGGGAGCTAATCTTTTCCACCAGTCCTCCGCAGACTTGGTAAGGGTGAGTGAGAAGCACATGCATTTGGCGTCCTCACTGACGCGCGCCACTTGCATCATTTTATTGTATTTAGCTAGGTGGGTACGCGGGTCTGTCCTCCCATCATATAATTCTATGTGAGGCATTTTGAAGTTATCCGGGAGGGACGTTTCCGCGATCCTCCTAATACATGGTTCCGGGTCTTCCTCCTCAGAATCTGACAGGGCCCCACTTTGCTTCCGGACCAGCTTGGTCAAGGCAGCGATCTGTTCCTCGAGCCTCTTCGTATCACTTTCCGGGAGGTCACGTCCCCGGAGCTTGTCATTAATATGATTTCGGAGGTCATCTCCGCGAGGCCGGGCTTTTTCCCCTTTGGCCTTCTCATACTTGGCCTCCAACCTTCTTCTTAGGTCCACCGTGGACCAGCTATCTTCGGAGTGCGAGTTCGCAGCCCGACCGTCCTGATTGACGGAATCACTGGGGCGGTTGTTCCTTCCCCTAGGCCTGGGTGCCTTAGCACCGGGCCCTTTAGGCACAGAGTGCCCCCTTGGGGCTGAAGGGCGTCTGGGCTTAGGAGCGCCAGAGACCTTCTGCGCGCGGGGGGGGCAGTCGGCCTGGTGATTCACGCCTTTAGGAGGTGCAGGGGCGTCAGCGCGCACAGGCTCTCCCACTTTTTCTTTGCCCTTGTTAGGGGCGGCTTTGGATGGTCCAGCAGCGGCTGGATCCGGCATGGGGGCATCAGCACCACCTCGAACAGAGGTATCCTCGTCCGAGTCGCCTAGATCTCCGAACCTACTTTGGAGGCGTTCCATCATGCGTTGCATTCTTTCGGAGACGCGCTCCTGCTCAGCAAGCTTGGCCTTAGTGGCCACCAGTTCTTCGGCTACTTGGACCAGTTCTGGGTCCTTCTCATAGTAGCAGCCGTCCTTGTAATAACCGTCTTGGACATACTCTTCTTCGTCTTCTAAGTATGTTGTATCTTCGGTACTGACCTGATCCTGGCGGGATGTCGGGTCTTCACCTTGGTAGTCTAAGGGTTCACTTTGCACCACATCTTCCATCACGGTATCGGGGTTGACCGTAGCATTTTTGTCAACAGCGGATTTTCTCGTAGTCACCATCTCTTTAGCACGAAGTGAATACAAAAACGTACACAGAAAAAGAGCTGACTAACAACTTCCTACAGCTCTCAATGAAAGCACCAAAATGTTTACCGAGTTTTTCAGAAACGAATAACTAACAGAATAATAAAAAGATAAGAACTGTAGAAATACTGAAATGTAACTAAACAAACAGTGTTTTTACGTGGTTCAGGCGTTAACAAGCCCTAGTCCACGAGTCGATGTTATTATACTTGGAAAAGATTACAGTAAGATGGCTGGTGCATAAGAACTTCACACGCTCACAATGTTTCTCTCGGGTTCTCTTGGAGAAGATGAAGCTAGAGAGATCTTAGTAGAGTTTTTTGCTATATCATTTGTTCGTCCCTCCTCTTGTAAAATGAAGGGGTCTTTATAGCTAGGGTTTTGGATTAGGGTTTTTCTCTACGTACATGAGTTTTAATTACACCAGCCATAAATAGGGATACAATTACTATAGTAGCATGGCTACAAGACTCTATGTGGGTATATTTACGTGAAAGTATGGGGAACACACAAAGTCAACCGTCTTTTCCAAGTTGTCAGCGGAACAGTAGGCGAAAAGGTACCCTTAGGCGTGCTGGGATGTGTGCGGCTTTGACCTGACGGGCGTGTCAGGCGGGATCCTGTGTCAGGCGGATATCATTCCAAATATGCCTCCTCCAGGACTCGACCGTTTGGCTTTGTTCCGTGCGAGGCACGGAACTGCTTCCGCGGAGACCACTCGAAGAGCTTCTCCTGGAAGGAGCTTCCCCGATGGATACTCCTTCGGGAGCTCCGGGAGAGTTGACGAGTTTCCGCATGGTGTTTGCTTGGAAGAGTAATCCGGACACCAAGCGGGAGAGGTGAAGCCTTTCTGTATATCCGCGAGCTCTGGTCACCTATCGTGAAGGACATCGATAATTCTGTTTCCCCGAGGCCATCAATCTAAACGCTATCCGGAAATCTGGATAACACTAAGATTTAGATAGAATTATTATGAATGTGACACTTGTCATAATCATGTTTATTAAAGATTTAGGTATTTTTTATGAATAGTTTAAATAAAAGAAGAATCTAGAAGCTCTAGAACCTTCCAGCACCTCCTAGAATCACGTTTAGACTCAGTGAAGCTGTATAATCAAATTCAAATATGCTAAATAAGTGTAAATACGTGTTTGATATATCAATGTATGGCGATATATTGCAGCTATAGGAGCTGATATATCGCCTACGTAATATATGAAAAACACATCGACTTCACACGAACGATCGAACGAAGCTCGGGAACATAGTGGAGGCGATATATCGCCTATAGGGGGCGATATATCGGCCCCACCCTTGCATTTTTGAACTCCGTGGAATCCAAGCTTAAAACTTCTGTTAACCTCTTGGACCTGCCTTTGAACAATTTTGACTGAGTTCTGGGCGTCTGTTGAACGAAATTCAAATATTTTTCATTTTATATTCATTTATTTATTCAAATTAAAATGGGTTAGTTTCACTCCTTAAACTCTATAAATAGGACCTAGTACTTAGCCATTTTCTTCATTCTTCAAGCAGTCTTCAGAGCCTCCAAGTTGATAAGGTTACTATAGAGAGAAACACTTGGGTTTTTGGGTTAAAAGCTTTATCATTCTAAGCTTTTCTAAACACTTGGGAAGTGAGATATAGTGAGATTTTGGTATCGAGGATTAGATCAATTCATAGGATTATTCAAGGTATTCTTATCCCTAAGTTCAGTTCTTTAAGGTTCTTTAGTTTTCTTTTATTTTCTTTTCAGATCCTAACTCTTGTTTATGATTCTTGGTTAGGTATTTAAGTTTCTTGAAACTTAAGGTTCTTTTCAGTAAGTTTCTTCTTGATGGTTTAGTTCTCTTTTCATCTTCATTCTTTAGAAATACTCATGGTTTTGTTGTTGGTTTTTAGGAGTGTTTCAATCCCGTTCTTGTTCTCAAATATCCCAGTTTTTTTTTTAAGGAAGATAGGATAGATTTTATGTGTTTATATGTTTATGTTATGATATGTTTTATGCTATGAGATATATATGTCTTGTAGTCATTTGGGGCTTATAGTTGCTTAGAGAGCAAACCCCAACATTTTTTATGTCGCTTGGAGCTTATAGTTGCTTAGATAGTAAACCCCAAGAATTTTTATCATTTTCATGGTTTAGAGTTATGATTTACCCTACCTCGATTAGTAGATAGAGGACCTAGATGCGTTATCATATACTACGATGTGATCTAACCTACCTTGATTAGTAGACATAGGACCTAGATGGTTTATCACATGTCATGTTAATAAGTTAATGGTCATTAATATTGTAGTCCTATATGATATACATTTTTATAGTCATATGTTTTATAGTATATGTTTATGATTGAGTCTTATGTTTATGATTTATGTGTTAGTGAATTTTCCTTGCTGGGCATTAGGCTCACTCCTTTATTTTAGCTTGATGCAGGAAAATGAATATGGAAGGTGGAAAGATTCATGGCAGCTTGGCTTGTGTGTCGAGGATGAATGGATTGAATGGACTATGTGAACGATCGAGGATGACGTTATTTTTTTTTAGTCTTTTGAATTATGTTTCTTTTGTAATTCCGCACTTAGTTTTTTTAACAATTAAAGTTTATGGTTTATGTGTTTATGCATTAAACAATGGGTACCCATACCATATTTTATATTTCATATTTTACTTTGTATTTTGCACAATATTTATTTTGGGGTTTTAAATAAAGTTATGTTATTTCTTATACATGTTTCCCAAAATAGTAGCTATGTCTAGTAGTTTTAATGGTCCAAGGTCTTAGAAATAGTTGGGTTATTATAGTTAGTATCAAAGCAATAGTTCATATGCATGAAGTTCTCCTTAATACACACGCACAAGCTCTGAATCTAACTGCCAATGTAAGTGTTTATGTTTATTATGCTTATGTTTATGTTATAGCTAACGTTTTAGCCCTTATGTTTTCAGTTAAGAATTGATGGGGCCTTGACCTATGAGGATATCCGAGCCATTAAGGCATTGAAAAGGATTAGAGAGCCAAGGAATACAGTAGGAGTGTTAGAAAGAATCACTAAGAGATTAATCTTATTCCATAAGGAGATAGTTCATCTTCAGACTACTAAGCAAATTATGATGAGAGCTACGGAGCAATATGTCTTAGCAATTAGGCTTTTTAAAGATTTTCCTTCTGTAATTTCAACTATAGAAGAAATATGGGAGACTATAGATGATGAAGATGATTTATGGTAGCCATGAGATATTATTTTCTCATACTTAGGTTCACCTCTAAGCTGGAATTTCAATTCACAAATGAGCAAAAACATAGAATCTTTATGAATCTTCCCCGAGGAAATTTTGAGGCTCAAGATAATGATAATTATGAGGAGATATATGATGATATGTTAAATGAAGGGTCAGATGTAGAAGATCCTGAATTTTAGATTCACCCTATATATGTTAGTTTATTTATTTATTTTGCATTTTTGATTGTATTTAGTGAAAACCTTTTCCAAATGAATATTATTGTTATTTTGAATGACATGTATGAGTTTGATTTTTTTTTAACAATCATAATAAATAATGCCCAAGTTCAGTGAGGGTGGATACAAATCAATGAACCAGGTTCTATATTGAGAGTTAGGGGGCCATAGCAGTGGTAACGATTTTACTGATCCCAGCCCTCCCTCAATATGGTTAACTTTGGAACAACGACGAGTTTCGAGACTGAGAATTAAGTCATATAGGATGATTAGAAACATGCTTAGAAAATAATAAAGATGGCTTATTTTTCTAAGTATAGAAACACACCCTAAATGATAAAGAAGGCTTATATATTTTTTCATAAGAAATCATAACTAATAGGTCTGAGTTATGTTTGTTTAGATTAAATTTTTGCTTAGAGACTATTAGGGTAAGTTCTAACATATTTTTCTCGACTGTTAGAACTCTGCTAAAAAATGTCGCTCAGAAGGTATGCTCGCACGAACGCCAATGCCTCCAGCAACGTCCAAGAAGCTAATGAAGCCCCTCCAGTTCGCAGAAGGGGAGCGCGTGCTACCAATACTGCTGCTAACAGAAGTGCACCGCCACCTCCGGTTGACAACACCGCTGAAATTGTCAGGCTACGACAACAAGTGGAAGAACTGCTTCAGCAACAACGACAACAAGCTCAGTCACAGCCACAAACTCAGACTCAACCTCAGCCGCAACCACAGCCTCAGCAAGTAGGTCCTTATGGGAGATGGCCAATGGCAAACTATGTGCCCTACCTAGCTCAGTACATGGAGCCAATTTACAAGCGGATTTGTAAGTAACACGCTCCAAACTTTGAAGGGACAACCGACCCCTTCGAGGTGGAAGAATGGCTCAAGAATGTAGAACCGATCCTAGTACACATGAATCTCAGCAACGCGGATCACATATCCTACATTTCTTCTCTTCTAAAGAAAGATGCTAGAATATGGTGTGACTTAGTGCAGCAGACTAACGACATCGCCACCATGTCATGGACTAGATTTATGGAGCTCTTTCACAAGAAGTATTATAACTCGGCAGTCATCGTTACAAGGGTAGAAGAATTCACCAGTCTGAAGTAGGGCAACTTGACAGTAGCAGAATATGCTCGACAGTTCGACCGAATAGCCAAGTTTGCACCAGAGTTAGTTCCAACAGGATTTTTGAGGGTCACCAAGTTTGTTAGAGGACTCAGACTAAAGATTGAGCTAAGAGTCAAGCTAGCAACTTCTGGAACCAGTTCCTACGTCGATGCTCTAGAAATGACTACAGAAGTGGAAAGGCTTCAGGCGAATGTTAGTAAGGAGGAGGCCAGTAAGCTTGAACCTAAACAGCAGAATCAACCACAGAATGGTCAGAACCACAACAATAGTCATCAGCATAGCAAAAATAATGGCCAGAAGAAAAGGCATCTTGACAACAAGAAATCCGACGATGACAAAAGACCACGGACAAACAATGGGGGCAATAGGTCGGGTTATGTAGAATAACCGCAGTGCTCCAAATGCCAAAAGAAACATCCTGGTGAGTGTCATGCAAACACCAAGGGATGTTACAATTGTGGTCAGGAAGGTCATCGAAAGAAAGAATGTCCACAGATCAAGCAAGAAGAGAAAAGGGACAACAAGATGGTTCCTGCCAGAGTCTTTGCCTTGACCCAAGGAGAAGCTGAAGCTAGTAACAAAGTGGTCACAGGTCAGATTCCTATCCTCGATAATATATGTTCAGTATTATTTGATTCGAGAGCAACACACTCATATATCTCGTTAGGAATGATAGAGAAGTTAGACAAACCTTGTGAAAGATTTAGAACTAGGTTTGTGACAAAATTGCCTTCGGGCAAAGTAGTCCTATCATCACGGATAGTATGAGGCATACCGACCAAAATCGAGGACGTAGAACTAGAAGGAGACCTGAAAGAGTTAGAGATCAAAGACTTCGACGGGATACTGGGCATGGATTGGCTAGCAAGGCATGGCACAATCATCGACTGTAGACGCAAGAAAGTGATGTTCGAAACTCTTGACGATCAGCGACTATGTTTTATGGGAAAGGTTTCAGGACTACGAACATCGCTTATTTCATCTCTCAAAGCTCAAAGGATAATAGAGAAAGGATGTCACACATTCTTAGCTAGCGTCACAGATGTGGTAAAGGAAACACCACTAAATATTGGAGACGTCCGCATTATAAAGGAATTCCCAAAAGTATTTCCTGATGACTTACCAGGGTTGCTGCAGACACGGGAAATTGACTTCGCAATTGAGCTAGTACCAGGAACTGAGCTTATCTCAAAGGCACCATACCGAATGGCACCTACCGAACACAAGGAGTTAAAGACACAGCTACAAGCACTCTTAGACTTGGGTTTCATTAGACCGAGCCATTCGCCATGGGGAGCCCCAGTTTTGTTTGTGAAGAAGAAGGATGGAAGCATGCAGATGTGTACAAATTATCGCGGTTAAGAATAAGTACCTGCTACCCCGGATTGACGACTTGTTTGATCAATTGTGAGGAGAGACTATGTTTTCAAAGATTGATCTACGGTCCGGGTATCATTAGCTCAAGGTACGGGAAGAAGATTTCCTAAAACAGCCTTTAGAACTCGTTATGGGCATTACGAGTTTTTAGTTATGTCTTTTGGTCTTACCAACGCTCCAGCCACATTTATGGACTTAATGAATAGGGTCTTCAAGGATTACTTGGACAAATTCATCGTAGTATTCATCGACGATATTTTGGTGTACTCTAAGGACGAAGTCGAGCACGAGGAACATTTAAGAATGACCATGTTGCGACTGAAGGAGCATCAACTTTACGCCAAGTTCAAGAAGTGCGAATTTTTTTCTTTCACAAGTAGCGCTCCTCAGCCACATAGTATCCAAGGGCAGAGTTGCTGTAGACCCAGCTAAGGTAGAGGCTGTGAAGGATTGGCCAAGACCAAAGAATGCGTCAGAGGTTAGAATCTTTCTCGGGCTAGCAAGCTACTATCGGAGGTTTATAGAAGGCTTTTCTAAGATAGCCACTCTGCTTACCAACCTAACCCAGAAACAACAAAGGTTCAATTGGACAGATAAGAGCTTCCATTTGCTTAAGGATAATTTATGCTCAGCACTAGTTCTTTGGGTACCGACACCCAAAGACAAGTTTATAGTCTACTGTGATGCGTCGAAGCAAGGTTTGGGTTGTGTGCTGGTGTAGAATGACAAAGTAATAGCCTATGCCTCAAGGAAACTGAAGGAATACGAGCAACGTTATCCAACGCATGATATGGAATTGGCAGCGATGGTCTTTGCATTAAAAATATGATGCCACTATCTTTATGGAGAATATTGTGAGCTTTATACGAATCACAAGAGCTTAAATTATTTCTTCACACAAAAAGAGCTCAACATGAGGCAACGCAGGTGGTTAGAGTTAGTAAAGGATTGTGACTGGGAAATGCTATACCACATGGGAAAAGCAAACGTAGTTGCTGATGCGCTGAGCTGAAAAAGTTATGGGAATCAAGCAGCAATATCCAGAATAGAAAAGTCGCTTCAACAAGAGCTAATCAATGCCTTAATAGAAGTAGTCATTGGTAAACTGGCTAACTTTTCCATTCAGTCAAGTCTATTAGAAGATATACGTATTAGACAAGGGCATGATGACACATTAGTATCTCACATAACTGCAGTTAAAGAGGGCAAGGCCATAGATTTCTCTATATCGGGACAGAGGTTCTTGAGATATAAGGATCAGGTATGCGTGCCGAATGATCATGGAATTAAGATGAAGATTTTAGAAGAAGCACACAATACCCCATACTTAGTTCACCCAGGGTCGACCAAGATGATGCACGACCTTAAGGCATTGTATTGGTGGCCAGGAATGAAGAAAGATGTAGCAGAATATGTGTCTAAATGCTTAGTATGCCAGCAAGTGAAAGTAGAACATCAACGACCTACAAGCTATTTTCTATCGCTTAGTATTCCAGAATGGAAGTGGGAAGACATGGCCATGGATTTTGTGATAGGACTACCACGAACAAATAAGCAGCATGACTCGGCTTAGGTAGTAGTGGATAGACTAACCAAGTCAGCTCACTTTTAGCCTGTCAAGACTACATACACAGCAGATCAGTACGTAGACATTTATGTTCAAGAAATAGTACGACTGCATGGAATCCCTAAGACCATAGTATCCGACAGAGGATCGATGTTTACATTGAGATTTTGGGGAAGTTTGCAATAAGCTATGGGTACCAAGTTAAATCTTACTACGACATTTCATCCTCAGACCGATGGTCAGTCCGAGCATACCATACAGATTTTAGAAGATATGTTGCGCGCTTGTGTACTTGACTTTGGAGGAACATGGAGAAAGTATTTGCCACTGATAGAATTCTTCTACAACAATAGCTACCAATCAATGATCAGGATGGCACCCTATGAGTTGCTTTATGGAAGGAGGTGTCAATTGCCTTTATATTGGGAAGATGTAGGAGAAAGGCAACTTCTTGGACCTGAAGCTGTTAGAGAGGCTCAGGATGCAGTAGCGCTGATTAGAAAATGTATGCTCGCTGATCAGAGCCGTCATAAAATTTATGCGGATGCCAAGCGGCGTGATGTGGAATTCAAAGTCGAAAATCAAGTCTTCTTAAAAGATATCTCCTATGAAAGGTGTGAAGCGGTTTGAGAAGAAAGGCAAGCTTAGTCCCCGGTTTATAGGTCTTTTTGAGATATTGGACAAGGTGGGAACAGTTACATATAGATTAGCCCTACCGCTAGCTCTAGCATATAGCCATAATGTATTTCACATCTTGATGCTGCGTAGATATGTGTCAAACCCATCTCACATCCTCAAGTACGATACAATAGCACTCCAGAAAGACTTGAGTAACGAGGAATGACCGGTTAGCATCCTAGACAGAGGGATGAAGGAATTATGGTATAAGAGTATTCCAATAGTCAAGGTCATATAGAGTAATAGTTCTGAATGGGAGGCAACGTGGGGGTTGGAGGAAGACATGTTAGCACGGTATCCAGAATTGTTTGGTAAGTAAATTTCGGGGACAAAATTCTTATAAGTAGGGGAGAATTGTAGTGTCCCAGAATATTTACTTAGCTAGATAGTAGTAGTTGTTGTAGTAATTAGTATTAGTTGTAGTAAGTTTCCGTGGATTTTGGTTCAAACCGGGACTTAGTTGGAAACTCATAGCAACAGTTATGGATTATATAAGTTTAACCTATAGTTTAGAAATATTAATTATAACATAAGGTTTGATTAATATTGCTAGTCCTAGAAATATATTTATTATAACCTAAGGTTTAGATAGAATTATTACCTAGATGGGTTATCATATACTACCATGTGATCTAACCTACCTTGATTAGTAGACAGAGGACGTAGATGGTTTATCACATGCCATGTTAATGAGTTAATGGGCATTAATATTGTAGTCTTATATGATATGCATTTTTATAGTCATATGTTTTATAGTATATTTTTATGTTTATGATTTATGTGTTAGTAGATTTTCCTTGTTGGGCATTAGGCTCACTCCTTTATTTTAGCTTGATGTAGGAAAATGAATATGGAAGGCAGAAAGATTCATGGCAGCTTGGCATGTGTGTTGAGGATGAATGTATTGAATGGACTGTGTGAACGATCGAGGATGACATTATTTGTTTTTAGTCTTTTGAATTATGTTTCTTTTGTAATTCCACACTTAGTTTTTTTAACAATTAAAGTTTATGGTTTATGTTTTTATGTATTAAACAATGGGTACCCATACCATATTTTATATTTCATATTTTACTTTGTATTTTGCACAATATTTATTTTGGGGTTTTAAATAAAGTTATGTTATTTCTTATATATGTTTCCCAAAATAGTAGCTATGTCTAGTAGTTTTAATGGTCCAAGGTCTTAGAAATAGTTGGGTCATTGCAAGTCACCAGTGAGCTATGAGCACCACATCAAGATTCCATATTCTCAGCGACTTCAAAAGAAGACACTTGACAAGAAATTTTCGAAGTTTCTAGACATTTTTCGAAAACTTCACATTAACATACCTTTTGCCGAGGCACTTGAACAAATGCCAAGTTATGTGACGTTTATGAAGGAAACAATTCTTTGCTCAATAGGAGATACTGTTATGATCAAGGCCTTATGTGATTTAGGGGCTAGTGTAAATTTAATGCCCTTATCTATTTTTTGAAAGCTAAAATTGGGAGAAGCTCGCCCCACTACTGTGTCCTTACAAATGGTAGACCACTCTGTTAAGCGACCTCGTGGAGTAATTGAAGATGTCTTAGTTAAGGTTGGTAAATTTATCTTCCTTGCTGATTTTATTATTCTAGATATGGAGGAAGATGCAAACATTCCAATTATTTTGGGAAGACCATTCTTAGCCACAGGGAGAACACTAATTGATGTACAAAAGGGGGAGTTGAAGCTGCGAGTGCAAAACGAAGAGGTAACATTTAATGTTTTTGCAGCAACTGATATTCCAACTTGTTGTAGAGTGGATGTGATATGTAGTAGTGGTAGTAATTTGGAAACCACCAAGAGAAAAACCAATGCTGAAATTGGTAGTCGAGCAGTTCTTCATTGTTTGAAACGGTTCTACAGTGGGAAGGCTCGAAGGCTACATGAGGGGTGGAAGGCTCCGACGATTAGCAACATCAAAAGATGAGTTTTTGCTTATAACACAATGGCTCTACAGGATGAGCGGGGTAGACTTGACCCGAAGTGATGTTTAATGAAGGAAGTGAGCGTTCAACTGGAGACGTTAAATAAAGCGTCATTGGGAGGCATCCCAAGTTCATTTAAAATTCTTTAAGATCGTTCATTTTTTTAAGCTATTTTAGTTGAGACAATTTTTATTTTTTTAGTTAGTTTTTGTTTAATTTTAATTTTAATTTTCCTGTAAATATTGTTGATTATAGAATCGTGAAATAAGTGAAAAAAAATTGAAAAATGACAAAAAAAAGAAAGAAAGAAATTGGAGTTTGTGGAGCAGACCTGCGATCGCAGGAACCATTTCCTGCGGTCGCAACTCCAGTGGTCTAGGCTTATTGGTCAGCTTTGTATGACCGTATTAGGTACTCTGCGACTGCACGCGACGCTGTTGAAAAATTACTTGTGGGTTCAATCCTGCGACCGCAGGAAGGGTGTCTTGCGGCTGCAGGATCACGTTTTTTTTTTTAAATCGAAAAAAAAGCCCTGAACATAAACCAAAGGATGGACACTTTGGTGTCTCAATTCCAGCAACACCACTTATGAAGTGTCAATGTGGCGCGGAACCAATATGCCTACAACCAAGCCTTCACCACTCATTTTGGCATTGACACTAGTGGATTTCCACCATATCCACAACTACCTAACTTTGGGTATCATCCACCTGAGGGGGATGACGAGGCAGGTCCTTCATCATGAGTCGAGTCAGGTAAGGTTCATTTCCTTAGCTTTTATTTAAACATTGGGGACAATGTTTTTGTGAAGATTGGGGAAGGTGGTTTTATTTTACTTATTTGTGTCAGGTTAGTTGAGTCAAGTTTCTCTTTAGTTTGGTGTTTTGTTAAATTGTGTTTGGTTTTGTTTGTTTATTGTGTTGCGTGTTAGGGTATCTAGAGAGTCTGTCAAATCAAGATAACAATGATTAGCCGATGAGAATACGTGAATGACTTGTAATATAATTCGAGAAAAATATATTTGATTGTAAAAAAAAAAAAAATTGTGTGCTTGGTTTGACCACTTCTTTGGGTTACTTTAATTCATTGTAAAACTGAACATTTGATAATGATTGGTAAATTCTTGCATTTAAATGTATTTACACTTGCTGAATTTTGAATGTGGAAAGAATGTATGAAAAATTCTAGAACTTTCTTGCTTACTATTTGAGGCGAAATCATAGACAATGCATGTGTTAGGAAAATGATTTAGGCAATATTTTTTTGGAACGTTTGAGCCTTTCAAGCCAATCTTGATTAATTTATCCCTAGTTACCTTTTTGAGCCTAAAAGTATAACTTTTTATTGTTAAACACTTATTTTGAGCCTAATTGAACACTTTATTATTTTCCATTCCCTGAATTTATACCATGAGCATATATAAATGGGGATGGATATGTAATGGGTGTTATTTTGTGATTTGGTTGTGACAATAGAAAAATAAAAGGAAAGATTGAGAGAGAAATTTGGGAAAATAATTGAGATTGAAAATAAACTACACTTCTTATGTTTGTTCACATCGAAAAACATAAGTTTGGGGAACTGTAGTTAAATAAAAAAAAAAGATATATCTAGTGTGAATTTTTCTCAATCTTGGAAAATAAATGGAAATTTGGGGTTGTTTGGATTATAATGTTGATATCAGGTTTAGTTTGTTTGGATTATATGCTTATGATATATTTGAGCCAAAATGACTATCTTATCTACCGTTACTTAAGCGTCTCAATACAAGCTTTAAAAGACCTTTTGATTCTTGAACATGCATTGATTTATATTAGTGGAGAATAATAAGTTAGCAAGCATATGGAAATATGGGATTTGATGGATTGATGGTGAGAATTAGGCATGTGTAAATTATTTTAACAGTGTTTTATTTACTGTTCGTGATTGAGTAGTCAAAAAAATGGTCAATGGATTAAGGTAAGTTGAAGAAGTGGTTGGATTGAAAATCTGAATTACTTGTTAGTTATTTTTCGAAAATTATATATGCTTGTCATTCATTAATTTTGAGGCTTAAAAATTGTGGTTATCTTGATTCATTTTTTTTAGTGTTTGTATTTATTTGTTTCGTTTGTCTTGAGTCTTGTTTTCTTTGATCGAAGGCAAGCAAAGGTTAAGTTTGGGGAAGTTTGATAAACGATTTTTAGACTCGTTTATCTATGTGTTTTTAGGTAGAGTATTAGGTGTTTAGTTTAGTTTTGTTCTATTTTACGCTTGTTTTTGTGTGTTTTCAGGTGTCGAAGGGTGTAGGTGAGTTAGGTGTGGAAACATGGTGGAAAAACTGAGCTCCTAGCAATAACCTAGTCATAACCATAATATAGGATTCCATCAATAACGAGCAATAAATGCTTCTAGACCGAGTCCTAGCCACCGGGGCCTCGAATTCCACTAAACTGGGTAGTGTATTCGATCCTGAGCCTTAAGGAAAAGGTCCCCATCCTTAAAAACTCCCCAAGGCTAAAATTGCCCAAGCCGGCTGTGACCTGCCCTTGAAGGTTGCGGCGCGCCCCTTCTAATCAAAGGCCTCCTCCCTCTGCCAAAGGGATGCGGGCCGCGACATGCCAAAGAGGGTCGCGGTGCACCTTCATAAAGGAGTTTTAGATTCATTTATCTATGTGTTTTCAGGTAGAGTATTAGGTGTTTAGTTTTGTTTTGTTCTATTTTACGCTTGTTTTTGTGTGTTTTCAGATTTAGGTGTGGAAACATGGTGGAAAAACTAACAAAATGACAAAAATTGGTGGAAAACAGTGTTTCGGAGCACTTTCTGCGACTGCAGGAATATGATTGTATTACTTGTGTCGATTACGTATACTTGCGTATCACGCCTCCCAAACAGAGGCCTCCCTGGGCTCTGGGTTCAGCTAGGTCGCGGTCCCTCAAGAACAGAGCCGCAACTTCGCCCTGCGAACCCATATTTTCTTCAATTTTCAACAACTAAATCCAACCCAAGCTATCCCAATTTCACCCCAAAACTATAATTCAATCACCACAGTAGTTCTAACATCTTTCCAGCAAAAAAACCCAACAAACATCTAGTTACTTAACTCACCAAAACACCAATTTCAATTTTTGAGCTAGAAGGTTCAAGAACACCTCAAAACAGCTGCAAATTCTTACATAAATCAGTTAAACACAAGAATTAGATTGTTACCTTCGTTGTGAATGATGATCCCCTAACCGCAAGCTTTCTAAATCCCAATCCCAAGCCTTCAATTATTTGGTTTCTAGCCAAAATCCTTCTCAATTCTTCAAAGACTAGCTTAGGGAAGCTTAGAGAGAAAGAGAGTGAGTCGGTTCAGTGAGGCGTGCTTTTGTGTTTTTCTTTTGTTTCCTTGGGGCTTAAGTGACTTAAGCTAACCCCGAGGCTCGGGGTACCAAAAACGTCCCTAAGGGCAAAATGGTCAAATTCCCCGATATTCCATCCTAAACTTACTAACTCCAAATATATCCCTAATATTCAATCCCATTACCCAATAACCCAATTAAATGCCAAATACCCAAAATACCCCTTGACTCACCCCGAGTTGGGTATTGTGTCCCGTTGTGACTTTCCCACTAAATTGCTTGCTAGGATCGTCTCATGCCGAGTAACTCAAATAAACCCACATAATAATGTGGTCTCACACATATATTACATATACGCACATATATGTACAATTGTGCCCATAACAGGCCAAGTTACAAAAGTTTCCATTCTAATAAGAAACGGGCCCACATGCATATTTAATACCCCTAAACATGCACCACTAGTTATATTATCATATAACTCACATAATCACAAACAAATATATCAAATAAACATATAACTCCATATATTTCCATGACCCCTTAATCAAGACCCTAAGCCTTATTATGTAATTTTGGGACGTGACACTACCCAAGACCAAATTCAAAGCCATTGAGTTGCACATAATGGCACACCACATTGGAGTACCCAAGCAATATGTCAGAGCATAGATTCAACTCTAAAATCGTAGCCCAATACACCATGAAGCCGCAGAGTAAGCCACACGCCATTGAAGTAGTGCCAACCACTAGATCCAATAGCTCATCATCACCAGCCACTAGATATCGTATCCCAGAAGGATCCCCAATGCTGGAGACCAATAATAATTTCCCACTGAGGGGATCAAGATGAACCAATGAACGACTCACCCCCCATCTGTCATAAGCCCAAGCATTGACTAGCAATGGTGAGGGCTTCTCGATCAAAGCACATCCGATGCACATGCATAGACTGCAGGGGCTTCGATTGAGAGAAGACCAAGCAATCTAGGGTTTACTAGGTGTTATACCCACATTTTGGCATTGCCACGTGGTGGCTCGCAAAGCTGGTGATGTGTCAGAACAAGTGGTGAAATGGCAAGACGCCACAACCACCGTCGCTCACCTAGGAGGATGACCCTCGTCATTCTCTCAACACTTAGGCAGAAACAGATCTCGCCAACCCAAGTCCACTCCTCCCATCAAGTGAAGTCAAGTGGTAACCAATGGTCCTAGCCAATCGCAAACTGCGGGAGGGAGAAGTCCTAACCAATCACCCTAGCCAGTCGCGCTAGCCAATCAAGTGCTAGCCGATAGCCAGTTGTGCTAGCCAATTGCCAGAGGCCCTCGCCGGTCATCGATCGCTAGGAGCGCTAGCCAATTGCTGGTGGCCCTCGCCACCCGAGTCATCACCCGTGCCAGAGTGCATCGAGTACACACCATAAGCTCTAGCTAGCCGCAATGAGTCTTAGCTAGTCGCCAAAGGCCCTCGCTAATCGTCGGTCGCCACTCGCCACTGAGCATCCTTCTGCACTAGAGTGCGCCTTCAACCTCTTCATGAATAGGACACGTCAGATTACCTTTTTTGGTGAGACAGAAACCTACATTCGTCCAAGTGTACCGAAAATTAGCTGATCGAGAAACAAGTATCCACTGTCAACTCTTCCCATCTCCGGGACTATAAATAGTGCAAATCAAGATGCAAAAGGGGACAAAGGATCAAAACGAGAATCAAGTCAGGTCAATCTAGTTCTAGCCAAGTCTGGCTAGTTGGCTAATAAAGTCAATAACTATTTTTCCTCAAGAGAGCTCTCATTCTCCATTGTTGTAACTGCCCCAAGAGCAGGATCAAACTTAGTGTACCTGTTCTTAAATGTTCAAAGTTCATCATCTAATACTGACTAAGTAGACGCAGGTCATCTTTTTTGGGCCGAATGATTATAAACATTTATCTCTTACATTTACTATCGCATTCATTTCTCTTTCTTTTTCACTATTCATAGTCAAGATTCCACTCATATTTTTACACATAAAACAACTATTCATTTATTACTCCACGTGAGTTGACGAAAATACGAGTTAACACTAAGATAAATTAAAGGGCGTGAAGATAATGAGCTTTTTCATAATGATAATGTATTGGGATAATAATTATAGCTATATATTTATATTTATGAATGTATATATATTTATATTCATTACATGTTCATTTATGTTATGCATGTGCATTAAATACAAATGTATCACGGAAAGAAAAAAGAAAAAAACAAATCTCATAACAAAGCAACTAATAATATGCAAATCTACTCATTCAAATAAATATATTTATGAATACAATGTAGAGTGTGTTTGATGCGTCGTATTATATTATAATAAATTATAATTTATAATATTTTTATATAATATTATGTTTAATATTGACTTAAATATATATATAAATATATAATATTTTAATAAAAGATTTTTACCAAATATATTATTATATACCAATATACTCTAAAATACAATTCATTGCAGTGTAATACACTACAACATAATAAGAAGTACACATACCTTATAAGTTTACATTTTATAGAATGTTCTGGATGAAAATTTATAAAATCTAAATGAACAGTGACTGGACATTAAAAAAAATATTGAAAAAACTTACTAATAATACATGTCACATCATTGAATAAGTATAATATGTTATTGCAATTTTTTTTTTTTTTTTGAAATTATGTCATTGTAAATTTATCGTCTTTAAGGTTAAAGGGGATATATGTATTATTAATCAATCAAAACTAAAATTAAGTAGAGCGAGTGCAACTATAATCATTATTTAAAATTAAAAGTATATATTTAAGAAAAACTAATTAAAGCATCAAGAGTAATATTAAGCACATGATAATTTTTCCCTTCAAAAAGTTTAAAGCACCTGATAATATTTTTATGACTATTTGATGAAAAGTAAAATGTACATTAATTAATTATCTACACCTGATGTTAAATTAATGAAAAAAAATGTTAATACCAATAAATTAGAATCACATAGTTGATCAGTACATTTTTTCAAATAAGTTAATTAATTAGTTTTTATTTGAATAAATATTGGTTAAAAATATTAATTTTTTATAATGTTAGTTTAAAGTGAGGAAGTGAAGCAAAGTTTTTTTTTTATTTTTTTTTAAAAAAGTTAATGAGGTGGGGCTACCTGGGGTGAGGTCTCTTAATAGCTTGGGTGATGGTGTTAGATGCATCGCATTATGATAGAAGAAGATGCAAAATATTTAATTCTCATAACCATACAACACACATATTTACTTATTACTTGGATCTTTCGAGAATATGATGACTTCTTCGCCAAATATCTAAAACCACGGGATAAAACTTCATGCAATTACTCGTACCATTAATTCTTACCAAGATGAAAAAGATTCATGTCGTTCAAGTGGCCCAACAAAATCTTTACGAATTTGAAAAATCCACATATATAATAAAAATTAAATAAATTTGGGTAGGTCCTTGAGTTAAATAAGTAAGCATATTTGAATGTAGTTATTGTCCAGGTAAATCGAAGATGAATGCTATGTTGCATTAACACAAGGGTCTAATCATTTGGTTGGTATAGGAGTTATTATTTCAGATGAAAAATGTATGCCCTGCCCTGCCCTGCCCGCTTTCTTATTTCCCTTCGTTTTGCCACTCCACTAAATTATTTAGAGTCTTTGTCTCTAATAAATTTTGGTATAACTATTCCCAGATTATTTTTTTCCTTTTTATTTTGATCATTTTTCTTAAAAACTGAACAAGAATAACCATTAAAATTCATTTAAATATATATCATTTTGGTTGTAAACTTCTAATCAGCAAGCATTGTACTTTAATTAATTTATCTAATAATTTAAATTAAATAGCTTCGTGTAAGATTAGAACCTATACAAAACTCGTCTGGTGCGTACAGCTGAAGCAAGTGTTGCTTAACCAATGGGTAAAGCGACTTATCCTTTTATCCATATCATCAATGCCATAAATGTTAGATAATATTTTCTACCATATACGAAATTGGTTAAAAAAAACCGATTTTTCAGTATTAACATTTCGATATTTCTGTTAAAAAAAAAGTCAAAAACTCTGAAGCGTTACTCTTTTCATTTACATTATGTACTGTGACTTTGATTTTATTTTCTTCTGCTTTCTCGAGAGAAAGAGAGCGAGTCAAAATGAGGTCCGAAAAAACCCTGTTCACACTTCTCCTATTACTGGTTTCACTCTTTGACTTGACCCCACACGCGGCGGCTCAGCCGCCGGGCGAGATTTCAGCGCGTGCGCTCGACGCGCTGCTACAGGATTACGCATTCAGGTCGCTGAACCGGCCCCGAACCGGGGTGGCATACAACGCCGTCTTGCCGGTAAATATCACCGGAGTCGGAGTGTCGGCAATGAGGGTCAGGAGCGGTAGCCTGAGAGCTCGAGGCGTACGGAGCTACGGAGAGTTTCGAATTCCGATCGGCGTGGTGGAACAGCCGTACGCGAAACGCATCGTTTTGGTGTATCATAGTTTGGGGAATTGGTCTTCGCTCTTCTACCCTTTACCGGGCTTCGATTACGTGGCTCCCGTTTTGGGCCTACTGGCCTACGACGGGTCCAATTTGACCGCCACCGACCTACCCGAACTTGAAATTAGGGCCTTGAAGAAGCCCATTACGATCGAGTTCCCAGAGAACGACGACATCATCGAAGGTGGTTCCGGCTCCTCGCCTTACTCGCCCAAATGCGTGTTCTTCGATTTGCACGGTTCGGTGGATTTCGAAGACGTTTTGCCCGGAAATGTGTGCAAAATGTTCAAACAAGGTCATTGCTCCGTAGTCGTGGAGTCCGAAGCTTTGGCGCCGGCTCCGTCAGCGGCTGGGCAATCGAGTTACGGCAGGGGTGGAGGCAAGTCAAAGGGGTGGACGATTTTGTGGAGCTTGATTGGGGTTTTGATTTTTCTGGGTTTTTTGGCTTTGTTGGTTTTGAGGGTAAAGAAGTACCAAAATGAGAGGAGTAAGAAGAAGGAGAAGCGAAGGTCGGAGTTGGGAACTGATAGAGGTGAAGCTGTGCAGATTACTTCGTTCGAGAACTTGAGGGCGCCATTTGCGACGGGGACTCGGACGCAACCGGTATTGGAGGACCATTACGTGCCATAGAGATAGCTTAATTCGTCCGTACAGTTGATCATTTTAAATATATTATTTATTTTTAATTGAAGGAAAAAAGAAAAAGAAAAAGAGTAGTATTTGTGAATCCGAATGTGATGATTACTTTGTTAAAAAACAAAAAGATGAACGTGGAATTCGAGCCTGATTAATTTTTATTTATTCTTCTACTAATCTGTTTTTAGTTTTAGTTAAATGAATGAACACTGGAAGGGTTGTTTTGGTATTGTGTTTGATTATTTTCCTTTTCTACTGTAAATAAAAAGAAAAAAGGAAAAAATCAATGTGAAAACAAAAACTTAATGATTGGTTTGTTTGCTTTAATTTGTATTTAGGATTGGGAAATGTATCTTCAAGATAAGATAGATGTTTAAGGTGTTTAATTCATACGTGGGAAACCCTCATATGCATGTATTAATTTGCCTTGTTTGACATACATTTTATACATCATTTGCGAATTTAGGAAATAGAATATAATTCTTGATGAATGTAAACACAAATTTGGGATGTCAACTTGGATACTTTTAAGGGTAATTTACAAAAATGCACTAAAAGTTAAAAAAAAAAAATGAAAAATAAGGTGTTTTACAAAAATACGACAAATAAAAACAGCAAAATATAATTTTTTTTATCAACGTTTACAAACTTGTAAATATCTATTATAAAATTGTAAATATCTGTTACATGTTTGTAAATAATATTTACAAAAATTAGTTATAGAATTGTATATATTTTTTTTTGTAGATAAAACTTACAAACAAATTTGTAACTAAATTTTTTATTTTTGTAACAATAGTTTACCAATCTAGTTTTATAACTAAGAAATATATTTTTGTAACTAACATTTACGAAAATATTTTATAGCTAAGATATCATTAACAAAATATACATAAAAATATTATACTTTACTATATTGTTACAATATTGTACCAAAAAATTACAAGAACCATCATAGTTATACTATGCAACTTAAAAATATAAATTTAAGATATTTATTATTTATAAAACACTTTATTAAGTATATATATATTTATATGAAAAATGCAGTTACAGATAGGGGAAATATAATATTTTTTTAAACAAATTTTACATTTTTGTAACAACAATTTACAAAACTAATTTCACAACTAAAAAATTTATTTTTGTAACTCACATTTACATAAATATTTATAAATTTATTTAACATGATTATTACACATATTTATAAAACTAATTTTTTAACTTTAAAATATATTTTTGTGGACTAGAATATGATTTTGGTTTAACATTAAGTGTTGAGATTTGACTAGCTATGATTTAAAAAAAATATATAATATTTTTATAAAAAATAATAATATTGTGATTATCTTTAACTATATATTGTAACATATAGTTATTAATATTAATTTCAATCAACTGCATATTGTAACTTATATAAATAATTTTTTTTGAGTAATTGTATAAATATTTATTTTAATAGTAATAAATATATTTATTTTAAATAAAAATAAATTAATTTACTTTATTAAAGATAGTAGCTATAATTACTATTACTTTTATTATTATATTATTTGTTATGCCCGAATAAAAATAGACACAAAAAGACAAAAATAATTAATACTTATAAATAGTATCGTATTTTTGTAATTAACTTAATATACCTAATATACCGTATAAAACAATTTTTTTTAAAATTACAGTGGCACATGTAATTATCCCTACTTTTAATTTGGTCAAGTTAAATTGGGCTGGGTCACTCTCTCCACACCATTGAAGATATGACGTTATTCATACATTATAAATTAGACAAAAACTATACCAAAAATTAAAAAAATAAAAATAAAAACTTAACAAAATTATTCATAACAAAGGGAAACATAAAATCAAAACAAAATTCGCAGAATCTATGAAAGAGATATGAGAAGCAAGAATAGATGTTGCACTATTCCAATATCTGTAGATGTCAAAGACTTCAAAATCTATTGGACAAATAATAATAAATTAATAATGATGATGTCCTTGCTTCATCTTCCAAAACATATTAGTAAAATCTTTCAATTTATATTAATTTTACTGAAAGTATTATAAAGCTCTATCAAAATTCTTCACTTATATGATTACATATTGTATTGTAGTGTGTAAGGTGTATTACAATCATGATTTATATTAACAAATCAAATTCATTTTAAAATATTTACCATTTTTCTCACTTCTAGACATTTAAATTCTATATGACAATACTAATAAAGATGTTTCTAATTCATATGATATCCTTCTTACTCACGTCTTATAAAAAGAGTTAGTGAAATATATGACATGATTAATTGTGATACAAAATATTGCATTTGTGACTCAAATTCTAAAAGCATATTCCGAGAATCTCATGATGCAACATTTGTGGTGAAGTAAAATATTGAGAAAATGGGACTATGTGATGGTAGCAAAAAGATTGGGTCGACATACCACATTTATCATTCGTTAGGTTTCCTTTATGTATTTTCTCTAAGTTGCAAGGTGAAAAATACTTTTGTATCATTAATTTTGACATAGTATATGTTAATTCCATTTTTGACATATTTAATTTTGACAAAAATATTTTGTATTTTCTTATTATATTTGACTGCATCTAAATATATATTATTGATATATATTTTATTTATTTTAAATAATAAAAGTATAATTGATGACAAAATTTTCTATATTAGGAAAGTTTGCCAAAAATAGTGTGGTTTTATTATTATAAAAAAAAATATTTTTGAATTGTATTTTTCCAGCCGATTACCTCATTATATGTGACCATATAATTGAGTTTTATTGCATGATCAGGTTTTAAAAGGGAAATCTTGATTCCTACATCAAATGATGCATTGTTACCAAATATAGCTCACGATTCTGTAGCTACAGAATCAGGAAATCTTGTCAAATTGAAGAATTATTTTAGAAAAGTTTCCTTGTGGGTTCAGGTCGATTTAGACCGTGTATTAGTTGCCCAATATGAGTATAATGACTATAAATACTCATATTGGCAGCTAGGTTTTAGTTACCTCTTTTTGTATTTCATTCTTATTTGTAAAAGAGAGTCTTTGTTATGTGGAGCTCTACAAAGGAGGTGAACAAAGTGCAAACCTTCGGAAGAAGGTGGTTCAAGTCTTGCTTCAGGAGGAAGCAAGCACACTTCAAGCAGATCGAAGGGAGTTCGAATTCTTGAAGGGTCAGCAAGGTTCATTTGTCAAGGTGGAATACATCAAGCTTGCGGCATATAATAAGAGGGAGTCTATTTATGCATAAGTAAAAAACTTTGTATTTTTGAGATCTTTTTAATGAATCTTATCTCTGGGCGTGACCCCGTGGACTAGTAGCAATCTGCAAGGATTGCTGATACCACGTAAAAAAAACCTTGTGTGTTTTTATTTTTTGCACTTTTAGTTCTTTTCTGGTATGTAGTTACAGCACCCTGGTCTGTAGCTACAAAATATCTGTTTCATACCAACTTAATTATTCCGCATTTAATTAATTAATTAGTTGGTAATTATAAAGTACATAATTTCAATTAGTATCAGAGTGAGTCACTAAACTCTTAGTGAGATCTTGAGATTATATTATTCTGTTTAATTTGTTTTTGTGTGAGATGTCGTTCTTTGCAGAAGGAAACTCCATCACTCGGCCACCTCTATTAAATGACACTAATTATCCATACTGGAAGGTCAGGATGAGGGCATTCATCAAGTCACAAGATGAGAAGGCTTGGAGATCTATACTCTCGGGTTGGACTCCACCAATTGAAAAAGATGATGAAGGTAATTCAAAGGTAAAATCAAAACTGGAGCGGTCCATTGAAGATGAAAAATTATCTGGTTATAATAATAAAGTTTTGCATGCAATTTTTAATGGTGTTGGTGAATGCTTTATAAAATTGATATCTTCTTATGAATCTGCAAAGGAGGCGTGGAAAATCCTTCAAACTCAGTTTGAAGGTACCGCTGATGTAAAGAGATCACGTTTTACCATGTTACAAACTAGATTTGATGAATTAAGAATGTTGGAAATTGAAACTTTATCTGAGTTTTATGAAAAGCTGTCTGATATTGCTAATGAGTTTTATGCCTTGGGAGAAAAACTAGATGAATCTGTGTTGGTTGAAAAAAAATTCGTGTGCTTCCATACAGGTTTGACACGAAATTGCTAGCAATGGAGGAAGCTAAGGATTTTGGCAAAATGAAGGTTGAGGAGCTTATGGGTTCGTTAAGAACATTTGAACTAAATCAACAAATAATGAAAAAGGGTAAGCCGAATCCTTCAATTGAAAAAAACAAAGGTATTGCATTTAAAGTTTCTGAAAAAGATATTTCTGATGATGAGAAAGATGATGAAATGGCCTTGTTAACAAGAATTTTTCAAAAATTCATGAAAAAGGTTGGAAATAAAAGAATTTTTCAAAAACTCCAAAAGGTAACACCTCTTCTAAACCTTTTGCTTGGAACAATAAAAAGGGTATTCAATGTCGGGAATATGAAGGTTATGGTCATATTCAATCTGAATGTGCCAACACATTGAAAAAGAATAAAAAAGGTTTTAATGTTACTTGGAGTGATGATGATTCTGAAAGTAGTGAAGAGGATAATGAGAAAGTTGCTTTAACCAGTGTTTTGTCAAGTGCTTTTCAGGAAAGAGGAAATTTTTTGTGTTTAAACAATACCTTGACTGATGTCGATAACAAGGAAATTGACTCGAATTCAGACGAGTCAGAACTCAATGAAGAATCATTGGCTGAATCATACAAGGTAATGTATGGTAAGTGGTTACAGGTTTATACTGAAAATCATTCTTTGGTTAAAATGAATAAAGAATTGTCTCACAACATCAAAGAGAAGAAAAGAATAAATGTTGTGAAATTGAGTTATGTTCAAAAAATTCTAAAATTGTATTTTTGACAAAAGAACTTGACAAATTGAAAAGAAATGTTAAAATGCTAAATCCAGGTTCTAACATTTTTGAGGAGGTTCGAAATTCAGGTCAACTGAGTCATGCTGGATTGGGTTTTGTTGAAACTCAATCGAAAATGAATACTAAATTTGTTAAATCTGAAAATATGTCTTCTGGATATTTTGATTCAACTTTGCAGGGTTCTATTTTTACAGCTGAATGTTTGGTTTCTATAGAAATAAAGCAGTCATGTAAACCTGAAAATTCTCATGGGAAAAAGAAACGTCTCATTCCCTCTTGTCATTTTTGTGGAGTAAAAGGTCACATTCGGCCTAGATGTCTTACTTTGCAAAACATGTGTTAGTTCTAAATGTTTTGGAAATTTTAAAGTGTTTCAAAATAAACATGTTTTTCAAAAACAAAAATGGGTTGTCAAAAATAAATGTCTTGCTGGTATCTCTTGTTTTAAAACGGCTGCTTCTCAAATGTGGTGTTTTGACAGTGGTTGTGCCAGGCACATGACAGGTGATAAAGACTTTCTTGTCAACATTAGACCAATGAAATGTGGCGAAGTTACTTTTGGTAATGGTCTGGCTGGAAATGTCATAGGGATGGGAACTCTTAATTTAGAAGGTCTAGCCAGGCTTAAGAATGTAATGTTGGTTGAAGGACTAAGAGTTAATCTTCTTAGCGTCAGTCAAATTTGTGATCAGGGTTACACTGTTAATTTTGATAGCAATCATTGCTAGGTGTTGTTAATAACCAAGATGAAATTATTTTGCAAGGGTTTAGATCTAATGATAATTGTTACACTCTCACTACCTATGCTACTTGTCACTCTGCCATAGATAACTCTATTGATTTATGGCATGAAAAGCTTGGACACATTCATTTAAAAAATTTGAAAAAAATGTCAAATGCAGGAATTGTTCGAGGATTACCCAAACTAGGTAACGAATCTGTGGGAAAATGCGAACCATGTCAACTTGGAAAGCAATTGAAAATTTCTCACAAAAGTATTCCTGATGTGAATACTTCAAATGTAACGCCCTGGATAACCAAGACCGTTACACTATGTGTTTGAAATAGTGCGAGACTCGCTAATCAAGTCATTTAAATAAACATGTGAATCTAAGACATGAACAGGATAGACTTAAAAGATTTTGGTTATGAACAAATAACTTTCATTAAAATAAATGTTGGGTACACGGGATCCCAAATCAGGGTTTAAATGACATAATTACAGAATTTCCAAATGATATAAATAATCAAGCCACTCTAATGGAAAAATACACATTTTAGGTTTCTGTCCCTGTACAATCCCTCGACCGTGGCGGCCGAGCAGCTGACAATGTACGCCTCGCCCCCAGAGCTCCCCAACCCATGGTCAATTCATCTTACCCTTGCCTTTACCTATAGCACGTAGCACCCGTGAGCCGAGGCCCAGCAAGAAAACATGATATCATAGCATGATCAATATCAATAACCATTTATACATCATTTCATAACAATCACCTATTTAATGATAACAATCGACAAACTAACAATTGTCATCCATATAATCAATATATCATAATCAACAATTATCGCAGTCAGTATAAAATATTTAGGGTCAGTGCCCTTAGGCCGCACCCTCTGTTTAACACACTGTCTTCGGCTCACTTAAGCCGCCACCAGTGTTATACCCACTGACTCCGCCCAGCTTAACCGAGTTCAGTGATTAGTAAGATGTCCTCAGCTACCAGTGGCTGAGCTGCGCCCTGTGCACAAATATTAGTTTCGACACTCTTAGGCCGTTCATCCCATGCTCACAAGGCGTGTCATACTCAAATATCAATCCCGGCCCTCTTAGTCCATTTATTTTATATTCACATGGTCATCACAATCATATAACAATGCATACAAATATAGGGAACACTTAGTCTCAACCTAACCACATAATCGGGTGCAGTTCTCTTACCTTTAATTCCAAGTGTTTTGATTTAAGAAAGACGACCCTGCCTCTGAGTCCAAGCGTACGCCTAGTCATAACCACGATAAAGGATTCCATTAATAATTGTATAAAGGTTTTCGGATAAGGTTCTAACCTCCGAGACATCGAATTCCACTAAACACGGTAGTGGGATCGATCCTGAGCACCCTAGGTTAGGTTCCCGCGCTTATAAACTCCAAAAGGCCAAAAATCCCTGTAAGGCCCACGACCCTATCGACCCATGTCGTGGCCCACCTCAAAATCAAAGGCTCGACCTCCCTCGAAAGCCAAACACGCGGCGCGGCGCTCCCCTGAGGCACCGCAGGCCGCCTCTGCCCCCGAGCCCTCCTGACTCCTCTTTGTTCCATAGGGCCGCGGCACACCAAGAACATGGCCGCAGCCCAGCCCTTTGACCCCAGAAAATTCACCATTTTTAACACTCAGACCTCACTCAAATTCACCCGAAAACCATCCTAATGATACATTCCAAATATCAAAACATTCTAACATGTTTTCAGCAACATAACCCAGCAAAAACCTAGTCTAGAAACTCATCAAAACAACATGTTAATTTCTGAAACCCACAAGCTCAAGAACACCAAAACTAGCCAGGAAAACCCAGAATTCAAACTCTAAACCATAAATTGAAGCTTACCTTAAATGAATAACCAACCCTCCAAGAAATTGCTGAGCAAACTCCCAAGTCTTATGCCTTAATTTACCCTTCAAAATCAAGAACCCAAAACACTTAGAACTCAGCCCAAATCTATAGGATTTAATCAGCTAAACCATAATTCAGTACTTACCTAGATTCCTGGTCTGAACCTCCGAATTTCCACAGAAATTCTCCACACAAATCCAGCTCAAATCCCTGAGTTCCTATCCCCAAATTCTCTCGGTTCCATGGCAAGCTTGAAGGAACTCCTTGAGAGAAGGAGAGAGAAAGAGGGAGAAGAAAAAGAGTCAGTTTGGGTACCTTCTACTATTTTCTCAGCTTTGTCTAATCTATCCTTAATTAATCAAGTCAATCTCGAGGCTCGGGCTACCAAAAACGTCCCCGAGGGAAAAATGGTAAAATTCCCCAGTATTCCCACCTAGGCTTCCTAACCTCAAATATATCTCCAATTATTTATTTTCATAACTCAATAACCCAAAATACTACTTGATTCGCCCCGAGTCGGGTATCGGGTCCCGTTGTGACATTCCAGCTACTTGCTCCCTAGGATCGCCTCGTGCCGAAGGCTACGAATATATATATATATATCCATATAATAATTTGGTCTCAACAGTTTTCACAAATAATCACATTTATGCACTAACCGGCCAAAATTACAATTATGCCCTTACAAGCTAAACAAGGCCCGCGTGCTTATCTAATACTCATAAACATGCATTTCACACATCCATATAATCATAGGATCATGCATATCACATAATCATGCATTTTCACCATTAATTCACATAACTTCCAATTATGCCCTCACAGCACACTAATCAAGGCCCTTAAGCCTTATTAGTAATTTTGGGTCGTTACAACTATCCCCTCCTTATAACAATTTCGTCCTCGAAATTTACTCGAATACATCAGACAGCAAACCTGGTACCTCTGTCTATAATTCCCAAGGTCCAACGCCTTTACTTTTTACTCTTCAGTGATACTCTTACGAGAGTAACAACCTTGTTCCACAAGATCTTGTCTGATAACTATACTTTCATTAACCTTCGCTTACACATCAAATCTGTTGAAACTCCAGGGTCTGTTTATTTCATCAACGGTCACTTTATTTTCTTATCATCAATACCAGAAATACTTATGAGTTATTACCCCCACCAGGGTGAGATCAGCTTATAGGCCCCCGGCCTAACCCTTAGTACAACCTCAGAATTCCTGTTGAATCGGGAGTCAGAACTCCCCTTTCTTTCCCAGAGTAGTGTACTCTTCCTTGCTTTCACTATTTGGAGAGATACAAATCTCTCATCCTGGAACTTTGTATTCCAAAGTTAATAATTTTCAAGCTCTTATGTCCTTTCGAATAGGCAGACACTCCTGCCTTAAGAATTCCGAAAACCTCTTTGGTTTTCCCTTAAACCAATACTGAACCGTAGTATCCACTACCTTTCATTTCTTTACTTAGCATAGTACTCGTTGCTTTTTATCTTATCATGTCCTATGTCGTATCACCTTAGCTATACTCCTGCATTCACCACTGTGACTATTCCATCAAAGGATTATACTTTCCTAGTTATCTCAAATATCTCCACATTCAATGCATACTCACTTAATTAACCGTTAAGTCTTTAGATTGCCATCCCATCTACAATTAACCACTAACTCCAGGTTTCCACTCTACTATCTTTGTTCTCTAGTTTCTTTCCAAAACTTGGAAAACTATAGGGTTCAACTCAGCATCAACAATGCTCTGCCCCATTACCAGTTCACATGAACCAAATTACATTAATTCATTCTGCTGAGTTATAACCTTTCCTGTCCAATCACCTTACTTATAATCTAACGTGGTCCACTCTTATGATCCACCACTATATCACTTTACTTTCCAATATCCGAGCATATTAAATTCTGTCACCCGCTTAAACCTCCCGGTACAACATACCCTAGGAGGTGGAACGACACCCAGTTAGAATTCTCATCTCCACACTGAACTCCCATTGGACCACTCATCTGATCCTTGTACCTTAACTCATATTGCACCAATAGGGTCCTTCCCCGTCTCCACAAAATCATCACTCTGGATTCCATTGTCCAAAGGAATATATATCTGCTCATTACCACTCACTGATGCTATACCAATCTCAATCGTTACCTTGTCCATTCCACTGTAATCTGTGGCATTCTATTCAAGTGACATACACCCCTCAAGTAAGAGATCTGCCTCCAATTAAATCTCCTTCCTCGTATAGTCGAGGATTTCTAACATCAACCATCCATCCATTACGTTTCACTAAATCTTGGTCTCAAGGTTATCCTTTTTACAAATGACCAAACGACCAAATACCTTACGCTATGCATACATCGCCAACTTAACGTTCCATGAATACCGACCATGTTCCCATTCTTTTACCTCCCGTGAGGCTCGATCCATCCTTTCGTCAGTCTGAGCCTGAGCATGCCCCAACCTATGATGTACCCCTCACAGTTTCATATCTTTATAAAAAATTAGGTCCTTCATGCTACCCTTCTGTATTCATCCATAACACGCATATCCCTACGTCACTAAATGCTAATCAATCCTCACTCTGTCTTCAGAACTTCTGATCTTACACTATCCATTCAGTCTAACTTTAAGTTTTACTGTCCTTCTAATCTCTGGTGTAGCTGCCTGTGAAGATATTTACGTAGTAGATGACGCGTTTACCGGCCTCGTTGTGCTCCCTATCCTACATGTGCTCTTTAGTAGCTTCTCTGTGGCTTCAGATCAAACCTCTTCATACCTGACCCCTTCTCTTCTTGTAACATTATCTTGAATACCCTTGGCGAGATCGGAACTGACACTTCCTAGAGCCTTACCTGTGACCCTGCTTCCTTAGTATCAACATCATCAGCGTAGTAGTCATTTGTATTCCACTTCTAATTGGAGAGTAGTCCAATTTACCGCCAACAAACCTGAAGATGTCTTGTTCACATTGTTCCTATACTTTCTGCTTGTAAAACTTACCTATGTCGCTGAAGCTTAAATCAGTTAAGATCCTTTGTTACTAATTCATCACACTCTACTTGGTATAAGTAGTAATTCCTGAGATGTCTCTTTCCTTGATCCTCAGCTGGTAATTACCAGATTGAAGATCAATTCCTGAAGACATTGTCCTGTCTTGTAATCAGGCATTTAAACTCTTCATCCTTAACAGACGATGCCAAAAATTCCCACAATATGATGCTCTGTCCGTTCCACCCCGAGGTCAAACTTCTTCGGTTGCTTCAGTAATTCTTTCTGTTAAACCATTACCATCACCCATAAGGTCCCTGATGCCGAATCTACCCGTAGCCCAGTCCTGAAGCGTACCCAATCCTTCGTTGTATACCCATCTGAATTCCTACTGGTCAGCTCAATTTCCATTCAGTTCAATTAACATTCCCAAGTGATATCCCCTACAATCCATGGTTGTCTCTTAACAAATTAACTCTCACTCTGACTCATGTTAAGGTTCCCATATGACAAGCTCTATTGCTCTCACTACGAACCTCTTTATTGCTTGTATTCCAATTCCTCTTCCAGAAGTTTCTAATGTTGGGGTTTTATGCCCTAATAAAAACCCAAATTTTTTGTAATCTCATTTTATTATCAATAAAAGAATAGAAATCATTTTTTGACTTGGTTAATCACTTTGCTCACATGTTTTATTTTCATGATTATTTGTTTAATATAAACTTCTATTAAATCCCAAGCATATAGCTAATCTTATTTATAGTGACGTAATCACAGTGGAATATAAATATGATTATATATTCAAAATAAGTTAGTCCTAAGATTAGTCAGTGCACCAGATTTACACTGACTTGCCAATCTACGATATGATCTACTTACACATTACAGTGTTATGTTCTTTCCAGAACATTAGCAAAGTAGATAAGATCAGATGTATTTGTTACATCGGACGAGACCGATATTGACATTTGATAAGATAAGTAAACATATCGTTATTATCTATTCTAGTCATATTATATAGTTGACCATAAGTTAATTCAATCTCAATTCTGAGTGGTTAGTATTCTAACTGATTGTATTATTTTAGTTCTTTGACTTGTTCGTTACCAGCTTACCCTACAGACTAGCCCATACTTACATCTTGGGAACTTTGTAGTATAATTGAGTGGGAGTGTTAATCATAGATATGAACATCTATAGCTTCTGATGAAGAAGTGAAACGATGGTCTCCTTTTAGTTTGGTTCAATGTGTTAAATGATAGAGATCTCATTTTAGTAATTAAATTAGTTTACTAAAATATCATTTACAAGGAACTAAGTGCTTTAAGGATAAATACAATGAGGGGTAAAACGATATTTTAGTCCCATCTCATTATAGACCGTCTATAGAGGATTGAGTGACAATTATGGTTATAACAATGGATAATTAATAGCGTATCTATATTTGTTATAGAGTGTTCTATGAATTCAAGAGTGCAATTCCAAGTCTATAGTGGAGTCACGAGGAATTAATAAGTTAGTAAATTTATTTGTTAGATTTATGATAACTTATTGGAGCTTGATTTCATAGGCCCATGGTCCCCATTGTACCTTGGATAAAATCATCTGGATAGTCTCAATTAATTGGTTTAATCATCAATTAGAATTATCAAAGTTGACCAGGTCAATTTTGGATAGTTTCACAAAGTTGTGTAATTTTGAGAAGAAAAGAGAAATTATGGCAGATTTATTAATTAAGATAAATTGGTATCTAAATTAATAAATAAGTTTAAATCAAGGTTCAAATTATAAATAATTAATTTGATAAAGGATTTAATTAATTAAATCAATAGAAAATAATACAAGCCTTGATTTTAAGTCCAATGGGCCTATAATCAAATGGGAAATTTTACGTGCCTAAAGCCCATGATAATTTTGACCTAGGGCTTTAAAATTACTATTATTTTATTGATTTTTTAATTAAATTAAATGGCCTAATTGAGTCTATAAAAGGAGTGCTTAGAGAGAAGTCATTAGTGAAGTTTAATCATTAGTTTTCTGATAGTTTTAGATTCTCTCTAAACACAAGTCCTTTTCTAAGCCTCTTTGTTATTTTATCTTCTTCTCTCTATATCTATCTCATGTGTTGAGAATTTCTCACACTAGTCTAGGTGATTCTAAGGATACATTGGAAGACTGTGAAGAAATTAGAAGAACGGTTTAGTTTCTTGATAATACTCTGCAACAGAAAGGATTCAAGAGTTAGAGAAACTGAAGGAAGGACTTTTTAATTCCGCTGCGTATACTGAAGTTTTCTATTCATTGTTTCTCTTTGAATTCAATTTTAGAAACATGTGTTTGGCTATCTCGTATTAATTTGTTTAATATTAGATATACATGAAAATAAATATAGATCTTGTATAAGTTTTCCTTACATCTAATTCCTCCTCAACAAATACTAATATCTCCAGTCCCTCATACATTACCCCTAAGGCATATTCTCTATGTCTGAACCTTTCCTGGGACATTCTCAACATTGAATTCTTCCAGCTCGTTATATAACCAGTGACGTGAACTATCCAGTCAACTGATCATCTCCAAGGAACTAGCCTCAGACTTCTAATGTAACAAGGCATTATAGTCTTCCTTTACCTAATCATGGGCAATCCATCCTAACGTATCGAATCATTCCATGTAGAAGTTGTGTCCTCACCTGACATCTTTCCAGGTGGCGTCCCCTGCCTCTGGTGCAAACTAAATAACCTTACCGATTCCCATCACTGTCCTGACGGCTATCTTGTAAATCAAACCCCTTCCTGTCAAAACCAGGAGCCATAGAGCTGTCCGGGGTTCTTCTACTTCGATTACCGAGAATCTGTCCTTACTAAACTCCACCAATGGAAATAATGTCATTTGCATCTCTTGCCCTACGACACACATGCTCTATACCTCATTCCATAAATCTGAAATAACATGGCCCTCTCTGCTGCCTAAATACAGATGAAGATCTCATACATTAGAGCGACTCTGACGCTCTGGACCATTCCAGAGTTTAATCCCTAAGCGGGTCATCATTTCCTGCTACATTCGCCTGTATCAATGTCCAAAATGAATTATCCAATTCACAAAACTCATTGACATACATTGTCGTTATCTTACCATTCCAAATCAGGCTTATAAACCTATTAATCTCTGCAGTTCAAACTATGTCTTTATAACCTCTTTTATTAAATCATCATCTGAGTTCTTTCCAACCCATCATGCCAATACCTCGGTCTAAATACCAATTCTGGGCATCCTTCCGCTACAAATACTTAGCACAACCCCTTAGTTATGACCTCTCACCTTCATATAACCAAGGATGGAATTAGCTTTGCCCATCCACTGACCAATTCTTAGGCAAACCCAAACTTTCCTCAAAACCAGAGGTTAATTGTAATGCCCTGGATAGCCAAGACCACTACACTGTGTACTTATAAAGGTGCAAGACTTGCTAATCAAGTCATTAATTTAAAAACGTGTCACTAAACATGTATGAGCTAAGGTTAAAAAGGTTTTGGTCTCAAAAGTTTCATTTAATATAATTAAACTATTATATACATGGTATCCCAAAAGGAACAGAGTTAAAAAGTTGGGTTACAGACTTCCAAAATAATACAAACAACTGTTAGCCATACTAAGGCAAAATGGTCAATCTTTGGGTCTCGCGTCCCTGCCTAAACCTCAACCGTGGCGGCTGAGCAGCTGGCCATGTACATTCTGCTCGCTGAGCTCTCCTAATCAAGGCTGATCAGATTTGCCCTTGCCTTTACCTGCACCACGTAGCACCCGTGAGCCAAGGCCCAGCAAGAAAACATGATGTGCAACACAAGCAGTAATAACAGATAACAAACTCACTAAGCATGAACTTTCATCATATAGTCCATATTAATCATTCAGCATAAATTCAAAATCATGGATGCAATCAAACACTTATAACATTCATAACACATAATAATCAGGGCTGACAACTTAGGCCGCACCCTCTGTTTATCCCACTGACTCCGGCCTGCTTAAACCGAGCTCAGTGCATATTAAGCTGTCCTCGGCTACCAGTGGCCAAGCCGCGCCCTGTGCACTAGTGTAACCCTTGGCACCCTTAGGTCGTCGGTTCACTAAATAGCTTGTATGGCATAATACCATCTTTTCAAGCATACACAATAGGGAACCCTTAGTCCCATTACATATATTCAACCAAGTGCAGTTTTCTTACCTTTGATCTTTGCGGTTTTGGATTACGAGCAACGCTCCTCAAGCACGATCCGATCCCGAGCCTAAGATTTTATCACCTAGCCACAACCAAGGTATAGGGTTTCATTAATATTCCAATAAGAGTTTCTGATTACAAAACTAACTTCCAGGAACTCGAATTCCACCAAGCACGGTGGTGGAATCGATCCCGAGCATTCTAGACCACATTCCCATGCCTAAGATCCCCAAATGTTCAAGTGTGCACCCAAGGGCTGTGGCCCTTGAAGCTTAGCCGCGGCCCTACCCTCAAAACATAACCAAGGCCAAGCCTGAAAGAAGACACGCGTCGCGGCCCTTGCCTTGGGCGCCGCGGCGCTCACCCTTGGCCGAGCCCTCCTGGCTCTTCTTCATCCTAGGGCCGCAGCGCTCTAGAACAGAGTTGCAGCCCTTCCCTTCGTGCCCAGAAAACCCACCATTACCAACATCTAAACCTCATCCAAAGCCATCCCAAAGCTCCCCAATTTAAAACCCTTTAATCACAACACCTTTATCATGATTCTAACAACACATCCCAACAGAAACATACCCCAAAAACCCACTAGAATCCCATTTCCAATTTCTGAAACTCAAGAACTACAAACACTCAAGCCAGCCATTCAAACTCAAATTAAAACCTCTAAATCACGAATTGAGACTTACCTCTTCTGCTGAACCACTTCACCAAGCCAAATCCAAGCTAATTCCCAAGCTTTACTCCTTAATTCTGCCCTTAAACATCAAAACCACAATCACCTCAATACCCAGCCAAAACCCAAAATTTCTAACCACAGAAAAGGAAATTCAATGCTTACCTTAGCCCTGATTTAGTTCTTGATTGATTCTTGAGCTAAGCCTCTAAATCACTTCTTCAATCCACTAAACTTCAGCTGAATTCCAGCAAATTACCTCTGTTTTCTTATGTTTTCCTTTGAGAGAGAATAGAGCTGTGAAGGAGCAAAAGGGTTGGTTTAATTTTTCTGTATACTGTTTTCCTAAAGCTTCAGTCTAATCTTATCCCGTTAAGTCAATCCCGAGGCTCGGGGTGCCGGAAACGTCCCCAAGGGCAAAATGGTAAAATTCCCCAATATTCTCGCCTAGACATCCTAACCTCAAATATATCTCCATATATTTATTTTCATAACCCGATAGTCCAAATAACTACCTGATACCTAAAATACCCCTGACTTATCCAAAGTCAACTGCTAAGCCCTGTTGTGATATTTCCCCGCTATCTAGCCCTAAGATCGCCTCGAGTTGTGCTCTGCAGTCCTACCCACATAATAATGTGGTTCTCACAACACCATATATATATATCACATTAACAAAAATATAATCCTACAAGCATTCTAATCATACAATTATGCATTTAAATCAATAAAATCATTCAAATCACATTTAACCCAATAATGCCCTCCCGACACACTAATTAAGGCCCTTAAGCCTCATTAGCGAATTTGGGGTCGTTACATTAACGCCTTCTAAGCCTTCCATATAATACCCATATTTGTCTATATCCTCATATTAAACCAACACTGGTAACCTCACTATCAAGGCATACAAAGCAGCTCCTTCCCCAGAGAAGTTTGTTGTTCTTCCATCTAGTCTCAACTATTAAACCCCAAAGCTTACTCACATACTAGCAAACATCTGCTGCGACTTTCAAGGGCAGATGGAGGTTTCCAACCCCGACTATCATCTACAACCCCCCATAATACCACGCAAAGTCCACTTAACCATCCTGGGCACAAACAATTTGAATTCATTTGCCACTGCTAACTAAACTCCTCAGCTCTGAGGTTCACACTCCGAACCAATCCACAACTAGGTCCAAATAACCACAATAAGCATGCATACACAAAACATATTAAACATGGATCCATAATACTATGCATTTAGCTACCAATTTTTTATTACAACCAAGTATACTCACCATTTATCATGCTTCCTACGAGCCAATAAACAAGTATAACATATAAGTTCAATTTAGGCAGTTCACCACATACCATCAGTACACAAACCATTGTTCAGATATTCATTCACATGCAATAGCAATGCTGATCAACACGCCTCAATCTTATCACACAATAGTCAAGGGCCAGGCCCTATCAGTTTCTCATGCTCCCTATAATAACACAACATAATTCATTCTTATCTCAATCGGGAACTTAAGCATATAATCTCATATACTCAATAACAGAACCCTGGGTCGAGCTTGTCTTTAGCAGCGAGTGTACATGTCCAGCCTATCTTTAGGAACCCTTAAACCTAGACGGCTTTGATACCATGTTGTAACGCCCTGGATAACCAAGACCGTTACACTATGTGTTTGAAATAGTGCGAGACTCGCTAATCAAGTCATTTAAATAAAAACGTGAATCTAAGGCATGAACAAGATAAGTTTAAAAGATTTTGGTTATGAACAAATAACTTTCATTAAAAATAAATGTTGGGTACACGGGATCCCAAATCAGGGTTTAAATGAAGTAATTCCATAATTTCCAAATGTTATAAATAATCAAGCCATTATAATGGCAAAATACACATTTTAGGTTTCCGTCCCTGTACAATCCTTCGATCGTGGCGGTCGAGCAGCTGACAATGTAAACCTCGCCCCTAGAGCTCTCCAACCCATGTGTAATGACCCACTACTCTAGACTTTTGGACCATTAACGAAACTATACATACAAATCCTTAATAAAACTTACATTTGCAAAAATACCATAATTTATTAGAAACTTGTAGAAATAAAAGTTACTCTCATAAAATATCAAGTAGGATATGGGATCCCATTGTCTTAAAAACAAAACATAATTTAAAGTGAAAAGGAGTTACATAGAAAGTGCGGAAAAAATACATGTAAAACCATAAAAAAGGTAAAACAAGACTACATCCTCGAAAATCGAACTCTCAACTCCTTGACTCCATTCACCACCGATACACATTCCCCAAGCATCCACGAATCTTACCGCCACTATAGCTATTTTCCTGCACATAAAAACAAAAAGGAATGAGCCTAATGCCCAGCAAGGAAAAATCTAACACATAGTTCATATACATAAATTTCATGAGAAACATAAAAACTTAACATAACACTTATATCATGCACATACTATAATGGCCATTATTACTTGGGGTCCCATAGACTAATCAAGTCATATGCCCATTAGATTAGTGGGGTCCTACTAGCTAAGTAGGTCATATGCCCATAATCTATTTGGGGCTTGTTAGTCAAATGGGTCATATGCCCAAGCCTACAAACATACATATTTCATTACATATTTTATAACATATTTCATAGCATAAAACATAAGATAACATAAGCATATAGCATATAGCATATAGATTCTATCCTATTTTCCTTACCAAAGTTACCGAGATATGAGGACAGAGTTGGGACTTTTGGAACACTCCTAAAACCATATATAACAGGGTGAGTAGATTTGAAGAAAAAGAAATGAAAGGAATGGAAGGACTAAACCTTGAGAAAAATACTTACCAAAACCTTTTTGCTCAAGAACTTAGATTTCCTAACCAAAATAAAGATTAAGGTTAGAGGCTGAGTAGAAGACTATGAGAACTTAAAAGAACAAGTACTAAAACGAACTAGAGTTTTGGGTTACGTTGAAGACTTGTAAGACCAATCTACACCTCAAACCGAAATACACTATAAAACCTTACTTCCCAAAGTGTTTGATAAGCTTATGATGATCAAGCTTATGATTCCCCAACCCAGGTGTTTACACTCTCACACTCACTTAGCACTTGCAGCCTCTTAACTTAGAGCAAAAGATGAATAATGGTTGGGTACTAGGTCCTATTTATAGAGTTTAGGAATGAAAGGATCTTAATTTTACTTGAATAAAAATAATAGCTTTTTAGGTGAAAATAATTTGAATTATCGTTCAGCAGAGGCTGAAGACTCGTTCAAAAAGATGCTGGACTTATCAAGAGGTTGAATGGCTGAATGGAAAACGATTTCAAAATGTTTCAAAATATATTGAAGGAGGCAATATATCGCCCCCTGTAGGAGATATATCGCCTGGGCCAGTATGCCCGAGGCTGTCGTGCATCGTCTCGTGTTTTCCGTATCTACGGGTTGCGATATATCGCCCCCTATAGCTGCGATATATCGGCACACGTTGATTATTTAAACATGAAATTACACATTTTTAGCTAAATTTGAATGGGGTAAACAGCCTTAACTAAGCCCTCAACGTATTCAAAGCTGCTGACTGACCTTATAGCATTCAAACTTTACTCCTTATTAAATTTAATCCTCAAAATACTTAATCCTTAATCACCCATACATAACATGTGCTTAAAATCCTATTGGTTCTTATCTAAACCTTATAGTATAATAAATATTATCCTTAATATCAGTCATATTAATCAAACCTTAGGTTAACATCAATATTCTTAAACTATAGGTTAAACTTAGAAAATCTATAAGTACTACTATGAGTATCCAAATAATTCCCGGTCTGAACCAAAAATCCACAGTTACAAAGATAATACTATAAATATCATAATACTACTATCTATCTTAGCTAAGTAAAGTTCTTGGACTCTACACCATGGTCAATTCATCTTACCCTTGCCTTTACCTGCACCACGTAGCACCTGTGAGCCGAGGCCCAACAAGAAAACATGATATCATAGCATGATCAATATCAATAACCATTTATACAGCATTTCATAACAATCACCTAGTTAATGATAACAATCGACAAACTAACAATTGTCATCCAGATAATCAATATATCATAATCAACAATTATCGCAGTCATTATACAATATTTAGGGTCAGCGCCCTTAGGCCACACCCTCTGTTTAACCCACTATCTTCGGCTCACTTAAGCCGCCACCAGTGTTATACCCAATGGCTCTGGCCAGCTTAACCGAGCTCAGTGATTAGTAAGCTCTCCTCAACTACCAGTGGCTGAGTCGCGCCCTGTGCGCAAATATTAGTTTCGGCACTCTTAGGCCGTTCATCCCATGCTCACAAGGCGTGTCATACTCAAATATCAATCCTGACACTCTTAGGCTGTTTATTTTATATTCACATGGTCATCACAATCATATAACAGTGCATACAAATATAGGGAACACTTAGTCCCAACCTAACCACATATCGGGTGCAGTTTTCTTACCTTAATTCCAAGTGTGTTGATTTAAGAAAGACGACCCCCGAGCACGATCCTGCCCCGAGCCCAAGCATACGCCTAGTCACAACCACGATAAAGGATTCCATTAATAATTGTATAAAGGTTTCCGGATAAGGTTCTAACCTCCGAGGCATCGAATTCCACTAAACACGGTAGTGGGATCGATCCCGAGCACCCTAGGTTAGGTTCCCGCGCTTATAAACTCCAAAAGGCCAAAAATCCCTTTAAGGGTTGTGGCCCTATGGACCCATGCCGCGGCCCCCCTCAAAATCAGGGGCTCGTCCTCCCTGGAAAACCAAACACGCGGCGCGACACTCCCCGGAGGCGCTGCGGCCCGCCTCTGCCTCCGAGCCCTCCTGGCTCCTCTTTGCTCCATAGGGCAGCGACACACCAAGAACAGGGCCGCGGCCCAGCCCTTCGAACCCAGAAAATTCACAATTTTTAACACTCAGACCTCACTCAAATTCACCAAAAACCATCCTAATGATACATTCCAAATATCAAAACATTCAAACATGTTTTCAGCAACATAACCCAGCAAAAACCTAGTCTAGAAACTCATCAAAACAACATTTTAATTTCTGAAACCCACAAGCTCAAGAACACCAAAACCAGCCCGGAAAACCCAGAATTCAAACTCTAAACCATAAATTAAAGCTTACCTTCACTGAAGAACCAACCCTCCAAGAAATTGCTGAGCTAACTCCCAAGTCTTCCGCCTTAATTTACCCTTCAAAATCAAGAACCCGAAACACTTAGAACTCAGCCCAAATCTATAGGATTTAATCAGCTAAACCACAATTCAGTACTTGCCTATATTCCTGGTCTGAACCTCCAAATAGCCACAGAAATTCTCCCTACAAATCCAGCTCAAATCCCTGAGTTCCTAGCTCCAAATTCTCTCGGTTCCATGGCAAGCTTGAAGGAACTCCTTGAGAGAAGGCGAGAGAAAAAGGGAGAAGAAAAAGAGTGAGTTTGGGTATCTTCTACTATTTTCTCAGCTTTTTCTAATCTATCCTTAATTAATCAAGTTAATCTCGAGGCTCGGGGTACCAAAAACGTCCTCGAGGGCAAAATGGTAAAATTCCCCGGTATTCCCACCTAGGCTTCTTAACCTCAAATATATCTCTAATTATTTATTTTCATAACTCAATAACCCAAACAAATGTCCATTACCCAAAATACCCCTTGACTCGCCCCGAGTCGGGTACTGGGTCCCATTGTGACTTTCCCGCTACTTGCTCCCTAGGATCGCCTCGTGCCGAAGGCTGTGAATATATATATATATATCCACATAATAATGTGGTCTCAACATTTATCACAAATAATCACATTTATGCCCTAACGGGCCAAAATTACAATTATGCCCTTACAAGCTAAACAGGGCCCGCATGCTTATCTAATACTCATAAACATGCATTTCACATATCCATATAATCATAGGATCATGCATATCACATAATCATGCATTTTCACCATTAATTCACATAACTTCCAATTATGCCCTCCTGACACACTAATCAAGGCCCTTAAGCCTTATTAGTAAGTTTGGGTCGTTACATCCAAAGTTCTTGAACGTCTTCATATGGATCTAATGGGTCCAATTCAGGTTGAAAGTTTGAATGGTAAGAGATACATTTTTGTGTGTGTTGATAATTTCTCTAGGTTTTCATGGGTAGATTTTTTGAGAGAAAAATCTGATACATTTGATGCTTTTAAATCTCTTTGTTTGAAATTATTTGTGGAAAAAGATTGTAATATTGGAAAGATTGTTCAGATTAGGAGTGATCATGGAAAAGAATTTGAAAATACTATTTTATGATGAGTTTTGTAAATCTAAAGGTATTTCTCATAAATTTTCTGCTCCTAAAACTCCTCAACCAAATGGAGTCGTTGAAAGAAAGAACCGAACTCTGACAAAGATGGCTAGGGTAATGTTAAACAGCAAGAAATTTACCAAGCGTCTATGGGCTGAAGCAATTAACACTGCTTGCTACACCATCAACATGGTGTTTTTACGACCAACTACTCATAAGACTCCTTATGAGATCTGGAAAGGTAATAAACCAAATGTGAGTCATTTTCATGTTTTTGGCAGTGCTTGTTATATTTTAAGGGATTGTGATCATACTGGTAAATTTGATGCAAAAAGTGATGTTGGAGTATTTATAGGATATTCTATTAACAGTAGGGCTTATCGTGTCTATAATATGAGAACCCAAACTGTGATGGAATCTGCTAATGTTGTTATTGATGATCTGAGAGATTTCTTTGAGTTTCCATAGAAGAATAGATTGAAGGTTTGTTGGAAAAGTCTCCTGAACTGGCAGATGATTTGGCTGCGATCACATAATCTTCATCTGAGGCTACACTTCAAGATTCTGTAGCTACAACTGATGATTTTCCAAAAACTTCAACGGAGAAAGAAACTGAGCAACCACTAAACATAATCACTGATCTAATTCAAAGAGAACCATCCTCCATAGTCAAGAAGAATCATCCTACCGATCTCATACTTGGGAACATCGATGAGGGCATGGTTACTATAAGAAGGTATGTTAATTTGATTCAATTTGTGTGTTTTGTCTCTTCTTTAGAGCCTAAAAATGTGAAGGAAGCCTTGATGGATGAAGCCTAGATTCAGGCAATGCAAGAAGAGCTGGATCAATTCATTCGCAATAAAGTATGGACACTTGTTCCTAGACCGACTTGAGCCAATGTCATAGGAACAAAGTGGATTATAAAAACAAAAGTGATGAATTTGGTACCATCATTCGAAACAAGGCAAGATTGGTTGCTCAAGGTTCTACTCAAGCTGAGGGTATTGATTTTGATAAAACTTTTGCTCCAGTAGAAAGACTTGAGTCCATCAGGTTACTTATTTCTATTGCTTGTATTATTGGTTTTAAATTGTACCAAATGGATGTTAAATCTGCTTTTTTGAAAGAAGAAGCTTTTGTTGAGCAACCCAAAGGATTTGAGGATCCACATTTTCCTGATCATGTTTATAGGTTAGACAAGGCATTATATGGTTTGAAACAAGCCCCTCATGCTTGGTATGAACGTCTAACTGAATTTTTAATCTCTCATGGTTATAGAAGAGGAAATGTAGATAAAACATTGTTTATCAAAAACATTAAATCTGATGTTATTGTTGCTCAAATATATGTTGATGATATTGTGTTTGGATCTACTTCTAACTCTGAAGTGCAGGTATTTGTCCAACAAATGCAACAGGAATTTGAAATGAGCATGGTAGGTGAACTCACCTATTTTTTGGGTCTTCAGGTAAAACAATCTGATGATGGCACATTTGTTTCACAAAGTAAGTATGCAAAAAACTTGGTGAAGTAGTTTGGGCTTGAAAATTCCAAACATACTAATACTCCTATGAGCACAACTTTGAAATTATCTAAAGATGAACAAGGAGTGAAGGTAGATCCTACTTTGTACTGAAGCATGATTGGTAGTTTACTTTATCTTATTGCTAGTCGTCCTGATATTTTTTATAGTGTTGGTGTTTGTACTTGCTATCAGGGAAATCCCATGGAATCTCATATTTCAGCTGTGAAAAGAATCATTCGCTATGTCAATGGCACTGTTGATTTTGGGATTTGGTTTTCAAAAGACACTAACTCTAATTTGGTGTGCTTTAGTGATGCTGCTTGGGCAGGAAATGTAGATGATAGAAAAAGTACTAGTGGTGGATGTTTCTATCTTAGAAAAAATCTCGTTTCATGGCACAGTAAGAAGCAAAACTGTATCTCTCTGTCAACTGCAGAGGCTGAATACATTGCTGTGGGTAGCTGTTGTGCCCAATTGTTATGGATGAAACAAATGATGGAAGATTATGGGTTTGATTTGGAAACTTTAACCATTTTCTGTGATAACACTAGTGCTATAAATATTTCAAAAAATCTTGCAACACTCTCGCACTAAGCACATAGACATTCGTCATCACTTTATTAGAGAGCTTGTAGAAAATAAAATTCTTGTCTTGGAATATGTTGAAACAAGCAAACAAATAGCAGATATTTTTTCTAAAGCTCTTGATTCGGTCCGCTTTAATTCTCTAAGGAAATCCTTAGGGGTTTGTACCATTTAATTTTGTGTTCTTTATGGTTCTTGATATTTTTTCTTTGACTTGATGGTCATAATGTTGTTTTTTTTGTTTTTGTTCCAGAAGAAAGTTCCAAACTCAAGAGAATTGCTGATTATTATTTTTATTGCTAATTTTTTGGTGCAATGCTTTCATACATGTTTAGTTCAGGAAAAGATTATCACTCCGCCTATAAATATTTTGGTCATTCAATTATTGTTATGTCTGTGCTACCATTTTCAAAAAAAAAATTTTTTTTAAAAAAATGTGTGTTCAAGCTCCATTGGAAGAATAGAGCTACCTATCTCAATGTGTGAAAGGTGACACTAAGTAAGTTGGTACTATGTAATTAGGAGTTATGTAGAGGATACGCTACCATTGAAAATGGCTACCATTGAGGTAGTGTGACAACGTCTCCATTGGTTACAAACACTCAGAAAAAGTCTATTTGAAAAATTGAGCAATGTTCCCTGCTTACACTTTCACACACAAATGCTTGACACATTTTTTCGAAGAAAAAAAACAATTGCATTAAAATAAAAAAAAAGGTTTTAAAAAGTTGTTACATACTGATTGAATTTCTTAAAATATTTTTTTGGTGACTGAGTAAATTACTTTCATGCGTAACTTATATGGTCTTATTGCAATAAGAAATTAGCTTGGTAAAATAATATCTGTGCATTCTTTCGAGTTTGATTTTTTCATCAGGAACACAGGCAAAGCAGACATGGTGTTTCATACTGTTGGCAAAACTATCAAGGTTTGATTTATTTATTTTTTTTTAAAAACAAAAAAAAAAAAATTTGACGGATTATTTCATGTCAAGCTTCACTAAAAATATTTTTTTTCTTTGTCTTGTTTTACTTATATTATTGGACAAAATTTTTTGCTCTAAAAGTGTTGGTTGTTTGTCTTGTGTTTCTTAGTGTTTTGTATTTATTTTTTCCTGTTTCATTTTTTTTCTTAATAAAAAAATATATGCATAAATTGAAAAAATCATTAAAAATGGGGGGACATTATTTTTCGGCTGGTAATTTATTTTTAATTATTTTATTCATTTTATTTGATTTTTGGTGTCCTATTTTCATGGAATGGTTTTTTTTTTTTTGGAAACCATTGATTTAATTGCAAAATTATAATGTTTGTTTCCCTTTTATTCTTTTCGGGTAAGTCAAAGGTAAGGAAATATTTTTATTTTATTTTATGATATTGTGGGAGTTATTGCATTAATTGAAATTCTGGTTTAGGTAACTTCCCACTTTCCCCTTCTATTCATTCTATTTATATTTACCCTAACCCACGATCTAATCCTCTCACTCACACTCTCTTTAGTTTTTTTTCCCTGTTAATTTTCTCTCTGCGTGCGTGAGTTCCTCTCTAGGATTTTCAAAGTTTCAAGATTTTCAATGGAAAAAACCAAGAATGCCCGAGGTGGTTCGAAGAGGCATGTTCGTGGTTCCCCGTCTGTCCCAACTTCTCCTCCGACTACTCCTCCTACTCCAGCAATCGATGCTCCAGCGCAGGCTTCTGCTCCTGCAAAACATTCTGGGAAATAAAAAACACAGGTGAGAAAAAGACATTCACTCTGAATTCCCCACCTGTGATAGCTTCTCCAATCGCCTCGACCACCCCTGGTCTCAGTGGTCATGATGAAATTCTTTCATCTGAAAAATCTTTGTCCAAGTCCTCTTCTACTCAAAAGGGAGGTTCCTCTAGAACAATCTCTGAGAGGGCCATTGTTCTTGTGCCAATGGTGAGTTCTCGAACACGTTCTCAGACCTCCACTCAGAAGCAAACTAAGGTGCTTCGTCCCCATGGTGTTCCCAAAGTCAAGGAAGTTGGTTCTTCATCTCGGGTGAAAAATTTCAAAAATCACCCCCTTCTGCATCTTCTTCAGAAGAAGAAACTGAGAATTTGAAACAAGAATCAGAGGCTAAATCTGATCCTAGTGCAGAATCTCAAGAAAAAGAAAAATCTTCGGGAGATTCTGGTTCTGAAAGTGCTGCATCAGAAGAGGAACCTGCTGTTACAGAACCTGTTGCTGTTGTTACGAAACTTGCTGCTCAAGACAAAAGCAAAGGAAAACTTCCCTTGGCTCCTCCAAAGGCTGCTCCTCCTCTGAAAAGGAAAAGACCATCTGGTATCTCTCTTGAAAACTTCAAACCTCATTCACATTATTTTTGCTATAATGATCATGAGAGAGATATGAAATTTTATGAGGCAAGAAACTTTATTGTTGAAAATAATTATAATGTGATTGCTCATAACCCATTTTGAGTTGTTAGTTTGTTAAAAGAAAGGCAGTGGATGGACTCTTTGATTGGCTTTACTGGCTATGTGGATCGAGTTGTGAAGGAATTCTATGCCAACATCACCGATGAGTGCCTAGATGAAAACTCCTTCATGTTTGGCAAAGTGTATGTGCGTGGTTACTGGTATTCCTTTACAGTGAATGAAGTGGCTGAAGTTCTTCAATTACCAATTGGGGTGGAGCCATCTGGTGTCATGTTTGATCGTCATGAAGTATTTTCTGAACTCGTTGGAGACAAGGATGTCGAGCTCACCGATGCTATGCACATCTTTCAACTCACTTATCACACATGCAGTGGTTATGAGGTTTGCCTTGTCCAAGTGGTTTCCTTGCTCCAATTTGGTAAATGTTTCTAATGACCTTGCCTTTCTATTATACAAAATCACTACTGGTGCTCAAGTTGATTTGGCTGATCTTATTTGGGAACAAATTATATCTTTTAGAAAGGGTAAAAATCCCAAACTTAACCTTGTGTTTCCCAATTTGATTTATAAAATCTTATCTTCTCAAAGGGAATTGATTCTTGACAATGAATCAATTGAGCCTCCCACTATTGGCCAGACATTCAAAATCTAAAAAAAAACCCTCTCAAGGAAAGTCTTCCAAGAAATCAGGTCGTTCTGCTTCTCCTGGAGTACCAGATGCTTCACCTGCTGCCACAGCTTCAACTTCTGCACCTGCAAAACTGGCAGAAATCAATACTCGTTTGGCTAGGATGGATAATATTCAAGGACAGCTTCTCAGGAAGATGGATACCATCATGAATTACGTTCAAAGTCGCTAGGATGGCTGGTTGAATTAATGTTTATGTTTTTATTGTTTTTGTTGAACTTTAATGTCATTTTTTGTTGTCTTTTGTGGTTTTTGGCTCATTTGATAGACAAAAAGGGGGAGTAGTATTTAGTATTATTTTTTGGATTATGTTGAGTCTAGTTTTTGTCATGTTCAGGTGATATTTTAAGTAGCCTTTTATCTCATTTTTCTTTCATTTAGTGCGGGTTTATGCCTTGTTTGTTTGTCTTTGTGAATATCAGGAAGAATGGAGTACTTGGAGGAAAATTTCAAAGAAAGGGAAGAAATAACCAAGTTTTTCAACATATTTTGAGAAAGGATGAATCTCAACATGATTTGGAAGTGTTGGTGAATTTTTGGGATGAAATCTTGAAAAATTGAGAAATCCCTTAAGAGCCATGGCATGAGCAAAGTAGAGCCGCAGCTAGCTGGTGAAACAGAACCACTGTTTTGAAGAAGAACCACGGGTCGCGGCATGGCTAGAGAGGGCCGCGGAATATATAGGCATCAACCCAGAAATATTAGACATGGGCCGCGGCATGGCTGACTATGGCCGCGGCATGGAGAGAACAAATTGCCCAGGATTTTAGCCACGAGCCGCGGCATGGTGCATGTAGAGCCGCGGCCCGCCTCTTTTAAGAACTGAATCTTAGGTTTTTATAAGGCGAAAAAGAGAGAAGAAAGGAGAGGGACAGATCTGGGGTGGAAATTGCTTGAAGGCTGAAAGCTTGGAGTATTCAATCTACATGTTTTTCTTCTACTTTCTAATGTTATCTTTAATTATCTTTGTGATTAGTATTATGATTATGAACTAATTTTCTGTTTAGGATTTTTAATTGAATCACTTGAATCCCTATTATGAACTAATGCAATTTCAATTTTCTTCTTCTTCAATCTTCTTCAATTCCATATAACCTGTTCTTATTGATTGATTATCGATTGGCCATCTATAGTCATTATATATATGTTTTTAAATCAAAATCTGAGAAGTGAGATTTGAATCTGCTGTGGTTATATTGGACATAATTTTAATTTGGAACGAAAGTATCCATATTAATTGTGTAACTGTTTATTAAGTTGTCGAGATTAATGCTACCTTTGTGGTTCAATTTACCATAGAAATATAGGAAATTGTCACCTAGGTTGAGTCTATAATTCATAGTATGATTATAGGCTGCTGTATCAACTTGTTAATTGAATTAGGCAGAAAGAAGAAGAACTCAGTACTCTGCATTAGGGAATGATAGGGAGGATAGTTGATGAGATTAAACATCCTAATTATTTCTTCAGTGTTTAAATCAAAGGTTTTACTATTAGTTGTTATTCTATTTAATTTTCAATTATTGTTTCTGAATATTATAGTTTCTTTTGCTGTGTCTATAAAAATCAAGAATTTTAATTGATCAAATAGAAAGAGAAATTAATTGACTGGTAATTGAGAATTCAGTCCTTGAGGACGATACTTGGTTTTTACCATATTATTACAAATTGCGACTGTGTGCACTTGCATAGCTCAAAAATTCGCAACAGATTACAACTCTGGACCCTATTTTCAGGGGGAATTGTTTGTTTGTGGTTTCGTTGAACTTTTTCCATTTAAAAAGTTATCATGTTTTTTGTTATATGTGTTAGTAAGCTTTCACGCAGGGGGAGTATTTTTATACTCTCATTTTTTGTTCTAATACTTTGTTCAAAGTGCCAAAGGGGGAGATTGTTTATTCCATTTTTGGCTTTTTTAATTTGACAAAAATATTTTATATTTTCTTATTATATTCAGATGTATCTAAATATATATTATTGATATATGTTTCATTTGTTTTAAATAATAATGGTATAATTGATGACAAACTTTTCTATATTAGGAAAGTTTGCCAAAAATAGTGTGACTTTATTATTATAAAAACAAATATTTTTGAGCTGTCTTTTTCCAGCTGATTACCTCATTATATCTGACCATATAATTGAGTTTTATTGCATGATGAGGTTTTAAAAGGGAAGTCTTGATTCCTACATCAAAGGATGGATTGTTACCAAATATAGCTCATGATTCTGTAGCTACAGAATCACGAAATCCTGTCAAATTGAAGAATTATTTTAGGAAAGTTTCCTTGTAGGCTTAGGTCGATTTAGACCGTGTATTAGTTGCCCAATATGAGTATAATGACTATAAATACTCATATTGACTGCTAGGTTTTAGTTACCTCTTTTTGTATTTCATTCTTATTTGTAAAAGAGTCTTTGTTATGTAGAGTTCTACAAAGGAGGTGAACAAAGTGCAAACCTTCGGGAGAAGGTGGTTCAAGTCTTGCTTCAAGAGGAAGCAAGCACACTTCAAGCAGATCGAAGGGAGTTCAAATTCTTGAAGGGTCAACAAGGTTCATTTGTCAAGGTGGAATACATCAAGCTTGCGACATATAATAACACTACTACAAAAAAGGATTTTCTCTGCGGTTTTTTTACTTAATACACTTCGGTTTTCGAAAGTATTGAAAAGCGTAGTGTATTCGACCGCAGAGAAAACTGGTACACGAACCACGAAGAAAAGTGAGAAAAGCTACACTTTTCTCTGCGGTTGTGATAAGCCAACCGCAGAGAAAAAGCCACTTTTCTCCGCGGTTGGCTTATCACAACCGTAGAGAAAATTGTGTTTTCATAAAAAAAAATTCAATTTCGATTTTATATAATTATTTTGAATTATGATTATATATATTTTTATAATTATAACCTAGTCTTTTTAATAAAAAAATTAATTTTCAATTTTAATTATATATAATTATTTTCAATAGTATAACGTAATTTCTTAAATTGTTATATATATTTCATAACTAATACAAAATAACTAGCTAGTAATGAATCAATGACTTTAATCTTTCTAACCAATATAAGTTAGCACTTTAATCTTACATACATATAAAAACTTAGATTTCATAAATAAATGGCATTAATCTTGCTAACCAATCACTTTGTAGTGGTAGTAGATCTTCTTTGACATTGAATTCTTTTTTGTCAAACCACTGCAAAATTGAAAAGTTAATATATATTAGATAATTAAATATTATATCTAGTTTTTCTTAAGCAAAAAAAAGAGTTTAAAATATAACATACTTTCTTCTTGATAACTTCTGCTGGATTCGGTGCATTTACAAGATCATAAATGTATCTTAGTACATAATAACCACATTCATGACTTTCAGGTTGTTTTGGACAAGAACCTCTCAGCAATTTTGTAAATGTGCTGATGTATTCATTTTCGAAACATTGTGCGTATGCTCTACAAAAATTAAAATTAATTAAATACATATTATACTCTGAACTTTTAAAAATGAACAATGCATACATTACAATTGAATAACTTACTTTTCCATAACCTCCTTAATTATTGGTGGAGATTTATGATTTTTTAAAGGGTCCAAAATTATGGTCATCCCCCGCATCATCACGAGCACCAACATCCAATGTCGACTAAAACAATAATAAATTATGATTATTATAAAATTAAAATTCAACCATAGTAGTGATAATATTTAAGTAGTTCGTTCTTGCTCAACAATCCAAGGAATGAAATATATTTGGCCTCGTCTATCCATAGTCATCATCCATTTGGCTATAAGATCCACCATATAATTTTTACTTTCATCATTGCCAATAGAAAGAAGTTTGGTGTCAAAAAATTTGTATAATTGTCGTGAATTTGGGTGCATGCTTTCCCAAATGCATCTGTAGAATCAATCATTCATATTACACTACAACAATTCTTCTTATATATTACATTAAAATATTACGTTATTATATAAGTGTTATTAATAAATCCTAATAAAAATAACAATCTGGCAATTTTACAAAAATAAAAATTAATGAGGCGGCAAATGAAAGTGATCCCCGCCTTTTCTCCTTCTAAACGAAAGAAGCTCTAAGCTGCTTCTCATTTTTCAATATACGCATAGCACACTTTCCCTTTCTCTCCCTCTCTCACGTCTCTGCCCAATCCAGTTGACCACTTTCTGCCTGTTAGGGAGCTGCACGAGCCACACCACAAGGAAGTACGGCCACCAAAACCATTTCTCCATATTCTCGCCTATGAACGCACCATCCTCCGCTGGTTGCTTGTCGAAGTCATGCGCCTCTGTTAGATTCGAGAAGTTTTCTGGCCACCTCTGTCTTCCATTTATGGAGCCAGTTACACGGTTGGATTCAACTCTTCTTTAGGTTCAAAACCCTCTCAAGGATCGAACCCTTAGATTGTCGGAGTCACCGTCGGTTCTTTGATGGTGTTGGGTTCTTGCGAGGCAACGGGAGATAAGGTGTCTCGATTTCTCTCTTTATTCTATCAAGTGTTTGATTTTATATATTTTCTCTTGTGGTTTGCCATGAATAACCCTAAAATTCCTCACTCACTCACTCCTTCTAATCTCTATCTCTATCTCTCCCTCTCATGTATCTCTCTCTCCCCATCTCACTGATACCTCTCGTCTCTCTCTCTCTCTCTCTCTCTCTGTTACAGTTCTCTAGTGATTACGAAAACAGGAAGTGGGAAATTTTGGCGAAGCTTTCAGGGAAGATGGGCTCGACTTCGATTTGGACTGGGCTGTTTTGTAGGTAATATGTTTTATTCATTTTTTCTGCAGATCAGTTCACTTAATATTATTGCCTTTCTCTTGATATTGACATTTTCATTTATTAATGCAACATATTGAATCATATTTGTTAATGATTGCCTTTGTAACAAATTGATATGCTTTCTCCTGTTTTTACCGATACCGAGGTTGGTGTAATGTGTGAGAATAATGTACAAATTAGGGTAAGGGAAGCATTTAAAGATGTACAAATTAGGGTAAGGGAAGCATTCTAGCAAGTGGGTTTTATTTAAAGATGCATGTTAGATTTAAAATTGTTCATAAATCTTATTATTTGCACAGATTGATGTGGTAAATAACTTAAATGTATCGAAAACTATATTTTATGCTATAAGAGAATTTGAAAACTAATATTGGTGGGGCTTTAGTATGATTTATGCTTACTTAGTTGTGGCAGAGGAGTTGGTTCGTAGTAATTAGTTGGAGGATGCCAATAGGGTCCTCTTGTGGGGTGCCAAAGGTACGTGGGCTTTAGTATGATTGGAATATTCTTGTTGTACCACCAACTGGCTCGCACAAGGTAATTTTCTGCTTTTCTATTGTAGTGTGCTTTTTTTTAGCACTTGTCTTTTGTTGTTTATCCTTTTCTCATTTTCCAAACATGCATGGTTCACTTGGGTAAAAACTTGTGATCTAGCACTAGTATTTGATATTTGAAACTAAGTTGTAATTGTATGGAAACTTGAGTGCATAGGTGGGTTGTTTAGTACAACTTGTAGTGGGTTTTACTCTACTTGTGACATTGTATCTTTTAACCTAACTCCTTTTTGTATTTAAACAAGAAAAATAGAAGTACCATTTTTTTTAAGAAGCTTTTACTTGAATGTGTAACTAAACTTACAAATTTTAATTTGTTTTTTACTTCTCTTGTTATTGTAGGAAGAAATGCAATGGATGGCATGGAAATAGTTGTTAGAATTAGAAAAGTAAGAATCTATACTATATTTGTGGTAAAACTTCATTAATGGTTTTCAATTATCCTCACTATTGCTCAGTAATAGAGAGGAAATTTTAATCGCTATTTCATAGAATATTAGGTTGATATGCATACATATATATGGTAGGTCATTAAACCAGCTTTTTTCTACTTGGTTATGTTAGGCTGTCATTTGGTGAGTGACTTTATGCAAAGAGTAGCAGCAAGTCTTTTCAACTGAGTAACATTTATGGATTTAATTCATAATTAAATATTTTGATACCAAGACCAAGTCTAACACCAGAAGAAAGAAAACCCCAATATTAGACATTTACCAAAACATATAACAAAATAATAATAGAATAAATCAAGTGAGAATTATTTTTTGTTTTATCAAAAAGAAAGAAAGGGGGCCTAGTTCCATTACCCAAGTGTGTAAACTTTGTTGAGACCCATGATTTAGTTTCTATGCTATTAATTTTTTAATGCTTTCCACTATAAATTGTGATAAGGTATTTCTTTTGTTTCCAAATGATCAAGTAGTTGAGTCTTTGGAGACCTTGAATTTGATTGATTTACTTGTGGCTTTTCTTGTTGCCGCTATACATGTTTAATGGAATAGTTAAATCCTTTTGTAAGGTATTTCTTTGATCAGTCTGATTACAATGTGATTGAATCCTACATTACTATTAATGGAAATTATGAGGAATTGTATTGCATAGAGATACTCTTTAAATCTCCATAGAGTTATCTGTGTTTTTTTCTCTTTTGTATTTTAATATTAATATTTTACATTGTTTTTGTTTTTAAATGTTATAAGAGAACTTGCTCCTACAAGTCATTTTTTATTATTTTTGTTGTTAACAATACATAAACAAGTAATAGTTTACAAGGTAGCAATTTGTAGGAATTGGCTATTAGATACACACTGGATTTGTAAACATATATGAGATGAAAACTTATAAAACCAATTTCAAGTTTTTGATTCAATCATTGTTGTGTCTCTAGTTAGTTTTTTGGTTTTTATATTTTATTAAGTTTTTTTTTATTTATATTTCTATTTGATAGTTTTATTTATGTATAATTTATGCGTTTATATTTATATGGATATTATAGACTTGTGAAAATGGTAAATCAATGTATTTTATTGATGAATATTTTAAGAGCCTCTAATGTTAGACATAGTGCCTGATTTGATGTTATAGTGCTTGTAGTCTCTTCTAGTTTTGTACAAGTTAAGCATTGTCAAATAATTCTTTTAACATTAGAATAACCAAAAACCCTTAAATAAGATTTTTCTATAGTTATCTTACTGGTTTAAGTAAAAATTAGTCACCATGTGCATAACAACACATTAGAAACACTATATAATCATCAATCAACTAAAAAAAATTGTTACTTAAATTTTAAAAGTAAAATTTTAAAAAGTGCTATTGTTGCATGCTAATAGAAAAAGACACGACTAAAATGAAATATTAGGCAGTAAATGAAATACACTTAGGTGCCAAATGAAAGACAAAAGCAAAAGAAAAAATTACTATCCCTAATCTCTAAGGTTGAATCCCTAATAACCCTTCACGCCTCCTCTGCTTCTCTCTCACACTCAGTAACTCTCTCTCGCTCTATCTTTCTAATCCAAATTCTACAACCTAAAATCAGATACAATTTGGGGTTTGTAGATTGAAGTTGTTTCCGTGTCTTTGTGAAAGTCAGATATGATTTGGGGTTTGGGATTTGAATATTAAGGTTGCTCATGGGTATTTCATTATGCTTATTTAAATCTCTGATTTACACTCCCTTGAATTCGTTTTCAATGTAAAGTGGCTAGAAAATTTGTATAAGGAGATATATTATCATCTGATTATGTTTATTTTTGTAGGCATACCCATGTTAACATTGTTAATTTATTCGTTAAAAAAATTAGTGACAAAATATTTTTTTTTATAATAAGTAGTCAAAATATTTATCACAATGCTTAACAGGTAATGCTTCACTAAAGCTTTAAAATGTAATAATCAGGAAATGAAAAAAGAAAAATTCCCTAACAGATATGCCTTTTTTATTTTTATTTTTTTCTAAACCAATGCATGATTGATGGAATTTCTTTTACAATAATCTTTTTAAATTTCCTAAATTTTTTTGTTTATTTATTAATGTGGCTCACTTCTCTTGGCTTTTTGTATATTCTTTTTCCATTTTCTTTTCTTAACTGGTGGCAGGCATGTTTGGTTCTCTTTTAACTTTTTTATTATTTTCTTTTACTAACAAATCATCAGTTTATTGGTTTAAGGTTCTGACACTAGGCTGTGAGTGAGTGAGTGAGTGCAATTCTGGTTTAGGAAGCATGACGAACTGTACTCTTTGAATACAAGAAAGAGCAAAGAGTTTTTATGTGTTAAGAGAGAAACTTTTGAAAAGAACCTGTTTGAAAATTTCTTGTTCTTAATTCATTTATGTGCATATCATATATTTGTATATATATACTGAGTGTCGTTATTCCTCTTAGGCCAACAATGGCACCATTTTTAACACTTGTCTTTGTCTACCTCTTTTATTGTTTGAATCTTGTAATCGATCCCTATGTGTCAGAGAAACTTAACATTTTGATTTTGGGATTGGGGTCGTGAGTTATTCTCACTGCTGTCTGGTGTTGTTTTCTGGTTTGCTGGTGCAGTTTTCCTTTTAACAGGGGTATGCATTGTTGTAGGCATTGTGAACACTAATATAGAAAATTATTGAGGTGGGGTCTTCTTAGTGTTTGTTTTCCAATTGAACAGTTCAATCTTCATATGTTTAATTTTGTTTGAGTTATGTGATTGTTGAAAAAAAAGTTTTGAGTTATGTGTTGCATATTTAGAGTGCTTTTCTAGTAAAATGAACTATACTGAACATAGAGACAAAACATTTGGTATAGGTGCTGCTTAGAGATCCATTCGATGACAATGTAATCCCCATTGTAGAGGAACTTCAAAGACATTTACCTTTAACAAGAGCCAGTCCTAAAGGCCATGGTGAAGAAGAAGAGAAAGCCTCAGGGGTACGAGATGAAACCATCGAAGAAAATGGTATGCCAATGCATAACGAAAATATAGTTTTATGCTTAGTTTCCTTGTCTAGTTCTTGTGCTTACATTGAACCTTGAATGTGGCATTGCTAGAACAAGTGTTAGAATACTTATATAGTGCTTTCTTTTTATATTAAGCTATTTGTATGCTTTCTTGTTATCATTTTAGATTATCGCTTGAGCTTAATATTTCTGATGGTTTTGGATACATTGTGTCATGCAATGCAGAGTTTCCATTCGAATTCTGGGCCTTAGAAGTTGCACTAGAAGCTATTTGTAGTTGTCTTGATGCTCGCACAAGAGAATTGGAAGCTGAAGCTTATTCAGCTTTAGATGAGCTGACCTCCAGGTAACAGAAAGTAGTTTTTTTGCCCAAAACATAAGAAGTTAAATATAAGTGGCCATAATTTATGTGCCAATTTGAAAGGTTTTTATCCTAAGCTCTTTCTGGCCTATTAGTGTATTCCATTGCTAAGCCAAACCGATTGTATGAACAATAGAGTTGTCTAAGATGATAGTGGGAGTTGTAAAAAATTGTAATGCATGATTCTGATTTCATAGCATGATTATAATATAAACAGCAAAGTTGCTCTGTTTGTTCAAATAGATTTGAATGATTAATCTTAAAGAAATTTTATTTGCTTAATTGGTTGACCATTAGACTTGTTCAACACAACTGTATGCCATCTTTTTCATGATTTTTGTTGAAGTATCTAATTTGCTATATGGGTTGAGCAATTCTTGTTCTTTTCTTTTCTATTATTGGGTATATATTAATGTATTCATTATTGATGACATTTGTTATACCCAGATTTCGAGCTATAGTAAATATGACCTCGAAAGCTGAGTTCGCAATAAATGGTCTCGTGAGGGTTAGGGCATGCTCTAGGATTGTAAATCGAGCCTACAAAGTACGATACACGACCTCGAGTATCGTGACCTCGAAATGATCTCGATCTCGAAAGGTAGTCCTGAGAGCACCCTCATCTTCAGGAACAACTTCGGAGCAGGGGTCTTGAGCTCGACGTACTATCTCGAAAGCCATGTTAGCTCGGGAGATGTCACTGGCTCGGGCAATGATGGGAAACTTGGGAGGCAAGAGCCTTAGAGATACGCGATCGTCGCTTTGAATATTAACAAGTATTATAAACATGAGATGTAATCCTCATTTATTAATGTAAATCCCCAAGAATCGTGGGATATTATTTAATCAGTTATGTGTTTCCTGGTCTTCAGGGACGTTTCCTTTTTTATCTGATTACAGGCATTTAAAGCCATTTATTTTATTCACAAAAGAGTAACTACCCAAAATATGTGGGATAGTATTCTGCATCCTTCTCTATAAATAGAGAAGCCATGCACCATTGTAAAGGACCGAAATTCTGATCCTTGAGAGAAAACTCTGGAGAATTCATACTAAAGAATTTTACAGAGATAATCTTGAGATTAATAGCAGAGACTCGTGGACTAGGCAGATTTAACTGCTGAACCACGTACAAAATCGTGTGTTTGATTTGTTTGTTCCATTTGGCCATTGTCATTTATTGTTTTTGTGCTCTTCTTTTATCTGTTGACGAAAAACGGCGTCAACAACATTTAAGTGCTGATCATATGTAATTATTCCATTCAACTGATACAATGGAAACCATGTGCTTGTGAAATTACCTCAAAGAACCATGTGTGTGTTGTTGCTTCTACTTTTTGAAATTATTAAAAACATGTATAATGTACACTTTGTGAGATGTTTAGATTTAGTTCTTTGTTTGTACCAGCTTATCTATTTTAATTTATAACTAGAAAATATTATTATATTCCATATTGAGCTTTTTCTTGATCTCACTTTTATTTATTCTTATAAAATGAACTTGTGTAATGGCATACAAGCTACTGGTTTAATGGCATAGAATATGTATTTTGCTATTGGCTTTGGTGTATTTTGTTACTGGTTTGTGTTATTTTTTTACTGCTACTGTTGGTCTATTTTGCTGCTACTATTGATCTATTTTTTAAAATTTGGTAATTTAATCATGCCACAATTTGCTACAATAGAATTGCTCTAAACTTTCTAATTCTGATTGTATCACAAAAGTTTCAGTCACTGATTATTATTGACATTCAACTGTTTAGTGATATTGTAATGGGTGCTATTTGATACAAATGAAGATAAACTAATTAGCAATTTTTGCAATTTTTGCAAGTCATGCTTCAAATGACTACTTCTATTATCCAGAACTTAGCATAGAAGGTACAAGGGAATCAACTAAGCTCAGCAGCAATAAGTATTATCCTAGTTATATGATCTCATACAGTGAGGAAAAGCTTCTCATTACAAGTGGTTGGTGTTGCTTCTTTTGTCTTTCTTTTAGTGGTAATATTATATAAAAAATATATGATGATTGTTTGTGCTATTCGAAATTTATATGAAACAATGCATTTATAGTTTGTAATGTTGAGTCAATTCTGGTATACAGGGGAATGCGCTTTGGTCTTTATATAAATAGCTCAACTTCGTTTCTAATGACTACACCTTAGTTAGTTGTATTAGATCACCTAGCAGCTTTTAAGTATAACAAACAATTTTGGCAAGAGCTAGAGTGTGTTAGTGATATAACCATATTAGTTAAAGAGATTTTCTCAATCATCTTATATATGATTAGCTCTCTTGTATTATTAGCTCTCTTGTTTGAGACTGTCATGTTTACCTCACTTTTGCTTTCTGCTTTCTATCTATGTAAGGTACATACATAATGCTTATATACTCTTTCTCTCGATCTTCTAGCTCCCTTGCATAAATTTTTAACATATAGACACTCAAAGGCAAAGGCAAGCACATGTATGTGAATTTTCACAAGCTTAAATTCTTAATATTTATTTTTTTAGTTTTTGAGTATGTTTTAAATCTGATATATGATGCTCTGTTTTTTGTGCTATTTTTGCTCTCCAAGTGTTCTAGTTATTCACCACATCAAAATCGAATCAGTATAGGAATTGAAATGCTATGATTTTTTCACCAAATTAGAGTGTTGGAATGATTTTCTTCCTGAATTGGTTTCACTGCAATATTATTAGGCTCAATTACTTCCTGCTGTCTTTTTGTTCATTTTATGTAGATTATTACCAAAAGTTTACACAAAACCAGAGATTTTTTCTCTATTTTTATATATAGATATATATATTTAAAAATCTAGTTGCATCTGTGAATCTGTTTGATATTTGTGTAATAACCTCTTGCTTTCTTTCTCTCTTTGTTTTTGTGAGTTATTGTGTGACAGTTTGTACTTTTGGGCTCCAAATTGATATCTGATTCAGTTCATGAAGTTTCCAATGCTTTACTGAAGAGATTGCTTCTTGGACATGAACTTTATTTTATTTTCAAGATTGTCTCCAAGGTACAATCTTTCTAAATTTTATTATTGTTGTGGTTAATTGTTATTATCATTTGGTTTGTGTTTTATCATGATACCATTTCATTTTAAGAGTTTCACATTGGGCAGAATATACATAATTTCTTTGTTTGCCTAGTCATTAAAGATAAATACAATAGTTATTTTATTTCTTCTTCTTTCCCTAAATCCCATTAGCGTGATGACAGTAATTTTGTGACCAACCCATTACTATCCGATACTTAGAGACATCATATTGTGTGTTATCATTTCCTGAAATGAATTGTGTATTCCTTGCCTTAAATATGTATATATTTTTAAATTTTCTTGTGATAAGTTTAAGTGTAAATGTTTTGCAGGTTGATTAGTTAGTATTAATTATTTAAATTTTATTGTAGCTAAGCAAATGGACTCACAACAAAGACAAGTGCACAAAGGATGATGAATTGAAGGATGGAGCAAGTTTCATGCATGGTTTACTTTTGTGTATCTTGTAATGTTTTTGTTTTTCATTTTTGAAGTAAAAAATGTTCAAGATTATAAAACTTTATTATGTTAGGCTTTCAAACTTAAGTTAGAACTAAGATCTCATGAAGTAGACACATTCATGGTTTGAATTAGTTATTGTTTAATGTAATACTTATGGTTTATCAATCTATTGAGAATTACATTTTATGATTAATTTTGATTTTTTTTATCAAAATACAATAATGAAAATCTTTTAATAAAAAAAAACTTATAAGTATATTTATCAAAATAAAATTTAAAATATATTATCCACACTAAATTAACAAAATTTTATTACTAGACTTTTAATATGTTATGATTTAGAAACATATTATAAGTGTGACAAATTGTTATGAATTATATAATATAACTAATTAAAAATGCTATCAAAATAATCAAATGTAACACTTGAAAAGTGTTATGCAAAAAGTTTAAGATTAAACGTCAAATTTATAACCCAATACTCTAACTAAATGTTATTATTTGAATATTATAGCAACTAAAAATGTGTTATTGAATAGTTTAAGATAACATCGAATTTAACATTCAAATACTGTTATAGAAAACACAGGACTTTTAATAACAGGGGCTATGTTAGAGTTTTCAGAAGCGTTATCAATACTCCCGGTTAGCAGTTTTTAAGTGTTATGAATACTGTTTTTTCTTGTAGTGTTACATTTTCAATTAATAAATTAATATCGTTAAAAAGAAATTTGGGTAAAGTTTCCTCTGTTTCTATAGCATATCCAAAATTATAAGTACCTATAAATTCAATTCAAACAAAACATACAACAAACAACATGCATGTTCTCAACCATAAGCCACCGCAACACACAAAATTCGCAAAACCTACTTCACTAAGACACACATGTTCTCAACCTTCTGTTATCTCCGCAACACACAATTTCATCTCAGAACTTACTTCACTACGGATGAATATCTAATATATTCAAACTCCTCTAATAGTTTGTAATGACATAACAGATTGAGTTCAATTTGAATTGATACATACCTCATACCAAACAGCATAGCTGAGGATCCAATATTATCTATGGAGGCTACTTGATAAACGTCTTCCAAAGTGATGAAGATAGCCTCGCGTTCTCCTATAAACTCCAGGTCAACAGGAACTTGTACAACCCCATCTATTCCTTTAATGGAATAATACTCCATCACTATAAATTTTAGACTCAGATCAATTTTGTCCCATTGGTTATCTGTTAACCAATTTGAAGGTTTTGGTTGAGTTATTTCAGCGGGGATGACTACGTGAGATCCAACTGATGATAAATGTGGGCTTGGTGATAGGGATTTGTGTTTAGATGAAGATGGACCCTACATAATAGCATTTAACATATCAATATAGTGTACCCATTTAAAAATAAAATTTAAATATCTAAGCAAATAATTTTATACCTGACAAGTCACAATTAAATTTTTTGGCCAAGGCAGGAATGTGTCTCGTGCGTCCCCAACATATCGTATGTTACCAAAGGGAATAGGGATCTCAACTTCTTCTTGTAAGACATCTATATGACAAACCCTCGCAACTGAATCATCAAGTACATTTCCATGGATGGTAATTTGGCTACCCATGTTTGGTACAATGATTACACCCTTAGCCACTACATTGTCAATATTATCATAACACAAATAAACTTTATAGCTCGGCGGTGGAGGAGACTCATAAATTGATGATCCATCATCTTCATCAAAATGATAGTCTTCGGTTTGATGAAAATGATCATCTGCGTTGGGGGCAGGTCGATAGACTTCATCACTTGTATTCTCATAATATTGTCTCTCATCATTTGTATTCTCATAATATTGTCCCTCATTAAATTTTCATTCATTAAAGTATCCACGCTCATCTTTTTCCTCATTATATTCTTCATTTTGAGCTAATTCCTCTCCTGTCCTAAATTTATGTCTTTTTAGCTCTTCAATCTCAGCTTTTAGCCGAGCAATCTTCTCTTTTGCAGTCATTGTTTTATGTTTTTTTCCAAACATTTTGGAAACGGTCGCAGTGAACCTACAAAATAATCAATAAAGTTCATCAATAAACCAATCTAAATAATTCTTAAAAGAAAAAAAACTATTATAAAGTATCATACCCGCCAGCTCGAACACGACCTGGGTGTTTTGGTGTCCCTAATGCTTGAGTCAAGATGTCATCTCGACCCTGAGCTATAATTTCGCCACGACTCAATTTTTCTTTGACGTCCTCCTACTCAAGATATTGTTTAGTTAAATTAGTTTATATAAATAAAAACAATATATTGATTATAAAACCTTAGAAAACTTACTATCTTTTTGGCAATCTGTTGGTCTAGCTCTGTCACGAGAACTTTATTTTTCTCACACGATCTAAGCCAAACTTGATACCTCTCTGGATTTTGAATATTTCGTTCTTTTTTCTGCAATGTACAAGATAATTATAGTTATATGTTGCGATAATATCAACCATTATTTAAACTTTAATATAAATTATACTTACCAAATCCTCTCTTATATTAGCCATTCCTCTACGAGAGGTTCAATGCCTTGACTTCATTAGTAATGCACGTGCTTTTTGTTCTTGATGCACTTTTTGAAACTCTGGACTTAGACGACCAGATACAAATTTTAACCATTCCCTCTCGTCAATTATATCACTATACTTCTTCGGGGGAAATTTGAGTTCTTCCACCATACCCATTTCAGTCAAAGGGTTGATGTACTCGGTAGTGAGTTCACTTTTAAAATCTCTCATTATTTGACCAACTTTTTTCAAACTCTCACATTTGAAGGTTTGAGGAATGTTGTGACCACCCTGAGAATATAATTAAGAAAAGTAATTATTAAATTTGGATATCACACAAAAATAAATAAATATCATAATGATAATTTCTTACAATGATATCCTCCCATAGACCGTCTTTCAAATCTTGTGGGACCTTCCTCCAATCACCTGAGTTGATAGAAATCGTGGCTCGTACTCTAGATCCAATATATGATATCATGTTTGTATACACATCACCTATTGGTTGTCCCAAATTGTTCCATTCAAGACTTTTCTTGATTCCTTTGGCTTTTTGTTGGGTCATGTAACTCATTCTTGTTTTACCACGAACCTGATGTTTCTCTTTGTCATCTCTTTTATCTTCCATCTACAACACACAAATGAATAATCACAAGTGTTAATGCATTATACAAATAAATAATTGTCGACGCTCAATGTTCCGCGCCCATATAAGATCCCGTGAAGGCCCATCATCCTTTGACGGCAACTTCGGAGCAACTCGCGATGTGTGAGGTCCTAGCCCCGTCACCATGGCCACGCTCGGCCATGCCCCAGACGCGAGGCCCTCCTCGCACGCGCACCCCTGGAGTCGCTCGGCCACCGCGCGCGCGTCTCCCTGGCGTCGCTCGGCCATCGCGAGCGCATCTCCATGGCGTCGCTCAGCCACTGCGCGCACATCTCCAAGGGCCCGAGTGGCCTCGCCCATGGCCCCAAGGTGGCCTCGCCACATAGGCCTAAATGGCCTCGCCCATGGCCCCAAGGTAGCCTTGCCGAATAGGCCCAAAGTGGCCTCGCCACATAGGCTCGAATGGCCTTGCCCATGGCCCCAAGGTGGCCTCGCCACATAGGCCTGAATGGCCTCGCCCATGGCCCCAAGGTGGCCTTGCCACTTAGGCCCAAAGTGGCCTCGCCCGTGGCCCCAAGGTGGCCTCGCCACATAGGCCTGAATGGCCTCGCCCGTGACCCCAATGTGGCCTCGCCACATAGGCCCGAATGGCCTCGCCCATGGCCCCAAGGTGGCCTCGCCACATAGGCCCGAATGGCCTCGCCCGTGGCCCCAATGTGGCCTCACCATATAGGCCCGAATGGCCTCGCCAATGGCCCCAAGGTGGCCTCGCCACTTAGGCCCAAAGTGGCCTCGCCACATAGGCCCGAATGGCCTCGCCCATGGCCCCAAGGTGGCCTCGCCACTTAGGCCCAAAGTGGCCTCGCCCGTGGCCCCAATGTGGCCTCGCCACATAGGCCCGAATGGCCTCGCCCATGGCCCCAAGGTGGCCTCGCCGAATAGGCCCCATGGTGGCCTCGCCAATGCCCACAGGGTGGCCTCGCCAAATAGGCCCCATGGTGGCGGCCTCGCACATAGCCTCATGGGGGTCACATCCGCAACACATTTGGCCCCGTGAACAGCCAAGAGAGCCGCGCCACAAATAAACCTTCCGAGGGGGCCTCGCGAAGGAATGAAAACTACGTCACCTAGTGGCCTCATGAGTAGAGCCATGCACCAAGGGTCCCATTCCTTACACCTAGAGACCCCTATGCTCAGAGGCTCCGGTATGAGTCGAATGGGACATACTTGTACGACCTAGTACTGAGTACGGTCACCCGTACCAGTGGGACTGCTGGGATAAGAGTTATGGCCCGTACGTCTACGGCCAAGGGTCAGAGTCGACACCACTACCATCTGCACCACTACGCCTGCCGCCACTCATTAGACATGGGTACAGACAAGTAGTGGAGACATCCCCCTGACACCTGCTCCTGTACTGACGTACGATCACAACCTCTGAAGCCACTCCTCTGACATAGTACTTATGTACCCCTTGGTCTCCTGGACCACTATGTACCTAAGGCCATTAGAGCCTACTATAAAATGAACTCTAACACCACCTGAAAGGGGGTTGGAAGTTTTACTGTAGCAAAGGTTTGAGAGTTAATGAAAGATTGATTGATTTCTCCATTGTTATTCTGTCATAATTCTTGAGCTATTGCTTTGATTTCTATAGCTTTTTTATTGACGATCCTAACTTGATAATTTCTTCCAACTCAACTTAGTTGACGAGTTCTCACCGTCAACAATAATCACAAGTGTTAATGCATTATACAAATAAATAATCACAAGTATTAATGAATTATATAACTTACTAAACATGTTTTCTTCTTTTTCTTATTTTATTTTTGGTCGATTCACAATCGACCCATATTCCTTCTTCGATGTCGTTTCTAAGATAATCACGATCATCGGTATCACTATCATTATCATTATCCTGAATATTCTCAACTTGTTCATGTATCGGTTGTCCAACAATGAAACAGTCATGATATAAATCATAATTTTCATCGTAATCTTCTTTTTCTAAGAACTTTCGCTCGAGAACGGATAAAACGATGGACCATTTATCATTAACTGGATTAAGTATATAAAAAACTTGTTTTGCTTGGGCAGCCATGATAAAAGGATCGTTCTTGCTTCCCTTCTTACTTAAATCAACCAGAGTGAATCCAAGTTCGTCAGTTTTAACGCCAGTATTGTTGTCTACCCAAGAACATTTAAGAAGAGGAATACGAAAGAATGAATAATCTAGCTCCCATCTTTCTTCAACAATCCCATAGTATGTCATTGTGCCTGAAATTGGGTTATTATCTTTTGCACTGGCAAAATGTATAGCTTCTGCAACTACACTTACTCCACTATTTTGAACTAGCTGAGCATCATCTCTTGACTTAGTATGAAATTGTTTCCCTTCGACAATGTAAGCTTGATGCTTTATTACATCAATGCTTGCTCCAAGAGATATGCGCTTCAACTCAGTCGACAGTCCATGATTTTTTTCTCCCAACTTCGTCAAAATTGTATTCTTCAGCCACTGGCAAAACTTTTTATTATGCTCATCTATAACCCATTTTTGTTTATTTTTAACCTTGTTTGGAATCATTGACTATAATAACTCTATGTGATCACTGAAACATAAAAGAAATAACAAAAAGTTTAAACAACAAAAAGAAAATCACTACTCTAATATATATGATTGAAATATATTATCTACTTACATGATATATGATTGAATCTCAGAATTATTTTGCAACACAACTAATTGAGCTTGATCTAATTGTGCCCTAGACACGGTGATCACTGTTCCGTTCCCTCGTAGACCTTTATCAACTCCATCTGAGTTATTTCGTGGTTTGCTGATTCCGATTGCCTCAACCCCACTCATGTATTCTGAGCAAAATTCTACTGCCTCTTCCGATATATAACATTCAACCATACTAGCTTCAGGACGATAATGATTACGCACATAACTTCTCAACACCTTCATACTTCTTTCAAATGGATACATCCATCTCACCCAAACTAGTCCACACAACTTGGCTTCCCTTACTATATGAACCATTAAATGTATCATAATGTCAAAGAAGGATGGTAGAAAAAACATTTCAAGGTTGCATAGAGTTTCCACTATCTTACAATGCAATGCATCCAATTTTTTCATTTCTAATTCTTTTCCGCATAAATGATTGAAGAATATGCAAACATTCGTCAAACAATCTTGAACTTTTTTCGGTAATACTGACCGAATAGCAATCAGAAGTAATTGTTGCATCAACATATGACAGTCATGTGATTTCATACCCATCAGCTTCAAATCTCCCATGGATGCCAAGTTTTGAATGTTGGATGAATAGCCATCAGGCACTTTCATCTCTACAAATGATTTACATACAACTTTTTTCTCTTCTCTGGACAACGTGAAACAAGCAGGAGGTAAATATGTGCGTTTACCTTTCTGTCCAGGTGCTAAATCAGTTCGTATACCCATTTCAACAAGATCTAAATGACTAGTTAAACCATCCTTAGTTTTACCGGGAATATCAAGTAATGTACCTATAATACTTTCGCACACATTTTTTTCTATATGCATGTCATCCAAACAATGTCAAACAAGTAAATCTTTCCAGTAAGGGAGACAAAAAAAAAATTGATTTCCTTTGGAAACATCCATTTACTTTCTTGTTTTTCTGCATTTTTCCATACTTGAAATCAATTTTCTCTACTTCTTTAAGAATTTGTTGCCCCGAAAGTGGCAAAGGAGCAACACTTTGTTCTTTATCACCATCAAATGATTTTTTTCCCCTATAATGATGATTTAGGGGCAAATATCGTCTATGACCCATATAACAAATGTTGTGCCCATTCGACAGACGAATAGCCCTTGTGTTAGTGCAACATATTGGACATCCCTGGTAACCTTTTGTGCTTAACCCTGATAGATTACCATAAGTTGGGAAATCATTAACAGTCCACAACAAAAAAAACTTTTAAGTTAAAGACTTCTTTCTTAAAACCGTCATATGCTCAACACCATTTTCATACAAATCTTTCAAATCATCAATTAATGGTGCCAAATAAACATCTATATCGTGTCCTGGTTGTTTTGGGCCTGAAATCATTAACGTGAGCATCAAAATATTTCTTCTCATCACTAACCACGGAGGAAGATTGTACATAACAAGGAAGACAGGCCACGAACTATGCCTACTACTTAGAGATTTATGTGGATTTACACCATCGGTAGCTAGACCTAGACGAAGATGTCTTGCTTTAGTTTTAAATTCAGGATTTAAGCTATTAACTTTTTTCCAAGCCTGCGAATCTGCAGGATGTCGAAGTTTACCATCTTTCACTCGCCTAGTCTCATGCCATATTAAGTTTTCAGAGTGTTCTGCACTTCGATATAATCACTTAAGCTGCGAAATCAAAGGCAAGTACCACATCACTTTCTGAGGAATAAGTTTCCTAATCTCCTTACTCTTGTTAGGTTTGTAGCAAGGTGAATCACATTCTGGGCAAGTGTCCATGTCTGCATACTCTTTACGATATAACACACAATCGTTCGGACATGCATGGATCTTCTCATACTTCAAGCCTGTGCAATTTAAAGTTTTCTTCACTTTATACGTAGACTCGGGGAAGCAATTATCTGAGGGCAAAATCTCTTTAAAATCAGCTAAAAATTGACTAAAACATTTATCGCTAACTCCATTTTCTGCTTTTATGCTGTAAAATTTTACCATCGTTGGTAATCTTTGTTTCAGACAACCATTGAATAATAGTTTATCTGCATCTCTAACCAATTTATCGAATCTTGAAGGATCATCAACAAACTCTTCTTATGCTTCATCGAGCAATTCCATAGGATGATCGTCAAAATCACTATAACCCAAATCATCAATCCCTCGCCTCCCGAATGGATATGGATTATTATTTTTCAATGATTCCCCATGCCAATACCATGTACGATAACTTGTATCAAATCCCCGACAAAATACATGATTTTTTATCATGGTAATATTTCCTTTTGATCCATTACCACAATCTATACATGGACAATGAATTCTTTCTGAATCACTACAATTTGTTTGGCAAAATTCTAAAAATTGGTTGAATCCGTCTTGAAATTGTTGTGTTTCTCTATTCTCAAGAATCCATAACTTATCCATAATGATAATATCTACCTAATTCCTAAGTCGATAATGAAAAAAAAATTATTATTGTAATTGAAAAAATTATGTTCAATTAATAAATTATAAAATGAAATGGGCAGAGTTTCATTTATTTCTATAACATATCCAAAATTCATATATATATATATTTACAATTTCAACATAAATAAAAACATAATTATTACATATATTAACTTATAAAACATGTTCAATTAATATTATCAAAAACAAAATTGGGCAGAGTTTCCTCTGTATTTATAGCATATCCCAAGTTATCTACCTATAAATTCACATCAAACAAAACATATAACAACAACATGCATGTTCTCAACCATAAGTCACCGCAGCACACACATAATTCGCAGAACCTACTTCACTAAGACACACATGTTATCAACCTTCTGTTATCTCCACAGCACACAATTTTATCTCAGAACCTACTTCACTACGGATGAATATCTAATATATTCAAACTCCTCTAACAATAGTTTGTAAATATAAAAAATAAAAAAAATAAAAAATTAAGTAGTAATTATTACTCACCTTCAAAATTAATCTTCAACAATTTCAACACACCTCACACTCAAACAATATTTCCTACAATAAAAATTTAAACATTAGTAAATATATGGTAATTGAATTGATCCTAAAATAATACAATTAACAAAAATATATTTTAAAAAAACCATTACCTAAATAATATACAAAATTATGTAAGCAATAATATTTTAATATAAAAAATTATGTAAACAACATTATTATAAATAAAATAATACAAAAAATACCCTAAAACCGAAATATACATTAAAAAATCAAGTTTTAGTGATCAAAACATGTTTTAAACAATGAAAATATCTTCTAATCCTATAGAAACTTTCAAAAAATGTTAGAAAAAACTTTTAAAATAACCATATGAACATACATTGAAACCCCCCCATTAAACTCACTCAATATTTCTTCATTTTACACTAAAACTTCAAAATAAATCAAGATTAAGTATATTTACATGATTTCAAGCTTTAATACGCAAGAAAATGAAGAAGAAAAAAATGGACAAAATGGGGCTTACCCGTGGCTGGTGACGGTGGTGGAGCGTCGTGTATGCCTCTTTGTAAAAATGAAAAATGCAATATGAGAGGGAAGAGTAGGGTCTCGGGTTGATGTAGGAAGAGGGAATGCTTTTCTCCGTGGTTCTATACTCAAAACCGCAGAGAAAAGTGCACTTTTCTCTACGGTTTTGGGTATAGAACCGTGGAAAAAACCTTTGCACTTATCTCTGCGGTTTTATACCCAAAACCGCAGAGAAAAAAGTCCCACTTCAAACTTTTCACTGCGTTTTTTTTAAACCGCAATAAAGTAGGGTGCAGACATTAAATATAATTTTTTCGACTCTTTCTAACATTTTCTCTGCACTTTTTGTTTATTGTTGAAAAAAAATCGTAGAGAAAGCCTATATTTGTAGTAGTGTAAGATGGAGTCTATTTATGCATAAGTCAAAAACTTTGTATTTTTTAGATCTTTTTAATGAATCTTATCTCTGGGCGTAGCCCCGTAGACTAGTAGCAATCTGCAAGGATTGTTGATACCACGTAAAAAAACCTTGTGTGTTTTTATTTTCTACACTTTAGTTTTTTTTTTCTGGTATGTAGTTACAACACCCTGGTATGTAGCTACAGAATATATGTTTCAGTACCAACTTAATTATTCTGCATTTAATTAATTGATTAATTAAATAATTAGTTGGTAATTATAAAATACGGAATTTCAGTAAATTTATCTTATCTGCTCATAATTTTTTCCTTCGAGGTTTCTCCGTAATGTTGATGTGTTCTTTAATTTTAGATCATTGGCTGTTATATTTTCTACACAAAAGATTTACTTGAGATCATGTGTTAAATAAAAAATGATTAAGAAAGTATTAAAGTATTGGAAAATCTTCAAATTTACTTGATTTAATCCATAATAATTTGTGTCAATTGAATAACATATGTTAATTAAAGAAGAAATTAAATATTTCTTAACATTGATAGATGATTACTTTAGGTTTACTTATGTGTTTTTACTTAACATTATTTTTTTTATTATTTGAATACTTTTTTATTTGATAAAATATTTTATACTTTTTGAATCATATACTACACCAAACACATTATCGTACTTATATAATCTAATCAAGTCCTAACTAATTAATAATCTATTGTCCACTTTAATCGAATTGTGAATGTCAAAAGAGCCCTCAATCCTAGAAGTGTTATATAATTTATACACAATGAGCACTAAATAAACAATAATCAATATATATTAAATCATGCTCATGAATTTCCATGATCAAACATTTTATTTAGGACATTAATATAATAATATACGTACCTCCAATTATTGTATTGATCTCTAATAATCATGTTGATTACACTTCTTTGATCTACACATATAGAGAAAATGAGAGCTTGGGAGTAATGAGCACTACTCTATCATTCTCTTTACACCATAGCCACACTCATTCCACCTTAATCATCAATCAAGAGCACAACCCTTTATATAAGGAATTATGGGCCAATTGGGCTTACATGCCCAATGTGAGAGAATTAGTTGTCTTGGTCCAATGGGCTGACCAAAGACGTTTTAGAGCGTGTCCATGGGCCCCGAGCATGTTAGTATGTTATGTCCATCCCATTATGGCCCAATAATAATATCATGTATTACCGATTATATAATTATCATTACATGCTAATACCGACACTGTGTGAGCAACACTTAATTATGTTAGTTCATATAAAATATTCTAACAAGAAGGTGATATCTATTGGCAGGGTGGAGTTTGTTGGTTATTGGTGCCATATACATTTCAGGCAGTTAATTCGGTTGTACAAGACTACAGCTTGTATTAAACCTTTTATATATTGTGTGCTGCCACATCCACATTAGCTACTAGTCTTAGTTTCTGAAGAGTGAAAACAGGAGAGATTTTGTGAGATGCTCTTGAGCTAACTAACTCGGGTATCGTTGAGTTTAGTGCTCATTGTGTTCTTTGGAGAGTGTTGAAAAGTGTATTGTGATTCTTGATTAGTGGATTGGACTTGGAATGTAAAATCCTTGCCTTATATGTAGGATTCTCACTTTGAGAATTCCGAACCAAGTAGCTACTGTTCTTTTTTTTTTTTTTTTTTTGCCAAGGTTCTTTTTTTTTGTTCTTTGCTTCTTTGCATTGGTGTGATCAAGTTTTTAATCTAAAGAAGAGAGGAGAGAAAAGAGAATAGAAGAAAAATGTTTTCATATTTCAATGAAATCGAAAATGGTTACTATTAGAGACGGTCAAGAGTAGAATCTCTAAGAAAAAACAGTGATTTTTTTTTTCTAATGATGAAAAACACATGGTAGGTGTTTCTTTACGCACAATAATTCGCGTTCTTTTAGCTTTACTTTCTGACCTTTTTATTGTTTCCAGTCCAACGATTGAAAAATCCATTGCAATAACGAAGTAGGCCACCCAGTCCTCTTCACACTCCATCACTTTAACTGCTACACAACTACTTTATACTCTTCGCAATGAAAGAAAAGTTATTTAAATTCACCTCATATCAAAAGGATCCAATTAAATGTATGCATGCCGTTGCTTACCATATTAAATTCAATAGATATTTATTGCTCTATGTATTACACTTAATTACAATTTTATGCGGGTTTATTTAGTATGTAGCCAAAAGGGTACTATATATCACTCTTCGACAAAAAACCAACATTCTGAAATGAAAAAATATATAAATTATATTTTTCTGGATCCTATGAAGTCAAAAATTGTGATTTTTGATTTTAAGCTAAGCTGTATTAATTATTTTGAATATAGCAATAAGAAGATACGTCGCATCAACTTGAAATTGATCATAATTTTTTTCCAAAATCACTGAAAACTACATCCCAACTGTACTGTAAACGAAAACCTTTTATGATATATCAATGTGATTCATTATATTTACACTAAAACACACATATTTGTCAACTTATTAGATATATTATGATCTTTAGCAGAGAAGGATACTCCATCCTGATCAATCAAAACAGAAAGAGATAAAATGGTCATGTCGTGGTTTAGAGCATGATAAAGACTTATTATTAATATTGCATGTGATATTGGTCTGATCAATGTTTTCTGCTTTGTACATATATATCAGAAGGATCCTCATTTTTATCTTTGGCAAAACAAACTTCTCGCAACAAGGTCATTCCACAAAAACAAAACAAAAAAGGTTAAAAGTTTAGGCTTTGTTGAAATTCCTTAACCAACTTATTCATCTCATATTTATGTTGTATCTAGTAATATGCAAGTTTGCTTAGTTTTATTTATTAATTATTTTTATTAAATTTATACTAATGTTATAAATTTTTTTGAAAATAAATATTCTATTTTAATTAAATAATTTATTTATTTTAGTTTAAGTTTATATTTGTTCAACTTTTTGAATTTAGAAGTATTATATATTATATGTTTAATGTAATATTAAATATTATACGCAGATTTTAAATTTAAGTTTCTTGCTAAATTTTTTTTTTTTTTTTTAAATTATTACTAATGCACAGTATATTATATTATATGTTTAATAAGATATTATTTTATTAAATGAGTTTAAGTTTAATTAAATTTTATTTAAGTTATAAAATGCATGATTTAATTATTTTTAAATAATTATCATTGTAAAATATCCTAAAAATACCATATTTTAATTTATTTAATTATTTATTATTTAAAAATAATTATTATTATTGTAAAATATCTGAAAATATTATATTTTAATTTATTTAATTATTTATTATTTTTAAATAATAATTATTATAAAATATCTTATTTTAATTTTTTTAATTATTTATTTTATTTTATTTAAATTTAAGTATTTACAAACTATTTATACAGTTATTATGGAGAAGAGATATAATCAAATTATAATATAAATAGATATATGTATATATTTCGAATTGGCAATCAAGTTTCTAAAAAGTCCGGTCTTCTGACCTGCCCTAGATTTTTCCAACTAAAAAGGTTTAAAGTTTTGCAAAAGAGACATATTTTATTTATACTAAAGGTCTCCTAGTTTTGAAAAATATCACCATTTACATATTAATCAGAAAAATATCATTTTTATCTTGGATTTTAAATATGTAAATACCAATCTTAAGTTTTTTTTTTTTAAAAAAAAACTCTCCCCACTACAATCTCCTTTTGCATGAGAAAAGAATAATGAAAAGTAAAAAAGGAAATAGAAAAAAAAGGAGAGGTACATGGTTACTTATCCACAGAAGATGCAAATAGAGGTCTATAAGATCAATTTCCATTCACCTCGTTTTGTTTTGTTTTTAAAAAAAAAAAAAAAAAAATTATTGAAGAATGTTTTATGACATAATTTTTTTCTTCCAAATTTGGATCTTAAAATATTCAAATTTAGAAATAGAAAAAAAAAAACAAATAAAAATGAACTTCCCCCAAATTTAGAAAATTATGGGACAAAATCTCTATAGAAATGAATTTACGGGAACATGTTATAAAAACTACAAAGAACTAACTATAATTACATATGAAAAAAAAAACTAAATAATGGGTGAGAAATTAGAATAATCAAAGTACTAAAGTCAAAATGAGGGTTGTTGCATGCGAAATTCCGGTGTTTGATAAAATCGAGATTTGTATAGTACATACATTGTTTGTTTGCCTCTTAATAATTGCTTGAGAATTCTGCAATGTTTTTTTTAATCTGAAAAAAGTACTGTTTAGCAGATATTGAGGGGGCGTTGCTAAAATGTTTCTAGCAAATTAGATTAACAAGACTATGTCTCACTGAAACTTTAAACAATAGAAATCACAAAGCTATAAACAAAGAAAGGAGAGCTACTGCTTTTTCTGGTCTGTTTATAATAAGAGTTTATACATTTTTAGACTTTATGTTTTGCCTCATTACCCGTTTAGACTCTGTATTTTGACAAATTATTTTTTGGACTCTATATTTTGTAAAATAGTTCAAATAGGCCCATAAACCTGATTTTAATGAACACAAAATTGAATATAACAACACAGTTCTTAGGTAGAATGATTGTATTTTTTTCTGAGTTGTTAGTTTGATGAATTATTTGTGATTTTACTTCAAAAAACTTTGATCAAAATCGAATTTAGGGGTCTATTTGAATTATTTTAGAAAATACAGAGTCTAAAAAGTAATTTGTCAAAACACAGGATCCAAACAAGTAATGAGGCAAAACACAAAGTCTAAAAAGTCATAAACCCTTATTGTAATTATGTAGCATACAAGTGGAAACAAAAAATTTATGCCAAAAATATTTTATTGTAATTTTGCAAATGATACAAAAGAAAAAAAAATGTAGTACTTTTGAAGATTGTTATAAGCTTTTTAAAACTTTTTTTGAAGACTAATTAATTTATAACCCATTAAAGAAAAAATGGCGATTAATACTTTTTTGCATACTCGCCACTAGAAAATAATATCTATTTTTTATTCATTTTTTCCTATTTTTTTAATAAACTATAAAATATAACCGTGTTTCGCGCAGTATTTTGTAATGATTAAAAAATATATATCTTTTAAATTTTTTATGAGAAATTTCAAATAATTAAAGTATCAAAAACAAAATTCAAACAATTTGTTAGTGTAACGTCCCAAATTTGCCTATAAGACTTAGTGTCTCGATTAGTGTGTCGGGATGACATAATTGGATTTATATGCAAATTATGTGCATTTAATTGAATATATGTGTGATTATGTGACATATATGAATTATATGGTGAGATGAATACTTATGCATGTTTATGTGTATTAAATATGCATGTGAGTCCGTTTTTGTTAATAATGACATTTTTGTAATTTTGACCCGTTGATGGTATAATTGTAATTATATGTGATATGTGATTGAGACCACATTATCATGTGGATATATTTGCGACATTCGACACGAGGCGATCTTAGTGTGCGAGTTAACGATAAAGTCACAATGGGGTCAAATACCCGGCTCAGAGTAAGCCTAGGGATATTTTAGTAATCTAGTACGTAGTTGAGATTTATCGGGTGATGGGTAGTTATTTGGTTATTATTTGGGTATGTCGGAATTAAATGATAATCTGAAGTATAATTTGAGGATTAGCGGGAAATAGTGGCAAAATAACTGAATAACCATGGGAGGTTACCTTGAAGGTTAGAGTGTGTAGGGACAAATTGGTCATCTGATCACATAATTAGAGTAAGGGGCAACTCTTTTATGGGGGTTTAATCATTCAAGCAAAACACTTAGCTGTGGTTCTCTCCATCTCACTTCTCTATCTCTTGAAGCACTTGAAGTTTTTCCTTAAGTTTGGAGAGGATTTTGCTAGGAAATTGAAGGAGATTGCTCGGGAGATTTGGAAGATTTGAGGAGAATGGGAGCTGTGGAAGTCTTAGCTAGCCAAAGGATTCGAATTTTTGCAGCTCAGGTGAGGATCTTTTAAACTCCTATGTGTTCTCCATGTTTTGAGGAAAATAGTTAAGGCTTGCTTAATTTTTCGAAATCATTGGTGTTTCCAAGCAGTTAGTGTTAGGAAAACTTATACATGATCTTTATTTATTTTCATGTAGATCTAATATTAAACAAGTTAATATGAGAAAATCTAGAACATGTTTTTAAAATTGAATTCAAAGAGAAATAATGATAAGAATACTTACACTATACGCAGTGAAATGAATGAGTCCTCCCTTCAGTTTCTCTAACCCTTGTATCCTTTCTGTCACAGAGTATTACCAAGAAACTGAACCGATCTTCAATTTTCTTCACAGCCTTCCAAAGTATTCTTAGGATCACCTAGAATAGAGTGGACAATTCTCAACACATGAGATAGATACAGAGAGAAGAAGAGAAAGAATAATGAGGCTTAGTAAATGACTTATGTTTAGAGAGAATTTAAAACCTATCAGAAAACTAGTGTCTGTCATCTTATGAACTTATGTTTTCAACTATCTCTTAACATTCCTTTTATATACTTATTTATGTCATTTATTTAATTAAAAAATCAATAAAAAAAATAGTCAATTAACAGTCCTAGGTCGAAATTATCATGGGCTCTAGGCTTGTGAAATTTCTCATTTGATTATAAGCCCATTGGACTTAAAATCAAGACTTGTATTATTTTCTATTGATTTAATTAATTAAATAATTATTTAAATCCTTTATCAAATTAATTATTTATAATTTGAAATTTGATTTAAACTTATTTATTAATTTAGATAATAATTTATCTTAATTAATAAATCAGCCCTAAAATTGTTGACGTTGTTTTTCGTCAATAGTGAAATAAGAGCACGAAAACAATAAATAATTATGGCCAGGAAAATACGATAAAACAAATGGGATTTTTTACGTGGTTCAGTAGTTAACTCTGCCTAGTCCACGAGTCTTTGTTATTAAAACTTAAGATGATCTCTGGAAATTCTTCAAGAATGAATTCTCCAGAGTTTTCTCTCAAGATTACAAAAATTCGGTCCTTTTTCATGGTGCATGACCTCTCTATTTATAGAGGAGGTTGTAGAATACTATCCCACACATTTCGGGAAGTTATTCTGTATATGTAAATAAATTTAGTGGCATTAAAAGCCTGTAATCCTATATACAAGGAAACGTCCCCTGGAGATCAGGGGGCGTATAACTGAATAATAAATATCCCTTTATTAAAGGGGATTTACAACAATCAATGTGGATCGCGTCTCTCCAAAATGACTCACTAGGATATTCAAAGTTATCAATCTACATTGTTACTGTTGTTCCCACCCAGGTCTCTTACTGACTTTCGAGCTATGACATTTCCCGGAGATCATGCGACTTTGAGCTCATACTTATGTCAGGCTCGGAGCCCCTGATCCGAGGCCATCCGAGAACAGATGTGCTTTGATGTCTGTCTTTCGAGCTTGCAATGGTTTCGAGGCTACCATCTTCGAGGCTGCCCGCTGCTTGTAGGTCCGGTGCCTAGGTTGCAGACACGTGTTCCAGACATTACGAGCCTATTCCTAACGAATCCAGCTTTCGAGATCACAATTCTTAAGGCTCGAAATCTGGGTGTAACATTTTGCCCCCTCAAAAGTATTTGTTTGAATCCTATGAGAAGGAAACTTTTGAACTACTTTCTTCGGGAAGCGCACCGTCACACACTTGAGAGTGGACACGTGTCAGTTGGGTATTGCTCATCCAAGGTACTCGAGTACCTTGGAAATCCGCCCACGATCGTTCGCCTGCCACCTTTTCGGTGCCATCATGTCTTTAGTCCCTGACTGCCGGATTTTATAAGGATTCTGGCCAATGGCTTAGATTAATCCCTTTTTTACCACTCTTTACCATCTATATATAAGGCCCTAGTCATCGTCTTCCTCTTATTTTGCACTCATCAGAGAAAAAAAAAAGAAAAGAGGCAAAACCAGAAGCCATCTCAGAGAGCTTTTTGCTTTTGCATGTTCTCCTTGCCAAAGAAACAAAGGACCGCCAGTTTGTTCGAGACCGTAAGGTTATACCTGTAGCCTCTCCTTCAATCTACGATATCTCTGCAGTCGCCATCATTGTGTAAGTATCTGATGATCTTTTCGTTTTCCTTTATGCCGGTTTCTGTTTGTGTTGTTCTTTTATTTCTGGGAATGCACTGGTTTGTTTTCTTAGTTTGACACGCTAGGAAGCTCTGACCGATAGGCTTTCACGTTTAAGTCTCCATGCTAGGTTTAAGTCACTGGTCCCAAATCCAGTTTTGATGTAGAACAAGGTCTCTTTTTTCTAGGTTTTCAAAATTTAAAAGACATATCTTGCACACCAAGATATCGGGTACAAAATCTTGGTTTTAAAGAACGCACGATACCCAAGATTACCATTTCTGAATAACCGTCACCCTTTTTCCCTGATATTTCGGGATTTTCAAAAATTTTATCCACTCCCCTCCTTTTTCTCGTAGAATACACGTTCCGACTCTCAATCGGGTTTTTAGTATCGAGCTCGTTTCGTACCCAAGCACTCTCCGAGTTTGTCTTGTCAAGCTCGCAATTCTTGAATTCTTGCATGCATGGCCCTCACCATTTTTTCTTTCTCGCTAGATGTCACATAATCTGGAAAGACGGTGGGGGTCGTTGCTGGCAATTCCGTATTCGCTAATAACCCCGAGCCCAGAGTCGCTGTTTGCTCGGAACCAACGTCTGATTCGTGAATACGATCTCGCGCGTGAACAGGAGGAAACCCGAGCTCACTATCGCCGCCAAATCGTCAAGGTCATAGAAAAGAAGAGGAGAACCCTTCGAGAGGCTCTTTATTCGGAATCTGATTCAGGGCCCAGGCCGATCCCCCTCGACCCTAAGTTAAAAGTGACCATCGCGTACAGTCCGGGAGAGCTCCAATTCTCGCTGATGGGTGAGCCTTCTACCTCGCAACCGAGGAGGGATTTCTTCGAGGCTGAGCACTACTGGAGCTCGGTTACCTCGCTAGGCCAGATAACTGATATCCTGGCCTTCCACGGTCTCAGGTTGTCAAGCTCCTTAAGGTGTCGAGCCCCTACTTCCAGCGAGCGAAGCTGTCGTGCCCCAGGAGATGGAAATCCTGATAACAAGCTGAGGTACGCGGCTTGGAGCCAGGAGCATATGAAGGCAGGAGCATTACTGCCTTTGAAGTCTTTCTTCAAGGACTTCACAAACTTTGTTGGGTTGGCTCCATTCCAACTTAACACTAATTCTTACAGGGTTTTGTCTGCCCTGAAGTCATTGTACCACGAGTTGAAGTGGGAAGGACCCATGCCAGAAGAGATCTTGTATCTCTTTTGTTTGAAAAGCAATCCCTCCCAAGCTCGGGGAGGGGGCGACTTCTACTATCTTTCGAGCTACCCCAAGGAGAAAAAGGTGTTTGAGGATCTTCCCAATCATCCTTCTGACTTTAAGAAGGCCTTCTTCTGGACAGATGGCCTGTCCCCGTCTCGATACTACTCATTCAGACAGATTCGTAAGTACCCCAACCTTCTTTATCTCTGTGCTCAGACTTTTGTCTGTAGGCTCGTACTTAGTTGAAATGTGTTTTATTTTCCAGCCAACTATCACCGTCCTACACCCGATGATGTGATGAAGGAGCATAGAAAGGCTCTGCTCCAACTCTCTTATGGCAGGAGGTCTCTCTCATATCTTTTGCATGAGAGTAAGCTTCGAGCTTGCGGGCTTTTGGGAGATGGCCAGTCCACCTCGGATTGGTCCAACAAAAAGTATGACCTCTGGGAGCTCGTGCCTTTGCCAACAGGCATCCTCCCTCCAATGAGAGAGGTGAGGTCCCCGCCTCCAGTTCGCCGACGGAGCCCGCAGTCGGGGAACGAGGCCAACGATGAAGCCTCGAGCTCAGGCTCGGATGATCAAGGTACAGTCATCCTAAGCTCGAAAATGTGGTCCCCCACCCTGTTAAAACACAAAATCGATAGGTTAGTATTATGCAAGGATGATAGGGACCATTTTTATATATGGACTTGGGTAGATGACCGGGTTCATAGGTTTGATAGTTGGCTCGGGAAGTATGACACTATGTACAGTCTGAACGAGGTGTGGGACGGAATAGCCGTCCAATACGGGACCAATGATTATAATGACCTTTCGAGGTTGACATCCACATATAGGGAAGGTACTCTCCTCGCCTCCTCTGAAGATGGGGGAATTTCATGGTCTCCGAGCTCGAGCTCGGGGGAGAGTTCCAGTTAGGTCTTTCTCTACTTGGTTTTTTTTTTATCTTCCAAGTTTGTTAGCACTATGTTTAACTTCGATTGGAACTGTGCAGGTGCTATGGATCCCGACCTTGACGCCGTGATTTTCAGCGATGAGGGAGCTCAAAAGAGTAAACGCCCGAGAGGCTCGCGGAAATCCGATCGGCCATCCAAAGTCCCCAGGCGCACTGAGAAGACCCCAACGGCTCAAACTGATGCGAGCACAGCTGAGGAGCTGAATGCCTAGGTCGATGCATCTGTTTCGACCGTGCCTGCCATGCTTCCTCCAGCCGTAACTCAGCTGACAATCGGCCGACCTCCGAAGAAATCCTCAATTTCCAAGGCACTCCTGCCGTCGGCCCGACCTGATGTTGAAGAGTTCGTGCTTGATGGTACTGTCGGGACCCAAGGAGCTGTACTTAGCTCGAACGTCCTTTCTCGAGTGGGTCAGAGTTTTACAGGATTCGGTGCTGACCACTGGGATCTTGTGCATAAGGCCCTAGACTGTAATACTCTTTATGATAAGAGTATTGAACTTACTGCCGCGGTAATTTTAGCAACTCTCCTTTAACTGCTTATGTCTTGGCTTGTGCTCTAATTCATCCCTTGTGTTTCAGGCCCTCGTCGTTTTGGCACAGCTTAATTATAAGCTGAACAACGAGGTGCATACGAGCATGTCTCTGGCCCAAGTGTTGAGGGTTCTCCAGCTTAAGACGGCTCACGAACTCAAAGACTCGAAGGCCGAGCTTGAGAAGGTGAAGGCCGAGCTTGAACAGGTGAAGACTCGTCTTGCGGAGCTGGAGAAGGCTAATGCCAAACTCAAGGAGGAGAAAGCTGCCACTTTTGAGATAATGGAAAACGAGAAGGCCCTCCTTGACGAGTTCAAAGAGAAAAAGGAAAAAGCGGTCGACCAAGCCATGTACAAAATCCGGGTTGATAATGCCGATCTCGACACCAGCTTCCTAGGTCCTCTTGAGGCGAAGTATGTAGAGCGGTGGAATGCCCGACTTTAGGCGAATGAGGTTGCTGGGAGGCTGCTCAGAAGGATAGTCATGCTATTCGTCCTGAGGGGTCTAGTGCTGCTGATGCTGAGAAGGCCAAGGGAACTGCTCCTTCCTGAACCTCACCTCGGGGCTGCGCCCCTTTATTTTTGTAATTTATGCCCGTAGGGCTGATACAATTTCTTTTTATTTTAATACTTATGTTTTACATTTCTTGGTTTTGAAATATTTTTGCACATTTTATATTAAAGAACCGTATATGTTTATTTATTTGTACAAACATAGTTTGGATTTAGGCTCGAGACTCAATGCATTCATGTACCGTTAGCTCGAATTATCCGCTTCCGATCTCGTTAATTATCAAGGTCGGATATTACTTTTACCATGAACCTGAAAGTACTTATATGGTGTGTAATGCAAACGGTTTAGTTATATCTTATTGCTTAGTTACTTTTTCTCGTCCTCGGTTATTTCTCCAAGTTTATGAGTTCGAAACTATTTTTATAAGATACTCCAGCCTCAATCTTGACTTATCTCAAAGTAGGTTTAAGTTCCAACTCATCGTCGATTAGTTTTAGCTGGTTTGCTCCAAACCTTTTAAGGTTGTGATTGGTTTGTAATCCATACACTTATATGTTTTTGATAATTTGGTTTTATTTAAACTACCTTAGCTCGCGCATTTGGTTATATCCAAACACTTATGTTTTTCGTATATCTTAATTTATTTTTCAAGCTGGTGGTATTTATACATATACCAATGATGCCCCCTTAATATCCTATGAATGTGACCATAGGTTATTAGATTAAGAGAGATTGCAAAAATAAATTATATCAGACGAAATAATTCTTTATTTAACAAAACCTAAAAGTAGGTAAAACAATACAGATAAACAAGCATGGTTACAGGCAACATCCTTCCTATACTATTGAAAGTAAGGTCTTAGGTGCTCGCCATTCCATGCTCACGGTACCAAGCTCCCATCCAATCTCGCTAGCTTGTAGACACTGGGCGGATGACTGACTCTATATGGTAGGGTCCTTCCCAATTTGGCCCGAGCACGCCAGCTGCTAGATCTCGCGTTGCCAAAAATACACGCCTTAGTACCAGATCTCCCACGCCGAACTTTCGATCTCGAACCCTCTTGTTGAAGTACCTGGTAGCTCGCTGCTGGTAGGCAGCATTCCTCAGCTGAGCTTCATTTCTTCTTTCTTCGATTAAATCTAAGGTTTCTTCAAGCTGAGTGTGATTCGAGTTTTGGTCATAAATGTGAGTTCGGATTGTAGGAATTTCGACCTCGATAGGCAACATAGCTTCGCAACCATATGCTAGAGAGAACGGGGTATGTCCCGTTGATGTTTGAGTTGTAGTCCTATATCCCCATAGGACTTGGGGCAATTCTTCGGGCCATCGTCCTTTTGCTTCCTCCAACTTTTTCTTTAGCGAACTCTTGAGAGTTTTGTTTACAGCTTCGACCTGGCCATTCGCCTGGGGATGAGCTACTGACGAAAAACTCTTTATTATTCCATTCTTTTCGCAAAAGTTGGTGAACAAGTCGCTATCGAACTAGGTTCCGTTGTCGGATACAATTTGCCTCGGCACCCCATATCGGCACACGATGTTTCTTACCACGAAGTCAAGGACCTTTTTGGAAGTTATTGTTGCTAACGGTTCAGCCTCTGTCCACTTTGTGAAGTAATCTACGGCGACTACAGCATACTTCACACCGCCCTTGCCAGTTGGGAGAGAGCCTATGAGGTCGATTCCCCATACCACAAAGGGCCATGGGGAAGTCATCATGGTCAGCTTGGATGGTGGAGCTCGAGGAATCGTGGAGAATCTCTGGCATTTATCGCATTTCTTTACGTACTCGAAAGAATCTGATTTAATGGTAGGCCAGAAATAACCTTGGCGTATGACTTTCTTGGACAGGCTATGCCCCCAAGTATGGTCTCCACAGAACCCTTCATAAATCTCTTTGATGATCTTTTTGGCTTCGGGTGGAGTCACGCACCGAAGTAATGGCATGGACTATCCCTTTCTATACAGCTTTCCGTCCATCATGGTGTAACGGGGAACCTGATACATTAACTTTCGAGCCTGGTTCTGATCTTTTGGAAGGAGTCCGGTCTCGAGATATTCGACTATCGAGGTCATCCAAGTAGGCTCAGACTCAATCATACACACGTCTTCCTCCTCTGGCTTGTTAATGCTAGGTGCCGAGAGGTGTTCTATGGGCACAACGTTCAGCTCATCATTCTCGGTGGAAGTAGCGAGCCGAGCTAAGGCATCTGGATTTGAGTTTTTCTCTCGGGGAACCTGTTCGATCGCATAAAACTCAAAATGTTCCAATGCGGATTTTGCCTTCTCCAAGTAAGTTGCCATTTTCGTGCCACGAGCCTGGTATTCTCCCAAGATTTGATTAACCACAAGCTGGGAGTCGCTGTAGCAATGTATTGCTTTAGGTTTGAGCTCTTTGGCTATACGAAGTCCCGCCAGTAAAGCTTCGTATTCGGCCTCGTTATTCGACGCCTTGAAGTCGAATCTTAAGGCATAATGAAATCTGCTCCCTGCGGGGGTAATCAAAATGACCCCTGCCCCGATCCATTTTCATTAGATGAACCATCGATGTAAAGTTTCCACAGCTCGTGGGCTGGGGTTATAACTTCATCGTTGGTCATGCCAGTACATTCCACTATAAAATCTGCCAATGCCTGGGCCCTAATGGTCATCCTCGGGTGGTAAGTGATCTCGAACTGTCCGAGTTCAACCGCCCATTTAAGAAGTCGATCTGAAGCCTCCGGTTTAGACAGGACTTGCCTAAGTGGTTGATCAATCAACACATGGATGGGGTGCGCTTGAAAGTAGGGTCGAAGTTTACGAGATGAATGAATTAAGCTGAGAGCCAGCTTCTCCATCAAGGGGTATCTCGACTCTGCCCCCAGTAACCTTTTGCTGATGTAATAGACGGGTCTCTGTATCTTTTCTTCTTCTCGCACGAGCACTGCACTTATCACATGTTCGGTGGTGGAAATATACAAGTATAGTACTTCTCCCGTAATAGGTTTTGATAAGACAGGAGGTTCTGCGAGGTGCTTTTTAAGCTCCTGGAAGGCCAGCTCGCACTCCTCCGTCCATTCAAATTTCTTGCCTCCCCTCAAAAGGTTGAAAAACGGAAGACAACGGTCTGTAGATTTTGATATGAACCTACTTAGGGCTGCCATCCTGCCGGTCAAACTTTGGACATCCTTGTGTCTTCGAGGTGGGGGCATGTCGATCAGGGCCTGGATCTTGTCGGGGTTGGCTTGTATTCCATGAGCGTTCATGATAAAGCCTAGGATTTTTCCTAAAGATACCCCGAAGGTGCACTTCTGAGGATTTAGTTTCATGTTATACTTCCGGAGCACGCCAAAGCACTATTCGAGGTCATCAACATGGTTATTGTTAAGTTGAGACTTGACAAGCATGTCATCAACATAAACTTCCATGTTGTTCCCTATTTTTTCTGAAAACATCATATTCACGAGCCGCTGGTATGTGGCCCCAGCATTTTTGAGCCCGAATGGAATGACATTATAGCAGTATATCCCCTTATCCGTTATGAAGCTCGTATGTTCCTGGTCGGGGGCATCCATGAATGACATCAGTCCATGCCCCGCTGTGGCATCCACGAGCTGGTCAATCCTCGGTAAAGGAATACAGTCCTTCAGGCAAGCTTTGTTGAGGTCCGAATAGTCAATACAGGTTCGCCACGTCCCATTAGGTTTTGGGACCAACACCGGATTGGCTACCCAGTCAGGGTAAAAAGCACCCCTAATGAATCGATTTGCTTTTAACTTATCGACCTCCTCCTTTAGTGCCTTCTTTCTGTCGTCATCCAGCTATCTTCACTTTTGTTGCTTCGAAGGGAAGCTTTTGTCGATATTTAGCGCGTGGCTTGCTATGTCCGCACTTATTCCTACCATGTCCGAATGTGACCATGCGAAGACGTCCTAGTTTCTCTTCAAGAAGCAAATTAGCTGCTATTTGGCTTCTTCCTGGAGGTGTTTTCCAACCTTTACCTTTTTCGAGGGATCGGACTCTTCGAGCTGAATCTCTTCGAGCTCTTCTAAGGGTTCGAGGTCAGCTTTCTCCTCAACCCTTGGATCGATTTCTTCATCAATCTCCAAGACCGTCCCGTCTTTACTTTGAACAATGACGAGTGCTTGTGCGCTCGTCTGTTTCTTTCCTCTTAAGGAAATGCTGTAGCATTCCCTTCAGCTAACTGATCTCCCTTCAGCGTCCCGACGCCGCTAGGGGTCGGGAACTTAATGGCCAGATGCCTTACGGACGAGACTGCCCCCAGCCTATCCAGGGCGGGTCTCTCAAGCAGCACGTTGTAGGCCAAAGGCAGGTCTACTACCATGAACTCCATCATCTTGGTTGTTGAGACTGGGTAGTATCCCAAGGTCACGGGGAGTTCGATGGACCCCATGCAGGCGGTTCCTTCTCCTGAAAAGTTGTATAGCGTAGTCGCACATGCTTTCAGGTCGCGAAGGGAGAGTCCCATCTTTTCAAGGGTTGCTTTATAGAGAATGTTAACTGAGCTCCCATTGTCTATGAGAACTCGGTGGACCCTTTTATTTGCCAGCTGGAGAGTGATGACCAGTGGATCATGGTGAGGAAACTGAACATGGGACGCGTCTTCCTCAGTGAAGGTTATTGGTTGGGATTCAATCTTTTGACTTTTTGGAGCTCTAGGTTCGGGTTCATAGGGAGGCCCGTCCCCAGTCTATAGCTCGTTAACGTATCTCTTTTGGGCATTTCTGCCCATGCCCGCGGGATGAGGCCCTCCCGAGATGGTTATCACGTCTTCTCCATCTATCGGTGGGGGCCTGTCTTCTTCCCTAACTCGGGAATTATTGTTTTGTGTGGGCTGCGGCGCGGCTGCTCTCTGCCTCGCGGTCTCTTGATTAGTACTTTGGTTCTTGACATATTTCCTGAAATAACCTCTCGAGATCAACCCTTCGATCTCGTCTTTCAGCTGTCGACATTCATCAGTAGTATGCCCGGTGTCTCTGTGAAACCGGCAATATTTGCTGGAGTCCCTCTTGGACTTCTGATTTCTCATTGGGTCTGGATGCCTGAAGGGGACCTGGTTTTCATTAGCCAGGTATATGTTCTCCTGAGACTCATTGAGCACGGTGTACACTCTGTACATGGAGAAATATCTCTCCCCCTTCTTTTTCTTTCCTCCTTCGGCCTCGGGGTTACTCCTTCGTTCTTTTTTCTCTTGGAAGGGTTTTCTGCAGCAGGCTTTGAAGCTGGTGGGTCCGCCGAGGTTGAGGCAGAGTTCACGTTTATCATTGTAGTTATGGGCTGGGAAGTCACATTAAGTGTCGACCTCGCTTCCTCTACATTGACAAACCTCTGTGCCCGTTTGTTAAACTCGGTTAAGGACCTCACCAGTTTTCGCATGTCATCCCAGAGGGTACTTCCTGGCATAACTCCAACTTGGACAGCCATTAGGTGATCGCTGTCATCCACATTCCGAGCTCGGGCAACTTCCAAGTTAAACCTTGTAAGGTAACTTTTCAATGTCTCTCCTGGCTACTGCCGAACGTTAGTCAGGGTTGACGCCCCAGGTCTAACCCCCATCATGGCTCTGAATTGCTTCTTGAAGTCTTTAGACAGCTGATCCCAAGAAGCTATTGAGTGTCTTTTATATTTTTTGAACCAGCTTTTGGCTGGTCCTTTCAGTGATGCTGGAAATAACATGCATCTGAGCTCGTAACCCACGTTACTTGCTCTCATTATGGTATTGAATGTACTCAAATGGTTGTACGGGTCGGACTTTCCCTCAAACGTTGGGACGTGAGGGATCCGAAATCCTTGGGGAAATGGAGTGTTGGAAATATGGGGAGCAAACGGTTCAAGCTCCTCATCAGAATCTTCATATCGATCCTGACCTTGCTCATTTTCCAAAAGCCTGAAGGCCTTTTCTAACTGATCAATTCTTTCCTAGACTGGGTCCGCAAGGGATCTCGCCTGGAATTGGTTGTCGTCGATCACAATTCCAGGTTCGCGCCTCCGCAGGGGGTCTTTACGCCTATTTAAGTGATCCCTCAGGTCCGAGTTCATCGAGTTAACATTACCCCGACTATGATTCAAGTGTTCCCGTAGGTCGGAGCGATTCCTGCGGCTCCCAGTATTCTTTCGACCTCGATCATGCATGCTGACCAATCTGGTGTCTCCAGAGTCATCACTAGTAAAACTTGTCGCATGATTATTTCGAGATGGGTCCTTTTCATGCGGCCTCGTTTCTACCATGCGAGACCGAGATGTTTGACTTTTTTCAGATAGGGCGCCTCTCCGCTCTTGGAAAGCTTCCTTGTTTCCTTGTCTCCTCCCCGCACGCCTTTCATCCTGATCTCGAACTGGTTGAGCATTCCTGCGAGGAGGTGAAGGATATCTTATAGGCGATGGAGGGAACAATATGGGTGACGGTGGCTGCCACCCATTTCGTGGTCTGGACGGTCCAGAGTTTGCCCGAGATGGGTTAGTTGCATTTTGTGCGTTCCCAGGGACTTGAGTCCGAGCCTCTGCAGGGGCTCGGTTGTTCTCAGTTCCCACAGGTACCTCCGCAGGTGGATTAACTGGGGCCCTAGCTCGGGTACTTCTTTGGGGTCTCGAGGGAGCGGATGGCTCTGCTGGTGCCAGAGGTTTTTCCGACCTTCTTGTGGCAGCATTCTTTCATGGACGCCCACGAGGCCTGCGGGGAGGAACATGCATGTCCCTCGGAGGGGGAGCTTGGTTTTCACGCGGAGGTGGGGGCTGAGCCGCCTGCGCCTCTGCAGCTATCCTTGCTAACTCCTTATTCTGCTTGTTGGCTTCTGCCAACTGCTGTTTCAGCTGCCGCTTTTCAAGTTCCACAATGGGAACGTACCACTCAGGATTGTAATACATATCCTCATCCCTTGGTGGTGCGGGTGGTCCCCGAGAATCGGAGGACTCGCTTCTCTCTTCAACATCTGGGTTTACCATCGGCTGTTTCCCAGGGCGTCTCGGATAATTTTCTTCAGGAATGTTCTGATCATTAGCGGCCATAACTTGTTTAGGGACTGAATGCTTAAGGATCTCAATGAAAGCACCAAACTGTTGACACCGTTTTTCGTCAACAGTGAAATAAGAGCACGAAAACAATAAATAATTATGGCCAGGAAAATACGATAAAACAAATGTGATTTTTTACGTGGTTCAGCAGTTAACTCTGCCTAGTCCACGAGTCTTTGTTATTAAAACTTATGATGATCTCTGGAAATTCTTCAAGAATGAATTCTCCAGAGTTTTCTCTCAAGATTACAAAAATTCGGTCCTTTTTCATGGTGCATGACCTCTCTATTTATAGAGGAGGTTGTAGAATACTATCCCACACATTTCGGGAAGTTATTCTCTATATGTAAATAAATTTAATGGCATTAAAAGCCTGTAATCCTATATACAAGGAAACGTCCCCTGGAGATCAGGGGGCGTATAACTGAATAATAAATATCCCTTTATTATAGGGAATTTACAATAATCAATGTAGACCCCGTCTCTCCAAAATGACTCACTAGGATATTCAAAGTTATCAATCTACATTGTCAGTGCTATTCCCACCCAGGTCTCTTACTGACTTTCGAGATATGACATTTCTTGGAGATCATGCGACTTCGAGCTCATACTTATGTCAGGCTCAGAGTCCCTGATCCGAGGCCATTCGAGAACAGACGTGCTTTGATGTCTGTCTTTCGAGCTTGCAATGGTTTCGAGGCTACCATCTTCGAGGCTGCCCACTGCTTGTAGGTCCGGTGCCTAGGTTGTGGACACATGTTCCAGACATTACGAGCCTACTCCTAATGAATCCAGCTTTCGAGATCTCAATTTTTAAGGCTCGAAATCTGGGTGTAACAAAAATCTCTTTTCTCTCAAAATTACATAACTCTGTGAAACTATCCAAAATTGAACTGGTCAACTTTGATAATTCTAATTGATAATTAAATCAATTAATTGAGACTATCTAGATGATTTTATCCATGGTACAGTGGGGACCATGGGCCTATGAAATCAAACTCCAATAAGTTATCATAAATCTAACAAGTAAATTATTAACTTATTAATTCATCGTGACTCCACTAAAGACTCGGAATTGCACTATTGAATTCATAGAACACTCTATAATAAATATAGATACGCTATTAATTATCCACTTTTACAACCATAATTGTCAATCAATCCTCTATAGACGGTCTACAATGAGTTGGGACTAAAATACCGTTTTACCCCTCATTGCATTTTATCCTTAAGACACTTAGTTCCTTGTAAATGATATTTCAATAAACTAATATTAATTACTAAAATGAGATCTCTATCATTTATCACCTTGAACCAAACTAAAAGGAAACCATCGTTTCACTTCTTCATCAGAAGCTATAGATATTTATATCTATGATTAGCACTCCCACTCAATTATACTACTGAGTTTCCAAGATGTAAGCATGGTCTTGTAACGCCCCAAACTCCTGGGACCGTTACGGTGTGCCTTGTAAACAGTGCTAAACTCGCTAATCGAGTCATTTGGCCAAAATCGTGAAACTAAGTATGATTAGCGGTTTAGGGATTAAAACTTTAGTTAAGATGTAACGTTTCACTAGAACGTTTAATTTATACATTGGGATCCCGAAAATAAAGTTTCAGAGTTTATTATAGAAAATATTTACAACAGGCCGTTCTAAGCGGCAAAACAGGGTTCAACCCTAGTTCCACTTTAAACCTCGGCCGTGGCGGACGAGCAGCTGCATATGTACACATCATCACCTAAGCTCTTCAACTCAAGGATGGTCCAGCTTCCTCTTGCCTTTACCTGCACCACATAGCACCCGTGAGCCGAAGCCCAGCAAGAAAACACAATATAACATGATATAATATCAACTATAACCATAGTAACCATCTGGAACCAATGATCCATCCGGATAGGTGACAGTAGCCAAAAGTCACAATAATGAGCATCGCTCCCTCTAGCCACGTGACGATAGGGTCACCATGGCTCAACTGATAAGTGTTCCCTTCATAAGATTGGTTAGGATAGGTGCATGGTGATTAGTCACCAACATAACCTTCCTCACGACTCTAGAGTCGAAACTATGGACAACGTCCCTTAGCCATGTGACAAACAGTCACCGGGGTTCTATACCTTGGCTATAGTCATCTGGTTGTAAACCAGGCAAGCGCTTATAGTTCTCATTGACCTTCCGGTCGGTCTAGCATTAATACCCCATATGAGTCATTCAATGCCGACCTTGATTAGATCCAATCTTTAATCGGCCTGGCGCTCACAACGCGCTGCCATTTCTGACCCTTGGGTCGGTAAAACACGACCAGTGCTCAGCCCGTGGTGAACTCAACTAATAAGTCACAGCTTCATAGACGGATCTGACACCATTGTCGATTCTGACTAATAAGTCAGCGCCATACACAGGTAAGCCATGCCACTACACATATATCACATGACCAATATCCACAAACAAGGTATTTAGCATGCTTACTAACAGATACCAGTACAATTAGGACTATGCACAACCACAAAGACTCAAGCTTTGAACAATATCATACCCAGTATACAAAGCATGTCCTAATCACATGTTTCTCATGCATCACACGCATCATACTTAACAATCCAACATGCATCAATAGCAGCCATGCATGTCACGTTTAACAGTCAACCAACATGCATCAATGATAGCCATGCATGTCACATATACACAGGGTGCAGTTTTCTTACCTCCGGTTCGAGTGAGAGTTAGAGTAAGAATGACCCCTGAGAACGATCGATCCTTAATCCTTTAACGGTCACCTAGTCATCACCAAAACAATCTCCAATTAATGAAAATTACCAAAGACAGGGTCTTAACCTAAACCCCACTCTCGGGACCTCAAAACACGCCCACACAGTGAGTAGATTCGATCCCGGGCCTTAAGGATTGAAACCCCAAGCCAAAAGCCCTTAAAAACACCCAAAACAGGGTTAAGAGGAAACAGGGGAGCGCTACAGCGCCGCCCTTCTAGCACCCCAGCGCTCAAGGCAGAAACACAAACCGCCCAACCTCCCTGCAGGTAGCGCTATAGCGCCCTACACTGGGCGCTGTAGCGCTACCTTCAGCCAGCCAAATCCCAGTTTTTCCTTCCTTCGATTTTACCATTTCTAACCCAAACCAAAAGCTTCCAAACGTCAAATTAACTCCCAAATGAACCCAAATACCATCTCCACATGTCCTAAGGACCACAACCCCAAGAACCCTAGCCAAAACTCCAACCAATTCCCAAGTTTCCAACCCAAAAACCAGCTGAAACTTAACTTATAAAATAGAGTAAAACCAAGAGTTCTAGTGGCTAGAAACTCACCTTAATCTTGGCAACACACCCTCTTCAATGGTGGAGCACAACCCTAGCTTGGCTAAGCTTGGTTCCTTGGCTCGATTCCTCAAACTGAGCTCGAAAATCCAAAGAGAAAAGGGTAAGAAAATCTATCGGAAGAGAAGGAGGAGAGGCTCTGTTTTTGTTACTCTTCAACAGCCTCAATGGCTGATATATATCTCTTAAAGTAAAAAGACCTAAATACCCCTTAGGTCTAAAATAAAACCTTAATAGCCACCAATGGCAAAACCGTCCTTTCGCACCTATTTCATTAATCACAATTAACACCCTCCAATTACCACTATTCTCAATATTCCCAAATACCAATAATCCATATCCCATTACCCTTTACTTCCCGGTAATGCTCTAACCATTAAATTCACCCCGAGACTCACCCCGAGCCCCGGACTTAAACCCGTTATGACTAGACCGAACACTTACATCTCATGATCGTCTCATGTCGATAGCTCGAACCAATCCACCTTATAATGTGGCTATATTAATTAATCACAATCATGCACCCAAAATATACAATTACGCCCACAGTGGCCAAATTACCAAAATACCCTCACAATAATAAATTCTCCCATACGCATGTACTCACCGTCATATAATAATATAATCCACGTAAATATGCATACATTCATGAAATACTATAATAAATCAATTATGGCCCTCCCGGCCTCCTAATCAAGGTCCTAAACCTTATTAGGAAATTTGGGGGCATTACAGGTCTAGTCGGTAGGGTAAGCTGGTAACGAACAAGTCAAAGAACTCAAATAATACAATCAGTTAGAATACTAACCACTGAAAATTGAGATTGAATTGACCTATGGTCAACTATATGATATGACTAGAATAGATAATAACAGTATGTTTACTTATCCTATCTACTATCAATATCGGTCCAGTCCAATGTAACAAATACATCCGATCTTATCTACTTTGCTAATGTTCTGGAAAGAACATAACACTGCAATGTGTAAGTAGATCATATCGTAGATTGGCAAGTCAGTGTAAATCATGTGCACTGACTAATCTTAGGACTAACATCTTTTGAACATATAATCATATTTATATTCCACTCTAATTACGTTGCTATAAATATGATTAGATATATGCTTGGGATTTAATAGAAGTTTATATTAAACAAATAATCATGAAAATAAAACATGTGAGAAAGTGATTGACCAAGTCAAAAGATGATTTCTATTCTTTTATTGATAATAAATGAGATTACAAAGAAATTGAGTTTTAATTAGGGCATAAAACCCCAACAAACTCCCACTTGCACTAATTGAAACTAATGCCTTAATTCTACTAATCTCATTTCCTTGATATGCTTATGAAATGTAGCTTCTGGTAGTGTCTTTGTAAATAGATCTGCAAGATTATCTTCAGATGCAATCTTCATAACCTTCACATCTCCCCTGGCCAGATATTCTCAAATAATGTGATACTTCATTTCTATATGCTTACTCCTCTTGTGACTACGAGGTTCTTTCGAGTTGGCTATCGCTCATGTATTGTCACAAAACAACACAAGCAGTTTATCCATTTTTGGAATAACACCAAGATTCGAATAGAACTTCTTTAGCTAGACTATTTCCTTAGCTGCTTTTGAAGCGACTATGTACTCAACCTCCATGGTGGAATCTGAGATTGCAAACTGCTTTACGCTTCTCCATATCACAGCTCCACCCCCAAGAGTAAACACCATTCCAGAAGTAGACTTCCTGTCATCGACATCAGTCTGAAAATATGAATCAGTGTAGCCTACAGGGTTCAGAACACCACCCTTGTAGACTAACATATAATCCCTAGTCCACCTTAAATACTTCAGGATATGCTTAACTGCTATCCAATGTTCCGGTCCTGGGTTTGACTGATACCTTCTCACTACTCCCATTGCATAGAAGATACCTGGTCTAGTACACAACATGACATACATCAAACTTCCAACTGCAGATGTGTAAGGAACTTTTCTAATTGCATCTTCCTCTTCAGGAGTCTGGGGAGACTGCTTCTTTGAAAGATGAATTCCATGGAGGAACGGTAAACGTCATTTCTTGGAATTCGTCATTGAGAATCGTTCAAGCACTTTATCTATGTAAGCTACTTGAGATAGAGCTAAGAGTCTGCTCATTCTATCCTTGATGATCTGGATACCTAGAACATACCTAGAACACAAGGCTCATCAATATTTTGTTCAAAGTCATAGGTTTTGATTATTTCATCAAACCAAAGGTTCCAGGAACGAGAAGCTTGCTTAAGTCCATAGATGGACCTATTCAACTTGCAAACTTTTCTTTCTTGTCCATCTACTATAAGTCCTTTCCTTCTGGCTGATCGATATAAATGACTTCGTCAAGCTTTCCATTAAGAAAATCTGTCTTGACGTCCATTTGCCAGATCTCATAGTCGAGAGCGGCTGCTATGAATAGGAGGATGCGAATGGACTTGAGCATGGCTACCAGACTAAAAGTTTCCTCATAGTCCACACCTTCTCTTTGGGTATAACTCTTTGCCACTAATCAAGCTTTATAAGTCTCGATATTTCCATCAACACCTCGTTTCTTCTTGTAGATCCACTTGCACCCAATGGCCCTAAAGTCACTAGGTGCTTCCACAAGATCCCATACGGAATTTGAGTACCTGGACTCCATTTCCTGTTTCATGGCTTCGAGCCATAGTTCCTTTTCAGAGATAGCCATTGCCTGTTTGAAAGACAACGGATCATCATCACTAGTGTCTCCAACAACCATATTGGTTTCGCCATCTAAACCATAGTGAACTGGGTTCCTAGAAACCCTCCCACTATGACATGGCTCCGTGACTGTTTGCTTAGGAGCATTGGTACTTTCTTCATTTAAATCGACTTGCGTCAGTTGGACATGAAAAGTGGGAATTTCATCATCAACTCGCGTTGATGACGATGGAACATTGGTTGGAGTCAATTCTTTAACCATCTCCTCTAAAACTACTTTGCTGCGTGGTTTGAAGTTTTGGACATAGTCATTTTCCAGAAAAGTAGCATTCGTAGAAGTAAACACTTTCTTTTCTGAATGACTATACAAAAGTCTACCCCGAGTACCTTTAGGATAGCCAACAAATATGCAAACTTCAATTCGCGGTTCTAGCTTTCCTTCCTTTTTCCTCAGGACGTGGACGGGACACCCCCAGAATCTATAATGGCGTAAACTAGGTTCACGAACGTTCCAGCCTTCTAAAGTTGTTTTGGGGATTGATTTAGATGGCACAACATTGAGAATGTCGTTCGCGGTTTCAATTGCATGTCCCCAGAACGAAGTTGGTAGAGTTTAGTAACTAAGCATGCATCTAACCATTTCCAATAAAGTTCTGTTCAGGCGTTCCGCTACACCATTTTGTTGCAGAGTACCCGGGGCAGTAAGTTGTGATAGAATCCCAAGTTCAGTTAAATGATCTTGGAACTGCATATCCAAATATTCTCCACCCCTATCAGATCGCAAGATCTTTAATGTTTTACCTAATTGGTTCCGAGCCATCGCTAGGAATTCCTACAACTTTGAAAATGTTTCTGATTTCCTATGCATTAGGTGAAGACATGAGTATCTAGAGTAATCGTCAATGAAAGTGACAAAATACTCAATACCACCCCTGGCTTGTACATTCAAAGGCCCACAAACATCTGAATGAACAAGTCCAAGTGGTTCTTTGGCCCTGTCACCCTTTGCAGAGAGTGGACGCTTGGTCAATTTGCCTTCTAGACAAGATTCACAGACAGGTAATTCACCTAAGGTGAGTTCCCTCAAAGGCTCGTCCTTTGTAAGTCTTTGAATCCTATCATAGCCAATGTGACCTAGTCTCAAGTGCCATAAATACGTCATATTATCGTTATCGATCTTTTGACATTTATTGGTCCTAGGTTTAGCTACTTTGAATAAATCATTGTTAAGAGTGAGGGGTTCGTTAGGCCGCAGAATATAAGCCCGTTTTCCAAACATGCAATACATAATTGTGATCCATTGAAAGAAATATATATATTAGAACTTATTAAAGTCATAACAAATTGTTCTAATTGCAACATGGAAACTAAAATTAAATTTCTACTAAAATCCGGAATAAAAAATACATCATTTAAGATTAATTATTTATTTCCGAACTTTGGGCGAGCTCTTCCTCTAGCTTGGAACGCAACGAACGCTTCGTTCCCAACTCTAAGCTTTAAGCCGCCTTCGTCCACTTCCTCCAACGATTCAAGAAGCTTTAAAGAGTTGCAAACATGGTTGGTAGATTAATAATCAATAATCCAAATAGATTTATCATTCTCTAAAACACATGTTTCTAAGATAAATGAACTATAATCATTACCTTTGTTTTTCGCTGGTAGAAACTTGGGGCAATCTCGTTTCCAATGCCCCTTCTCTTTGCAGTGAAAACTCTTGCCTGTACCTTTCTTGTTTTTCTTGTTCTTCCTCTTAAGCGTTTGTGCAATTGGTTGTGCACTCGTCTTTGCAGCCTGTGCAGGCTTGGGGTTGTTGTTTTGGCCACCTTTCCTCTTTTTTCCAACTTTCGAAGACGAAGCTGGATCAACAGCAACAACAATAGTCTTATTTTCTCCTCCTTTACTAGGTCCACCCATGATAGACTTGAAAAGCTGAAGCTCGTTCATGAGCTGCGTCATACTATAGTTGAGTTGATCACGAACGTACGGACACGGTGCCTTTCGAGCATTCACGGTGTCATCATGTATGTATGGAGACGGTGCTATCCAAGCATTTATGGTGCCATCACGAGCATTGACGATGCCATCATGAACGTGTGGACACGGTGTTCATTATGAGGATTCATCAATCATGACAAACTCGGAGTTGTCACAAATCAACTCTATGTTGATATTCTTCTTCCAATTAAGGAAGTTTTCTACAGTGATATTCTCCATCGAAAGTTGAGAAAGGATGGGAGTAGACACAGACACTACTTAACTTAAAACTACAAATTATCAATAAAATATAAATCAATCACATTTGCTCAATAAAACTCCTATTCACACAAATTTCAAGAAATAGCCCAACATATACAAAAAAACATGTAAGATATGAGAAAAAATACTAAAATAATCATATTTCTATTTCTTTAGGTTTTTAACTAATCTATGATATCTTTGTCTCGGTTGGCGAGAGTCAAAAATACCACTAGTTAAATAAAGTTGTAAACTTATTTAATAATGGACACCATTATTAACAACCTACTATTCGATCAAAATAAGAAAACAAAATCTCTTATTTTATGAGCTAGACCCATGGTTTCAATAATCTTAGATTTAGTCCTAGTAGTCACCGTAGGGGTGTCTAGTAGAATCTGACTTATAATTATCTATCTTTCGAAATCTAATATTGTCAAAATAACTAATGAACACCTTCTGTAGGGGGATGAATTAAAGCGTCTCGAGGCCCCATTAAGTTATTGACGTTGTTAAACCAACAGTGGATATCGAATATAATTATTAAAATAAGCTCATTATAAAATTAAAAATAGTATTTTTATTATTTATTTTTATAAAATTAATGACTATGGTTTACCAAAATAATTGAAAAAATTAGAATTTTTAAAACCAAAGTCCTATAATTTCCTAGTAATTCTAAAGTGTCACATTGAAATAAATTCAATTAATTTAGAATTAATTTCTTGCTAATCAATATTTAGGCTTAACTAATATAATGAACCTATACAATTAAGTTCAACTCAGGTAAATGTGCATTAACAATTGAGCTTGTATGGAGGAGGGCTGGATCCAATATGTCGTTCCCACTACAAAGGCCCCCATACTTCCATACAAGGTCCAAAAGACAGGAATTTAAACCTTCGTTTTATTAATTGTTATTAATCGATTAGGCCCACTATAATCATGCAAAACAAATGGGCATTCACAAGTGGAACCTCCCATAAGAGAGGAATTTAAACTTTACATTTTCTAATGGGCCCAAATAAAACCTATCATTTTATTTGGCAAAAACTATATATCTAACAAACATATGAGCCATATATGCATCTAATTCCAATTTCAAAAATACCATATATAGTGCAAACAGACATGTTATAATTGGATAGGCCTAATCATGTTACTATATGAGCAATTTTATGAATTTATGCAAAAATACCACATTTTATTTCATTTCCGAAAATACCACAATTAATTTTCTAGAACTTATCAAAAAATTCGAATTAATTATTTTTTTTACAAAAAATAAGTCAATTTAAATGAAGTTTATCAACAATCAACTTGGTTTAGGTTAATTTGAAAAAAAAAAATTTAATTTAAATGGGATTTATCAACAATTAACCAAAGTTAATTTAAATACCATTTATTAAAAACAAATTTATTAATTGTTGAAAAAAATGATATTTTTCAAAATATAACCAATTTTAAATTTTAAAATCAATATCTTAACTATTTTTCAAAAATATATTGTGTTGTTACAACTATAAGCAAATCTTTTAACTATTTAAAATAAATCAAAATATTAATAGTTATAACAACTTTAAAATATCTCAAAACAATTAAACAAAATAAAAAATCCATAAAAATATCTAACTAATAAATTTCAAATTTCAAATAATTTAAATACTAAAAACTATATAATAAACATATATTTACATTTTCAAATAAAGATGTAATAAAAATAACAAGTATTTAAAAGAAAATATTTTAAATATCAGATATCTTAATTATAATATTTTAATATATTAAAAGATTTAAAATTAAGTTGTTAGTCTATTTTTAAATTTGAATTTGAATCTTAGTAGAAAATATCTTATTTCAAAAAATAATTTTAAATGATTAAACAAATCTGATATTTTTGGCTTTAATTATAAATAATCAAATTTTCACAATTTTTATTTTCTTTAATTTTAAAAAAAAAAATATATTGATGAACGATACCCATGACATGTGTTGTTCATTGCACTGGTGGTTGGGCGTTGCGCGTAGGTGCGCGGGTGTGCGTGCACGCATGGGCAACTAGGCCAAAAAAAATTCTGAATTTTTTGTGTGCAATTTATCAAAACAAAACCATTTTCTAATTAATTTTTAACATGTTTTACTGTTGCTTTAATTTTAATACACGGAAGTGCACGTATCATACAAGTAGTACTCACACAGGTGAGGTCGAACCCAAGGGAATTGTAGCTAAGTACTAACAAAATTGGATCTATATTTCAATTTGGCAACAACAAAATTTGGTGTTTAAATAATAATTCAGAAGACAAAACAAGCAAAATCAACAAATAAGAAATTAAGGGTTTAACAATGGATGTGAAGATAGGGATATGATTTCAATTGCTTCGATAACCCAATTGTTAACGCTAAGTGACTATTCTTCTTCTTTCAATAAAATGACAGATTATAAAATTACCTAAACTCTTTTCAGATCATTTAGGTTCTAAATTGCATTGTCAACTATTGCATTTCTGAGATAGTACAACAATCAATTCGCTTTAAGTAATAATCTATAGTCACATAAGCTATGCGAATACTTTCGTTTCGCATCAAAACCTATGTTCATTCATTTAGAGCATTCCTAATATTCACTTTTCAGATTTCACATTAGGATCATGAATCATGCTCAAGGTGATCAATCTCAAACATACATTAAGCACAAAGATGAACAAATTTCATAAACAAGCAAGAAGAAATAATCAAATAGCATTAACCATGGGATGATTTCAGTCAACATCCATCAAATCCCTAATAAGAGTTTAGTTCATCATCTCAAAATTCAAATCCATAATAAAACTAAACAATAACATAGGAAAAATCAAAGAAAAAGAGGATGAAACTAGATGGGGAGTTGTCGGAGATCGCCCACGCTTGTCCAAAAATCCGTCTTCTCTTGTCTTTTTTCTCTTTTTGTCTGTTTCTCTGTCAAAAATCGCGATCCCCTTTTCAGAATGAAGACCTCATTCTATATTCTCTCAATAATAACAAAATTGCCCTTAAAAATTCTGAGGCGTACGGACGTCAGCGCCGCGGCGCCAATTCCTGCGTCGCGGCCCTACTCGGAAATTTCGAAAACTTGAGTTTCTGGAAAAGGGCTCGCCGCGGCTCTAATACGCACTAGCGCCGCGGCGCTAATTCTTGTGCCGCGGCCCTAATGCAATTTCAGCAAAACTTGAATAACCCTTCAGTTTAGCATATTTTCTCCACAATCCACTCCAAATGCCCAAAACATATGCTTAAACCTGAAATCAAGCAAAACAAGCATAAATCCGCTCCAAAAACACATAAACCATTAAAAAGACAATGATCAAGACACTTAAAAAGTAGGCTAAAATTAGCCTAACATTTACACAAAATAAAGCATATATAAAAATTAGTGGCATAGAAAACACAAAAAAATAACCTAAACATTGCTAATAATCACATAAAATCAATATGCTTCATAAAAAACATGAAAAATCATCCAATTATTTAAACACATCAAATAATCCAATTTTTAAAATGTTAATGCATGAAAATAAAGATTACCAAAGGCACTGAGGCCAGTTGTTAGGAAAACTTATACAGGATCTTTATATATTTTCATGTAGATCTAATATTAAACAAGTTAATATGAGACAACCTGGAACATGTTTCTAAAATTTAATTCAAAGAGAAATAATGATAAGAATACTTACATTATACACAGCGGAAAGAATGAGTCCTTCCTTCAGTTTCTCTAACCCTTGTATCTTTTCTGTCACAGAGTATTACCAAGAAACTGAACCGATTATCAATTTTCTTCGCAGTCTTCCAAAGTATCCTTAGGATCACCTAGACTAGAGTGGGCGATTCTCAACACAGGAGATAGATATAGAGAGAAGAAGAGAAGGAATAATGAGGCTTAGAAAATGACTTATATTTAGAGAGAATCTAAAACCTATCAGAAAACTAGTGTATGTCATCTTATGAACATGTGTTTTCAACTCTCTCTTAACATTCCTTTTGTAGACTCATTTATGTCTTTTATTTAATTAAAAAATAAATAAAATAATAGCCAATTAACAATCCTAGGTTGAAATTATCAGGGGCTTTAGGCCTGTAAAATTTCCCATTTGATTTTAAGCTCATTGGACTTAAAATCAAGGCATGTATTATTTTCTATTGATTTAATTTATTAAATAATTATTTACATCCTTTATCAAATTAATTATTTATAATTTGAACATTGATTTAAACTTATTCATTAATTTAGATACCAATTTATCTTAATTAATAAATATACCCTAATTTCTTTTTTTCTTCTCAAAATTACATAACTCTGTGAAACTATTAATTGAGACTATCTAGATGATTTTATCCAAGGTACAGTGGGGACCATGGGCCTATGAAATCTAGCTCCAATAAGTTATCATAAATCTAACAAATAAATTTACTAACTTATTAATTCCTCGTGACTCCACTAAAGACTCATAATTGCACTATTGAATTCATAGAACACTCTATAACAAATATAGATATGCTATTAATTATCCATTGTTACAACCATAATTGTCACTCAATCCTCTTTAGACGGTCTACAATGAGATGGGACTAAAATAACATTTTACCCCTCATTGCATTTTATCCTTAAAACACTTAGTTCCTTGTAAATGATATTTCAGTAAACTAATATTAATTACTAAAATGAGATCTCTATCATTTAGCACCTTGAACAAAACTAAAAGGAAACCATCGTTTCACTTCTTCATCAGAAGCTATAGATGTTCATATCTATAATTAACACTCCCACTCAATTATACTACCGAGTTCCCAAGATGTAAGTATGGGCTAGTCCGTAGGGTAAGCTAGTAACGAACAAGTCAAAGAACTCAAATAATACAATCAATTAGAATACTAACCACTCAGAATTAAGATTGAATTGACCTATGGTCAATTATATGATATGACTAGAATAGATAATAACAGTATGTTTACTTATCATGTCTACTGTCAATATCAGTCAAGTCCGATGTAACAAATACATCCGATCTTATTACTTTGCTAATGTTTTGGAAAGAACATAACACTGCAATGTGTAAGTAGATCATATCGTAGATTGGCAAGTCAGTGTAAATCCTGTGCACTGACTAATCTTAGGACTAACATATTTTGAAGATATAATCATATTTATATTCCACTGTGATTACGTCACTATAAATATGATTAGCTATATGCCAGGGTGTTGACCGCGTTTTTGGCCAACGACGTGTAGACGTCAAAAACGATAGAAACCTTCAAGAGAAATAAACGACATAGATTGTTATAGTGGTTCAGCCCCAATGTGTTGGTAATAGCCTAATCCACTTAGAGTTGTGATTATAGATCTGCACTCAAGATCAGATGAACTTGGGTCAACTGAGTTTCTTCAGTGCAGATTACAAGAATACAAGAATTCTCTCAAATACAAGTACTCTCTCTCTCTAGAAAATTAGAATTCGAATCAAAAGTTCAAAAGTCCTCTTTATGATGCCATAAGCCTTATATTTATAGGCTCTGGATCGTACAGATGATATCCCCCAAAATCGGGATATTTTGCTATACTCAATATATTTAATTTACAATAATATTCAAAATTCAACAATACACTATATTCGTGGGATAAACTGAGAGATTCCCGCGCAAGCCAAGACCGATTCTTGTTGAAGCCGTTTCTGGGATCTCTTGAGTAGCCCTACTTGTCTAGTCGATCCATATCTCATCAGGCTGGTCGACCACACCTTCACTGGGCAGACATGCACTTGGTTGGGCAGACATGCACTTGACTGGGCAGACATGCACTCGACTGGGCAGACATGCACTTGACTGGGAAGACATGCACTTGGCTGGTCGGACATGGTCATGACCGGTCGGCCAAGGTCATGCCTGGTCTGCCAAGGTCATGCCTGGGCAGACAAACATGTGACTGGTCGGACAAGGTCATGCCTGGTCGGTCATGACACTTCTCTGGCCAGTCAAAATTCTTCACTGGTCTACCAGGTCACTCCTAAGCCAGGTCACCCAACCATTCCTTGCCATTTGTCATTTCTATTGCCATGTCATCATTTTCAAATTTTGGGGATAACATTTGCCCCCCAAGTTTATTATATGATGTCTCACATAATAAACTGACGGCACTATTAAAAAAAAAATCAACTGTTCATCTTCCAGCCATGCAACAGACCATAACTCCACATACCACGATCACTGCAATTAACTGCTCATAGTTGTGGGGAGAAAAAATATCCCAGGAATTCCAAGAGTCCAACAATAAGTGGCAATTCCCACTTTTTTCCTTTAAATAGACCCCTATACTCCCACATTTCCACACACACAAGAGAGCAAAAACAAAAAAAATTCCCTCATCTTTTTTCCTTCTTTCTTTGGCCGAAACCCATATTTTCCTTCTCTTGGCTGAAAGTGCAAAGATCTTCAAGGAGGAGCTCTTCATTTCTTCAAGCATTCTCCAAGGTCTCTTCAAGATTGGGTAAGTCTTCTCCTTCATCTTCACTTGTGTTATTTTTTTTTTAAAACTCCATGAAAAATGCATGAGATGGCCGAAACCCTCCTAGGGAATTTTTTCTTGAGTTTGTCTATGAATCTTAGAGATACAATGTATTTGGTGGCTATTTTGATGTTGTTTAGGTTATGGGTAACTCAATTTTCCCTTCAATTTCATAGAAATTTAAAGAAAAATGAGTTTTTCAACCTAAATTGCTTGTATGTGTTTATGGGTATTTGATGATATGAAGGTGGTCTTTGGAACATTAGGAACTTTACAAATTCCCCATTTTGATCTTGTGGTTGTGTGGTTTGGGTGAAAAATAGTGTTTGTGCTAGATGGAATTTAGGGTTTTGTTTTTTGGCTTGGGGTTTATGTTTGAGGTTCGGGTATGGGGTATGGCCGATTGGCCATTGCTCATGCCATTTTGAAAAGGCTAGTCTGATCGGACTATAGCCTTGGGCTCGGACACTTGCCTCACCACTCGGACCAAAGGCTCACTGCTCGGACGCACCCTAGGCTCGGACGCACCCTAGGCTCGGATGCCTACGCTCGGACCAAGCTCCTCGGACAGCAGACGTAGCCCCTCGGATCATGCGCACAGCTCGAATGCAACGTTGCTCCTAGGACCCCAGGCGCACAGCTCGGATGAGACACTGCTCCTCGGTCCCCAGACGCACAGCTGCTCGGACCAGGCGCGCAGCTCCTCGAACACCCCTACGTGCGCAACTCCTCCAAGCTCTTAGGCACGCACACACGGACACGGGCGCTGGTCGGATGCCCCAGCATCCACTCGACCACATGCCCAACTCCTCGGACACCAACTTAGGCACGCACATGGGTCACTTTTTAGGCACTTTTAGGCACAAAATTAATTTTTTCCCATGCATGCTATATTTTCACTACTTAGATAAATTTTTTCTAAGTAGAAAAATAAACATTACTCTTGTTGATTTTTATTTGTATGGTTACTCACCTCCCCATTTTTATTTTTTGTAGATGAATCGCTTTGACTATAAGGGAGGTGACAACCACATGAATTCTGATACGTCCGTCCCGCAGTCGATCGACACCCCTCAAAGCAGCGACTCCTCGTCAAAGTCTCCTGACAGTCGCACTCCTGAGGATCGCCTCCACCGCTTTAAGAAGATCCTCCCCCGTTCAGCTTTATACTTTCTTCACGAAGAACAGTTCCTTCATCAAGATGAACAGTCGACAATGAGGGTAAAGAAGTCCAACAGACTCCCACAGGACCAGGATCCTCAAGTAGCCCGCAGAGCGGTACAAAAAGTGGTGGAACGCAGTGAGGTCCTCACTGCAGCTTCTTCGAGACCACCCCACCAGATGCCAAAACCAAACAAACCTCGGAGAAAAATTACACAGAAATTAGCTACCGAGATCCAGCAGCTGGTTGTCCAAAAACCAAGGAAGGAAGGAGAAGAAACACCTTCTTGGTTTACCGCCAAGCCTACGAAACTCAACCCCGGGATGTTTGACAAACACATCCATGCCTTGGGCTTGGGAGGGGTGAATGTAATATGTCCGCGCCCTCACCAGAGAGCTAACAGGTCTGGCGGACCGTACTGTGCCTAGTCTAGGCACCATATATATGCAGGACCGACTATCCCGCTACACCCTTTCTTCCGATCAGTAGCGGATTACTTCAACGTCTCTCCCTTCCAGATCGCTTCTAACGAGATTCAGGCATTGTCTGCCCTGTTCATTCTTTACTACATGCAAGGCTGGGATGAGCCTACTCCTCATGAGATACATTACTTGTTTGACTTCAGAACCAACCCAAGCCATAAGAACACATGTTTTTTCCACCTCTTTCACAGGCATAAGGGGGTTAAATACCTTTGTGGCATCGCTCACAAGTCGAACCCTGGGAAATACTATACAGAGTATTTTCTCACGTTGGGCATCAAAGCCAACAACCTGGCTTTCACACATGCGGGTCCATTCCAGCAACCCTCGCCCACAAAAGAGATGTTTAAGCGAGCAGAGGTGGCCAACATGTGTATCGAGGAGAAGGATGTGAAAATTTTGGTTACTGTAGACAATCTTCAGATGGTGGGCCTGCTACCATGTAACCAAAACATCAGAGTGGAGAGCACTACTGAGGAAAATAATGCAACTGATCAGTCCAATGCCGGCACTGAGGTAGTGATTGATCAGTTCTCTCCTGGACCATCTCCTTACTTCCGTAGACCAGGCGATCTCGTCATTAGGGAGCCTCAGCTAGAGGACCAGCGCAGACCTGCTATTCCCACACAACCTGGGAAGGGAAAGGCCATCCAGCCTGAGAGGGACTTGAGCTCATCATCTGACGATGAGGACGACTTCCTCGACCAGATCCTAAACACAGGTCTAGTAGTCATAGTGATATGTTTGATAACTTGGTTATATGGGATTAATAGAGCTGTCTAGTAGTAGTAATGTATTTATCCACATATTTCTTTATATATATATTTTACTAACAAATCTTGTGTTTTCTCTTTTGCAGATTCAGAGATGTTCAGGCATTTCAACGCCCCGAAGAGGAAGTTTGGAGAAGGAAGTGGCTCCACTCCTCCGAGCAAAGTCCCGAGGACAGTACCGCCCAGCCAAGGGAGACAACCCGAGGGGTCAGTTGCAATCCCGCAGTTGACCCCTTCCTCACTTCCTCCTTCAGCGAGCCTAACCCCCACTCGTCCGACCGGCCTGAGTAAGGCACTTCGCACTACTGGTACTATCGGGAAGGAAGTGGTTGATTAGACCCTTCATGATGCTTCAACGGTTCAAAGCTTTGAATCCTTCCCTCGACTTAGCGTTGATGTTGTCTTACAGAGAGGGCTTGCTCAGCTAGCAAATGTAAGTATTCTATCACAAGATAGTTTGTTATTCATATTTATACTTGTAGTAACCTCTTGTTTTTCATGCAGACGCTCATCACCATCAGTCATGCTCAGCACCGAGTAGTAGACTGCAAGGAGTTGATCAAGGTCTTAAATGATCAACTAGTGGAGGCCCAAGCTAAGGTGGATACTCTGACTTCTTCAAAGACGGACCTTAAATCCAAGTTGGAGCGGTCAGAGGAGACTGTGGCTGAGCGAGATGAGTCTCTTAGGAGGTTGGCTGATGGGAACGGCAAACTAACCCAAACCAACAAGTCGTTGACTGATCGGCTAGAGAAACTGACTTGTGAGAACGAGGGGTTGGCTCGCGAGAACGAGGGACTGGTTTGCGAGAATGAGGAGTTGAGGCAGGAGAAAGAAGCCGATCTTACTCACTACGAGGAGATCTGCTTCAATTGTTTTTATCAAGTGTGGAAGCTAAACAAGCCTCTCAACCTCGACTTTCTCAGGGAGGAGGTTAAGGTAGAGGAGCTTGCTAAATGTGAGGCCAGGGCTGCCGAGGAAGCAGCTAATCCTGCTAGCACTACATCTGCTTCCCCCACGCTATCATTTCGACCAGAAGGAGCAGTTGATGCTGAGGAAGGGGTTGATTAACCTGCCAGAGCTGACCAGTGATCCCTCATCCGACCAGAGAAGCCTCCGCCCGACCAGACAAGTTGTCATCCTACCAGCTCTCTAGCATACTTTTATTTTTTATTTTGTTATATACTCTTGCTCGTATGATTAAGCTGTTGGCATTTATACTTTACTTTTTCTTGGCTAACTTGAAACATTCTAAGTCTTTTTAGACTTAAAACATTATAAGTTTTTTGTGAATAGCAAAGTCACTCTGATGTATGCCTTATATTTTCGCATGAGTACTTAGTTTTCTAACTTAGAAATTCTAGACATTTCATAAGTCCATACTAAGTATACTTTCTCACACTCTTATTGCTCTAATATTTTATGAGCATAATGTTTATTGTCACACGAATATCTGCTTCTAACTTGAAATTTAAAAAATTCCAAGTTACTTAAGCTTTGTCAAACAAGTTAGCTTAATGACCTTTTTGGACTTCGAAAATTTACAAGTCAGCCTAAAAACAGATATATTAACTCGTGCTCTTATTGCCTGTGTTAAATTATATACCAGTATACCCCATGTGCCCCCTAGGTGATCGAGGGTTGAAAGATCCTTAGTCACTTGCTACTTGACCGAATCTGTTCGAGCAGTTAATTACTCGTGAAAAACATAGAATATATGGAAAATATTCGAGCAGTTGAACACTGCTTGAACGTATCGACCAGTTGAACATTGTTCGATTTTACCGACCAGTTGAACACTGTTCGGATAATTAACACACATGCATATTTGTAGCAAGAATCGACCACGCTGCGTGTTGTCTCTTTTATTACTCGTAAATTCAAAAGGACAAAACGTGTCTAATAACGAGTCTTAAACAACAAAAATTGTTCAACAATAAATGGCTGGTCAGCAAATAACCAGCTCATAAACCAAATTTAAATAACAAGTTAAACAACTTGAAATTAAACTACCACTCTGAAAGCGGTATTTAAAAATAATATATTCATAGACGCTCGCCGCTCCAGTGGCTCTTGGTCCTAGCACTCCTGCTCAGCATGCTTCTCCTTTGCTTCATTGCTTTCCTTAGCCAAGTGTTGACCTCCACATATAGTGTTTAAGGTAAAGTCCACAGGTCCGGGCTGCAAGGGTGGAGATCTTTGTCGTTTGAAACTAGGATTGCTGCTGCCTCCTTCTCCTTGGGGTGTCTCTGCTCGATACTTCCTCAACTTGCCCGACCAGAGAAGAAATTCTATCTCATCTTTGAGGTGATTGCATTCGTTTGTATCATGGCCATAATCTCCATGGAACCGACAAAATTTTTTCATGTCCCTCTTAGATGTCTCTTTCCTCATCGATGGGGGTTTCTTATAGGGAACTTCCTCATGACTAGCAAGATAGATTTCTACCCTGCTTGCTGAAAGAGTTGTGTAGTTTGTGAATCGGGGCTCATACTTGGTTGGCTTATCATTTGGATTCGACTTATCTTTCTTTTCATCATGGCGGTCAGACCTGTTATTCCCACGTTTCTTTCCGCCATTTTGACCATTTTCTCCATTCTTGGGGAGATCAGTCGATTCGCCCGGATTGTTTAGACCTTTCTCTCATTTCTCAATCGCGTCGTCCAATTTCATATATTTATCCACTCGGTCAAGAAATTGTTGTAACGTTGAAATTGGGTTGCGATGAATGCTGTCCCACAAAGGACTCCGATAGATTATGTCAGAAGAAATTGCCCCCATCTTCCCCTCATCTCCAACTGTAGTAGCTCGGTTAGCTTCTCTCATGAACCTTTGTATGTAGTTCTTGATAGACTCGTCCTTCCCTTGTTTAATGTCCGCCAAGTGATTGGCATAAACTGGAGGGGTCTGAGCAGCACTAAACTGCCTGCAAAACTCCTTTCTGAAACTTTTCCAAGAAGTGATGGAGTTTGGCTTAAACATCCAATACCACTCCTGGGCAGTGTCGGACAATGTAGTAGGGAACACTCTACATCGGTAATCATCACTTACTCCGAGCAACTCCATTTGGTCTTCAAACTTGCCAACATGCCTTATTGGGTCCGCCTTTTCTGTATAAACTGGCAGTATCGGTGCTTTGTACTTCGTTGGTGGCTGAGCTGCTCTAATTCGAGCACAGAACGGGCTGCCACTCCTGTGGTCTACTGGATCGATCGCAGAGGGTCGTTTCGTCAGACCTTGAACTGCTGCTGCCAGAGCATCAAGCTGGGCTTGGATGCCTGGGGCCACTGCTTGGGACTCATTTTCGGGACCGCCTGGTCGAGCGCTCCTATCCGGCAGACCATCATCAAGTATTTCTACTTGACTGGTAGGTCGGATTGGATCTCGCCCTTTGACCGTGACGGTCCTTCTCCTATCAGCGACATCATCTCTTAAATCCTTCTGGGAGGTATGTCTCCCTAACCGATTGAACACCATACTCCGAGTTTTCTCGAAAGGTTTGCTATGCGGAACATGCTCCTTACCACTGCGCTGGTTGGGATGCAGTGGTGGCCTTCCTGTCTGAGCTGGGCGATTTTTTCCTCCTCGATGGTTTTTATCATTCTTCTCCTTCATCTGGTCAGTGTGATTATTGTCAGCTTCATCACGACCATGCCCATCTTTGAAGTGAGAAGTTTCTTTACCTCGAGGAGCTCTATTGTGCTCCTTCTCAGGTGGATTTTTCTTGCTACCTGATTTATGACTTCCAGACCTAGAAGTCTCTGATCGGTGGCTCCTTGAGGGGGTTCTGGAGTTCCCCCTTTGTGTTGAGGCAGTGCCCGACCGGACCCCATCTTCCTCCCGAACAGGTGGGTTACTACCACTCCTGTTTGGCCCTCGAGAATGGGGTCTATCAGTGTTCTTACGACCAGCTTCTGTGGTCCTTGCTCCTGGGGTGGCTGCCACTCCTGTATTAGCTTGGGCATTGGCTCGGGTCAGTTGTGTAGCTGCCTCCAGAGCGAGTGCAGCCTCGCGATGTCGCCTATCGGCCTCCTCCTGCTGTCGTCGGATCTCCTCACTCCTGGCATCCATTTCCCATCTTTGTTGCTCGAATGCAACCTTCTGCCTGACCATTTCTTCAGCGAACGCCTCCTGTCTGGCGTTGAATTGTGCCATCTCCTCCTGGAAGGCCCCCATGGCTTCCTGGAGTTCTTCAACTTCTGGAGTCACATCCTCGAGCACGACTCTAGGCTCAGTCTCACTGTCTTGTGGGCCAGGACCTTCTGATCTGGCAGGCTCTTTAATGGAGCCTGTCTTCTTGGAGGCCGCATTGGTGTTCTTAGGCGCCATAATACTTCAGGGACCGTCTGTCTTTCTCTTCAGGCTCTTAATGAAAGCACCAAAATGTTGACCGCGTTTTTGGCCAACGACGTGTAGACGTCAAAAATGACAAAAACCTTCAAGAGAAATAAACAACACAGACGATTTTTATAGTGGTTCAGCCCCAATGTATTGGTAATAGCCTAATCCACTTAGAGTTGTGATTATAGATCTGCACTCAAGATCAGATGAACCTGGGTCAACTGAGTTTCTTCAGTGCAGATTACAAGAATACAAGAATTCTCTCAAATACAAGTACTCTCTCTCTCTAGAAAATTAGAATTCGAATCAAAAGTTCAAAAGTCCTCTTTATGATGCCATAAGCCTTGTATTTATAGGCTCAGGATCGTACAGATGATATCCCCCAAAATTGGAATATTTTTCTATTCTCAATATATTTAATTTACAATAATATTCAAAATACAACAATACACTATATTCATGGGATAAACTGAGAGATTCCCGCGCAAGCCAAGACTGATTCTTGTTTAAGCCGTTTCTGGGATCTCTTGCGTAGCCCTGCTTGTCTAGTCGATCAATATCTCATTCAGGCTGGTCGACCACACCTTCACTGGGCACACACACACCTGACTGAGCAGACATGCACTTGATTGGGAAAACATGCACTTGACTAGGCAGACATGCACTTGACTGGGCAGACATGCACTCGACTTGGTAGACATGCACTCGACTTGGTAGACATGCACTTGGCTGGTCGGACATGGTCATGACCGGTCGACCAAGGTCATGCCTGGTCGGGCAAGGTCATGCCTGGTCGGCCAAGGTCATGTCTTGGCAGACAAACATGTGACTGGTCGGACAAGGTCATGCCTGGGTAGACAAACATGTGACTAGTCGGACAAGTTCATGCCTGGTCGATCATGACACTTCTCTAGCCAGTCAAAATTCTTCACTGGTCTACCAGGTCACTCCTAAGCCAGGTCATCCAACCATTCCTTGCCATTTGTCTATTGCCACGTCATCATTTTCAAATTTTGGGGATAACACTGGGATTTAATAGAAGTTTATCTTAAAAAAATAATCATGAAAATAAAACATGTGAGCAAAGTGATTGACCAAGTCAAAAAATTGGGTTTTAATTAGGGCATAAAACCCCAACAGTTAGGGATGTGTTGGTGGTTGTTAGATACTAGTAAACCCTTAAGAAGCTTGATATCAAGCTTGTAACTCAGAGTTAGAGTTGAATTTTAACAATTTTTGGGTAAGTTCTTAAAGTTCAAGCTCAATGGTAATTTTATCAATTTTGATGTGTTGGAGATGTTTTAGAAGCTATTGGTTGTTATCTATTGTGTATCTGAATTGCTGGAATAGTTTGGGTAGTCAATTTGGGGTAAAAACTGAGTTTGAAAAGGTTTTGGAGGAGATTGCGATTTCTGAAATTGCTAACTTTTATGGGTTCGCGGGGTTGTGCTGTGTCACTATTCTCGGAGCACCGCGACCCCCATGAATTCAGGGGCTAGGGGTTGTTCTCTAAACTGCTTTAGTGCTGCGATGCATGTCAAGGGTAGCAAGGGAGGAGGCTCTCTGACTTGTAGAGGGTCGTGGCGCTTTTTAGGGGCGTTGCGGCTCAAATTGGAGGTTTTGGAAAAGAAGGGTTTTTATGCTCGGGAACTCAAACCTAATGGCTCGGGAAGGATTTTTGTAACGACCCAATTCGCTAATAAGGCTTAGGAGCCTTGATTAGTGTGCCGGGAGGGCATAAATGGGATTAGAGTGAATAGTATTTAATTAAATGTGGTATTATGTGATTAATAGTGCTTAAATGACATTATATGATAATTGATGATATTATGTGGTAATATGAAATAAACATGTTGTATGTGTGGGAACCACATTATTATGTGGATAACTCTGTAGCCGGCGACTCAAGGCAATCCTAGGGCTAGATAGCGAGAAAAGTCACAACGGGGCATTATAATTGACTTTGGACAAGTCAAGGGGTATTTTAGGTATCGGGTAGTGATTTAGACTATCGGGTGATGAAAATAAATAATTGGAGATATATTTGAGGTTAGGATGTCTAGGCGGTATTATTGGAGGATTTTACTATTTTTCCCTCGGGGATGTTTCTGGTACCCCGAGCTTTGGGATTAGTCTAAAAACCTAAGGATATACTTGGAAGACTTTAGAAAATAGTAGACCCAAAATTAGACCGACCCCTTCTCAGCTCTTTCTCTCTCTTCTCTCTCCTAAGGAAGAATAACACTAAAAGTTGAGGAGGAATTACTGGAATCAAGCTGAATCTTTGAGGAATTAAAGGGCTGAATTAGAGGTTGAGCTCAAGAACTAATCAAGGACTGAATTAGAGCCAAGGTAAGCAAGGTGGAGTTTGAGGCTTGAAACTTTGAAGATAGGTCAGGGGATTCTTGGAGGAACGATTCTACAACTGAGGTAAGTTTCAATTCAAAGTTTGATGGTTGAATTTTAGTATTTCCATGGCTGGTTTTGAGTTTCTAGGTTTGAAATCTCAGAAATTGGATTTGGGATTTTGGCGAGTGCTAGGATGGATTTTTGGTGGAATTGTGTTGTTTAAATCATTCTAATGATGTTGTTATTAATTTGTTTTGAGTTGGGAGCTTTAGGATGGCCTAAAGTGAGGTTTAGAGGTTGAAAATGGTGGGTTTTTCTGGGTTCGAAGGGTCAGGTCGAAGCATAGTTCTTGGTGAGCCGCGGCCCTTGGAAGTTGAGTTGTGCTGAGGAAGGAGGGCAGACCGCGACATGGTCCATGTAGGGCCGCGGCCCTTACCTATTTTTGTGCTTTTAGTGGGCTCTGTTTGGGGCCATGCCACGACATGGATGGCCTATGTCGGGGCCCTTAAGGGATTTTGAAATTTTTGGCTTGGGAATTTAACCTAGGGTGCTCGGGATTGAATCTTTTACCATTTTTGGTGAAGTTCAATGTTCCGAGGACTAGAACTTGGTTCAGAAACTCATTTAAGATTGTTTATGGTATCCTTCATCATGGCTGTGACTAGGTGCTAAGCTAGGGCTCGGGGATCGGTTCGCGCTCAAGGAGTATCGCCCGTAACTAATTCATCTAGAAGCCAAAGGTAAGAAAACTACACCCGGTTGAACATTTGAACGGGACTAAGGGCTCCCTGATATATATGATTGAAATAATGGTATTATGCCATGTAAATTGTAAACCAACGGCCTAAGTGAGCCACGGTTAACTTGCGCGATTGGCACGGCTCGGACACTGGTATCCAAGGACAGCTTATTATGCACTGAGCTCGATTTAAGTGGGCCGGAGTCAGTGGGTTAAACAGAGGGTGCGACCTAAGGTGTCGACCCTAGTATTTGTGTTAATTGATTATTATATTTGGCTATGAATGTGATTAGTGAGAGTGTTGAATAATCTAAGTATAAATGAAGTTATTTGCACCTTGAAGTATGCTTATATGCTATGGACTGAATATTTGAACATGCTTACTAGAATATTTGTTTGAAAGTATTGCGTATGCTGTGTATGTTGTTTTCTTGCTGGGCCTTGGCTCATGGGTGCTGCGTGGTGTAGGTAAAGGCAAAAGCAAGATCGATCAGCCTTGATTGGAGAGCTCTGCAGGGTGAATGTACATGGCAGGCCGCTCAGCCGCCACGGTTGAGGAGATTACAGGAACAAGAGGACCAAAACCTTGTATTTTGCCTTAGTATGGCTAATATTTACTTTTAACTGTTGGGTTTTGTAAACAAACTTTTAAACACTGGTCTTTTGGGGATCCCTACTGTAAACTGTTTATAACTTATAAAATGTATCTTTTGAGACCAAAATGTCTTTTAACCCTAGAACACTTAAATTAATGACACATTTTTAAATTAATGACTTGATTAGCAAGTCTTGCACTTTATAGGTACACAGTGTAGCGGTCTTGGCTATCCAGGGCGTTACAATTTTACTACCCAGTTTAGTAGAATTCGAGGTCCCAGAGGATAGTAAGTAATTTCAAAGCTATTAATTAGTTTAGATCTTAATGATCACCCGTTATTGTGTTGTGACTATGTTATATCATTAGGGATCGGGAGTAAGGACCGTGCTCGGGATCGCCATACACTATCTTTTTGAAACTCGAGGTAAGAAAACTACACCCTGGTTGTAATTGGGGCTTGGGCCCCAGATAATTAATATGACTGTAGTTATGACTGTGATTATTTGATCAGGCATGCTTGTATACACTGCATCTGATTGTGTGTTGTACAAACTGTATGTTTGAGTTATGAAAGCTTGGCCTAAGGGAGCTGGGGATGGCAATATGCGTGCACAACACATGCCATTTGACTAGGGCAACCTGGGAGTGCAATATGCACTTGTCTAGCCCGAACACCACCTTAATAGTTAGAAGTGTGGTCTGCACTTGTCTAACTCATTGACTGTTAAATTGGACTATGTGTTTGTTTGAGCAGGGTTATTACTACTAAGCTTGTTGTTTATATTCTATTGCCTATTTGAATATGTTGATTTAGTTTTCTTGTTGAGCCTTGGCTCATAGATGCTATGTGGTGCAAGTAAAGGAAAGGAGAAGCTGGACCAGCCATGAGTTGGAGAGCTTTAGGGGCGGCATGTACATTTGCAATTGCTCGACCGCCACGGCCGAGGGTTCAAGAGGGACTAGAGTCAGACCTTAATTTTGCTGCTTAGGCCAACTTATGTTATAATTACTTTTGGAGTTGTAAATGTCTTTTAAATATTTATTTTGGGATCCTATGTACAGGCTCAAACTTTTAAATGAAAGTAACCGTTCCTATGATCAAAGCTTTTAAACCCTAATCCATTAATTATTCTTAGTAATACGTTTATTTCCAAATGACTTGATTAGCAAGTCCATCACTATTTAAAACACACAGTGTAATGGTCTTGAATATCTAGGGTGTTACAACTTGGTGTCAGAGCGATCTAGGTTTAAGGGTCCCTGAAGACTAGCTGGGCATGTACACTCGCCGCTATGACAAGCTCGACTAAGAGTTTGGTAACTATTTATGTGGTTATGTGTTTAACTGCTTAAATAAGATATAAATACCTTAAATTCATGTCTACTAGGGAGCATGAGATACATTGATAGGGCCTGGCCCTTGACTGCTATGTGTACATGAAAAGGCATGCTTATTAGCATTGCTACTGTATGTTAGGGTTATTGAAATTCTTGTTAGCATTGTGTTTGCATGTATTTGCTTAATTGATGATGTTGGACTATGGGGTGACTTTAAGAACCTGTTATCATTGCTTAATTAGTCAAGTCATTGATTGCATATATACTTGGAGAGTTATGCCTCCAAGGCGATCAGTTTGACTAGCCGGCGTTGAGATCAGGGCTAGAGATGATAACTAGGGTCAGAACCCTCCACCAATCCCTGAGAACTGGCAGCAGTTGCTTGCTGATATGCAAGCCAAACTTCAAAGTCAAGAGGAAGAGATCCGTTTACCGAGATAACAGGTCCAGCCAGGGAACGCTTGTAACGCCCTGGATAACCAAGACCATTATACTGTGTATTTTAAAATAGTGCAAGACTTGCTAATCAAGTCGTTTGAACAATAATGGGATCCTAAGATCAATTATCAGGTTAGAGTTAAAATATTTTTGGTGATAAACAATTAATTTTTATTAAAACAGATGTTTGATACATAGGATCCCAAAAACAGGGTATAAGTGGTAATTTACAATCTAAAAAACAATTTAGTACAACCAAAAGCCACTTGAATGGAAAAATACAAGTTTTAGGGCTCTGTCCCTATACTTTCCCTCGGCCATGGCAGACGAGAAGCTGACTATGTACACTCCGCCCCCAGAGCTCTCCAACTCATGGTTGGTCCACTTTCCCTTTGCCTTTACCTGCACAACGTAGCACTCGTGAGCCAAGGCCCAGCAAGAAAACTATAAACAACAAGCACATATAGCAACAGTAGTATTCAATCAATCTTAACTCAATCAGTTCAATTATATAACAGAGTACGAGCATTAAGTTAACCAATGGTAAACATATAATTTCAAGTTCATATCTTAGCCAGTTACACAAATGTTCAAGGTTGGCACGCTTAGACCGAGCCCTTTGTTTATCTAGCTGACCCTGACTTGCTTGGGCCGAGCTGTGTTCAGTACGCTTATCATCAGCCCCGACACTCTTAGGCCATTCATTCTCATATAACATAATAATCGTACAATCATACAATACATATATTCAATTATTGGGAACCTCAGTCTCGTTCACAACCATAAGGGTGCAGTTTTCTTATCTTGAATCCCGAGCGAAGAATAAAGAACGGTCCCGAGCACTATCCTCAATTCTGAGCCTTAGCGATAAACCTAGTCACAGTGTCAATGGGTAACCATCAATTCCTAGTCCAAATAAATGTTTAGGAAACCAAAAAATAGCCTCCATAACCTCAAATTCTACTAAACCGAGTAGTAGAAATCGTCCCGAGCACTTAGGTTTGAATCCCCGAGCCTCCCTGAACCTAAAACCTTGTTTGCCCTTAATTTCCCATTTAGGGCCGCGACTTGTTCCTAAGGGCCACAACCCGCCCCTTAGACAGAGGCCTAGTCCTCCCTGATGGAGGACACGGGCTGTGACTTGAACCCCTCCGAGTCACGGCGTGCCTGACAAACAGAGGCTCTCAGCCTCCTAAAGCATGCGGGCCGCAGCGCTTGAAGAACAGGGCTGCAACCCGAGCCCCCAAACCCAGAAAAACCACACTTTCCAACATTTTTTTTTTCCTCGAGCCTAATCTCAAATTCACACCCCAAACCAACAACCAAACTCAGATTCCAGCCCAGAATTCCTATCCTTATATCCCAACCATCACAGCTAACCTATAACCATTTTCTTGCACCATCAAACACCCAAATCCAGCTAACAAACTAAAACTCATGCAGAATTTAACTTTTAAGATAGTTTTAACAAAATTTAGAGAAACTAGTTTGAAATCTTACCTCAGCTTGCAGCCTAAATCCTCAACAAGTTCCTGATTTTTCTAGCTTTGGTTTTCTAATCCCCTTCAGCTAAATTCCCAGCTTGTCCCCTTAAGCCCTTCTTCAAAATTCGATATCCCTCCTTAGTTCAAGAGAGAGGAAAAATGTGAGATGGAGGGAGTGAGAGAGAATTGAGGACTTAATGGTTCCTAATATTTTTTGGTAAGCTCTAAAATGTCTAAGGATAAGTTTAACCTCAAAAGACTAAAATGCCCCTCTAAAAACTCAACCTCCCTTATTTGATCCAAGGGTAAAATGGTCTTTTCCTTGATTCCCGCTAATTCCTCAAGTGTTCCTACCATTTACCAATTAATCCCATCACATCCATTTAATTACCAAATACCTATTCATTACTCAATAAATCCCAAAATATTCTCTAAATTCCCAAAATACCCCTAGGCTCCCCCTGAGCCGGGTATTTGAACCCCGCTGTGACTATTTCGCTAATCTGCTCACTAGGACCGTCTCAAGCCATATATAGAAAATATATCCACATAATAATGTGGTCTCAATCATTTATCACATATAATCACATTTATGCCCTCAATGAGAGAAAATTACAAATATGTCCTTATGAACAATGAAGGGCTCACATGCATATTAATACTCATAAACATGCATGTAATATTTTCACATAATCATATTAGTCATGCATGTCACATAGTACGCATTTAACCAATTAAATGCACATATAAACCAATTATACCCTCACGGCACGGTAATCAAGGCACTAAACTATATTAGCAAAATTTGGGTCGTTGCAACGATGCACCAGACATGCCACCTGCAGTTGTACCGGTCATACAATATCTTGAGGTTGAAAATAGGTGGGAGCTCCTGTACGAGAGATTCAGGAAAAAACATCCTCCAACCTTTGAGGGAAGATCAGATCCACTCAAGGATGAGCAGTGGATGAGCCTGACCACCTCCATCCTGGATTTTATGAGGGTGGTAGGTAATGACAGAGTGGCTTGTGCCAATTTTATGTTCTGAGATGATACCTGTATTTGTTAGGAGGTGGCATCCTGGACTCGAAATGTTTCTACTATGAGCGAGGATGAGTTCATAGATTTGTTCAACCAGAAGTATTACAGTAATACGGTTAGAGCGACAAAAGTGATTGAGTTTACCAATTTGGTACATGGAAATATGTCAGTCACTGAGTATGCCTTGAAGTTTGATAGGCTGGCAAAATTTGTACCTGATCTAGTGCCTATAGATGCAGTTAGGCAAGATAGAGTTGTTCGGGGGCTGAATGCTTTGATAGCCCGGGATGTTCGGATTACAATAGTATCTGGGGAAACTAATTATGCCCAGGTGGTTGAGAAAGCCCTCGCAATTGAGGAGGCAGAGAACAAGATATGGAGGGAGAGTGTTGCAGGACGTGATGTTCGGAGGGCAGTGCCTCCATTTGTAGGATCTGAAAAGGGCAAAGGCCCTAGTGACCAGAAGAGGAAGACCTCTGACACCTTGACCACTGCAGGTCTTGATAGGAGGGGCGGGGGTGTTTAGGGTCAGAGTGTGATAGGTGTAGGAAGCGCCATCTGGGTGAATGTCGGGCGAAGGCATGCTATCTATGTAGGGTGGTTGGAAATCTCAAGAAAGACTGCCCGAGCTTGAAGAAGAAGGAACCAAGGAAGATGGACAACTTGATTCCAACTCGAGTATTCGCCCTGACTCAGGTAGAGGCTGAGGCTAGTCCCCCAGTGGTGACATGTCAACTTTCTAGTGCTGACACTCCATATATTGTACAGTGATTGATAGATTGTGTAGGCCCTGTGATTATTATACTACGAGGTTTGGGACTTTTATTTCCTACTGGGGAGCAGGTAGTCTCTAGGAGATGGGTTAGGTCATTACCGGTGGTGGTGGACAACAAAGAACTATCAGTGGACTTGATTGAGTTGGGTATGGATGATTTTGAAATGATTTTGGGAATGGATTTGTTAGCCAGGTATGGGGCGACTATTGACTGCAAGAAGAAGTTGATGACTTTTGAGCTTGAGGGTGAGGATCCCTTTGTTTTTGTTGGCACTATGCATGGACCATGTATTCCCATGATATCACCATTAAGGGCTAGAGAACTATTGCAAGGAGGTTGGATATGATTCCTAGCTAGTGTGGTGGACACCACTAAGGTCATGCCAGTGGAACCAGAGGAGACCATATTGGTGTGTGAGTTCTTAGATGTGTTTCCTGAGGACTTACTGAGACTGCCACTGCATTAAGAGATTGAGTTCGTCATTGAGTTGGCACCAGGTACAAAACCAGTGTTAAGGGCACCATATAGAATGGCTCTGGCAGAATTGAAGGAGTTGAAGGTAAAGTTACAAAAATTATTGCCCCCGGGATTTATCAGACCTAGCTTCTCACCGTGGGGTGCTCCAATGTTGTTTGTGAAGAAAAATGATGGGACCTTGAGGATGTGTATAGATTACAGGGAGTTGAACAAGCTAACCATCAAGAACAAGTACCCACTACCGAGGATAGACAACATGTTTGACCAGTTGCAGGGCAAGATAGTGTTTTCAAAGATTGATCTTCGATCTGGTTATCATCAACTAAGGATCAAGGATGAGGATATTCCAAAGACAGCCATGAGGTATGGGCATTACAAGTTTCTAGTCATGTCACTTGGATTGACCAATGTCCTAAAAACATTTATAGATCTGATGAATAGGGTGTTCAATGATTATTTGGATTAGATCATGATTGTCTTCATCGACGATATCCTATTTTACTCTCATTCAAAGGCAGAGCATGAACAGCGCCTACGGTTGGTATTGCAGAGGTTGAAAGAGCACTAGTTGTATGCCAAGTTTAAGAAGTTCGAGTTTTGCTTACCTCATGTGACATTCCTTTGTCACATTGTCAGTGGAGATAGGATAAAGGTAGCTTTGACCAAGGTTGAAGCAGTTAAGGATTGGCTGAGACCAAGGAACGCCTCGGAGGTTAGGAGTTTCCTTGGGTTGGCAGGGTATTATCAGCGCTTTATGGAAGGATTTTCAAAGATTGCTACACCACTGAAAGAATTGACACAAAAGAACTTGAAGTTTGTATGGTTAGTGATGGACCCAAAACGGGTATGTTTAAAAATTTATATATCGCAAGCGCACGAATCGTCCATATAGAATAGTGATCATGTAAGCAAGGATGTCGAACTCAAGGGAGTTGTCTAAAATCGAAAATGAAACTATTTTAAATCAAAAATAATAAATTCTAATCTAGCTCCAAAGATTGATGAGTTTTAATATTATGAACATAAAATAAAAGATTGAAAAATAAAGCTATTTAAGAGAATAAAAATAAAGCAATAATGAGTTGAAAATAAGTGTTAAAAGAAAAGATTATTAAGATACTAGAATCCACAAAATGTAAGTTTAATAATATTTATTAGTATATTGATTCCCAAGTTTTAGTGATAGTTAAAATAATTTAAACTATCATTTTCCAAAAAAGATTTAGAATTTTAAGCACAAATTTCTTATAAAAAGATAGGATTTTTCTTCACTTTTCAAAATTATAATTTCAAAGCATTTAGTGTAAATCAATCTCATGAAATAACAAATAAATCAATGAACATTATTTATAAGGCAAAACATAATATTTTTGTTCTAAGCATGGATGTGTACAATTTAATGACACATCTTACACAAAGAATATTATGTTTATGCACTAATGAAGAACAAAGTGTAAATATGTTCTAACAATCTAAAATACAAGATATTTAAGATGAAAGAAATATATGAAGAAGAAAAATCCATAAACTTTGTTGTATTACAAGGGAAATCAACATACAACATAAATATTACCTAGTTACAAGTTGCTTCATCATGATCTTAATAATCTTAAAAAGATTAGAAGCACATAACTAGAGTAGAAATTACAAAATAAAAGACATACATACTTGCAAAATGCTCTTGAAAAAACCCAAATGGAAGAGAGAATGGTAGAGAGAAAATGAGAGAGAAAAGATGGTAACCAAAACATTAAGCACCCTAAAATGGTCTTGAAAGCCATATTTATAGCCAAAATGAGTTTATTAAAATAATCAATTTAAATTAATTAAATTGATTAGATTAATTAAATTAAATAAATATGGTATGTAGAGGTAAATTATAGGGTGTAATGATGATGTTGTGGTGAAAATGTGTAGACAAAAGGGTAAAAAGTTGGCATTTTTGTCATAGGGGACACATGGTACATTTGGGCAATTTTAAGGGCTCAAGAAGTGGCTGATGGCAGGTGAATTCGGCTGGGCTTTGGGGCTGGGCCGAATGGGCTGAAGATGGTGCATGGCTGGCGTGAAGGAGGCAAGCCCACGGTTTGGGCTGGGCTGAAGATGTGGTGCTTGCTGAAGTATATAAACAAATTTCCCTCAAATGCTCATGGTCACGTGGAGCTGCTGGAGGAATGAAATGCTCAACATGGCTGATGGAGGAGTTGTTGGGCTTGGGCCCAAATGAGGCTAAATGCCAACTTTTCCTTATCTTTTATTTCTTTTCAAAACTACCATTTTTCTTGCTTTCAAGAGCTAAAAAACCACATCATTCCTATAAAATAAATATAAATTAAGTCATGATAAAATATTTTCACTTATAAAATAAATCATATTAATTTATTGAAAATATTAATTAAAACTCAATTTAATTTAACATTTAGTTTCAATAAAACACATTTTTACCTCAAATTAAACAACAATAATTCAATTAATTAACTACAACAATTTACAACAAAATAACTTTAAAAACACACAAAAATCTATAAAATTAAAATAAACCTAATAAATTCAAAATTACTCAAAAACTTAATAAATCAATTAAAAAACTCAAGAATTAAGCAACAATTTGCACATAAAAAGTGGTAAAATAACTCTGTTTTGTAGAGTTATCACACCCCCAAACTTAAAGTTTTGCTAGTCCTCAAGCAAAAGAAAAATTAAAATACACATTTTTTTTAATTGGTGATATAAAAAGGATTTTCTCAAAAATTGCACAATGAAAATAAATCTCAGAAATTATTATGAATAAAAGTTAAGCTTATGTAATTAATTACATTGTCAATTTTGCTTTTAGAAAAATAGGTTTTCATTAAAATTATTTTTCACTTAAACTTATAGGAAAAAAGAGTGTTTATGAAAAATGTAATTTTTGTTACAAGCAAAATTGACCCTATAATTAAAAATAAAGCTTAAAAATTATTCATATTTTTAAGAGAATTAATTTCAAACTCAATGAGAATTTTTATCATTGAAAATAAAAAAAATCACCAAATTTTTTTTTTTAAATATATATATTTTTTTGAATTTTTTTTTATGAAAATGAACAAATTAAAAAAAAAATTAACAAAACAACAACATATAAATATATTTTTTTTTTCCAAACAAACATAACTAACATAAATAAAACACAAAACAAACACAATTAAACTTGATACCCCCAAACTTAATTTAAGCATTGTCCTCAATGTGTCAAAATAGAAATATACGTTAAAATTGAGAAGAGTGTAAAGTTTAGAATGGTCGTACCTCGATATTGTGCATTGCGAAGAGAGAACAAGATACAACGAACAACAATTAAATCACACATAAAACAATAATACAAATAAAACACAAGTTATCAAGAGCACACAGGAATCAAAGAGCATGGTAAACAGGGTCTTCAAGGAGTATCTCATCCACTTCATCAGATTTTAATTCTAAAAATTGTTTTAATTTTTGTCCATTAACTTTAAATATATCACCATTTTTAGGATTTTCAATTTCAATAGCTCCATGTGGAAAAACAATACGAACAATGTAAGGACCGGACCACCTAGAGCGTAACTTTCCCGGGAATAAATGCAAACGAGAGTTGTATAAAAGGACTTTCTGACCTGGATAAAAATCTTTTCTCAAAATATTTTTATCATGGTAAAATTTCATGCGATCCTTATAGTTTTTTGAATAGTCATATGCATCATTCCTAATTTCGTCTAGTTCATTTAGTTGAAGTTTTCGTTTCTCACCTGCCTTGTCTAAAGAAAAGTTTAACTGCTTAATTGCCCAAAAGGCTCTATGTTCTAACTCAACAGGTAAGTGACACGCCTTCCCATACACAAGTCTGTAGGGTGACATGCCAATGGGTGTTTTGTACGCGGTACGATACGCCCATAATGCATCAGTGAGTCTTAAGGACCAATCTTTCCTAGTTGGATTCACAGTTTTTTCTAAAATGTGCTTAACTTCCCTATTAGACACTTCAACTTGACCACTAGTTTGTGGGTGATATGGTGTTGAGACTTTATGCGTAATGCCATATTGTTTCATCAAATGTTCAAATGGCCTATTACAAAAGTGTGTACCGTTATCACTAATGATAGCACGTGGTGAACCAAAACGGGAAAATATATTTTCTTTCAAAAATCGAAGCACAACTTTGTGGTCATTAGTGTGGCATGCAATAGCTTCAACCCATTTTGATACATAATTGACTCCAACAAGAATATAAAGATTACCAAAAGAGTTAGGAAATGGTCCCATAAAATCAATGCCCCAAACATCAAATATGTCAATAATAAGAATAGGATTTAAAGGCATCATATTTCTTTTAGTTAAACTTCCTAACTTTTGGCAACGTTCACAAGCTTTACAATAAACATATGTATCATGAAAGATAGTAGGCCAATAAAAACCACATTGTAAAACTTTAGCAGCTGTTTTCTTACCACTAAAATGTCCTCCACATGCATGATCATGACAAAAAGATATGATTTTAGATTGATCACAGTTTGGAATGCATCTTCTAATTATTTGATCAGGTCAGTATTTAAACAAGTAAGGATCATCCCAAATAAAGTTTTTCACCTCAGAATAAAATTTAGATTTATCATGCTTAGACCAATGAGATGGTATTTCTTTAGTGACCAAATAATTAACAATATCAGCATACCAAGGCAAGGAAGAAACATGCATCAATTGTTCATCAGGAAAAGTTTCAGTGATATGAGTGGAATCATGTATAGTTTCAACAACTAGTCTAGATAAATGATCAGCAACAACATTTTCAGATCCTTTTTTATCACGTATTTCTAAGTCGAATTCTTGTAAAAGCAGGATCCAACGGATCAAACGAGACTTAGCATCTTTTTTCGATAAGAGATATTTTAATGCAGCATGATCAGAATAGACAATAATTTTAGATCCTAACAAATAAGATCTAAATTTTTCCAATGCAAAAACAACAGCAATCAATTCTTTTTCGGTTGTGGAATAATTTAATTGAGCATCATTTAAAGTTTTGCTAGCATAGTAAATTACATGAGGTATTTTTTCAAGTCTTTGTCCTAAGACAGCACCTATAGCATAATCAGAAGCATCACACATTATTTCAAAAGGTATTTTCCATTCAGAAGGTCGAATAATGGGTGCAGTAGTCAACAATTTTTTTAATTTTTCAAAGGCAACATGGCAATTATTATCAAAGACAAAAGCATTTTCTTTTCCAAGTAAATGGCATAAAGGCCGAGAAATTTTGCTAAAGTCTTTTATAAATCTTCTATAAAAACCGGCATGGCCTAAGAATGATCTAATTTCTTTCACATTTTTAGGTGGGGGAAGTTTTGAAATAAGATCAACTTTAGCTTTATCAACTTCTATTCCCTCAGAAGATATTACATGACCTAAAACAATTCATTTTTTAACCATAAAATGACATTTTTCCCAGTTAAGCACAAGTTTTTTCTCTTTGCAACGAATTAAAACAAGTGAAAGATGATGCAAACATTCATCAAAGGAAGAACCAAACACAGAAAAATCATCCATAAATACTTCAAGAAATCTTTCAACCATGTCAGAAAAAATCGAAATCATACACCTTTGAAAAGTCGCAGGTGCATTACATAATCCAAAAGGCATGCGACGATAGGCAAGAGTCCCAAAAGGGCATGTAAAAGTAGTATTTTCTTGATCTTCTGGGGCAATGGGGATTTGGTTATATCCCGAATACCCATCAAGAAAACAATAATATGCATGGCCAGCTAATCGTTCAAGCATTTGATCAATAAAAGGCAATGGAAAATGATCTTTTCTAGTAACATTATTCAACTTTCTATAATCTATGCACACTCTCCACCCCGTTTGTATTCTAGTAGGGATTAATTCATTTTTCTCATTTTCAACAACTGTGATTCCAGACTTCTTAGGCACAACTTGAACTGGACTAACCCATTGACTATCAGAAATAGGGTAAATGATACCTACGTCTAACAATTTTATGACCTCTTCTCTAACTACTTCTTTCATATTTGGATTTAATCTTCTTTGACATTCCCGAGAGGTTTTAGCTTTCTCTTCTAGATGGATTCTATGCATACATATGGCTGGGCTAATTCCTTTAATGTCTCCAATGGTCCAACCTATGGCTTCTTTATGTTTTCTAAGGGAATCTAACAATTTACCTTCTTGTTCTTTATCTAAAGCGGATGCTATGATAACAGGTAAGGTTTCAGACTCTCCTAGAAAAGCATATTTTAAATTTTCTGGCAAAGGTTTAAGGTCTAACTTTGGAGACTCAGAAATTGATTGAACATGACCTAAGGGTGAAAAAGGTTCAACTTTGGTTTCATTTAAGGGTATAGACTCTAGCAAAGCATTCACATCATCATTAAATTCATCAATATGCAAGTTCATACCAAAGTATTTTTCACAAAAATCAAGTAAGTCATTTCCATCATCTTCACAAATACTATCTATCATGTTAACTTCATGCACTTCCTCACACTCAACAGATTTAACAACATTAAATACATTCAATTCAACAGTCATATTTCCAAAAGATAATTTCAAAACACCATTACGACAATTTATGATTGCATTAGATGTAGCTAAGAATGGTCTACCTAAAATGATAGGAATTTGAGCATGCATATTTTCCACAGGTTGAGTATCAAGAACAATGAAGTCAACAGGAAAATAAAATTTATCAACTTTTATCAAAACATCCTCTATAATGCCTCTAGGAATTTTCACAGAACGATCGGCTAATTGAAGAGTTATAGAGGTAGGTTTTAGCTCACCAAGACCAAGTTGCTTATAAACAGAATAAGGCAATAAATTCACACTAGCACCCAAATCAAGTAAAGCTTTGTTAATAAAATGATCACAAATAATGCATGAAATTGTGGGACACCCAGGATCTTTATATTTAACAAGACTCTTATATTGAATAATGGAACTAGCTTGTTCAGTTAAAAACGCCTTTTTAGGAACATTAGTGTTTCTTTTAACAGTACAAAGATCCTTTAAAAATTTAGAGTATGCAGGAATTTGTTTAATGGCATCTAAGAAAGGGATGTTGATACTAACTTGTTTAAAAACTTCTAAGATGTCATTATATTGGCCGCCTTTTTTAATTGGAAGTAATCTTTGTGGGAATGGAGCTTTTGGAATGAAAGGATGGATTGGAATTTCTTTGTTTGATGAGTCATTGAGATTAGAACTAGGCTGACTCTTTTCTTTTTCTTTTTCGTTTTCAACCTCGGGTATGTAATCGGGTTTGACAATGTTCTTTCCAGACCTAAGAGTTGAAATTGATTTGACTTCTCCATTATGACTAGACTTTCCTATCTCATATTGACCTTTTGGGTTAGGGATAGGTTGACTAGGGAATGTTCCTTTTTCTCTATCAGCTAAAGCAGTGGCGAGTTGTCCTACTTGTGTCTCGAGTTTGGTAATAGATTGAGATTGATTTTGTAGGATTTGTTGGGTGGATTGCATAAATTGTTGTAAAGTATCTTCTAAGGAAGGTTTTCTTTGTTGCGGATATGGTTGATTTTGTGGGGCATGAGCTTGGTTTTGTGTGTTGTATTGGTGCCCTTGATTCATTTGGGGTTGGTTTTGTCTCCATGAAAAGTTCGGATGGTTTCTCCAATTTGGATTGTAGGTGGACGAAAATGGGCTATCATTTGGTTTCCCATAAGAATGAAGAGCATTGGCCTCCTCAGAAAAGGCTTCTTGGTAGGAAGGGCATGATTGGGCATTATGGCAAGGACTAGAACATATTTATAGTTTGGCTTATGGCTAAAGCTTCTACTTTTCTCGCTAATTTGTCTAAGGATGTTCTTAAGTCTAACTCTTCTTTTACTTCATACCTTCCTCCTCTTTTTGGTGAATTAGTTGACCTTGACCTAGGATCAAAATAATTCCATTGTTGCGAATTGACAGATAAATCTTCAAGGGCGTCCCACGCCTCTTGTCCTTGAAATTTTAAAAAATTTCCAGTATGCATAGATTGAATCATTTGATGATTAGAGGGAGTCAAACCATCATAAAAATATTTTACAAGTCTCCATTTTTCAAAACCATGATGAGGACATTTTAATAATAAATCTTTAAATCTTTCCCAACATTCATAAAATTCTTCATTATCTTTTTGAAAAAACTCAGAGATTTCTCTCCTTAGACTATCAGTTTTAGACATAGGAAAAAATTTCAGTAAGAATTTATTATAAAGTTGATCCCATGTAGTTATAGACCCCGTGGGAAGGGAATTTAACCAAGCTTTTGATTTGTCTTTTAATGAAAAAGGAAACAATCTTAGTTTGACCGACTCATCAGAAAAATTTTGAAATTTAAATGTTGAGCAAATTTCTAAGAAATCTTTGACATGCATGTAAGGATCCTCTCTATCTAACCCATAAAAAGATGGCAATAATTGAATGATTGCGGGTTTAAGCTCAAAATGAGTAGCAGAAGTAGTAGGTAAAACAATGCATGAAGGAGCATTAGATGAAATAGGTGCAAAATATTCAAGCAAAGTTTTTTCAGGCACAGCATTTTCATCAACAATATTAGCAATAGGTTCCATGATGCTCAAATTTTTACTAACACTTTCAATTTCAAATAAAGATAAATGTCTTTTTACTAATCGTTTTTTAGAATTACGTTCCCAATGATGCATACAATTTTCACAAACAAGGCAACAAGGATAATCTCAAACAAGCAATTTTCTGATGTGGAAGATCAGTTAAAACCGCAACCACAGAGCATACTTAGAATTTTTAGAGATTTCACAACAATATAATTCTTATGGTTTACTTGTCCCCAGGCCTATTTGATTCCACTTACTCGCGCACTACTAACAACTCCCCGAGGTTAATTAGTAGAGGCGGATTGGGAATTTTGTTCAAATTTCCTTTAAGCAAAAATTGCTTATGATGAAAGGACAAGATTTAGGTTTCTTTTTTTTTTTTTCAAGTATTTTTCACAATATTACACTAAAATATTATAGAAGACAAAGAAAAATAAGGCAAAAATTAAATAAGACTAAAATTTAAGCAAGAGTAGGGAGGCATAGCATGCCATCAACCATAACAAAATTAAGGTAAAAACGAGGAGGCACAAGTGCCATCAACTTAAACATAAGATAGAGGACTAGGAGGCAAAAATTGCCATCAACTAGCTAGGAGGCAACATTGCCATCAACTAGTAACTTGCGGAAATTAAATAAAATAAAAAATTACAACTAGATAAATAAACAAAATTATAACAAAATTAGGAGGCACAAGTGCCATCAACTATAAAAATTAAAATGATAGATAGGTGGCACAAGTGCCGTCAACTAAAAAAAACAATAAATATAGAAATATAAGTATATATTTTTTTTTATGGGTGGTTGAACCGTCCCAAATTTCTTTTTATCTTTTTTTTTTAGTTTTTTTTATAGATATATATTTTTTTAGTTTTTTTTTTAAGTGCAAAAATTAAAATAACTAGTAGAAGAATTACTAACCTTGAGATAATTTTCGTTTCTTTTTTATCTTGCAACTCCCCGGCAACGGCGCCAAAAACTTGATGGACCCAAAACGGGTATATTTAAAAATTTATATATCGCAAGCGCACGAATCGTCCATATAGAATAGTGATCGTGTAAGCAAAGATGTCGAACCCAAGGGAGTTGTCTAAAATCGAAAATGAAACTATTTTAAATCAAAAATAATAAATTCTAACCTAGCTCCAAAGATTGATGAGTTTTAATATTATGAACATAAAATAAAAGATTGAAAAACAAAGCTATTTAAGAGAATAAAAATAAAGCAATAATGAGTTGAAAATAAGTGTTAAAAGAAAAGACTATTAAGATACTAGAATCCACAAAATGTAAGTTTAATAATATTTATTAGTATATTGATTCCCAAGTTTTAGTGATAGTTAAAATAATTTAAACTATCATTTTCCAAAAAAGATTTAGAATTTTAAGCACAAATTTCTTATAAAAAGATAGGATTTTTCTTCACTTTTCAAAATTATAATTTCAAAGCATTTAGTGTAAATCAATCTCATGAAATAACAAATAAATCAATAAACATTATTTATAAGGCAAAACATAATATTTTTGTTCTAAGCATGGATGTGTACAATTTAATGACACATCTTACACAAAGAATATTATGTTTATGCACTAATGAAGAACAAAGTGTAAATATGTTCTAACAATCTAAAATACAAGATATTTAAGATGAAAGAAATATATGAAGAAGAAAAATCCATAAACTTTGTTGTATTACAAGGGAAATCAACATACAACATAAATATTACCTAGTTACAAGTTGCTTCATCATGATCTTAATAATCTTAAAATGATTAGAAGCACATAACTAGAGTAGAAATTACAAAATAAAAGACATACATACTTGCAAAATGCTCTTGAAAAAACCCAAATGGAAGAGAGAATGGTAGAGAGAAAATGAGAGAGAAAAGATGGTAACCAAAACATTAAGCACCCTAAAATGGTCTTGAAAGCCATATTTATAGCCAAAATGAGTTTATTAAAATAATTAATTTAAATTAATTAAATTGATTAGATTAATTAAATTAAATAAATATGGTATGTAGAGGTAAATTATAGGGTGTAATGATGATGTTGTGGTGAAAATGTGTAGACAAAAGGGTAAAAAGTTGGCATTTTTGTCATAGGGGACACATGGTACATTTGGGCAATTTTAAGGGCTCAAGAAGTGGCTGGTGGCAGGTGAATTCGGCTGGGCTTTGGGGCTGGGCCGAATGGGCTGAAGATGGTGCATGGCTGGCGTGAAGGAGGCAAGCCCACGGTTTGGGCTGGGCTGAAGATGTGGTGCTTGCTGAAGTATATAAACAAATTTCCCTCAAATGCTCATGGTCACGTGGAGCTGCTGGAGGAATGAAATTCTCAACATGGCTGATGGAGGAGTTGTTGGGCTTGGGCCCAAATGAGGCTAAATGCCAACTTTTCCTTATCTTTTATTTCTTTTCAAAACTACCATTTTTCTTGCTTTCAAGAGCTAAAAAACCACATCATTCCTATAAAATAAATATAAATTAAGTCATGATAAAATATTTTCACTTATAAAATAAATCATATTAATTTATTGAAAATATTAATTAAAACTCAATTTAATTTAACATTTAGTTTCAATAAAACACATTTTTACCTCAAATTAAACAACAATAATTCAATTAATTAACTACAACAATTTACAACAAAATAACTTTAAAAACACACAAAAATCTATAAAATTAAAATAAACCTAATAAATTCAAAATTACTCAAAAACTTAATAAATCAATTAAAAAACTCAAGAATTAAGCAACAATTTGCACATAAAAAGTGGTAAAATAACTCTGTTTTGTAGAGTTATCAGTTAGACAGATGTGAGAATAGCTTCTAGGAGTTAATACAACAGTTGTTACTGGCCTGGTGTTGAGCCTTCCTTTAAATAGGGATAAGTTTGTGGTGTACTGCAATGCATCGAGAGTGGGGATAGGATGTGTGTTGATGCAGACTTAGAAGGTCATTGCCTATGCATTGTGACAGCTAAAGGAATACAAATAGCGATACCCTACTCATGATTTAGAGTTAGCAGCGGTGGTATTTGCACTGAAAGTGTGGCGACACTATTTGTATGGAGAAAAGTGCGAGATATACACCGATCATAAACGCTCGAAGTATTTCTTCACCCAGAAGGACTTAAACATGAGACAGAGACATTGGCTAGATTAGTAAAAGATTATGAATGTGAGATTCTTTACCATCTAGGGAAAGCCAATGTAGTGGCTGCACACTTTGAGTCGGAGGGGCCCAAGAAGATTGTCTAGTTTGAAGCAGATATCAAAGAAATTGGCAGTAGACATGACCAGAGTAAGGATAGAGTTGATGATGGCTCGCTTGGCCAATATTACCTTGCAGTCCACTCTCTTGGAAAGAATAGAGGAGGGCATATGAATAATTCTCAGTTGGCAAAGTTTAGAGAGGATGTCCTAGCTAGAGTAGCTAAGGATTATTCCATTACAGAGATGGGTTTGCTGAGATACAATGATTGGATTTGTGTTTCGATGGACGTGGGTATCAGACGAGAGATTCTTGATGAATTACATACCACACTATATTTACTACTTCCAGGCACCATGAAGATGTATCGAGATCCAAGGTCATTGTATTGGTGGCTTGGGATGAAGAAAGATGTAGTTGACTACATGGCGACGTATCTAACCTGTCAACAGGTGAAGGCTGAACACCAGCGACCATCGGGCTTGTTATAGCCTTCAGTTATTCTCGAGTAGAAGTGGGAAGACATTACTATGGATTTTGTAGGAGGCTTTCCTAGGACAGTGGGGCAACATGACTCGGTCTGGGTGATAGTAGATAGATATACCAAGTCAACTCATTTTTTGCTAGTGAGAACAAACTATACCGTGGACCAGTATGCAAAATTGTACGTGAGGAAGATTGTACGTCTCCATGGGGTTCCAAAATCTATAGTGTCGGACTGGAACCCATTTTTGCCTCTATGTTTTGGGGCAGCCTACAGAAGGCTATGGGGACTCAGCTAAAGTTCAATACAACTCATCATCCTCAAAACAGACGGGCAGTTTGAGAGGACGATTCAGATATTGGAGGACATATTGGATTTCGAGTGGTCCTGGAGTAAGTATCTTCCATTGATTGAGTCTTCATACAATAACAACTATCAATCAACAATCAGATTAGCTCCATATGAGATGTTGTATGGCAGAAAGTGATGAAGTGGGAGAGAGAAAGTATTTAGGTCCTAAGATGGTTCAGATGACTAATGAGGCTATTAAGAAGATCCGAGCTCAAATGCTCACCTCATAGAGTAGACAGAAAAGCTACGCTAACCCTAAGCGTAAGAATGTGGAGTTCAAGGTAGGGGACCAAGTATTTCTGTGAGTTTTACCACTGCAGAGAGTAAAAAGGTTTTGAAGGAAGGGCAAGATGAGCCCTAGGTTTGTGGGACCTTTCGAGATCCTAGAAAGGATCAAGCAGGTAGCCTATAGATTGGCTTTGCCCGTGTCATTATCAAGAGTTCATGATGTGTTTCACACCTCAATGCTTCAGAACTATGTGTCAGATACGACCCATGTATTAGGATATGGGGATCTGGAGCTACACATGAATTTGTCTTATGAGGAGCAAGCAATTCAGATCCTAAATAAAAAGGCAAGGTTCTGAGGAACAAGATGATTCTTCTAGTTAAAGTTTTATGGAGAACTAGCAAGGTCGAAGAAGTGAGTTGGGAGCTAGAGTCTGTTATGCTGGATCAGCATCCCGAGTTGTTCAGGTAAATTTCGAGGACATAATTTTCAGGAGGGGATAGTTGTAACGTCCCAAATTTGCTAATAAGGCTTAGTGCATCGATTAGTGTGCTGGGAGGGCATAATTGGATTTATATGCGAATTATGTGAATTTAATTGAATATATGTGTGATTATATGTCATATATGAATTATATGGTGATATGAATACTTATGCATGTTTATGTGTATTAAATATGCATGTGGGCCTGTTTTCTACAAAATGAGCATTTTTCTAATTTTGACCCATTGAGGGTATAATTGTCATTATATATTTTATGTGATTGAGACCACATTATTATGTGGATATATTTGCGATGTTTAACACGAGAAAATCCTAGTGAGCGAGTTAACGATAAAGTCACAACGGGGTCAAATACCCGGCTCAAAGTAAGCCTAAGGGTATTTTAGTAATTTAATACGTAGTCGAGATTTATCGGGTGATGGGTAGTTATTTGATGACTATTTGGGGATGTCAGGATTAAGTGAGAATCTTAAGTATAATTTGAGGATTAGCGGGAAGTAGTGGAAAAATAAATGAATTACCATTGGAGGGTACCTTGAAGGTTAGAGTGTGTAGGGAAAATTGGTCATTTGATCACATAATTAGAGTAAGGGGCAACCCTTTGTTGGGGGTTTAGTCATTCAAGAAAAACACTCAGCTATGGTTCTCTCCATCTCACTTCTCTCTCTCTTGAAGCAATTGAAGTTTTTCCTTAAGTTTGGAGAGGATTTTGCTAGGAAATTGAAAAAATTTCTTGGGAGACTTGGAAGATTTGTGGAAATTGGGAGCTCTGGAAGTCTTAGCTAGCCAAAGGATTCAAATTTTTGTAGCTCAGGTGAGGATCTTTTAAGCTCCTTTGTGTTCTTCATGTTTTGAGGAAAATAGTTAAGGCTTGCTTAATTTTTCGAAATCATTGGTGTTTCCAAGCAGATAGGGAGGTGTTGGTGGTGGTTAGATACTAGCAAACCCTTAAGAAGCTCGCAATCAAGCTTGAAACTCAGAGTTAGAGTTGAATTTTCAAAAAATTTGGGTAAGTTCATAAAGTTCAAGCTTAGTGGTAATTTTTTCAATTGTGATATTTGGGGATGTTTTGGAAGCTATAGGTTGTTATCTATTGTGTATCTGAATTGTTGGAATAGTTTGGGTAGTAAATTTGGGGTAAAAACTGAGTTTTCAAGGGTTTTGGAGGAGATTGCAATTTCTGAAATTGCTAACTTTTTTGGGTTTTCTGGGTTGCGCTGCGGCGTTGTTCTTGGAGCGTTGCGACCCGCATGAACTCAGTGGCCATGGGTAGTTCTCTGAACTGCCTTAGCGCTGCGGCACGTGTCCAGGGTAGCAAGGGAGGAGGCTCTCTGACTTGTAGAGGGTCGCAGCACTTTTGAGGGGCTTCCCTGCTCAAATTGGAGGTTTTGGCAAAATGGGGTTTTTAAGCTCGGGAACTCAAACCTAAAGGCTCGGGAAGGATTTTACTACCTGGTTTAGTAGAATTTGAGGTCTCGGAGGCTAGTAATTAATTTCAAAGCTTTTAATTAGTTTAGATCTTGATGATCACTCGTTATTGCGTTGTGACTAGGTTATATCATTAGGGCTCGGGAGTAAGGATTGTGCTAGGGATCGCCATACACTATCTACTCTGGACTCGAGGTAAGAAAACTGCACCCTACTTGTAATTGGGGCTCAGGCCCCTGATAATGAATATGAATGTGGTTATGACTGTGATTATTTGGTTAGGAATGCTTGTATATGCTGCATCTGACTGTGTGTTATAATAAATGTATGTTTTATTATACCTGATCTGAAAGCTTAGCCTAAGGGAGTCGGGGATGGCAATAAGTGTGCGTAACGCATGCCACTTGGCTAGGGAAACTTGGGAGTGCAATATGCACTTGTCTAGCCCGAACGCCACCTAAATAATTAGAAGTGAGGTCTGCACTTGTTTAACTCATTGACTGTTAAACTGGATTATGTGTTTTTTTGGACAGGGTTATTATTGCTGAGGTTTTTGTTTATATTCTGTAGCCTACTTGAATATGTTAAATTTAAATTTTCTTGCTGAGCCTTGGCTCACGGGTCTTATGTGATGTAGGTAAAGGAAAGGGGAAGCTGGACTAGCCATGAGTTGGAGAGCTTTAGGGGCGGCGTGTACATTTGCAGCTGCTCGACCGCCACGACCGAGGGTTCAAGAGAGACTAGAGTCAAACCTTAATTTTGCCGATTAGGCCGACTTATGTTGTAATTACTTTTGGAGTTGTAAATTCCTTGTAAATATTTATTTTGGGATCCCATGTACAGACTTAAACTTTTAAATGAAAGTGACTGTTCCTATGATAAAAACTTTTCAACCCTAATCCATTAATTTTTCTTTGTTACACATTTATTCCCAACTGACTTGATTAGCAAGTCCACCACTTTTTAAAACACACAGTGTAATTGTCTTGGCTATCCAGGGCGTTACAATTTGTTGTACGCTTGATTTTATTTATTTATTGTTATTATTTTGTTATTATTATTATTATTATTATTATTATTATTATTATTATTATTATTATTATTATCAATTATATGCTTTGCATGATTTTTTGAAAAAAAATTATAAATTATGTATAAATAAATCTATTTTTTGTGGAAGAGTTATTAATTTGGCCAATTATCCGTTTAGATCATTTATTTTTAAAAATTAACTTTTAGAACTCATGTATTGTCAAAAGGTTAAAAATAGGAATAGATCGATCAATTACTTGAATATTGCATTTTGGCTGATTACCTGTTTTGACCTTTTATTTTTAAAAACTAACATTTGGACCATGTATTTATTCCAAAATGTTAAAAGTTCTTTATAAAAAAATGTAAGTATATATAATTATTTATTTTTATACGAGAGTTCACTCCATTTTGAACCTTGTATTTTAGCCGATTACCCGTTTGGACCATTTACTTTTAAAAATTAATTTTTGACTTTGTGTTTTGTAAAATGTTAAAAATAGGAATATGTAGATAGATTATTTTATTCACATGTATTTTGGTCGTTCACTTGTTTGTACCCTTTATTTTTAAAATCTAACTTTTGAACCCCGTGTTTTGTCAAAAGTTAAAAATAGAAATAGATAGATTATTATTTATTATTATTATTATTATTATATATGAAAATTTTTAATTGACATCTATTATAATCATTATTAGAATAAAAAATGAGAGAAAAAAAAAAGAAAATAGATAGATTTTTCCCCTTAATTAGTTTAGGAAAAATATTATTTTGGCCCTTGTATTTTTTCTGAGTACGCGATCGGCCCCTGTGTTTTGTTAAATGACAATTCTGACCCTGTGTTTTTCAAAATGGATCAAAATAGTACTCTAGACCTGATTTTGATCAAAATATTTTCAATTATAAGATCAATTTTTAGGTCATTAGCGATGCGATGAGTTTAGAGAAGTGGAGAAAGTGGTTGAGAAGCTGAGAATGAAAGATTATATTTGAATTTTTTTTTTACCAAAATTGGGTATAAGGTGTTATTGTGATCCATTTTGTAAAACACAGGGTCTGGATTATTATTTAACAAAACACAGGGATCGATCGTGTATTCGGTAAAAAACACAGGGGCCTAACTGGTATTTTGCCATTAATTAATAAGCATAAATTAGAAAAGTAGAATAAAAGTGAGAATATGACGTTTATTTTTATTTTCTAATGTATAATTTAACTAAACAGTTATCATTATTTAATATCTAGTCAAATTTGAATTCAAATTAAATATCGTTTGAATTAAATTTTAAATAAATTAAATTAGAATTCAAATTTAAATTATATATGTTGTTAAGATATATTTGTGTAAAACTATTTACGTTTAAATAAAAAACATAAATAATTTGAATAAACGCTTATCATACTAATTATTATTATTATTATTATTATTATTATTAGGGTAAATACCATTTTGTGTCATATGTTGTGAAAAAGTGATCGATCAGACTCTCAGTTTTGTTAAATGGTAATTTAGACCCTACGTTTTGCAAAATGGAACAAAAGAGTATCCTGGACCAGATTTTGGTCAAACTTTTTTTTAAATATGACCAAAATACCTTCGTATTTTATTAATTAATGAATTAAATAAATAATGAAAAATATATTTAAAAATAAAAAATGAATCAATTTTATTTTAGATAAAAAATGGTAAATACAATTTTGGACCCTGTGTTTTGCATAAGTTACCCATGAGACCTTCTGTTTTGTTAAATGACAATTTGGACCATGAGTTTTGCAAAATGTAACAAAATGATACTTTGAGCCCGATTTTGGTCAAATAAATTTTCAATATGACCAAAATTGCCTTGGATTTGATTAAATATTGAATTTAAATTATTTTCAAATATTAAAACTAAAATAAAAAAATATAATATTTAAAATTAAAAAAAATAAAAAAATAAAAATGCAAAAAGTATAACTTAAACTAATAAAATTTTCAATCAATCTCTATCCTAAATAAAAACAAAATATCAATTAAACATCTTAATCTCATGTTCTTCATCACCATAAAAACCAAAAATCAAACAATTTATCTTCTTTATTTGTTCCTCATCATCACAAATTACATCAAACAAACCCACAATTATCAATCCAACAAAGGAATCCCCATACAATAAAACTCAGATTTGCCAAGAACAAATGAATAAAAATATATCAGATCTGAAGCCACATTTGGGTAAGGACACCCCCTGCTATTTGATCTAGTTGGAAACTGGAGAATGGATTCACCTCCATTCGATGCCCAAATATGAGAAGGAGAAAGCCCCACCTTCGTAAGCCTCACCACAACCAAACCCACCTCCGTTTGAAGACCAGATCCAAGAAGGAGGTTCTGTAAAATCCCAGATCCAGTAGTTGTAGAAACCTAGCCCCATCACAATTTGAAGACCATATCTTAGAAGGATGAAGAAGGAAGCCCCCGTAGCTGTAGAAACCCAGATCCTGTCGGAGATCACACTGCATGGAAGAGGCTTTGTCATCGTCTAGATATCCTGTCGTCGTCCCGACTTGAAATGCTCTGAGCTCCACCGATATACCTGCAAGACAAGGGAAGATGAAGAAGAAGAAGAATGAGGGTGAATGATGAGGTAGGAAGAAGAAGAAGAAGAAGAGGCAGAAAAGAGAAAAAAAATCAAACCTTTTTATTACGTTAGATTAGTTTTGATTTTTGTTATGTTTTTGTTTATTTCGTTTACATTTACATTTTTAAGTTTAGTATTATGTTTAATTTTGATTTTTATTCATTAAAATTAATTTTTCATTTTAGTTCATTTAAATGTATTTAATAATTAAAAATATTGTTTTTCAATTTTTAATTCATTTAATTTATTTTTTTATATTATTAAATTAAATAATTAATAAAATATGAGGATATTTTGGTCATATTGAAAAACAGTTTGACCAAAATCAGGCTTAGGGTATTATTTTGTAAAACGCAGGGTTCGAATTGTCATTTAACAAAACAGATGGTGCGATCGGTAACTTTTGCAAAGCACAGAGTCCAAAATAGTATTTTCCCTTGTTATTATTATTATCTACCATATATTAGAAAAAGTAGAATTAAAAAAATAGAAAAATATTTTGCTCTCAATTGTTTAAGCACATGGTTATGGAGGCCCATAAAAACTAAAAAATAAAGGAGAAAGGAAAAACTAAACACAAGAGACTAAAAAAATAAAAATAAAAAGGAAGTGAAATACCAAATTTAAAATTTTCAACAAACAATCTTACGAATGCAATGATAAATAAGAAATGAAAAAAAAATAGATAGATAAGTAGATAGTATCATAATTAAATAGCATGAAAATAGTTCATTAGCATTAGTGGTTATATAAATTAAAAGTGACAATATGTAAAAACGATAGTAGTAATAATAACTGAAAAAATTTATCAATAAAAAAGAACGTACACTATTTTCACTATGGAGAAAAATGATTACAAATGAGAGAGTTTTCTCTAAAGAATTAGAATTTAAGTCTCATTCACCAGTAAACTTCAACTTTATTTATAGTAAAGAATAGGGGTAAACTTGGTAATTTGTGAGATAAAATATTATAAATATCTTCCCATTTGTTATAATACAATAATCATTTAAATTCAATTAAAAACTTATTTAAATTTAAGTTACATTAAATAAGACAATATGTAATATTTTAGTTATTTTCAATTTAACTTTTAGATTATCTATAATGATTAATTGATAAATTATTATAGATATATATTTTTTCTATAATTCAAATCCATACTTTACGTTAATTAAAATATTAAATAAATATTTATAATATAGATTTACTTTTTCAGTTAAAGTTGATTTTAAAGTCATTAAATATATATATATATATATGATGTTTATCATTTATATTTTTTGTTATACTCTCTTTCCGAGAGTGGGATAAGCATACTCGGAGAGTAAGCTTGGAGATAAGTGGGATTAGACTTAAACATTATTATCATTAATAATATTCCCATAATTAGATGCATAACTGGATTATGTTAGCTCGAAAGCAAGGAAACCAACTCGAAATAACGACTGAAGTATGTCAGCTCAAGGAATATCGATTTCAGCTCGATATTATGTTGAAAAGAGTAAAAAAAAAATGGTATTAAAGTAAATTGTCCCTATTTTTGAGGGAATTAGTGTAGATATTGAATAGTTGACTGAGTCTTATGTAATTCAAATTCAAATAAGATATTTGTATAACTCCCTTTTAAAATCACATAGGAGAATATCTTGACATCACGTATATAAATAGCCTGGATTGTAGTCATATTTTTTTTTATGCTCAATTCTTGTACTCAGAAACTCTGTGAAATTGTTTTTAGGCTTTAACACAGAGAAATAAATAAAAGTGACTCGTGGACTAGGTAGATATAACTACTGAACCATGTAAAAAAATATTTGTTCTTGTTTTCTTTCTTAATTATTCATTTGCTTAATTGCTCTTATTTTTAGTTAACGAAAAGCATCGTCAACAGTTTGGTGTTTTCATTAAGAGCATTAGAAAATCTTTCAAACATCCCATTCAAACCCGTGTTAATCACATAAATGGATGCACCCGCTCGTAATGTTCCTGGATTTGGAAGTGGGCGACCACTGTCTAGAATTTCAGAAGAAAATACACCACAGACTGAAGAGCATCCTTGATGGGCTGGAAAACGTCTTGTAAATGTTGATCAAACTACGGATGAAGGGAGAACATCTTAAACACCACGAGATCCCAAAAAATTTCAATACCACCTCGTCGGGATTATTATTACCCCGAGAGGTACGTCCCAATGTTGGAACTGGAGAACCAAAGATTGCGAGAAACGCTGGCCAAAGCCACTCGACTGAATGAGGAAATGGCAATAAAAGCAACTGAAGCCCAAGCACCTCCAAGAAGGACCAGAGGGCGACCTTGAGGAAGTACTGTTGCTCTAATGGCCGAGGAGAGGGCTCGACAAGCCCAGGCTGGATGAACTACGACAAACCCTGGAGTTAGCCAACTGAGGGTTTCATCTAGAAACCCCACGAGGGCCAACACTGTAACGGCTTGGTTAGCCAAGAATGTTACACTGTATATTTTAAATAGTTCTAAACTTGCTAAACGAGTAATTTGACCATAAACGTGCAACTAAATGTGATTAATGGTTCAGGGATAAAAATTTCGGTCAAGAGGGATAGATATTTCATTAAAATGTTAAGTTGTACATGGGATCCCACAATAAACGTTTACAATGTTGCTTACAGTTCCAAAAGGGTAATTACAACTCAAAAGTTACAATCCGCCAACCTAAGCGACAAAAGTAGGGCTTAACCCTAGTTCCTTTGAGAAACCTTGGTCGTGGTGGTCAAGCGGCTGCATATATACACGTTGCCACTTAAGCTCTCCAACTCATGGCTGGCCCAGATTCCCTTTCCCCTTACCTGCACCACATAGCACCCGTGAGCCAAGGCCCAACAAGAAAACTTAAACATGCTCATAAGCAATGAATAACATGTTACCAAACCTATAACGCCCTAATTTCTCATAGATTACCGAGAACACAACGTTGGGTCGTAATCGTAAATATTGCTCTTTTATTGAATAAAAACTTGAAAATAAATACACGGATCCATGGTTTTATAAAAATAAAATAATTGTCATTAACATAAAAAAATGAGCAACATTTAAATAAAAATAAATAATAAAAAAACATTCTTTAATAAAAATAGGTCTGCATGATCTTCCTCGACTATATGGTCCCCACGAGTACATCACGAAGCTCTTAGGTCCCCACTCGCCACCGACCTTTCTATCCGTAATTGCCTGAATAATAACATCATAAGGAGCGAGCTTCTAAGCTCAGTAAGGAAAATACAAACAAGGGTTAGTCATATAATCAAACATAACATAAATTCACAAAAGTCATGCCAACATAAACCTCTAGATCATATCATAACTTAAGTCATAATTCTAAATCATAATCTAAGTCATAAATCATAAATCATACTCTAAGTCATAAGTCATAGGTCACAAATCATAACTAAAATAACAAGTTAGATATAATAAAAAGATAAGTGTTTATACAGGGGTGGCTATTAAGCCCCAGACAAAAGTCCGTCATACACCGGGCATAGGTCCGTCATAAAGTTTTGGCAACCGAGCCTACCGGACATAGTCCGTCATACATCATTGGACACCTTAGGTCCAGACACATTTACCCCTTTATTGTACCTGAAATGTTAGATCATACAAACATAAACTATATCATAATACTAAACTACCTAATTTTCCTTACCAAAAACCAAAATATTGGAGACAAGAGCGGGATTGGAACTCCTAAAACCAAACATAAAGAATGGTGAGTTTCTAAAGAAAGGAGATGAAAAGAAAACTAAACCATCAAAGAAGAAACTTACCGAGAAGAACCTTAAATTAACGAACTTAAACACCTAACCATCAAAACCATAAACAGAAGTTAGGATCTGAAAGAAACTGAAGGAAAACTAAGGAATCATAAAGAATAGAACTTATGAATAGTATTACCTTGGATAAACTAGAACCGTTCTACACCTCGATATCGAAATCACACTATATCTCACTACCTAAGTATTTATAAAGCTTTTATCCCAAATTGAATATATTTGAATTATATGTTCAACATATGCTTAAAACTCGGTCAAAAATGTTCAGAGGCAAGTCAAGAGGTTAAGGGTTGTTTCAAGCTCGGATTCTACGAAGATTCAAAATATGGTCCTAGGGCCGATATATGACCCACCCTAGGCGATATATCGCCTGGCCCTATGTAACGACCCAAAATCACTAATATGGCTTAAGGGCCTTGGTTAGTGTGTCGGGAGGGCATAATTGGTTTATGTGTGAATTTATTAAATTAATGTGTGATTATATGATAAAAAAATTTATATGGCTATGTGAATGTAAATGTGGCTATATGTTATATCTGCGAGAACCACATTATTATGTGGGTAAGTCTGCAGCGTGCGACTCGAGGCGATCCTAGGGAGCTAGTTAGCGGGAAGTCACAACAGGGCTTTTTGACTTGGGGCAAGTCAAGGGGTAATTCGGGAATTAGATGATTATTTGGGTTATCGGGTTATGGAAATAAATATATGGAGATATATTTGAGGTTAGGAAGCCTAGGCGGGAATATTTGGGAATTTTACCATTTTTCCCTCGGGGACGTTTTTGGTACCCTGAGCCTCGGGATTGATTTAATTAGATAAGATTAGACTGATTTAGCAGAAAACAGTGTGGAGAATAACCTAGGTTGGGCTCATCCATCGAAGGTAAGGAATTCTAGTTCAAGTTCTGTGGTTTCAGTTGTTTTTGTTGAGTTTCTGAGCTTTAGGTCCAGCTATGGTCATTTCCCTGATTTGGGGTGCATGTGATTGAATTTTTTGTGGTTGGGACTTATGGGATGAGTTGATGATGTTGGGAGGCTTGCTTTGAAGTTTGGTTGTGGTTTGAGTAGGTTTGGCTCGGGAAAATTCGAAGGAGAAAATGCTGTGCAGGGCTATGCTGTGACTAGCGTTACAACGCTAGTCACTAGGCACTGTAGCACTAGGCCCTGAAGTTCCTGAGCCTTTTGGCTCAATTTGTAGCGCTATAGCGCTCCCCTTAGGGCGCTGCAGCGCTACCCTGTTTCCAGAAAGGGGTTTTTGGGTTATTTTTAAGGGTTTTTGTTTTGGGGTTCGGGGTTTGATTCCACCACCCCGTTTGGTTAGGGCTTCCCGAGGGCTCGGGATTGGTCTTGAGGCTAGGTTTTGGATTTTAGGTTTGGTGATGATTTTGATCTATGGCTGTGACTAGGTGTACGCTAGGGCTAAGGCGGGATCGTGCTCGAGAATCAAATTGATCAAAGCTAGCGAATCTAAAGGTAAGAAAACTGCACCCGGTTATGCGTTTGTGATGGGACTAAGAGCTCCCTATATCTGTATGATGTCATAGATGGTATTATGCCATGGGACATGTGATAAATGATCTAAGGGTGCCGTAACTAATACTTGCACACAGGGCGCGGCTCGGCCACTGGTAGCTGATGCAGCTTAATATTCACTGAGCTTGCTTTAAGCGGGCCGGAGTCAGTGGGATAAATAGAGGGTACGGCCTAAGGGCGTTAACCCTAGTTATCATATGTGAATTGATTACTTATATGAAATGATATACTTGGTATGCTAAATACTTGACTAACATGAATGCTTAGACTGTTGAGTACATGCTTATGCGGTATGAGTTATCTGATTGTCTGTTGAATGATTATGCTCTGTTGTTGTGTTTTCTTACTGGGCCTTGGCTCACGGGTGCTACATGGTGTAGGTAAAGGCAAAGGCAAGTTGGACCAGTCCTGAGATGGAGAGCTGCGAGGCTGAATGTACATGGTCAGCTGATCGGCCGCCACGGCCGAGGAGTGGAACAGGACAAGAAAAGCCTATTTGTCTGTGTTTGCCTTAGAGTGGCTAGCAACTGTATTTAAATCCTATTTCTTTTGTAAACGGTCTTAAACTTATTACTTTTGGGATCCCATGTAAAAAGAAAATGTTTATTTATAAGAAATGAAGCTTTTTAGACCAAAATCTTTTAACCCTAGTTCAACTATAGTTTCAGTAACATGTTTTTAACTAAATGACTTGATTAGCAAGTCTCACACCTTTATCAACACACAGTGTAATGGTCTTGGCTATCCAGCGCATTACAATATCGTAGATTGGCAAGTCAATGTAAATCCTGTGCACTGACTAATCTTAGGACTAACTTATTTTGAACATATAAACATATTTATACTCCATTGTGATTACGTCACTATAAATACGATTAGCTATACGATCGGGATTTAATAGAAGTTTATATTAAACAAATAATCATGAAAATAAAACATGTGAGCAAAGTGATTGGCCAAGTCAAAAAATGATTTCTATTCTTTTATTGATAATAAATGAGATTACACAGAAATTGGGTTTTAATTAGGGCATAAAACCCCAACATCACCTCGGTGTACAATCTCTCTTACCAGATAGTATTTCCTTTCTATATGTTTCCCTCTTTTGTGGCTTCTCGGTTCTTTGGAATTAGCTACTTCTCCACTGATGTCGCAGTACAGGATTAGTAGCATATCCATATAAGGAACAACTTCTAGATCAGTATAGAACTTCCTCAACCAAACCGCCTCTTTAGCTGCTTCACAAGCCGCTATGTATTCGACTTCCATGGTTGAATCAACTATGTTGGATTATTTAATATTTCTCCAAACAACAGCTCCTCCACCAAGAGTGAACACTGACCCAGATGTCGATTTTTGACTGTCTTTGTCTGATTGGAAATCAGAGTCAGTGTATCCAGTAGGGTTTAGCTCACCCTCTGAATATACCAGCATATAGTCTCTCATTCTCCTAAGATACTTGAGAATGTGCTTTACTGCAATCCAGTGTTCCAAACTAGGATTTGATTGATAACGACTGACAATCCCAACTGCATAACATATGTCGGACCTAGTACACAACATAGCATACATCACACTCCCAGCTGCTGAAGCATAGGGATACTTTCTCATATCCTCTTCCTCTTGAGGTGTCTTGGGACATTGTTCCTTGGAGAGAGCAATTCCATGCCTGGTTGGTAATTGAGCTTTCTTGGAATTCTCCATAGAGAGTCTTTCAAGCACCTTATCTATATAATTAGCCTGAGAAAGTGCCAAGAGCTTGTTTTTCCTATCCCTTAGGATTTGGATTCCTAGAACATAGCTCGCCTCACCCAAATATTTCATTTGGAACTTTTCAACTAACCACTTTTTTATGTTTGACAATGTCTCTACATTTTTCCCAATGAGAAAAAATGTCATCGATGTAAAGAACTAAGGAAACCACCACTTTTCCTTTGAGTATTTATACACACATGCTTCGTCGATATTCTTTTCGAAGCCATATGTTTTAATTGTTTCATCAAAAGTGATATTCCAAAATCTAGATGCTTGCTTTAATCCATAAATGGATTTCAGCAACTTTCACACCTTTTGATCTTCCCTTTTCTTTATGAACCCTTCTGGTTGTACCATATAGATACTCTCATCAAGATAGCCATTCATCAATGTTGCCTTGAGGTCCATTTGCCATATCTCATAATCATTGGCAGCCGCAATGGATAAGAGGATACGAATGGATTTGAGCATGGCCACAGGAGAAAATGTTTCTTCATAATTAACATCTTCTCTCTGAGTGTAACCTTTGGCTACAAGCATCACTTTGAAAGTCTCTACTTTCCCATATACACCTATTTTCTTCTTGTATATCCACTTACACCCTATGGGCCTGACATCTTCAGGTGGATCCACAAGTTCCCAGACAGAATTCGAATACATTGATTTCATTTCTTGGTTCATGGATTCTTGCCATTTCTCCTTTTTAGGATCATCCATTGCATTTTTAAAGGTTAATGGATTGTCCTTGTCTGTATCAGAAATTGGGACATGTGCCTCATGTTCGTAGCGAATAGGTTGTCCCACAATCCTCCCACTACGACGTTGCACTGAGGTTTTTTTTCTTCTTCAGGAATCATGGTTTCCTCTGTTTTTTCTTTTCTCATTTAATGATGAAGATGATTGTCATGGAATCTTATCAGTTGTGAGTTCCTCCAATACTACTTTGCTCCGAGGTTTATAGTTATTCATATAGTCATGTTCAAGGAAGGTCGCATTTGTGGAAACAAATACCTTTTGATTCTTGGGACTATAGAAATAACCACCTCTTGTTTCCGGAGCGTAGCCAACAAAAATGCACACTTCTGACCTTGATTCAAGTTTCCCTGATTTAGGTCTAAGAACATGAGCAGGGTAGCCCCAAATGCAGAAATGGTGCAAACTAGGTTTGTTTCCATTCCACAGTTCCAGTGGCGTTTTGCTAATGGTCTTAGATGGGACTACATTCAAAATGTACATCATCGTTTGAAATGCATATCCCTAGATTGAGAGAGGAAGTGAAGAGTAGCTTAACATAGAATTAACCATGTCCAACAAAGTCTTGTTTCTTCTTTCGAAAATACCATTTTGTTGTGGCATTCCTGGTGTTGTGAGTTGGGATAGAATACCATGCTCCAGCAAGAAATCTTTGAATTCTAAATCCAAATATTCTCCACCTCGATCAGATCGAAGTCTCTTTAGAGTCTTACCTAATTGCTTTTCAGCCTCAGCTTTGAATTCTCGAAACTTACCAAAGGTTTCAGATTTCCTAAGCATTAGGTAAGTATGACCATATCTTGGTTAATCGTCAATAAAAGTGACGAAATACTCATACCCACCTCTTTGTTGTACATTGATTGGACCACAGACATCGCTATGTACAAGCTCCAAAGGTTCTTTGGCTTTATTGCCTTTCGTTGTGAAAGGACATTTGTTCATTTTTCCTTCTAGACAAGATTCACAAACCGGAAGAGTTCCAACTCTTAGTTCTCTCAAAGGTCCATCTTTTGTTAAGTAGTTTATCCTATCTAGACCTATATGACCAAGTCTAAGATGCCAAAGATATGTGTCATCATCGTTTGAATTTTTTTTGTCTTTTGTTAACTTGCGATTTTGCTACTTTAAATAATTATGAATTATTGGCTTTAAAGCGATAAAGTCCGAATATTCAATTGCATGTCTAAAGAAAAAATTAAGAATAATCAAATTATATACAAAATATTCTAAAGTCTTTACATGCAATAAAATTCCAAATTAACTAAAATAAATGAACTAAACATTGTTCAAACAACAATAGAGTTTTCTTTTAATAAAACTAAAGAATTTTACATAAATGGACTTTCTTCAACTCTTTCTTGAACTAGACATTTTTCCTCTTTTCCTCTTCAACTTTTTGTCTCAATCTGCAAGTTCCTCTTGATCGCACAAGTTTCTATAAAAAGTAACAAATAACAAAAATATGATTAGTGGTTTCTAAATCAAAGATTTAGAACTTTATGTATCATAAATCACTATTAAGCCAAAGGTAAAGGTAAATCATGTCTGCCTGTTTCGTGATTGTGGTCTTGTCTGTAAATCCTCAAAGGAAGCATCCCACAAATCACGAGCATATTCAATGTGTTCGAAATTTTTCCTTAGCTTCTCCTCCATGGTACTAAGACAGTAAAATATTTCCATGTGATTTATCTCATCCAATTAACATATTTCTCATGTTCCTCTTGCTTGAATCCCATGATGGTACAAGAGGAGGCCTCTTATCATTATAAATATGTTTAAGATTTTTGGCTAGAAAAATGAACAAAGTTGAATTTTCCCATCCATCTTCATCCTCTTTAGTCATTTTTACTTTCTTAATATGATCATCAATTTTTTTTATGCATTACCGGGTACATTATAGGTAAATAATTGAGTGGCAACATTTTATGACTGAAAATAAAAAACAATAATATTATCATTTGAAAAAAATATCAATGTTTTGGAAAGTAAACATGATGCATGAATGCAAAGATTAAAACACATAAATTAACATTTACTTTTCCACGATAAAACTACCCAAGAAATAAAGTGCTGCCTTAGTGTAACATCCCAAATTTCCTAATAAGGCTTAGTGCCTGGATTAGGGGGCCGGGAGGCAATAATTGAGTTATTATGTGAATTATATTATAATATAATCATGCTTGTATTTTAAAGATATTAAATATGTGTATGTGGGCCCGTTTCTTATAAGAAGGGTATATTAGTAATTTTACCCGCTTGGGGTATAAATGCGAATATGTGCTTGTGTGATTGAGACCACATTATTATGTGGATATATTTGGGTTACTTGACGAGAGGCGATCCTGATGAGCAAGTTAGAGAAAAAGTCACTACGGGATCTGAATACCCAGTTCGGGGTATTATAGTAATTTAGTACATTACCGGGAAATAGTGGGTAATTGGAATTTATTGGTAACTGTGTGGGAATATTGGAAGTAGCGGGAATTATAGGATGCAAATTGTGGATGGCGGGATTTAAAGCAAAGGACAAAATTGCCCTTATGGATATTTGAGGTATAAGCTTAGGACAAGGGGTAATTTAGTCATTCCCATTCAAAGTTAGGACTTAATTGGCTGGGAAATTATCAGAAGGTTTGAGAAATTAAAGGAAGGAAATATAGCAGCAGCTCTCCCTTTCTCTCTCTCATTCTCTCTTTGTGCTATGGAGGTTTGAGGTTTTTCTTGGGAAGTTGAAGAGGAAAGCTTGGGAAATCAAGGTGTTAGGCTTGGGGGAAAGCAGAGGCTAGGCTCAAGTGTTCATCATAGCTGAGGTAAGAAATCTGAACTGAATGGAATGGTTAGTTTTGCTGAGTAATTTAGAATTATGGTGTTGATGCATGTTGATAGTTGGAAGGTTGAGTTGGTGGGTTTTGATAAGTTGTATCATGATAATTAGTTGGGTTTTACTGGTGAGAATGTACATATAGGTTGTGGGAATTATATTGGAGGAGTGGAATGAAATTGGATGAATTTTGGTTGGGTTCGGTTGCAGAAAAACCCAGAAATTTCTGGGTTCGTGGTGATGAGTCGCGACCTGCGAGGAGGATTTTGAGCCAGCAGGGCTCGGGTGCAGGGGCGGGCTGCGGCACCTTAGGGGCACGCCGCGGCGCGAGTTGGTTTTCAAGGAGGCCGAGCCTCTAGAATTAGAGGCGGGCCGCGACTCTTAAGGGGGAAATTGACCTTAATGAGATTTTTAGGTTAGAAACTTAACCGTTTGGGCTTGGGATCGATTCTATTTCCTTGATAAGTGGAATTCGATGTCCTGGAGCCTAAGGGTTGGTCTGGGAGTTGTTATTTACCTGTTATTGATGGGAACTTCCTTATTACAGTTGTGACTAGGTTTTCGCTAAGGGCTTGGATCGGGGATCGTACTCAGTGGGTCGTCACTAATAACCTGCATACGGACCAAAGGTAAGAAAACTGCACCTGTTATGTGAATGTGTGATTAGAGCTTAGTTAAGGTGATGAACATGATTATAATTATGTTGCGAATGTCTGATTAGGTATGCTGTAACGTACATAATTATGATTATGCTTATGACTGATTGAGTGACTGTATTATAATGCATTGTGTGATTATTTGTTAAGTATGCTATATGAAACATGTGGCTGTCTGTTATGACTGTGAGGCTTAGTTATAAACTAGGGTACCATTAAGATGTTAAGTGGAGATCAACTTATTAGTTGAGAGTTCCAAGGCTTCAACTTATAAGTTGGAGGCATGTGGTGGTTTGACTTATAAGTCAAGGGCATAAGGTCTTGGTTTATAAGCAAAGATTGGCATATTGCACATGGAGTGTAGGCCACTATGGTTGGGCCACCCTGGGAGTGCAACATGCACTTGACTGGCTCGGATGCAAATAACTTGAAAGAAAGTGCGACATGCACTTGTGTGACTCTATGGTCTCCAATTGGGTTTGATGAATGCATTGGATTCAGTTATTACTGTTTGATGGTTGTTTTATTCACTGAACTGTTGATTAAGTTTTCTTGCTGAGTCTTCTGGCTCACGGGTGATTTGTTGTGCAGGTAAAGGTAAAGGGAAGCTCAACCAGCCATGAGTCGAAGGGCATTAGCAGTAGTATGTACATATGCAGTCCGCTCGACCACCACGACCGAGATGCTCAAAGGAACTAGGGTTAAACCCAGCTTTTGCCGCTTAGGACGGCTTAGTGTGTAATCTGAGTTTTGTAACAGACTTTTAAACTAATGTTTTTGGGATCCCATGTAAAGAACTGGTTATTAACTTAATGGAAATGTTTATGAAATGATCAAAAGTTTTTAATACCCAAACCTTAGTGGCTTAATCACATGTTTAGTTCAAATGACTTGTTAGTAAGTCCAGCATTGGTTTCAAAACACACCTGGTAATGGACCCTAATTAGCAGGGCGTTACACTTAGGGTTGGTCCAGTTAAATTCAGATAGCTTATAAGACAATCTTATCTTTATAATTTAAAACATAAAATAACTCTTTATTTTCTCTTTTAAATATAAAGTACCGCTGGTTTGGTCAAGATGCAATTATCCACTGCAAAAGCTTAATTACATCTTTGTAAGTGTAACCCAATATATCCGAATTCATGACTTAACTTAGAGAGTACCGTCTTAGGGTCGGTTAGGCCTAAAATGCATCACTTCCTCCTATCTTCGTAAAAAGCGAACCTTGGTATTAATATGTTTAGAAACCTTCCTTAGGGGGACGGAAACAAAGCCACCTCGAGACCCTATTCATATCTCACCGTGTTGTACTAATAATGGAGACCATAGGTCACAGTGAGATGTTCACCTGTTCTCACTTACTATTTTAGATTAAATGTGTTTTATCAAACTAATAAATAAATTCCAAATTAATTACTAGTTTATTAATGACCCTTTGAATGTAATTAATTACAAAAATCATAATTATAAAAAAGCCTGTTTCTATAATTAATGTAATCTATATAATTACCTATTACATTCATCTAACTTTACTAAAACACTTTTTACATAAAGTTGGTTATCTTAAAGGCCTATAAAATCTATTGCATTTATTATGGTGTGAGTTAACAAGTTTTAACTAATTTAATACTTAGTAGTTTACATGCAACTGGTTTCTCCAAAACATTTCATATAAACAAATAGGACAATCCTAGATAATTATGTTTCTAAATTATGCATGATTAATGAGAAACTCTGTGGGGTTTCATAAATGACATGTAATTAATTAATGTACGATCATGTTATCAATCAAACATCAATGAACATTTATTTAAATAAATACAATAAATAATAAACAATAAATGATGAACCGAGTACTAATGGGTATTTCTAAGATTTACAACCCTTTTAAAAAATTAGAAATAAAATTACAATCTAAGCCTATTTAGCTTTCAAGACTCTCCAAGAATGCTCCTCTTCTCCTTTACGCTTTCTTGCTAATCTTTAGGAACTTTGTTTTGCCCAACTTATTAATTAGAAACAAATTTTCTAATTAATTTATTTAATTAAATAACCATTTTTGTCATCATTTTAATTTAGTTGAATTTAAATAATTAATGAATCAAATTTAAATAATTATTTAAACTTAAGATATAAAAATATCTTAACCAACTAAAAGATATTTTATTTTCCAATAAAATAAAATAAGATAATTAAACATTTAAATTTAATAATTTAAAAATTAATTAAATAAAAGATATTTTTCAACAACTTAGTAATTAGGGTTTTGGGCACCAAGACGGTGCCCTAGGACAGGCGGCACAAGGAGCCAAGGGCCCGGGTGAGGTGGCCCGATGGCGTGCATGGGCTCGCCTAAGGGACGGGCGCACGAGCCTGGCAGGCACGACGGCAGGTGGGTGCGCGCGCACATGGGTGCGGGGTGCGCGTTGGGAGCCACGTGACTGGCTGCACGCAAAGAGCCACAGGGCTGGGGCTGCGACTGGCGTGCGGCTGCAGGAGGCTCAGGCCTAGGCATGCATGAGGGTGAGTAAGGGCTTAGGCCGTGTGCCTCTTAGGTGTATGGCTTGGGTTCCTCCTCATCTCTTGTGTACTGATTTTTAAAATGCATATTTCTCAAATAAATTTACAAAAATCTTATGCCATTTATGGCTTACACAAGAGCTAGAAAAAAAATAAAATTCATAACCCAATAGCACCATATAATTAATAATCCATCGTTCAACCATACATTTATAAAACATATCCATCCATTTAATATACATATCAACACACATATAAAAAATGCAAGAAACATGCACAATATTTAATGTATATATATGTTTAGACTACCCTGATACCAATTATTGTTATTAAATGATCAAATCAAAGGAATGCAGCAGAATATATGGACCCATTTTAATAAATATTAATACCAGCCATGATCATACACATATATAAACTTTAAATCACATACAAATAGATCAGGGATTACCTCTTGTACCCTATCAATTGTTCTTGAGTCTTTTTGTATAAATTAACGATCTTCCTATCCAGTGTTCTGAGATCTCACACCCTGATCTTCCAGACCAATCCTCAAACACACAAGGACGTGTGTGGGTACATAGTATTCAAACTGTTGATTTATGTGACTCCCTAGATGTACTCAACACATGAGATCTAGAGAGTTTTGACAGAGAGAAGGTATAGAATAGTTTTCAGGTTTAGAGAAAACTATCGCTTTAGAGAGCTTTAGAGAGAGAGTCTGTATTTTTATTATTCAAAATAATAATCAAGCCTTTTTCTGAAAGTTACGTACTATCAGACTTATAAAGATATTTAATCTAATTAAATAATCTTTATTTAATTAAAATACAATTCAAATTAAAAACTGATTAGATATTTTCCTTTAATTATTTATTTAAATCATATTTAAAAAGAGTAATTAAATAACTGATTAAACAAATTTATTTGAAATTCAAAATTCAAATCCCAAGGATAAAAATCCCTGAGTTAGGCGCCACACACTGTACAGTATAGTGTGTCTCGCCCAACCCTATTAGGGTTGTCCTAATTTTCTCATTTGTTTATTTAATCAACTTTTAAGAAAAGATATTTATCCCAACATAAATATCAGTTAATTCAAAATTAACTTTATCTTAAAATATCAGTTTTAAATTAAATAAATATCATATTATAAATATGATATTTATTATTTCTCTCTTTATATTAATCCAAACAAGATTAATATTAATTTTAACCTATAGTTTTTCAAAATAAAAACTATATGGTTAAATAATTAATTAATTCACAATTAATCAATTACCCATAATTATCACATAATTATTTTCTGGCCTTGCAAAATTAATTCCATTGCAATTTAGTCCTTTCTCTTTACAAAATTTTCTTTTGACATCCTTACCCTTGATAATGTATGACAGAGGTGCTCTGGGGACCATGGACCTATAATACGAAGCTCCAATAAACGAGATTATTAATTAAACTCTTTAATCTAATAATATTATTTTTTTTAATTCCATGATTACTCCACTATAAATATGGAATTGCACTCTAAGTATTTATAGAATTATATTTACAAAGTTTTCTCTAGTAGTCCATTGATATAATCAATATATGTAGTTCTGTCATCTATTATTGGTTAGTTAATTAGAGCTGATCAAAATAGCCGTTTTACCCTTCTAATTATCTCTTGATCCTTAAGTACCATTAATTCACTAGCGAATAATTAATCTATAATCTAATTATAGATTTGAGCTCAATAGCTATTCAGTTCCAGAATCAACCCTTAAGGGAACCAATATTCGATACATTAGGAAAGCATGGATTCCAATATTGTAATTCATGTTCCCAGCCGTCCATGATATTGAATCTCCAAAAACAAAAGTCATTAGCCTCATTATTCTAAAAGACCTTAACGAGTGAATAAAAAGATCCAATAAATATAAATAGGAGTTCATGAATACTCAGGATTTAGACTGATCTACAAATGATCATCTATTATGATAAGAATTAAATCTTTACGTCAACCGACGAGTTTATAAAGATAATTAATTCTCATCGGTCCTATCATATATAATCTCTATTATATACAACACCTTTACTAAGATGTCTATCCACATCAGTAATCCGAATCTAGATTACTTGCATCTTGTATGCTTAGCAAACCATACTAGTAACAATTCATTAAAGATTCCTTACTTTAATATGTTACTGACTATTTTATTCATTATATATGATCTTAATTCTCTCGTACTAATACAAGATCATATTCTCATAAATAAATAGGGAATTTTATTGATATTATTATATAATTAATTCAAACAATAATTATAACATTATAATATAATAAAATTGTACTTTTATTTAAAACCAATAACATGTCTTTACATGCTTTTAGGACATTAATCCTAACATATTTGACGAAAAGGTGATAACCCCAGCTCGAGAGCTGTGGAAACTCTACGTTGATGGGTCGTCAAATGAAAATGGCTATGGGAAGGGATTATACTTATAATCCCCAAGGGACATAGGTTCCACTACACGTTGAAATTTGGGTTTGATGTTTCCAATAAGAAGCAGAGTATGAAGCTCTATTGGTAGGACTACGAGTAGCTCAAGAATTGAAAGCTAAAGCTATACATTTCTATAGTGATTCTCAGCTCATAGTAAACCAAGTTCGAGGTGAGTACCAAGTTGAGGGAACTAAAATGGAAGTGTATCTAGAGAAGGTCATATTAGTGTTCAAATAGTTTGAGTATTACATGATTGAACAGGTCCCAAGAGAATAAAACTCAAATGTTGATGCACTAGCTCAAATTGCGACAGCTAGGGAGGTTGACACACTAAACGTAGTTCCAGTAGAATTTCTACCGCAACCCAATATTACCGAGCAAGAAACACAAGATGTTGAGATGATTAATCCTGATCAACCTGGATGACTCCAATACTCGTATACCTCACAACCAAAGCACTACCAGAAAACCAGAATGAGGCACAAAAGTTACTATATCAAATTCCAAGATATACGATTATTGATGGGAAATTATATAGGAGTAGTTTTTCTGTACTGTCTCAGAATTTTACTTAGCTAGATAGTAGTAGTAGTAGTAGTATTAGTAGTAATAGTAGTAGTAGCTTGTAGTATTTTAGTTTCGTGGTTATTGGTTCAAGCCGGGATTTAGTTGGAAACTCATAGAAGCAGTTATAAATTTTATAAGTTTAACCTATAGTTTAGAAATATTAATTATAACATAAAGTTGATTAATATAGCCGGTCCTAGAAATATTATTTATTATAACCTAAGGTTTAGATAGAACTAATAAGAATGCGACACTTGTCACAAGCATGTTTATTAATGATTTAAACATTTGGATGAATAATTTAATAAAGGATAAATCTAGAAGCCCTATAACCTTCCAGCAGCTATTAGGATCATGTTTTACTCAGTCAAAGATGTTTAAAAAAATTCAAAATATACTGAAAGAGTGCAAAAACGTGTTTGATATATCAACGTATGCTGATATATCACAGCTATAGGGGTTCGATATATCACCTACGGATGATATGAAAAACACATCGACTTCGCATGAACGAAACCACGGAGGCTCGGGGCATAGGTATAGGTGATATATTACCTAGGGTAGGGCAATATATCGGCCCTTGGGTTGATTTTTGAAAACTTGGTAGAACCGAGCTAAAAACAGCCCTCAACCACTTGGACTTACTCTTGAATGTTTTTGATCGAGTTTTGGGCATCTGTTGAAACAAAAATACAAATTATTCAATTATTATTCATTTAATTATTAATTTTTAAAGGAGTTAGTTTCACTCCTTGAACTCTATAAATAGGACCTAGTACTCAGCCATTTCATTCATCATTGCTGCTAAGTTATTCTAAGAGAGAATACACTAGGGTTTTGGGATTTAAAAAGCTTTCCAATCTAAGCTTTATAAACACTTGGGAAGGAAGATAGAGTGATATTTCAGTATTGAGGTGTAGATCAAAGCTCTAGTCCATTCAAGGTATTCTTCTCTCAGGTTTAATCCATCATAGTTCTTTTATTTTCTTTCATTTTCTTTTAGATCCTAACTCATTATTATGGGTTTTGGTTAGGTGTTTAAGTTTCTTGAAACTTAAGTTTTTTTGCTAAGTTTCTATCTTGATGGTTTAGATCTATTATTCATCACCATTTCTTTAGAAATTCATGACTCTTACTGTTTGGTTTTAGGAGTTTTCCAATCCCATTCTTGTCTCCAATATCCCGGTTTTGGTAAGGAACATAGATTATATTATATGTGTTATGATATGTTTATATGCTATGATATGTTATGTGGTATGTATATATGTATAAATATGTTTTGTAGTCACTTGGGACTTATAGTTCCTTAGATAGCAAATCCCAAGATTTTTTTTTATCATTATCTTGGAGTAGAGTTATGATTTACCCTACCTCAATTAGTAGACTGAGGACCTAGATGGGTTATCATATACTATTTTGTGATCTAACCTACCTCGATTAGTAGACTGAGGACCTAGATGATTTTATCACATGCTACAGTAATGAGTTAATGACCATTAATATTATAGTCCTATATGATATACATTTTTATGTCATATGTAATATGATGTAGTCTTATGATTTATGATATATGTTTTTAGTAGATTTTCCTTGCTAGGCATTAGGCTTATCCTTTTATTTTAGATGGTGCAGGAAAATGAGCATGGAATGCGGGACAGATTCATGGAAGCTTTGGCATGTGTATTGGGAGAGGACTGATTGAATGGATTGCTGGAAGATCGAGGATGAAGTTATTTTAAGTCTTTAATTTATGTTTTTATTTTGTGCATATAGTTTTGGACAATTAATTAAAGATTATGTTTTCTTTATGTTTTTATGTATTAAATAATGGGATCTCGTACCGTATTTTGGATTTTTAATGAAGTTCTATTACTTTATTTATGTATTCCAAACTAGTAGTTATGTTTAATAGTTTTTTTAATGGTTCGAGGTCTAGAATTAGTCGAGGCATTACATTTTCCATGCCATTGTTGCGATGTGGAACACCACCAAAATCAAGGAAAATCCTTAAAGATCCACGAGGGATTTTATGGAGATCACACTGGGGACATAGCCTTTCGAAGAAGATCATTAGACAAGGATATTTTTTGCCACAGTTAAAGTCGATTCCTTCACTTAGATGAAGCACTATCATAAATACCAGAGATTTTCATCAATACCACAAGCTCCCCCAATCGAGCTAACCATGATGATTGCCCCTTGGCCATTTGCGGTGTGGGGGATAGACCTAATAGGCTAACTGCCAACAAGATGAGGGCCAGTCAATTATGTAATGGTGGCAGTTGATTATTTCACAAAGTTGACCGAAGCAGAACCGCTAGCTACTATTACCTCAAAAAATGTATTAGATTTTGTGGTAAAAACATCATATGTCATTATGACATCCTGAGAAAGATAGTCTTTGACGGAACACAGTTGGATAACGAGTTGTTCACACGATTCTGCGAAAAAAATGGTATAATAAAAAGCTTCTCATCTGTGGTCCACCCACAAGAAATGGGTAGGTTAAAGCTGTTAATAAAACCTTAAAAAGTTCTATCAAGAAGCAGCTTGAAGAGGCAATAAGAAGGTGGCCTGATGAGTTGCCACAAGTCTTGTGGAATTACAGGACAACAACTCGGAACTCAACAGGGCACACTCCATTCTCTCTCACTTATGGATGTGAAGCAATGCTACCAATCGAGGTGGAAGTACCAACTTTACAACAAGAAGCCTATGACCAAAACTCAAATCATAAGCAACTTGAAGAAACCTTGGGCTAAATTGAGGGAAAGTGAGAAGACTCTTATATAAGGAATGTTGCGTACCAATGTATTTCAACAAGCGAGTTCAGGATAGGCAATTCAATGTCGGAGATCTGGTGTTAAGACGAGTATTTTTGGCAACAAGAGACCCATTAGCAGGAGTGCTCGGACCAAACTGGGAAGGACCAGATCTCATTGACACAGTAATTCGACCAGGAGTATACAAACTAGCACGACTAAATGGATACTTAGTCACACGAGCATGGAATAATGAACATCTACGACCCTACTATCAATAGTTTAGGGATTGATGTGTTATTTTTAATGATGTAATGTGATTATTATTAATAAAATTATCATTCGCACCACTTTTTTTTTTTTTTATGTTTTATAATTTTTTGCTCGCACCTCATTTCATAATAACCTAAGATCACAATCTTAGGAATTTAAGGGGGGCATATTGTTGGTATTAAATATGAAAATAAGATTTTGCAGCAAAATGGGTTCTTTAAAAAAATTTATTAATACCAGTTAGGATCATACATATATAGATATATTAAATCAAACACAAATAGATTAGATGTTACATCTTGTACCCTATCAAGAGTCCACGAATCTTTTTGTATAAATCAATGATCTTCTTATCCTTATTCTAAAAGCTCACACCTTGATCTTCCACACCAATCCTCAAACACACAAGGACTTGTGTGGGCATATAGGATTCAAAAGGTTGATTTAGAATCCACTAGATGTACTTAACACATGAGATCTAGTGAGGTTTGATAGAGAGAGGATGTTGTGAATAGATCTTTAGGTATAGAAAAATCTATCGCTTTCTTTTACGAGAGAAAGAGAGAGAGAGAGAGAGAGAGAGTATGACAGTCAAAACTTTTTTTTGGAAAAACAACTTTGTTTTAAAAAGTATCGCTTCTTCTCAGATTTATAAAGATAATTAATAAATTTAATTAATCTTAATTTTATTTAAAATAAAACTAATCAGTTATAACCTATTTACTTTAAATCATATTTAAAAGGAATAATTAAATATATATAATTAATAAACAAATTATTTTAAATTCAAAATTCAAATCCCAGAGATAGGAAATATCCTTGTGTGGCACCACTCACTAAGCAATACACTGAGTGGCGTGAGCCACATTAGGGTTTTCCCTAATTTTCTCATTTGTTTGTTTAACTAATATTTAAGACAATATATTTATCCCAAAATAAATATCAGTTAATTCAAAATTAACTTTATCTTAAAATATCAATTTTAAATAAATAATAAATATCTTATTATAAATAAGATAATTATTAATCTATATTTATATTAAAACAAACATGATTAATATTTATTTTAACATATAATTTTCAAAATAAAAACTATATAGTTAAATAATTAATTAATTCATAATTAATCAATGCCCATAACTATCACATAATTATTTTCTTAGCGTGAAAAACTAATTCATTTGAAATTAAGTCATTCTCTCTACAAATCTTTCTTTTGACATCCTTACCCTTGACATTGTAGGACATAGGTGATCTAGGGACCATGGTCCAATAATGCGAAGCTCCAATAAACCAGATTATTAATCAAACTCTTTAATTCAATAATCTTATTTATTAATTCCATGATTACACCACTATAAATATGAAATTTTACTTTAAGTATTTATAGAATCATATTTATAGAGTTTTCTCTTGTAGTCCATTGATATAATCAATAAATATAGTTTTGTCCTCCATTTATTGGTTCATTAATTAGAGCTGGTCAAGATTACTATTTTACCTTTATAATTACCTCTTGATCCTTAAGTACCATTAATTCACTAGCGAATAATTAATCTATAATCAAATTATAGATTTGAGCTCAATAACTATTTAGTTCCAAAATTAATCCTTAAGGGAAGAAATATTCGATATGTTAGGAAAGAATGGATTCCATTATTGTAAATCATGTTCCCTGCCATTCGTGATATTGAATCTCTAAAACAAAAGTCATTAGCCTCATTATACTAAGAAACCTCAACGAGTGAATCAAAATATCTAATAAACACAAATAGGAGTCCATGAATACTCAGGATTTAGACTGATCTACAAATTATCATCTATTATGAAAAGAAATAAATATTTTTGTCGAACGATAAGTTTATAAAGATAATTAATTCTGATCAGTCCTGTCATATATAATATCTATTATATACAACACCTTTGCTAAGATGTCTATCCACATCAGTAATTTGAATCTAGATCACTTGCATCTCGTATGCTTAGTAAACCGCGCTAGTAACCATTCATTAAAGATTCCTTACTTTAATATGTTACTGACTATTTTATTCATTATATATGATCTTAATTCTCTCGTACTAACACAAGAACACATTCTCATGAATGAATAAGGAATTTTCTTGTTATTATTATTTGATTAATTCAAACAATAATTATAACATTCAAATATAATAAAATATCTTTATGTGCTGTTAGGGAATTAATTCTAACAATCTCCCACTTTCCCTAAAAGAAAGTGAGGCATCTCCCTTAATCCCATGTTGCATACTTGACCCATAAACGACTTTGCAAAAAGTGTTTTGGTAAATGGGTTCGCCAGGTTCTGTTCTGAAGCTATCTTCATAACAGTTACATCACCTCGGTACACAATCTTTCTAACCAGATGGTATTTCCTTTCTGTATGCTTTCCTGTCTTGTGGCTTCTAGGTTCTTTGGAGTTAGAAATTGCTCCACTGTTGTCATAGTATAGGATTAGTGGCTTATCCATATATGGAACTACTTCCAGATAAGTGTAGAACTTCCTCAACCAAAATGCTTCCTTCACTGCTTCATAAGCCGCTATATACTCAGCTTCCATGGTTGAAACTGCAATACTGGATTGTTTAATACTTCTCCTGACTACAACTCCTCCACTAAGAGTTAACATTAACCCAGACGTCGACTTATGACTACCTTCGTCTGATTGGAAATCAGAATCAGTGTATCCAATAGGGTTTAACTCACCCCCTGAATATTCAAGCATATAATCTCTTATTCTCCTTAGATACTTGAGAATTTGCTTTACTGCAATCCAGTGTTCCAAACCATGATTTAATTAATAACGACTCACAATCCCTACTTCATAGCATATGTCAAGCCTAGTACACAACATAGCATACATCAGACTCCCAACTATTTAAGCATATGGATACTTTCTCATATCCTCTTCCTCTTGAGGTGTCTTTGGACACTGCTCTTTGGAAAGAGTAATTTCATGTTTGTTCGGTAACCTATCTTTCTTGGAATTCCCCATAGAGAACCTTTCAAGCACCTTATCTATATAATTAGCTTGAGAAAGTGCCAAGAGCTTGTTCTTCCCATCCTTTAGGATTTGGATTCCCAGAACATAGCTTGCCTCGCCCAAATCTTTCATTTGGAACTTTTTGGCTAACCACTTCTTTACGTTTGACACTGTCTCTACATCGTTGACAATAAGGAGAATGCCATCCACATAAAGAACTTGGAAAACCACCTGTAATGACCCAACTATTTCTAAGACCTTGGACCATTAAAACTACTAGACATAGCTACTATTTTGGGAAAACATACATAAGAAATAACAAAACTTTATTTAAAACCCAAAATATTGTACCAAGACAAAATAAGGTAAAAATATAAAATAAAATGTGATATGGTATGGGATCCCATTGTTTATAAAACATAATACATAAACTTTAATTGTTTAAATACTAATTGCGGAAATACATCAAAACATAATTTAAAAGAATAAAAATAACGTCACCCTCGATTTTGATTGTCACACAGTCCATTCAATCCATTCATCCTCAACACACAGGCCAAGCTGCCATGAATCTTTCCACCTTCCATAATCATTTTCTTGCATCAAGCTAAAAATAAAGGAATGAGCCTAATGTCCAACAAGGAAAATCTACTAATAACATATATCATAAATCATAAACATAAGACTATAACATAAATATATATATACTATAAAACATATGACTATAAAAAAACATATATCATATAGGACTACAATATTAATGGCCATTAACTCAATAACATGGCATGTGATAAAACCATCTAGGTCCTCTGTCTACTAATCGAGGTAGGTTAGATCACATGGTAGTATATGATAACCCATCTAGGTCCTCTGTCTACTAATCAAGGTAGGGTAAATCATAACTCTAAACCATGAAAATGATAAAAATTCTCGAGGCTTGCTATCTAAGCAAATCATATGCCCAAGGACTACAAAACATATACATAAAACATATCATAGCATAAACATATTATAGCATAAACATATAAACACATATAATCTATCCTATTTTCCTTACCAAAAACTGGGATATGGAGACAAGAATGGGATTGGAACACTCCTAAAACAAATAGTAAAACCATGAGCATTTCTAAAGAATGAAGATGAAAAGAGAACTAAACCTTCAAGATGAAACGTACCGAAAAGAACCTTAAGTTTCAAGAAACTTAAACACTTAACCAAGAATCATAAACAAGAGTTAGGATTTAAAAAGAAAATAAAAGAAAACTAAAGAACCAAAAAGAATTGAACTTAGGGATATGAATACCTTGAATGACCTTATGAATTGATCTAAACCTCGATACCGAAATCTCACTATATCTCACTTCCCAAGTGTTTAGAAAAGCTTAGAATGATAAAGCTTTTAACCCAAAACCCAAGTGTTTCTCTCTATAATAACACTAGCAACTTGGAGACTCTGAAGACTGCTTGAAGAATGAAGAAAATGGTTGAGTACTAGGTCCTATTTATAGAGTTCAAGGAGTGAAACTAGCCCCTTTTGATTTGAATAAATAAATGAAAAGATTTGAATTTTCATTCAACAGACGCCCATAACTCGGTCAAAATTGTTCAAAGGCATGTCTAAGTGGTTAAGGCTATTTTGAAAATTAAAATCACAAACTTAAAAAAAAAATGATAGTTGGAGTCGATTTATCGCCCCCTATAGGTGATATATCGCCTACCCCATATTCCCGAGCCCCGTTCGATCGTTCGTGCAAAGTCGACGTGTTTTCCGTATCCTCCGTAGCAATATATCGGCAAACGTTGATATATCAAACATGTATTTGCACTTTTTTAACATATTTTGAATTGATAAAACAGCTTTGACTAAGTCTAAATGCAATCCTAACAGTGTCTGGAAGGTTCTAGAGCTTCTAGATCTTTCTTTTATTTAAACTATTCATCAAAAATACTTAAATACTTAATAAACATGACTATGACAAGTGTCATGCTCTTAATAGTTCTATCTAAACCTTAGGTTATAATAAATATATTTCTAGAACCAGCAACATTAATCAAACCTTATGTTATAAATAATATTCTTAAACTATAGGTTAAACTTATAAAATCAGTAATTGTTGCTATGAGTGTCCAACTAAGTCCCGACTTGAACCAAAATCCACGGAAACTATCATACTACAATCTACTACTACTGCTGCTGCTGCTGCTGTTGCGGCTACTGCTGCGGCTGCTGCTGCTACCGCCGCTGCTGCTGCAGCCACCGCCGCTGCTGCTGCAGCCACCGCTGCTGCTACTGCTACTGCCGCTGCCACCACCGCTGCTGCTGCTACTACTTCTGCTGCCACCGCCTCTGCTGCTACCGCTGCCATTGCCACTATCACTGCCACTGCCACTACTACTACTACTACTACTACTACTACTACTACTACTACTACTACTACTACTACTACTACTACTACTACTACTACTACTACTACTACTACTACTACCACTACTACTACCACTACTACTACTACTACTACCACTACTACTATCTAGCTAGCTAAGTAAATATTCTGGGACACTACAATTCTCCCCTACTTAAAAGAATTTCGTCCCCGAAATTTACTTACCAAATAATTCTAGATACCATGCTAACATGTCCTCCTCCAACTCCCACGTTGCCTCCCGTTCAGAATTATTACTCCATAGGACCTTGACTATTAGAATACTCTTAGACCGTAATTCCTTTATCCCTCTATCTAGGATGCTAACCGGTCATTCCTCGTAACTCAAGTCCTTCTGGAGTGCTAACGTATCGTACATGAGGACGTGAGATGGGTCTGAGACATATCTACGCAGCATCGAGATGTGGAACACATTGTGACTATCTGCTAGAGCTGGCAGTAGGGCTAATCTATATGCAACTGTTCCCACCTTGTCTAATATCTCAAAAGGACCTATAAACTGGGGACTAAGCTTGCCTTTTTTCCTTAATCGCTTCACACCTTTCATAGGAGATATCTTTAAGAAGACTTGATCTCCGACTTTGAATTCCACATCATGTTGCTTGGCATCCGCATAACTTTTCTGTCGGCTCTGAGAAGCGAGCATGTGCTTTCTAATCAGCACTACTACATTCTGAGCTTCTCTAACGGCCTCGGGTCCAAGAGTTGCCTTTCTCCTACCTCATCCCAATGTAACGGCGATCGACACCTCCTTCCATAAAATAGCTCATAGGGTGCCATTCCAATCATTGACTGGTAACTATTGTTGTAGGAGAATTCTATAAGTGACAAATACTTACTCCACGATCCTCTGAAATCGAGTACACAAGTGCACAACATATCTTATAAAATTTGTACCGTACGCTCGGACTGACCATCGGTCTGAGGATGAAATGTCTTACTAAGACTTAACTTGGTACCCATAGCATGCTGCAAGCTCCCCCAAAATCTCGATGTAAACACTGATCCTCTATCGGATACTATGGTCTTAGGGATTCCATGCAGTCATACAATTTCTCAGACATAAATGTCTACGTACTGATCTGCTGTGTACGTAGTCTTGACAAGCAGGAATTGAACTGACTTGGTTAGTCTATCTACTACTACCAAAGCTGAGTCGTGCTGCTTATTTGTTTGTGGTAGTCCTGTCACGAAATCCATGGCTATGTCTTCCCACTTCCATTCTGGAATACTAAGCGATTGCAATAAGCATGCAGGTTGCTTATGTTCTGCTTTCACTTGCTTGCATACTAAGCATTTGGACACATACTTCGCTACATCTTTCTTCTTTCCTGGCCACCAATGCAATGCTTTAAGGTCGTGAGTCATCTTGGTCGATCTTGGGTGAACTGAGTATGGGGTTCTTCTTCTAAAATCTTCATCTTAATTCCATGATTATTTAGCACGCATACCTGGTCCTTATATCTCAAGAACCCCTAACTTGATATAGAGAAATCTATGGCCTTGCCTTCTTTAACTGCAGCTATGTGAGACATTAATGTGTCATCATGCCCTTGCCCGATCCGTATATCTTCTAACAGACTTAACTGGATGGACAAGTTAGCTAGTTTACCAATGACTACTTCTATTTCAGTATTGATCAGTTCTTGCTAAAGCACCTTTTCTATTCCAGATATTGTTGCTAGATTCCCGTAACTCTTTCCACTTAGCGCATCAGCAACTAAGTTTGCTTTTCCCAGGTGGTATAGGATTTCGCAGTCATAATCCTTTACTAGTTCTAACCACCTGCGCCGCCTCATGTTGAGCTCCTTCTACGTGAAGAAATACTTTAAGCTCTTGTGGTCCGTATAAATCTCACACCGTTCTCCATAAAGATAGTGGCGCCAGATTTTCAATGCGAAGACCACCGCTGCCAACTCCATATCATGTGTTGGATAGCGTTTCTCATATTCCTTCAGTTGCCTTAAGGCGTAGGCTATTACTTTGTCATTCTATATCAGCACACAACCCAAACCTTGCTTCGACGCGTCACAGTAGACTACAAACTTGTCGTTGGGTGTCGGTACACAAAGTACTGGTGCTGAGCATAGCTTATCTTTATGCAACTGGAAACTCTCTTCACACTTATCCGTCTAGTTAAACCTTTGTTGTTTCCGAGACAGGTTGATAAGCGGAGTGGCTATCTTAGAAAAGCCTTCTACAAACCTTCAATAATAGCCTGTTAGCCCAAGAAAACTTCTAACCTCTGACGCATCCTTAGGTCTGGGCCAATCCTTCACAACCTCTACCTTAGTTGGGTCTACAGCAACTCCATCCTTGGATACTATGTGGCCGAGGAACGCTACTTGTAAAAGCCAAAATTCACACTTCTTGAACTTGGCGTAAAGTTGATGCTCCTTCAGTTGCAACATGGTCATTCTTAAATGTACCTCGTGCTCGACTTCGTCCTTTGAGTACACCAAAATATCGTCGATGAATACGACGAATTTGTCCAAGTAATCCTTGAAGACCCTATTCATTAAATCCATAAATGCGGTTGGAGAGTTGGTAAGACCAAAAGACATAACTAAAAAATCCTAATGTCCATATCGAGTTCTAAAAGCTGTCTTAGGAATTTCCTCTTCCCGTACCTTGAGCTGGTGATACCCAGACCATAGATCAATCTTGGAAAACACGGTCGTTCCATGGAGTTGATCAAATAAGTCGTCAATCTGGGGTAGTGGGTACTTATTCTTAATTGTCACCTTATTCAGCTCGTGATAATCTATACACATCCGCATGCTTCCGTCCTTCTTCATAAATAAAACTGGTGCTCCCCCTGGCGAATGGCTTGGTGTAATGAAACCCAAGTCTAAGAGTTCTTCTAACTGCATCTTTAACTCCTTGAGTTCGGTTGGTGCCATCCGGTATGGTGTCTTTGAGATAGGCTCGGTTCCCAGTACTAGATCGATTGTGAAGTCAATTTCCCAGCGACAACCCTGGTAAGTCGTCAGTAAATACTTCTGGGAATTCTTTTATAAAATGGACGTCTCCAACCTTTAGCGGTGTTTCCTTTATCTCATCCGTGATGCTGGCTAAGAACGCGTGACATTCTTTCTTTATCATCCTTTGAGCTTTGAGAAAAGAAATAAGCGGCATACATAGTCCTGAAATATTTCCCATAAAACATAGTTTATGACCGTCAGAAGTCTCGAACATCACTTGCTTGCGTCTACAGTCGATGGTTGCGCCATGCCTTGCTAGCCAATCCATGCCCAGTACTACGTTGAAGTCTTTAACCTCTAGCTCTATCAGGTCTCCTTCAAGTTCTACACCCTCAATTTTGATCGGTACACCTCGTACTATTCGTGATGATAGGACTAGTTCGCCCGAAGGAAATTCTGTCACAAACCTAGTTCTAAACCTTTCACAAGGTTTGTCTAATTTCTCTATCATTTCTAACGAGATATATGAGTGTGTTGCTCCCGAATCAAATAATACTTAGCATATATTATCGAGGATAGGAATTTGACCTGTGACCACTTTGTTACTAGCTTCGGCTTCTCCCTGGGTTAAGGCAAAGACTCTGGCTAGAACCATCTTGTTGTCCCTCTTTTCTTCTTGTTTGAGCTGTGGACATTCCTTCTTCCGATGACCTTCTTGGCCATAATTGTAACAACTTTTGGTGTTCGCACGACACTCCCCAAGATGTCTTTTCTGACATTTGGAGCATTTCGGGTATTCTACATAACCTGACCTATTATTCCCATTGCTATTACGTGCTCTTTTGTCACCATCAATCTTCTTACTATCAAGATGCTTCCTCTTCTGACCATTATTGTTTTGTTGGTGGTTGTTGTTGTGGTTCTGACCATTCTACGTCTGATTCAGCTGCTTAGGTTCAGACTTGATGGCCTCCTCCTGACTAACATTTTCCTAAAGCATCGGTGTAAGAAGTGGTTCTAGGATTTTCTAGCTTGACTCCTAGCTCAATCTTTGGTCTGAGTCCCCTGGTGAACTTGGTGACCCTCAAGAAATTAGTTGGGACCAACTCTGGCGCGAACTTGGCTAGTGGATCAAACTGTGGAGCGTACTCGACTACCGTTAAGTTGCCCTGCTTTAGACTGGTGAACTCTTCTACCCTCGTAGCGATGACTGCCGAGTTGTAGTACTTCTTGTGAAAAAGCTCCAAAAATCTAGTCCATGTCATGGTGGCAACGTCGTGAGTTTGCTGTACTAAATCACACCAGATTCTGGCATCCTTGTTCAGAAGTGACAAAATGCAAGATATGTGATCCGCGTTGCCGAGGTTCATGTGTACAAGGATCGACTCTACATTCCTGAGCCATTCTTTCACCTCAAAGGGGTCAGTTATCCCTTCAAATTTTCAAGGGCACTGCTTACGGAAATGCTCGTAGACTGGCTCTATGTACTGAGCTGGATAAGGCGCGTAGTTCGCCATTGGCCAACCCCTATATGGACCTACTTGCTCTGGCGCTTGAGCCACTGGCTAAGGCTGCTGTTGTGGCTGAGGCTGGGGCTAAGTCTAAGGTTGGGGCTGAGTCTGTTGTCATTGTTGCTATAGCAATTCTTCAACTTGTTGACGTAGCCTGACAATCTCAGCGGTGTTGTCAACCGGAGGCGGTGCATTTCTGTTGGCAGCAGCACTGGTAGCACATGTTCCCCTTCTTCGAACTGGAGGGGCTTTGTTAGTCTCATTGGCGGTGCTGGAGGCATTGGCATCGTGCGTGCAGACCTTCGTAGTGACATCTTCATAAAAGTTTTAACAGTTGAGAAAACACGTTAGAACTTACCCTAATAGGTTCTAAGGCAAAACTTAGTCTAAGGAAACATAACTCGGACCTATTAGTTATGATTTCCTATGAAAATTTATGTAAGTCATCTTTATAAATTAGGGTGTGTTTCTATACTTAGAAAAATAATCCATATTGAGGGAGGGTTGGGATCAGTAAAATCGTTCCCACTACTATGGCCCCCTAAACTCTCAATACAGAACCCGATCCATTGATTTGTATCCACCCCCACTTAACTTAGTCATTATTTATTGAATTTATTATTTATTATGATTGTAAGAAAATCAAACTCATAAATGTCATAAAAAAATAACAACTTTATTCATTTGGATAAAGGTTTTCACTAAGTACAATCATAAGTGCAAAAATAAATAAAGAAATAAGTAAACTAAACTAAAAAAATAACTAGGGTAAATCTTAAAATCAGGATCTTCTACATCTGACCCTTCATCTAGCATATCATCATCCATTTCTTCATAATCAGCATTGTCTTGAGCCTCAAAACTACCTCGGGGAATATTCATCATGATATTATGATTTTGTTCATTTGTGAATTGAAATCAAACTTAGAGGTGAACCTCAGTATAAGAAAATAATATCTCATGGCTACCGGTAAATCGTCCTCATCATCTATAGTCTCCCATAATTCTTTTAATGCTGAAATTACAGAAGGAAAATCTTTAAAAAGCCTAATTACAAGGACATATTTTTCCATAGCTCTCATCATAATTTGCTTAGTAGTTTGAAGGTGAACTATCCCTTTGTGAAATAGGATAAATCTTTGAGTGGTTCTTTCTAACACTCCTATTGTATTCCTTGGCTCTCTAATCCTTTTCAATGCCTTAATGACTTGGATATCATGATAGGTTAAGGCTCCATCCATTTTAACTAAACACATAATGACTAAAATGTTAGCTATAAACATAAACATAATGATCATAACATAAACACTTACAATGGCGATTAGATCAAGAGCTTGTGTGTCTGTATCAAGGAGAACTTCATGCATATGAACCATGGGCTCTGATACCAACTGTAATGCCCCAACTAATTCTATACCTCGGACCATTAAAAACTACTAAACATAACTACTATTTTGGAATACACACATACATAAAATATTAGAACTTTATTAAAATCCAAAATACGGTACGAAATACAAAATAAGGTATGGGTACCCATTTTTTAGTACATAAAACATAAAAAACATAAAATTTAATCAATCGTTTAAATACTAAGCGCGGAAATACATAAAACATAAATTAAAAGACTTTAAACAACGTCATCCTCGATCTTCCAACAGTCCATTCAATCCATCCATCCCCAATACACATGCCAAGTTGTCACAAATCTGTCCCGCCTTCCAAGTTCATTTACCTTCTAAAATAAAAGGAATGAACCTAATTCCCAACAAGGAAAATCTACTAAAAACATATATCATAAATCATAATACTATATCATAAAACATATACTATAAAACATATGACGTAAAAACGTATATCATATAGGACTACAATATTAATGGCCATTAACTCATTCCTGTAGCATGTGATAAAACCATCTAGGTCCTCAGTATTCTAATCGAGGTAGGTTAGATCACAAAATAGTATATGATAACCCATCTAGGTCATCTGTCTACTAATCGGGGTAGGGTAAATCATAACTCTAATCCACGATAATGATAAAAATCTTGGGGTTTGCAATCTAAGCAACTATAAGCCACAAGTGACTATAAAACATATTTATGCATATATACATAGAACATATCATAGCATATAAACATATCATAACACATCATATAAACACATATATTCTAACCTATTTTCCTTACAAAAAACGGGGATATTGGAGACAAGAACGGGATTGGAACACTCCTAAAACCAACAATAAAAACCATGAGTATCTAAAAAAAAAAGATGAAAAAGAGAACTAAACCATTAAGACAGAAACTTACCGAAAAACCTTAAGTTTTAAGGAACTTAAACACCTAACCAAAAGCCATAATAATGAGCTAGGATCTAAAAGAAAATGGAAGGAAATAAAAGAACTGTGATGGATTAAACCTGAGGATAAGAATACCCTGAATGGACTACGACTTTGATCTTGTAACGACCCAAAAATTACTAATAAGGCTTAAGGGCCTTGAATAGTGTGCCAAGAGGGAATGATTGGTTTATGGTTGATTTAAATGATTTAATGCATGATTCTGTGATAAGCATGCCTATATGATTATATGAATATATGAAATGCATGTTTACGGATGTTAGTATGCGTGTGGGCCCTATTTAGCTTAAATGGGCATATTTGTAATTTTGACCTGTTGAGGGCATAAGTGTGATTATATGTTATAATTGTGAAGGCCACATTATTATGTGGATATATTTACAGCACTCGGCTTGAGACGATCCTAGGGAGCCAATTAGCGGGAAAGTCACAACAGGACTCAATACCTGACTCGGGGTGAGTCAAGGGGTATTCTGGGTATTATATATTTATTTGGGTTATCGGGTTGTGAAAATAAATAATTGGAGCAATATTTGAAGTTAGAGAGTTTAGGAGGGCATATTGGGAAAATTTACCATTTTTCCCTCGAGGATGTTTTTGGTACCCTGAGCTTTAAGATTAACTTAAGTAACCTAAGTTAGATAAAAAAAAACTAAGGAAACAAGTAGAAACTCCTAAACCGACCCTTCTCTTTCTCTCAGCTCACTAATCTCTTTCTCAAACACTCTCTCTTTCTCAAGCTAACCTTTAAAGCTAAGGAGGAATTTTGGGCTAGGAATTTCTTGAATTGAGGCTAAGGACTTGGGAATTAGCTCGGCAACTACTTGGTGGATTTGTTCTTCAGTAAAGGTAAGCTTTTAATCATGGTTTTGCATTTGAATTCTGGGAATTGCTAGCTGTTTTAAGAAGGTTATGAGCTTTTGGGTTTCAAGGATTGAAGTGTGATTTTGATGAGTTTTTAAGCTAATTTTCTTATGGGTTTTGTTGCTGGGAGTATATTAGAACTATTGTGATAATTAAATTATGTCATTGGGATGGTTTTGGGTTGATTTGAGTGAGGTTTGATTGTTGGAAATGGTGAGTTTTCTGGGGTCGAAGGGGTTGGATCGTGGCTCTATTCTTGGTGTGTCGCGGTCCTTTAGAACAGATGGGAGCTAAAATGAAAGGCGGTTTGCGGCATGGGGAGTGTAGTGTCGCGACTTGTGTGTGCTGTTTAGGGAGGCTGGGCCTCTGGTTGGAGGCGGGCCGCGACATGGGGGGCTTAGGGCTGCAGCCCTTAAGGGTATTTTTGCCTTTGAGGAGGTTTTAGGTGTGGTGACTTAACCTATGGTGCTCGGGATCTATTCCACTACTGTGTTTGGTGGAATTCGATGTTCCAAAGGCAAGGACTTGGTCCAAATACCTTTATTCAATAATTATTGATGGAGCCTTTTAACTTGGTTGTGACTAGGTGTACGCTAGGGCTCCGCAAAGGGAACGTACTCAAGGGTCATTTCTAGTAATCAGAGTGTTCGGAATTAAAGGTAAGAAAACTGCACCCGGTTATATGACTATGTTGGGACTAAGGATTCCCTCTACAAGTATGCATTATTGCATGATGGTATTATGCCATGTGAACATGAAATAAATGGCCTAAGAGTGCCAGAATTAATATTGGCGCACAGGACACGGCTTAGCCATTGGTAGTTGAGGACAACTTAATATTTACTAAGCTCGGTTTAAGCGGACCGGAGTCAGTGGGGTAGACAGAGGGTGCGACCTAAGGGCATCGTCTCTGGTTATTGTATGACTTGGTTATTGATGTTAATTTGATGAATATGATACGTTGAATATCTGAATATTTGACTGTGGATTTACTGATTATGTTCACTGATTGTGTGAATGTTGTGGACTACTAAGTGTTTGATTATGCTCGATGAATTGTTTGATTATTGATAATGTTCATGCTATGATGTTATGGTTTTCTTGCTGGGCCTTGGTTCATAGGTGCTACGTGGTGCAAGTAAAGGCAAGGGTAAGCTAGATCAGCCCTGATTCAGAGAGCTCTAGAGGCGGAATGTACATAGTCAGCTGCTCGGCCGCCATGGTCATGGGATGAACAGGAACATGAGAACCTTAATGTTTATTTTTCCCTTAGAGTGGCCAGTAGTCGTATATACCTTGAGATTTTGTAACTGTCCTTTAAACTCTATTTCTTTTGGGATCCCATGTATGAAATGTTTAATTAAATGAAATGTATCTTTTATGACCAAAATCTTTTAACCCTAGTTCAATAATGGTTTTAGTGATACATTTTCAACTAAACGACCTTATTAGCAAGTCTTGCACCTTTATAAACACATAGTGTAACGGTCTTGGCTACCCAAGGCGTTTCAACCTGGTATCAAAGTGGTCTAGGTTTAAGGGTTTCTGAAGTCTAGCTGAACATGTACATTCACCGCTAAAGACAAGCTCGACTCAGGGTTTGGTAAATGTGTACACATGTTTATATGCTTAAGTGATTGGAAAGAACTATGATTGTTGTTGTTTGTTTGATTAGTAGGGAGCATGAGATACTGATAGGGTCTGGCCCTTGACTGATGTATGACAATATTAAGGCATGCTTATTAGCATTGCCATACATGTAAATGATTATTTGCATATTGATTGCATATGAATGAATATATGGATAATTGCTTATATCTTTCCTGTTTGTGTTTGGTGGATACCCAATGGTGGGTTATGGAAAGGCTATTACCCTAGTATCATAGTCTGATCTCCGAGTCGTTGATTGCAGATTAACTTGGATAGATTTGCGTCCAAGGCGATCTACGTGACTAGTCGACACCAGGTCTGAGACTAGAGATGATGACCAGGGCCTGAACCCTCCGACAGTCCCTGAGAACTGGTAGCAGATTATGGCAGATATGCAAGCCCAGCTTTAGAGCCAAGATGAATAGATCTATCTTCTGAGGCAGCAGGCTCCTTCAGGGAGTGCTGCATCCATTGTGCCACCTGTATTGGCACCAGTTGCTCAGCCACTGGAAGTTGGGAATAGGTGGGAGTTGTTGGATGAGCGGTTCAGGAGACAGCACCCTCCAATTTTTGAGGGAGGACCTGATCCACTAAAGGTCGAACAATGGATGAGTATGATTACTGCTATCCTGGATTTCATGAGGGTAGAAGGTCATGACAGAGTGGCCTGTGCCACATATATGTTGAGTGAAGATGCTCTCATCTGGTGGGAAGTGGCGTCACAGACTAAAGACATTACTACTTTGAGTTGGGATGGATTCAAGGACTTGTTTAGTCAGAAGTATTATAATGTTGCCATCAGGGTAGCGAAGCTGAATGAATTTGTGGGATTAGTACAGGGCAACAAGAAAGTTACAGAGTATGCCCTGAAGTTTGATAGACTTGCGAAATTTGCACCAGATCTTGTGCCTACTGATGCAGCTAGGCAGGACAGATTTATCAGAGGGCTTAATGCTATTATATCCCGAGATGTGAGAATTACAACAGTACCTGGGGGGACGACCTCTGCCAGGCTATTGAAAAGGCTCTTACTGCTGAGGAAGCGGAGAACAAGATCTAGAGGGAGGGTGCTGCAAGGCGAGAGGGTGGCAGAGCGGTGCCTCCATATTCTGGGTCTGGTAGGGGCGGAGGCCCTAGTGATCTAAAGAGGAAGACCCCTGACACTTCGACCACTACTGGTCCTGATAGGAGGGGTTGGGGTGTTCAAGGTGGCCGTCAGGAAGGTAGTGATACATGGAGGAGTTACCCAGAGTGCACGAGGTGCAGAAGATGCCATCAAGGCGAATGTCGGGCCAAGGCCTATTTTGTGTGCGGGACAGTGGGACACCTCAAGAAGGATTGCCCAACAGTGAAGAAAAGGGAAGTAGGGAAGGTGGAAAGCTTGACTCCAGCTCGAGTGTTCACCTTGACACAAGCAGAGGCCAAGGCTAGTCCCTCGGTGGTGACAGGTCAGCTTTCTAGTGCTGGCTCTCCTTTTTCTGTATTGATTGACTCTGGTGCTACACATTCATTTGTTTCTAGTAAGGTGATTGATAGATTGTGGAGACCTAGTGAGTATCGTACTGCGGGGTTTGGGACTATACTGCCTACTGGAGAACTGGTAATTTCTAGGAAGTGGATTAGAGCACTGCTAGTGATAGTTGATGGTAGAGAGCTTTATGTAGATTTGATTGAGTAAGATATGGAGGACTTTGACATGATTCTAGGGATGGATTGGCTGGTCAGATATGGGGCTACTATTGACTGCAGAAAGAAGATGGTGACTTTTGAGCATGAGGGAGAGGATCCCTTTGTGTTCGTAGGTACGATACGTGGACCCCGTATACCCATGATATCAGCGTTGAGAGCCAGAGACTTATTACAGGGAGGATGTATAGGTTTCTTTCCTAGTGTGGTGGATACCACTAGAGTTTTTCTAGCAGGGCCGGGAGAGACTAGACTAGTTTGTGATTTCTTGGATGTATTTCCTGAGGATCTACCAGGGCTGCCGCCGGACAGGGAGATTCAGTTTGTTATTGAGTTAGCACCAGGGATAGAACTAGTGTCAAGAGAACCATACAGGATGGCACCATTAGAATTGAAGGAATTAAAGATACAGTTACAAGAGCTTCTAGATTTGGGGTTCATCAGCCCTAGTTACTCGCCATGGGGTGCTTCGGTTTTGTTTGTGAATAAGAAGGACGGGACTTTGAGGATGTGTATAGATTACAGAGAATTGAACAAGTTGACCATCAAGAATAAGTACCCTCTACCAAGGATCGATGACTTGTTTGATCAGCTACAGGGTAAAACGGTATTCTCGAAGATTGATCTTCGATCTGGTTATCACTAGCTGAGGATCAAGGATGAGGATATACCGAAGACGACCTTTCAAATGAGGTATGGGAACTATGAGTTTTTGGTCATGTCGTTTGGTTTGATTAATGCCCTGGCAGCCTTCATGCACTTAATGAATAGGGTGTTCGAGGACTTCTTGGATCAGTTCGTCATTGTCTTCATCGATGATATTTTAGTATACGCCAGTTCATAGGCAGAGCACGAGCAACATCTTTGACAGGTCTTGCAAAAGTTAAGAGAACATCAGTTATATGCCAAGTTTAAGAAGTGTGAGTTTTTGCTACCAGAAGTGACCTTTCTTGGACATATAGTTGGCTCAGATGGGATTAAGGTGGATCCATCTAAGGTGAAAGCAGTGAGAGATTGGCCGAGGCCAAGGAACGCCTCGGAGGTTCAGAGTTTCCTCGGGTTAGCAGGTTACTATCGACGGTTTGTGGAAGGATTCTCGAAGATCACAACACCGATGACAGAATTGACACAAAAGAATCATAAGTTCATCTAGACAGTGAATTGTGAGAACAGTTTCCAAGAATTGAAGCAACGAATTATTACTGCACCTGTGCTGAGTCTTCCTTCAGAGGAAGGAAAGTTTGTAGTATATTGTGATGCATCAAGGTTGGGTTTGGGTTGTGTGTTGATGCAAAATGAGAAATTTATAGCTTATGCATCATGATAGTTGAAGGAGTATGAGCAACGGTATCCTATCCATGATCTAGAATTGGCAGCAGTGGTTTTTGCACTGAAGGTGTGGCGACATTACCTGTATGGGGAGAAGTGCGATATATACACCGATCACAAGAGTTTGAAGTATTTCTTCACCCAGAAGGACATGAACATGAGATAGAGATGTTGGTTTGAGTTGGTAAGGGACTATGACTGTGACATTCTTTACCTCCCAGGAAAGGCCAATGTGGTGGCGGATGCACTAAGCCGGAGAGGCTCGGGGCAGTTATTTAGTTCTATTAAGATTTCTAGAGAATTGGCTGATGAGACGACCAGAGCAAGGATAGAACTTGTGGTGGGCTGATTGGCCAGCATTACCTTGCAGTCGACCCTATTAAAGCGGATCAAGGAGGGTCAATTGGTGGATGTGCAGTTACAGGCGATTATAGGGAATGTCTTAGCGGGGGTAGCTAAGGACTATTCTATTTCTGAGGTTGATATGCTACGATATCAGGGGAAGATTTGTGTTCCAGCAGATGTAGGGATCAGATGAGAGATATTGGATGAGTCTCATACTACGTCATACTCACTTCATCCGGGTACCACGAAGATGTATCAGGATCTACAGGCATTGTATTGGTGGCCTGGGATGAAGAAGGATTTAGTGGAGTACGTGGCCAGGTGTTTGACCTGTCAGCAGGTGAAAGCTGAGCATCAGCGACCAACGGGGTTACTTCAGCCTTTGGGTATCCCTGAGTGGAAATGGGAGGATGTTACAATGGACTTTGTAGGAGGCTTACCCAGGACCGTGGGGCTTCATGACTCGGTGTGGGTAATAGTGGACAGATACACCAAGTCAGCTCATTTTCTACTAGTTAAGTCGATTTATATAGTGGAGATATGCAAAGTTGTATGTAAGGGAGATCGTTCGTCTCCATGGGATTCCTAAGTCTATTGTGTCAGATCGGGATCCTATCTTTACCTCCAAGTTTTGGGGTAGTTTGCAGAAAGCCATGGGGACTTAGTTGAAGTTTAGCACATCCTTTCATCCTCAGACTGATGGACTGTCTGAGAGAACGATTCAAGTGTTGGAGGATATGCTTAGGCCATGTGTGATCGATTTTGAGGGATCTTGGAGTAAGTATCTTCCGTTGATTGAGTTTTCATATAACAACAGTTATCAGTCAACGATTGAAATGGCTCCATATGAGATGTTATATGGGAGGAGATGTAGATAACCCATTCATTGGGATGAGATAGGTGAGAGGAAGTACTTGGGGCCGGACATGGTTTAGAAGACTAATGAAGCTATTGAGAGGATCCGAGCTAGAATGCTTGCATCATAGAGTAGACAGAAAGCTACACTGACCCTAAGCGTAGGGACGTGGAGTTCCAGGTTGGGAACCATGTGTTTTTGTGGGTTTCACCACTACGAGGGGTGAGTAGATTTGGGAAGAAGGGCAAGCTGAGACCTCAATTTATTGGACCTCTTGAGATCCTGAAGAGGATCATACAGGTGGCTTACAGGTTGGCTTTGCCACCATCGCTGTCAAGGGTTCATGACATATCCATGTATCTATGCTTCGGAAGTACGTCTCGGATACAACACATGTGCTGAAGTATGAGGACTTGGAATTGCAGACAGATTTGTCCTATGAAGAGCAGCCGGTACAGATTTTTGACCGAAAAGATAAGGTTCTATGGAACAAGACAATTCATCTAGTTAAAGTGTTATGGAGAAATAACAGGGTCAAGGAGGCGACCTGGGAGCTTGAGTCAGTGATGCAGGATTAGTATCCCAAGTTATTCAGGTAAATTTCGAGGACTAAGTTCTCAGTAGGAGGGGATAGTTGTAACGATCCAAAAATCACTAATAAGGCTTAAGGGCCTTGATTAGTGTGCCGGGAGGACATAATTGGTTTATGGGTGATTTAAATGATTTAATGCATGATTCTGTGATAAGCATGCCTATATGTTTATATGAATATATGAAATGCATGTTTACGGATGTTAGTATGCATACGGGCCCTTTTTAGCTTAAATGAGCATATTTGTAATTTTGGCCCATTGAGGGCATAAGTGTGATTATATGTTATAATTTTGATGGCCACATTATTATGTGGATATATTTGCAACATGAGGCTTGAGGCGATCCTAGGGAGCCAGTTAGCGGGAAAGTCACAACGGGACCCAATACCTGACTCGGGATGAGTCAAGGGGTATTCTGGGTATAAAATATTTATTTGGGTTATCGGGTTGTGAAAATAAATAATTGCATATATATTCGAAGTTAGAGAGTTTAAGAGGGAATATTGGGGAAATTTACCATTTTGCTCTTAGGGACGTTTTTGGTACCCTAAGCTTTGGGATTAACTTAAGTAACCTAAGTTAGATAAAACAAAACTAAGGAAACAAGTAGAATCTCCTAAACCGACCCTTCTCTTTCTCTCAGCTCACTCATCTCTTTCTCAAACACTCTCTCTTTCTCAAGCTAACCTTTAAAGCTAAGGATGGATTTTGGGCTAGGAATTTCTTGAATTGAGGCTAAGGACTTGGGAATTAACTGAGCAACTACTTGGTGGATTTGTTCTTCAATAAAGGTAAGCTTTTAATCATGGTTTAGCATTTGAAATCTGGGAACTGCTGGTTGTTTTAAGAAGGTTATGAGCTTTTGGGTTTCAAGGATTGAAGTGTGATTTTGATGAGTTTTTAAGCTAATTTTTTTATGGGTTTTTGTTTTTAGGAGTATATTAGAACTATTGTGATAATTTAATTATGTCATTGGGATGGTTTTGGGTTGATTTGAGTGAGGTTTGGTTGCTAGAAATGGTAAGTTTTCTAGGCTCGAAGGGGTCGGGCTGCGGCTCTGTTCTTGGTGTGTTGCGGCCCTCTAGAACAGATGGGAGTTGAAATGAAGTGCGGGCAACGACATGGGGAGTGTAGGGCTGCGGCCCATGTGTGTTGTTTGGGGATGTTGGGCCTCTTGTAGGAGGCAGGCTGCGACATGGGGGGCTTAGGGATGTGTCTCTTAAGGGTATTTTTGGCTTTGAGGAGGTTTTAGGTGCGGGGACTTAACCTATGGTGCTCGGGATCGATTCCATTACCGTGTTTAGTGGAATTCGATGTTCCGAAGGCTAGGACTTGGTCTGAAAACCTTTATTCAATTATTATTGGTAGAATCCTTTACCTTGGTTGTGACTAGGTGTACGCTAGGGCTCCGCAAAGGGAACGTACTCAAGGGTCATTTCTAGTAATCAGAGTGTTCGGAATTAAAGGTAAGAAAACTGCACCCGGTTGTATGACTATGTTGGGACTAAGGGTTCCCTATACATGTATGCATTATTGCATGATGGTATTATGCCATGTGAACATGAAATAAATGGCCTTAGAGTGCTGGAATTAATATTGGCGCACAGGATGCGACTCAACCACTGGTAGCTCAGGACAACTTAATATTCACTAAGCTCGGTTTAAGCGGACCAGAGTTAGTGGGGCAAACAGAGGATGCGACCTAAGGGCGTCGACCCTGGTTATTGTATGACTTGGTTATTGATGTCAATTTGATGAATATGATATGCTGAATATTTGAATATTTGACTGTGGATTTACTGATTATGTTCACTGATAGTGTGAATGCTGTGGACTGCTGAGTGTTTGATTATGCTCAATGAATTGTTTGATTATTGATACTATTCATGCTATGATGTTATGGTTTTCTTGCTGGGCCTTGGCTCACGGGTGCTACGTGGTGTAGGTAAAGGCAAGGGTAAGTTGGATCGACTCTAATTCGGAGAGCTCTAAAGGCGGAATGTACATAGTCAGCTGCTCGGCCGCCACGGTCGTGGGATGAACAGGAACAGGAGAACCTTAAATGTCTATTTTTCCCTTAGAGTGGCCAGTAGTCGTATATACCCTGAGATTTTGTAACTGTCCATTAAACTCTATTTCTTTTGGGATCCCATGTATGAAATGTTTATTTAAATGAAATGTATCTTTTATGACCAAAATCTTTTAACCCTAGTTCAATAATGGTTTTAGTGACACATTTTCAATTAAACGACTTGATTAGCAAGTCTTGCACCTTTATAAACACACAGTGTAACGGTCTTGGCTACCCAGGGCGTTACAGATCTACACCTTGATACCAAAATAACACTCTATCTTACTTCCCAAGTGTTTAGAGAAGCTTAAATTGGAAAAGATTTTAACCCAAAACCCAAGTGTTTTCTCTCTAGAGTAATATTAGCAGCTTGGAGGCTCTAAAGAATGCTTGAATGCTGAGTGAAATGGCTGAGTACTAGGCCCTATTTATAGACTACAAGGAGTGAATCTAACCCCTTTTAAAATGAATAAATAAATGAATAATAATTGAAAAGATTTGAATTTTTATTTCAATAGATGCCCAGAACTCGATCAAAAACGTTCAAGAGAAAGTCCAAGTGGTTAGGGGCTGTTTCTAATTTAAATCCACAAAGATTCAAACAAAATGGCTCCGGGAACTGATATATTGCCTACCTTAGGCGATATATTGCCCCTACCTATGTCCCGTGCTTTCGTGCTTTCATTCGTGCGAAGTCAACGTGTTTTCCGTATCTCTCGTAGGCGATATATCGGCCCCTATAGCTGTGATATATCAGCATATGTTGATATATCATACACATTTTTGCACTCTTTCAGCTTATTTTGAATTTGTTTAAACAACTTTGACTGAGTAAAATGTGATCCTAACAGCTGCTGAAGGTTCTAGAGCTTCTAGATTTATCCTTTATTAATTTATTCATCTAAAATCATTAAATCTTTAATTAAACATGCATGTGACAAGTGTCACGCTCTTAATAATTCTATCTAAACCTTAGGTTGTAGTAAATAACATTTCTAGGACCGGCTATATTAATCAAACCTTATGTTATAATCAATATTTCTAAACTATAGGTTAAACTTATAAAATCTATAACTATTTCTATGAGTTTCCAACTAAATCCCGGCTTGAACCAATATCCACGAAAACTAAAATACTACCAGCTATTACTATACTACTACTACTACTATCTAGCTAAGTAAAATTATGAGACACTACAAAAGTAGTGAGTGGGAGAAGGAGAAATAACAATAACTCATATGGTCTCCATTATTAGCTAACACCGATGTTTCATGGAATGGGCCTTGAGGCGCCTTTACTTGCATCCCCCTAAGGAAGGTTTCTAACTGTGTTATTATTCAAGGTTAAATTCTTTAAAGAATAGGATTGATGATATATTTCAAGTTTGACTAACCCTAAGACACACTCTTGAGTTAAGTCATTAATCTAAAATAATGGGTTACACTCACAAAGCTTAACTAGGCTTTCGAGCAGACTAGTTAATCTTGAGAAAACTAGTGGTTGTTCGTAAGTCAAAAGAGAAAATAGTTGATTTTAAGTTTTCACTTATGGATTTGAGAATTGACTCAAAAATAATTTGAGATTAGTCTGACCTACCCTAAGGCTGGTCCATTAATTTTCAAATTAATTTATCATAGAATTAGTAATAATTGTTTTTATGTGTTGTTTAAATTTATTGCATTCATGCATCATATTTACTATTCCAAAAGCCTATTGATATTCATAATATGTTCTAAATTCATTTTATGATATTATTTATTTATTTCAGTAATCATGCCATCTCCTAAACATACCCTTGATGTCTTCTTCGAAACTCTCACATTTGATCTAAATGCCATCTCCTAAACATACCCTTGATGTTGGTTTTTGGGAATGATGATTGTTCTAAAAACTAAAAAAGATAATGAATGCGGTTATTGAAGAGCCCCCGTCAGTTCCATCATTTTCACATGGTTATGAAGAACATGAAAAATATAGGTATTGGAGTAAGTCCAATCATTCGGCTTGTTATTGCTTAATATATAGCTTGCCTGATGAAATGATAGGAAAATATATACATATCGAGAAAGCATATGAAATATCGCACTTGATAATAGACTGTAACGTCTCAAATTTCCTAATGTGGCTTAGTGCCTTGATTAGGGGGTCAGGATGGCAATAACTGGTTTATTGTGTTATTATGTGATTATATGCATGATTAGGTGAGTTATATTATTATTTGACTGAATTGGCATGCAGGTGGGTCTGTTTCTTATTAGAAGGGAATTTTAGTAATTTTGGCCCGTTGAGGGCATAACTGTATATGTGTGCATATATGTGATGTACGTGTGAGACCACATTATTATGTGGATATATTTGAGATACTCGGCACGAAGCGATCCTAGGAAGCAAGTTAGCGGTTTAGTCATAACGGGGTCAAATACCGGGCTCTGGGTGAGCCTAGGGGTAATTTGGTACTTAGTACATTACAAGGATTGAGCGGGTAATGAGAAATAACGAGAATTGTGAGACATTAATTATGATTAAAAGGAAAAGTGGTAAAATACTAAGTTGCCCTTGAGGGGCTTTGAGTAGGGAATTTGGCCCTAGGGGCATTTAGGAGTGATTAGCTGCAGCTAGGGGAGTTTAATTCACAACTGAGGTGAGGATTGTAAACTCTATTTTAATTGGTATTTTTGTTGTGGTTTTAGTTGTGGTTTTAGTTGTTCAAGGTTTTGGATTGAATTTTCGTAGTGTTTTGAATGTTTTTAAGCTGAGTTTTTCTGCTGGATTAGTGCTAATACTATGGTGGGATTGAGGTGTGATTTTGGGATTGCCTAGAAGGGATTTTTGGTAGGGTTTTGGCTGAGGAAAAATAAGGGTTTCTGGGTTCGTAAGGTCACGTTGCGACCCTGTTCTTGGGCGCCGCGACCTGTGTGAACCCAGGGCATAGAGGTGATTCTGTCTGGGAGGCATGGCGCGACCCTTAGGGGTAAGTCGCGGCCCGCCTGGTCATTTTTGGCCAACTTAGGTTATAATGACTGGAATTCAAACCTAAAGGCTTGGGATCGATTCTACTACCCGGTTTAGTAGAATTTTAGGTCCCGGAGGCTAGGACTTGGTCTGGAAGCCTTTATTTGCTTGTTATTAATGGGATCTTATATTTGGTTATGACTAGGTTACCGCTAGGGGCTCAGGATCAGGATCGTGGTTGAGGGTAGTTCATATTTTACATTATACTCAGACCTGAGGTAAGAAAACTACACCCAATATGTGATGTGCATGATTAGGGCTTCGCCTGAATGTTGAATGTAGATTTGATTAGGGCTTGTACCCATGTAAATGCGCATGATTATGACTATGCATGTGAATTATTGATTAAGTATGTTGAATGCTCTGTATATTGATATTTGCTATATGATGAATGCCTATTAGCATTATATACCTAAGAAAAGCATTGACTTATCAGTCAAGGACGGCAATAGCGCTGAGCGCTAGTCGAATTACATTGACTTATGAGTCAAAGACAGCAATAGCACTAAGCGTTAGTCCTAAAGCATTGACTAGTGAGTCAAGGAAAAATAACACTGAGCCCTAGTTGTAAAGAAATGACTTACGAGTCAAGGGCGGCAATAGCACGTTGAGCGCTGGTCGATATAATTAAATCTAATTACGAGTGCATCGTACTCTTGTCTGACCCAATGGTCGTGGAGAACTAAAGCGCCGGGTACGTTGGGCTAGCTCCAAGGTTGGTTATACAGAGGATAGGGTTGAGCCCCAATGTGACTTATTAGTCATGTACTTGGGCAATGGGCCCCAATATAAATCAGTTAATCATTTATTTAAGGCGATTGGCCCCATATGAAACTGTAGTCATTAATATGAATGGTATACATGCATGAGTAGGGTTATCACTGATGGGCATGTTTATTTTGATTTGGAAATGTGTTATTCACTACTTGTTAGCATGTTTAAGTTTTCTTGCTGGGCCTTGGCTCACAGATGCTATGTGGTTCAGGTAAGGGGAAAGGAAAGCTAGACCACCCATGAGTTGGAGAGCTTAGGAGGCGACGTGTACATATGCGGCCGCTTGACCACCACGACCAAGGTTTCTCATATGAACTAGGGTTAAACCCTATTTTTGCCGCTTAGGTCGGCGTATTGTAACTTTTGAGTTGTAATGACCCTTGTGGAACCGTAAACAACTTTGTAAACATTATTATGGGATCCCATGTATAGTTTAATGTTTTAATGAAATAGTCATTCCTTTTGACCGAAATTTTTAACCATGTACCATTAATCACATTTAGATGCACGTTTATGGCCTAATGACTCATTTAGCGAGTTAAACACTATTTAAAATACACAGTGTAACGATCTTGGCTAACCAGGGCGTTACAACTTGGTATCAGAGCATGCCACAGTTAAGGGTTCCTGAAGACAGGCTGGGCATGTACACTCACCACTAAAGACATGCTCGACTCAGGGTTCGATAACTATTTATGTGGTTATGTGCTTAACTGCTTAAATATGATATAAATGCCTTATTTGCCTGCTTTATTAGGTAGCATGGGATATACTGATAAGGCCTGGCCCTTGACTGCTGCATGATATAAAAGGATGTGCTTATTAGCACTGATATTGCTTGTGAATGCAAAGGAACTGCTAATTAGCACTGTTATATGGACATGTAGATCAAGACACACATTAGCATTGTCATAGCTACGTGTATGGAAGAAAATGTTTATTAACATTGTTATTTGGTTATAAATGCTAGTAGCTACTTATAAGCATTGTTAAATGTTAGAAAATTCTTTTTAGCATCGCCATTTGTTATAACTGTCAGGATGTACTTATTAGCACCATGCTTGGATATGAATATGAATCGATATGTTTATTAGCATGACTGTTGAATGTGAATGATAATTTACTTGGTCTTGGACCGTGAGGCGACAAGAGGTTTAGTTATCACTACCTAAGTGGTCGAATTGATTATTGCAACAAGGTATAAGCTTGGAAGTATGCCTCCAAAGCAGATAAACTCATAAGTTGGCCAGGAAGTTCAGGACTAGATTGACAAACAGGGTCAGGATAATGAACAGGATCAGACCCCTCCACCAGCTCCTGAGAATTGGCAGCAGGTGCTTGCTGATTTGCAAGCCAAGGTATCGAGGGAGGAAGAAGAGATCTGCCTCCTAAGACAGCAACAGATTCCTGCAAGGAACATTTTTCCAGAGGCACCACCTGTGATGGTGCCAATAGTTGAGCATCCGCTAGAGGCTGGGACCAAATGGGAACCTCTTTATAAAAGGTTTAGGAAAATGCACCCTCCAGGTTTTAAGGGTAGTGCAGATCCAGCTAAGGCCGAACAATGGATGAGCATGGTGACCACCATTCTGAACTTTATGAAGGTGGTTGGTAATGAGAGAGTGGCCTGTGTCGCATATATGTTTCAGGAGGATGCCCAAATCTGGTGGGAGGTGATATCCCAGACCAAAAATGTTAATGCCCTTGATTGGGAAGAGTTTAGAGCTCTGCTTAATGAAAAGTATTGCAATGATGCAATCAGAGCTGTAAAAGCTGAAGAGTTCAGCAGGTTACTTTAAGGCAGCACATCAGTAACTGAATATGCCTTGAAATTTGATAGATTGGCAAAGTTTGTCAGGGAACTGGTGCCCACTGATGGGACTAGAAGGGAGAGGTTTCTCTAGGGGCTACAACCTTTGATAGCCTGGGATCTTCGCATTACCACTGTGTCAGGGGTGACTACCTATGCTCAGGTTGTTGAGAAGGCGCTCACAGCTGAAAGAGCAGAGAATAAAATATGGTGCGAGAATGCAGCCAGAAGAGATGCTAGGAGGGCGGGACCTCAATTTATGGGTTTAGGTAGGGGCAGAGGCCCCAGTGATTAGAAAAGGAAGGCTCCTAATGCCTTTTTAGGGTATTACAACAGACCGCTAGGGCGGCAATGAGGGCTGGAGGACTTTTCCAGAGTGCGCCAGATGCAAGAGGCGCCATATAGGGGAGTGTCGGGCAAAGACCTACTTTTTATGTGGGATAATGGGACACTTAAGCAAAGATTGGCCGAGGGCAATAAAGGAAGAACCAAGAAAGGCGGACAGCTCGAACCCAACTCAAGTGTTCGCATTGACACAAGTAGAAGCTGAGGCTTGTCCCTTAGTAGTCACAAGTCAGCTTTTTAGTGTTGGAACCCCTTATACTATTTTGATTGATTCTGGTGTTACACATTCTTTTGTTGCTAGTAGAATTATTGATAGGCTGTGTGGACCATGTGATTATTATGTTATGCGGTGGGGAGTTAGTAGTATTCAGGAGATGGGTCAGATCATTGCCAGTGACAGTGGAGGGTAGAGAGTTGTCAGTTGATTTGATAGATTTGGTTATTACTGACTTCGATATGATTCTGGGTATGGACTAGTTAGTGAAGTATGGGGAAACCATAGATTGCAGAAGGAAAATGGTAACCTTTGAGCCCAAAGGTGAGGATCCTTTTGTATTTGTTGGCACTGTGCATGGACCCCGTGTACCTATGATATCTGTATTGGGGGCTAGAGATCTATTGCAAGGTGGGTGCATAGGATTCTTAGCCAGTGTGTTGGATACCAGTCAGGTCGTGCCAGTGGGACCAGAGGAGACTAGATTAGTCTGTGAATTTCTAGACGTGTTTCCAAAGGATTTTCCAAGGTTGCTGCTACACAGAGAAATTGAATTTGTTATTGAACTAGCACCAGGGACAGAGCCAGTGTCTAGTGCACCTTACAGAATGGCCCCAGAATAATTAAAGGAATTAAAGGTACAGCTACAGGATTTGTTAGACTTGGGTTTTATTAGACCCAGTTTAAGAAATGTGAGTTCTGGTTACCTTAGGTAACTTTCCTTGGTCATATTGTCAGTAGGGATGGGACCAAGGTAGACCCATCCAAGATTGAGGTAGTCAGAGATTGGCCTAGGCCAAGGAATGCCTCAGAGATTAGGAGCTTCCTCGGATTGGCAGGTTATTACAGGCATTTTGCGGAAGAATTCTCAAGGATTGCCACTTCATCGACTGAACTGACGCGCAAGAATCAGAAGTTTTCATGGTCAGATAAATGTGAGAACAACTTCCAAAAATTGAAGCAGAGATTGATCACAGCTCCAGCTCTGAGTCTTCCGATAGATCAGGAGAAGTTCGTAATATACTGTGATGCCTCACATCAGGGTTTGGGTTGTGTTCTTATGCAGTCAGGTAAGGTGATTGCCTATGCATCACGTCAGTTGAAAGAGTATGAACAGAGGTACTCCACTCATGATCTAGAGTTGGCAGTAGTGGTGTTTGCACTAAAGGTATGGATGCATTACCTTTATGGGGAGAAGTGTGAGATATACACTGACCACAAGAGCCTGAAATAATTTTTCACATAGAAAGACATGAACATGAGATAGAGGCGTTGGCTGGAATTGATAAAGGATTATGATTGTGAAATCCTGTATCACCCAGGGAAGGCCAATGTGGTGGCAGATTCCTTAAGCTGGAAGAGTCTGGGATAGATACATAGTGCGAGACAGATATCTAGATAATTGGCAGAAAATATTACCAGAGCTGGTATAGAGTTGTTGGTGGGCCATTTGCTCAATGCCACGCTACAGTCTACGCTGTTAGAAAGGATAAAGGAAGGTCAGTTGGGTGATCCACAACTGACAAAGATCAGAGGGGACGTCCTAGCTGGTGTGTCTAGGGATTATACAGTGTCAGATATAGGCTTGCTGAGGTATAAGGGTCAGATCTGTGTTCCGATGGATATTGTTGTTAGATGGGAGATCCTGAATGAATCTCATACTACCCCTTACTCTTTGCATCCAGGCACCACGAAGATGTATTAGGATGTGAGATCATTATATTGGTGGTCGGGGATGAAGAGGGATGTGACTGAATATGTGGTTAAGTGCGTGACATGTCAACAAGTTAAGGCTGAGCATCAGAGACTAGCATGGCTATTACAGCCTTGGACATCCCAGAGTGGAAATGGGAGAACATCACAATGGATTTCGTGTTAGGGTTACCCAAGACTGTGGGTTAACATTATTTGGTGTAGGTTATCGTGGATCGATACACCAAATTAGTTCACTTCTTACCAGTGAGGATAATGTATATAGTTGACTAGTATGCAGATCTCTATGTGAAAGAGATAGTGCACCCCCATGGGGCTTTGCGGTCGATCCTGCCAAATCAAACCCCTAATTTGCTTCCAAGTTTTAGGGAAGTTTGAAGAGGCTATGGGTATACAGTTGAAGTTCAGTACTGCTTATCATCCTCAGACAGATGGACAATCTGAGAGGATGATTCAGATATTTGAGGACATGTTGTGAGCATGTGTGCTGGACTTTGATGGGTCCTGGAGTAAGTATTTGCCTTTGATAGAGCTTTCCTACAATAACAGCTACCAGTCGACCATTGGGGTGGTTCCTTATGAGATGTTGTACGGTAGGAAATGTAGATCTCCAATTCATTGGGATGAGATAGGAGAAAGGAAATACTTGGGTCCTGAGGCAATTCAGAGAACCAATGAGGCTATTAAGAAGATAAGAGCTCGGATGCTTACTTCTAAAACCAATAGAAAAGTTATGATGATCCTAAATGTAGGAATGTAAAGTTCCAAATGGGAGACTATGTCTTCCTTATAGTCTCACCATGGAAAGGGGTGAGGAGATTTGGGAAGAAGGGCAAGCTGAGCCCTAGATTTGTAGGACCATTTGAGATCCTAGAGAGGATTGGTCAGGTGGCCTATAGGTTAGCCTTACCTCTGGCACTATCGGTCGTACATAATGTATTTCATATTTCAGCCCTTCAAAAATATGTGTCAGACGTGACTCATGTGTTAAGTTACGTGGATCTAGAGCTTGGGGTAGATCTCTCCTATGAGGAACAGGTATTCCAGATACTAGATAGAAAGGACAAGGTCCTGAGAAACAAAACTATACCTTTGGTTAAGGTATTATGGAGGAACAGCAAGGTCAAGGAAGCGACCTGTGAGCTGGAGTCAGATATGCAGAATCAGTATCCCGAGTTGGTCAGGTAAAATTTTGAGGACGAAATTCCTGTAAGGAGTGGATAGTTGTAACATCCCAAATTCCCTAATATGGCTTAGTGCCTTGATTAGGGGGCCAGGAGGGCAATAACTAGTTTATTGTGTTATTATGTGATTATATGCATGATTATGTGAGTTATATTATTATATGACTGAATTGGCATGCAGGTGGGCTCGTTTCTTATTAGAAGGGCATTTTAGTAATTTTGTCTCGTTGAGGGCATAACTATATATGTGTGCATATATGTGATATATGTGTGAGACCACATTATTATGTGGATATATTTGAGATACTCGGCACAAGGCGATCCTAGGAAGCAAGTTAGCGGTTTAGACATTACCGGGATTGAGTGGGTAATGGGAAATTATTTGGTAATTATTTGAGGATATTTAAGGTAACAGGAATTGTGAGACGTTAATTATGATTAATGGGAAAAGTGGTAAAAGACTAAGTTGTCCTTGAGGGGCTTTGAGTGGGGAATTTGGCCATAGGGGCATTTAAGGTATTTTCCACCAATTTAGTGACTTAGTCACCCTTACCTTAACTAAAGGAAACAAACAAACAAACAAAAAAAAAACAGAGCATCACACTTGCAGCTTTCTCTGTCTCGATTGTTCATTCTCTCTTTCATTCTTGGCTTGGTTTTGGGGCAAGGTTAGAAAATTCAAAGCTTGAGGATTAGGAGTGATTAGCTGCAGCTAAGGGAGTTTAATTCACAACTGAGGTAAGGGTTGTAAACTCTGTTTTAATTGGTATTTTTGTTGTGGTTTTAGTTATTCTTGAGCTTGAAAGTTCAAGGATTTGGATTGAGTTTTTGGTAGTGTTTTGAATGTGTTTAAGTTTGATTTTGCTACTGGATTAGTGCTAATACTATGCTGGGATTGAGGCATGATTTTGGGATTGCTTGGAAGGGATTTTTGGCAACGTTTTTGCTAAGGAAAAACATGGATTTCATGGTTTGCGCGATCGCGTTGCGGCCTGTGTGAACCCAAGACACAGAGGCAATTCTGTTTGGGAGGAATCTTGCAGCCCGTGTCTTGAATTTCAGACACGGGGCTCTCTTTCTGGGTGGCATGTTGCGGCCCTTAGGGGTAAGTCGTGACCCGCATGGTCATTTTTTTCAACCTTAGGTTTTAATGACGAGAGTTCAAACCTAAAGACTCGGAATCGATTCTACTGTGGTTTAGTAGAATTTGAGGTCCTGGAGGCTAGGACTTGGGATGGAAGCCTTTATTTGCTCATTATTGACGGGATCTTATATTTGGTTATGACTGGGTTACCGCTAGGGGCTCAGGATCAGGATCGTGCTCGAGGGTAGTTCATATTTTACATTATACTCAAACATGAGGTAAGAAAACTGCACCAAATATGTGATGTACATGATTAGGGCTTGGCCCGAATGTTGAATGTAGATTTGATTAGGGCTTGTACCCTTGTAAATGCGCATGATTTTGATTATGCATGTGAATTATTTATTAAGTATGTTGAATGCTCTGTATATGGATATTTGTTATATGATGAATGCTTGTTTGGCATTATATACTTGAGAAAAGCATTGACTTATCAGTCATAGACGGCAATAGCGCTGGTCGTAAAGCATTGGCTTATGAGTCAAGGATGGCGATAGCACTGAGCGCTGGTCGTAAAGCATTGACTTACGAGTCAAGGGTGGCAATAGCGCGCTAAGCGCTGGTCGATATGATTAAATCTAATCCAGAGCGCATCATACGCTTGTTCGACCCAATGGATGTGGAAAACTAAAGCGCCAGGTACGTTGGGCCAGCTCCAAGGCTGGTTATGCAGAGGTTAGGGCAATGGGCCCCGGGGTGACTTATCAGTCCCAGATCCTAGGGCGCTAAGCACCAGTGTAACTTATTAGTCATGTACTTGGGCAATCGGCCCCGATATGAATCAGTTAATCATTTATTTAGAGCGATTGGCCCCATATGACACTGTAGTCATTTATATGAATGGTTTGCATGCATGAGCAGGGTTATCACTGCTGTGCATGCTTATTATGATTTGGAAATGTGTTATTCACTGCTTATGAGCATGTTTAAGTTTGCTTGGTTGGCCTTGGCTCACGGGTGCTATGTGGTGCAGGTAAGGGGAAAGTAAAGTTGGACCAGCCATGAGTTAGAGAGCTTAGGTGGCGACGTGTACATATGCAGCCGCTTGACCACCACGACCAAGGTTTCTCAGAGGAACTAGGGTTAAACACTACTTTTGTCACTTAGGTCAGTGGATTAAAACTTTTGATTTGTAATGATCATTTTGGAACCGCAAACAACTTTGTAAATGTTATTATGGGATCCCATGTACAATTTAATATTTTAATGAAATATCCATTCCTTTTGACCGAAATATTTAACCCTTGACCATTAATCACATTTAGATGCATGTTTATGGCCTAATGACTCGTTTAGCGAGTTAAGTACTATTTAAAATGCAAAGTGTAACGGCCTTGGCTAACCATGGAGTTACATAGAGGAAGCTGAAGAAGTTTCTAAGTCTAATCGTTTGAAAGAAATGAAGGTAAATATGATTTACATATATTTTTACTGGTGATTATTGTACTCACATATGCCACTAACTATATTTTTAATCTTCATTGCAGGTTAAGAATCTTTCCACAAATAGGTTAATTGTGCGCTAGATGTTGGATAGAGAAGTAGCTTGATTTTAGTTTTATTTGGAATTTTGATTTTGTTATGAACAATTTAAATTTTTTTGGCATGTTCTTATTTTAGAGATTTTAGATTCTATTTAGAACAAGAAAACTAATGTTTTAGAAATTTTTTAGTTTATGATTAGTAATGTGATTATTAATTGAGAACTTTATTATTTATATGTTCCATGAACAAGGATTTGATATTTCTTTTAATAATAATTCGATTGTAATCTCAAGATTTGGTATTCAAATATGTCATGAAAAAACTGATGATGGGATGTATAAACTTAAGGCTAAAAAGCGATCTATATACAACTCTAAAATGGTTACAGTTGCAAACCCAAGATCCATTAAACGTCTAAAAGCTTATTCTGACAGTGAAACATATCTATGTCATTTAAGATTGGGGCATATTTGTTTCGATAGAATTAACAGACTAGCAAAGGAAGTACCTTTGAGATAATTAATTGTTGGTTCTCTTCCAATCTATGAATCCTGACTGGAAGGCAAGATGACTAAGAGACCTTTCTCAGCAAAAGGCTCAAGAGCCATAGAACCACTTCATCTTGTACACACTGATGTGTGTGGACCACTTAATGTTCAAGCAAGAGGAGTTTATGAATATTTTGTCACCATTATTGACGAGTATTCTAGATATGGTTACCTATATTTGATGCAAAAGAAATCTGAGACTTGGAAAGTTTAAAGAATTCCAAGTAGAGGCTAAAAAGTAATTAGGTAAATCACTGAAAGTTCTTCGTTCTGTTCGAGGAGGAGAGTACCTGGATTATGAATTCAAGGACAACTTGTGTGAGATTGGAATTCAATCCCAACTCACTGCACCAGGAATGCCACAGCAGAATGGTGTTTTGGAAAGAAGGAACATGACGTTCTTAGACATGGTTAGATCAATGATGTGTTACTCCTCATTGCCACTGTCATTCTGAGGCTATGTCGATCAATGTGTAATGTACATAGTGAATGTCGTTCCATCCAAGTCTATCAAAAATACAACATTGGAATTATGGAATGGTACTAAACCTAGTTTAAACTATTTTCGTACTTGGGGGTGTCCAACACACTTCCTGAAAGGAAAGACTGGAAAGTTGGAATCTCGCATTGAATTGTGCATGTTTGTGGGATATTCCAAGGAGACTAGAGGTGGTATATTTTATAGTCCTAAAGAAAACAAAACATTTGTATCGAAAAATGGTACTTTTCTTGAATATGACTATATTAACAATTACATACTCGCAGTAAGGTTGTACCGGAGGAGATGGTATTAGATCAAGTAATAAGATCACCAAAGGTTCCTGTTGAGTGAGAACTTGTCAATGAATTAAGGTCAGAAAACTCAAAGACTTAACAAGGAACTTATGAACTTAGAAGAGCTTGTAGAAACTTATTGAAAAATTGCAAAAGAATAATGGAAGAAAAGTTGTATATTTTTTCTTATAATAGTCTAGTGTTACAAGAATTTTCCAACCCCTTCCTCCGGTGAAGGAGGGTTATATTAATAGGCAAGAACTATTGGCTCCAAATACATGGTGGTCCCAAAGGGAAATGAGGACTCATCTGCAGGCTGCAGGCAATCGTGGAGCAAGTGGTAGTGGTACCAGAGGAGTGGTGGTCAGTCATGGTAAATGTGAGAGGTTTGGAAAATTACTCCTGCCATGGTACCATGTCATGCCTCCACTACTTGTCGGGTACGAACCTCATAGGCGTGTTGGGAGAGTCCTTACTCTGTACCCTTCTTGTATTGCCAATACTGATAAGGTACATGACATTCACACATTTCTTTCGTATTGGTATGGGAGCTTTATCCACTATACCACTTTTCGAGGTCGTATCCGTGTCTTGAGCTCCTCGATACTTGGCAAAGTGAGGGCATTCAAAGATTCCTTCAAAAGATTTGCATAGGGATACATATGGAAGGCGCACCCCGCTGGTGACACCTACCCTGCAAAATAAGGCAAAGCCTCATGAACGAGGCACATATCTCAAAGAGGCTTAGGAAATGATGGAATTCCTAGTTGGTTTATAGGGGCCTGATCTGAGAGATCTTATGTTGGCGCTTACACACGAGGTGCTTTCTTGGACAAGGTTCCTTCCTTGGTGCGAGGCACAGGCCTAGTGAGGTGCGACTCTCCCTTGGTGCGAGGCGCGTGTCTCGCGAGGTACCACCCTTCGCATGGGTCTGCGATCCCACGAGCCCTGAGCCTTCATTCGCACGAGGTGTCTACCTTGGTATGAGACGTGGATCTCGTGACCTTGGCGCGAGGCATCTACCTTGGTGCGAAAGGCTGGTCTCTTGAGGCATGGCCCTGCCTTCTCACGAGATGCCATCCTTGGTGCATGTCTGGGGTCCCATGAGGCGTGAGCCTTCCTTGGCGCGAGACGTCTACCTTGGTGCGAGATGCAGGTCTCGTGAGCTTGGCGTGAGGCATCTACCTTAGTGTGAGACGCTGGTCTCGTGAGGTGTGGCCCTACCTTGGCGCGATGCGTCTTCCTTGGTGCGAGATGTGGGTCTCGTGAGCTTGGCATGAGGCATCTACCTTGGTGCGAGATAATGTTCATGTGAGACGTGGCCCTGCCTTGGCGTGAACATTATCTTGCACCAAGGCAGGGCCACGTCTCGCATGAACATTATCCCTCGCGAGGCATGCCTTCCTTCACGAGGGATCTCGCTTTGTGATTGATGTGGGTCTAGCGAGGCTTGACCCTGCCTTGGCGTGAGAAGCCTCTCCTTGCAAGGCGTCTCCCTTGGTGTGAGATGCAAGTCTTTCGAGGGAACTTGCGAAAAAGTACCCACAGTTGCAGGAGGCAAGAGTCTCACTTTTTTACCTTGTGAGGTATTGGTGACTAGGACCCTGCCTCGGGTGCATGTCGAATTTTTGACATCCACATTTCCCAATGAACAATGACAAGAGGAAACCACAAGTTCTAGTCAGAATAATAGGGAGCTTCATCGTAGTGGGAGGGTTGTTAGGCAGTTAACTCGCTATGAACATGAAGTTTAGATGCTTGTGTCTAACACAAACAAAGATGATCCATTGACATACAGGGATGCAATGGAAGATTCTGACAAAGAAAAATGGCAAGATGCCATGAATCTTGAAATGGAATCAATGCATTCCAATTCTGTCTGGACTCTTGAAGACCTTCCTGAAAATGTTAATCCTATTGGTTGTAAGTGGATATTCAAGAGAAAAATAGGAGTAGATGGGAAAGTGGAAACTTTCAAAGCTAGGCTTGTAGCCAAGGGTTACACTCAAAGAGAAGGGGTGGAATATGAAGAAATCGTTTCTCCTGTAGCCATGCTTAAATCCATCCACATACTCTTGCCCATAGCTGCTTGCATGGTTTACGAGATATGGCAAATGGATGTTAAGACAACTTTTCTGAATTACTATCTTGACGAGACCATTTATATGTCTCAACCAGAAGGGTTCATAGTAAAAGTTTAAGAGCAAAAGGTTTGCAAGCTTCTTAGGTCCATTTATGGACTCAAACAAGCTTCAAGATCTTGGAATCTGAGAATTGATGACACAATCAAAACGTATTGTTTTGAACAAAAATGTTGATGAACCTTGTATCTACAAGAAAATCAAAGATGTCATCGTGGTATTCCTGGTTCTTTACATTGATGACATCCGAATGATTGGAAATGACGTAGGAACATTGAAAAAAGTAAATAAATTTCTAGTCAAGCAATTCCAAATAAAAGATTTGGGAGATGCTACGTTCTAGGCATTAAGATCATTCATGATCGACAGAACAAAGTTTTGGCTCTGTCTCAAGCTACTTATATAGATAAGGTACTAGAGAGATTCGGTATGCAGAATTCCAAGAAGGGTGTTATGCCAAACCGTCATGGAATTATCCTTTATAAAGAGCAGTGTCCGAAAACACCTCAAGAAAAAAAGGATACACTGATTCTGATTTTCAATCAGACAAAGATTGTAACGACCCAAATTCACTAATAAGGCTTAAGGGCCTTGGTTAGTGTGCCAGGAGGGCATGATGGGAATTATGTGTGATTATTATGATTTAGATGCATGATTATGATTTAAGCATGTTATATGATTACTTGAGTACTTGAGATGCATGACTATGTGTGTTAGTGTGCATATAGGCCCAGCTTAGGTTAGAAGGGCATAATCGTAATTTTAGCCATTATGGGCATAACTGCTTTGATATATGTGATAATTGTTGAGACCACATTATTATGTGGATATGTCTGTGATCTGTGGCTCGAGACGATCCTAGTGAGCAAAGTAGCGTAAAAGTCATAGCGGGGATTTATACCTGGCTCGGGGTGAGCTCAGGGGTGTAAATGGGAATTTAGTGGATAAGCTGGAGATTATTGTAACATTAAGGAATGTTATTGGTGATTAATTAGGTATCGGGAATTAAGCGGGAAATAATAGAGACATTCGAGGAAGTAGCGGAAATTAGGCAAAATGACTAAAATACCCTTAAGTGGACTAAAGGATTAGAGTTAATTGTGAGGGCATAAAGGTCATTTGACTTTTAAGGATGGGTATTGCTGAGGTTTTAAGATAGTGGAATTTATAGAATATCAAAAGGGTCTGAAAAAGAAGGGAAAAGAAGGAGGGAAAACAGAGAGAGCTTCTCTAAGTCGGTTTACACTTTCCTTCACCTGTTTCTTGTGAATTTCTGGAGTAAAGCTTAGAGGAGAGCTGGTATAACTAAACCTCAAGGACTTTGATCTAAGGCTAAGGAATTGACAGAGGTTTAACAGGGTTTCACCAATACTTGAGGTAAGATTTTAGAGTTCATCCATTTATGTTTCTGGTTTTTTTAAGCTGTGGTACTTGAGTTGAATTGAATGGAATTGAATGGAACTTTAGGGAATTCAGGCTTAGGGCTGAGGAGCAGCAATCCAAGGGAGCCTAGGGTTAGCTTGTGGCCGAAATTCTATCAAAGGTATGAATTCTAAGCTCTAATTCTGATGTTCAGCTGGTTTATGTTGGGTTCTGAAGTTTGGAGGTGGCTATGGTGAATTTTGAGTTTGTGATTGCATGTGCTTGGAGTTTAGAGGTTTAGGGTGCTTGGGATGAGTGGAGTGTGGTCATGAGGTTGTTTTTAAGTTTGGGTAAGAGTTGGAAGAGGTTTGGTTGAGTTTGGCTCGAGAAAATCGCACAAGGGAAATTTTGGTGTTGGGCTGTCTGTGACTAGCGCTACAGCGCTAGCCTTTGGGCGCTGTAGCGCTAGGCCATCTTGCTGAGGGGATTTGGTTTCTGTCTGTAGCGCTATAGCGCCCTCCCAAGAGCGCTGTAGCGCTACCCTGCCTTCTGAAGGGGATTTTAGGGTATTTTGCAAGGGTTTTTGACCTAAGGTTTGGGGTTTGGTTCCACCACCTTGTTTGGTGGAACTAGGACATCCCGGGGGCTCGGGATTAGCCCCAGGGCTAGGTTTTGAACTTGAGGGTTGATGTTGACTTTGGCCATGATTGTGTTTAGGTGAGCGCTAGGGCTCGAGTGGGATCGTGCTCAAGGTGTCGAGGGATTAAAGCTATTGAATTGAAAGGTAAGAACACTGCACCCGAATGTATGAATGTGATGGGACTAAGTGCTCCCGAGAATTGTTTTGTGTCATCGTTGGTATTATGCCAAGGGACACGTGTAAGCGGTCTAAGAGTACCGTACATGAATTTAGCGCATGGGACGCGAATTGGCCACTGGGAGCCAGAAACGAAAAGATAACAGAGGGAGCAGCTTGTGAGCGCTAGCCCTGGTTATCATCTGAGCATTGTGTTATATGAGCTGAAATGCTTTGTATATGAGATACTTAATTATTGATATGCTTGAGTTTATGAGATGCTATATGAGAAATTGATTTGACAGCTAAATGTGCATGCTCTATTATTGATGTGTGTTCTTGCTGGGCCTTGGCTCACGGGTGCTACGTGGTGCAGGTAAAGGCAAGAGCAAGCTGGACCAGGCCTGAGGTGGAGAGCTCCGAAGTGAAATGTACATAGCCAGCCGTTCGATCACCATGATCGAGGAGTGTGTCAGGACAGAGATCACCTAACTGCTCATTTTGCCTTAGTATGGCTGTTAATGTATTTAAACTTTGTAACTTTTGTAAATGGCTTTTAAACTGTCAATTTTGGGATCCCATGTTCGTAAACAATGTTTAGTAATGAAAACGTACTTTTGAGACCAAAACACTTTTAATCCTAGTTTCTCTACTATTTCAGTACACGCTTTTACTTTAATGACTTGATTAGCAAGTCTGGCACTTTATAAACACACAGTGTAGCGGTCTTGGCTATCCAGGGCGTTACAAAGATAGTCGGAAATTGACTTCTGGATTAGTATTCACACTTGGTGGAGGAGTTGTGGTATGTCGTAGTATTAAACAAACTAGTATCATAGATTCTACCATGGTGGTCGAGTATATAGTGGCTTGTGAAGCATCTAAAGAAGTTGTGTGGCTAAAGAAGTTCTATTCCAATCTGGAAATTTTTCCAGATGTGGATAAGCCACTTGTCCTATACTATGGCAATAGTGGGGCGAAGCTAACTCGAAGGAACCAAGGAGTCACAAGAGGAGAAAGCATATTGAGAGGAAATGTCACTTGATTAGGGATATTGTTCACAAAGGAGATGTAGCAGTTATGAAGATAGCTTCAGAACATAACTTTGCCGATCCTTTCACTAAGGCTTTGTCTACCTAGTCTTTTAAAGATCATGTTAGCAATATGGATTTGAGGGAAATGCCCCATTTGCTTTAGGGCAAGTGAGAGATTGTTGGGTTTAGTGCCCTTTACAACATATGTCTTGAACAATGTTTTATGAAATAAATAATTGAAATGAATTTTTTCATATATTGTTTGTTTATTATTATTATTAGAACAATATTATGTGAATATCAAAAAATTCTCAAATTCGTTATTGTGACTACAACCTTGTATTAGTACAAGAGGATTTAGATTGTAGGGAACAAATATAATAGTTCACAATAAAGAAAAGTTATATGGAATCTTTGGATTAATTACTGTAAGTACGGTTCACTAGTATTATGAATACATGTAATCTAAATCCGGATTATTGATGTAGTAGGACATCTTAGTGGAGGTACTTTGTATAAAGTGGTTATACATGAACGGGACCCGATATGTTATTAATACTTAATAATGACGTTTACTTTACAAGTATTAATTAAACATATCAATTATATGATCATATACAAACTGATTTTAATCCTAAGGTTATTGTGAACTGTTGTTTATGTTATATGAGTTCTTTGATTCACTCGTTATAGTTTGTCAGACTGATCAAACTGAAAACTTTTGTTTTAGGAACTCATTAATGTAAATGGCTGGGGACATAATATACATATATGGAATCTATACCTTTCCGAGAGAAATTGAATAATGGTTCTCTTAAGGGTTGACTTTTGGAACTGAAAGGTTATTAAGCTCAAATTCATAAATCATTTTATGAACTAAAATTCACTAGTAAAGTTAATGGTACTTAAGGAAACAAGATATAAATAAAGAGGTTAAATGGTAATTAATTCCTACTTTAATTATGAATCATTAATAGAGGATTAAATTGTATAGTGATTAAATTGATGGACACATTTATGTTTAAAAGTACTCAATAAATATATGTCTATAATTACAAGAGTGCAATCTCATATTTTTAATGGAATAATATTAAGACTAATAATTAAGGTTATTGTATTAAAGAGTTTTAATTAATAATCTAAATTCATTGGAGCTTAAAGTTATAGGTCCATAGGTCACCAAGATGACTCTATCACACTATTCAAGATAAGAGTGGATATTGAGAAAAATCAAGAAAATGGCATATTTGGAAGAAATTTGTTCTTCAGGGTCAAATATCTATTTGGGATAAATTATTTAATTGATGTGGAAATTTACAAAATTAATTTTTTCAATAAAATAGAAATTTCAAAATTTGCATTTAAATAATTAGAATAATTAATTTTGAGTTAATTGATTTTATTTATTTAAATAAATATAGAAAAGATATTTCTGATAATTCAAATTAGTTTTGAATTTGAATTAATATTTATTCCTTAATTAATATGATAAGATAAATTATCGGGTTTAGATATTTTTGAATAAATAAATTATTAAATATAATTAAAAGAAAATTAGTTGTAACGCATCCCTAAATAAAGAGATGTTACGCGCCAACTACAGTCCAATGACTGTAGTTGGCGTGTACACTATGTAACATACCAAGATTTATCTTGATATTTTTCTTTTATTTATTTAATAATAATATGTATATAGTTTGAATTTTAAAATTTGAATTTAAGTAATTCTTTTTATAAATCTACCATGAATATGGTTTTCATAATATACGTAATATTAAGAATATTCTAGAGAGAGAAAATTTCATATCCCTGAAATCTGTCTCAGAACTTTGTCTCAGACCTAATATTCCAAGATTTCATGTGTTGAGAATATCTTGTGAATAAGAAATTTTCCTACCATTACTCTACGTGCCCACACACGTCTTGAGGTGTAGAGATTCATCTTGGAAGATCTTGGTAAGAGTATTTAAAGAACTGGTTTGGATTGGATGTTCTAGGAGATACCAAAAGATAGCAAGGACTCTTGATAGTTCTTCAACTGGTAAATCCTCATCTTTTTATTTCTTTAAGATTAATGTTTTGCATATTAATGGATCCAATTATTTAAAGATTGTTTATATAATTTTTTTTGTTATCTCTGGGCCCAACATCCTGTGCTTTCCGCTGTGCATATGGTAAACCAGTTACCAAAAGGCGTCAGGGTTGAAGGTCAAGACCTGGTAGCAAGCCAGCTCGGAGTATTCACCTTCCTTTCCCTTGAGCTCTTCTTAGAATAAGAACTTTTCTTGCTCCATGAGCTTGGAAAAGGTCTTCTTCTCCTCATCGAGCTGGGATACCTTCTGGGTCAGTGAGGCAATTTGGCCCTTCAGCGAGTTCGCCTCCAACTTGGCCTTGATCTAGGCCTCTTTAGCCTCAGTCATACTCTTTTGGCTCGTAGTAGCGAGGCCATTAGCTTGCTCCAAGGAACAGAGGAAACTGAGAATACCCTGTAAAATAATGTGAAGATGTTAAGAAACACAATTGTAGGGCATAACTTTATAGAAAATAAAATATAAGTATCCAAGGGCTTGTCCTGGATCAATGAGGAGGCCTCTTGCTCGAGGAACTTCCAGTCCTTGCCGAATGTAACATGCCGGCCTTGATGGCATGTTACAAGCTAGGATGGCGCTCGGTCAGATGCGCACGCGAGGGTGCAGGCTGGTGAGCATGCTGATGCCTAGTTTGTACGGCAGTGGCATTTTCGTAAATATCTTCAATATTGCCCGGAAATGGACGAGATTTGGTAGGTTCCATATTGAAGGGTCAATGAACGCAATGGTATGATTAGATTTGGGAGATTCGGAGAATTGGCGAGCTGGAAGCTAAATATGTCTCCCAAGCGAAAATCATATATGTTCCTGGTAGAAGGCTAAAAGCTCAGAAGGCTCTTTGTAGGGGGAGCACCAGGTGTCAGCTCTCCACCACCCCCTGGCGCAGGTGCATCAAGTGAGCTACTACTAGTTGGGAGGACTAGTAGGGCGGGCATATGAGGACCACGAGGGGACTCATACGTCTCCATGAGTAGGAGTACTCATGGACATTACCGGGCCGCCCTGGTAGTGCGTCGAAGTGTGCTGCCAGAGGTTTAAGGGTACGGTTCCCTTGGCTTGCCGAGATGCCACTTGCATGGAACGTGGCCCAAACCTTCGAGAGATGTCGTGGTGCGCCATGGCCACGAATCTCGACACGAGATGGCATGGGAAGTCATTCGTGGGACTTGTTAGCATGCAAGCATTGGAGGGTGCACTATGCTTGAGTAAGACAGAGGTCCAGTGTATGCTACTAGTCTGGCAGCTAGTCTCGAGGGCCTGCCAACATGGATGATGGTATGGTGCCTTGAGGATTGGACCATGGACATATGGGAGTCCTTGGTCTGTGATGTGAGCTAATCGGATAGTATCGAATGGGGCATGATGAGAGGTGTTGGCACGTCAGCTTGGTGTTGGCTCTTGGCCACACATGCTACCTTGACTTGCGAATGTCTGGGTGAGCATCGGTGTTGGGATTTGACTTGCCATAGTGAGAACCTATGGACAGTGTGAGTGTCTTGGCTAGATAGCCTTGATGCATGATTGCACTCATAGATGCTTGAGAGCATGACTCAGCGAGAGTTGTTCAAGAGACGAAAGTGTGCAGAGGCACACGGTCGCGCGAAAAATGTGCCCATTGTTATTCGAATGGCTGGAAGGCTGACCTTGGCTCAGAGGAGTCAAGGTGCCGCATGGGCATTTCCGCTGTCAAAATGTCAGCCCGTGACACCGAACATCCCACTCAAAGTTTGTCCAAATCGGGAAAGGAGGTCGGATCCTAGCCCAGCTCCAAACTCTCCTGCTGCGTGGGAGAGGATGAACTCCCCCTCATGAGGAGCTGCCACCACCCTCTCATGAACAGGGATATCAGTGCCCTTAAGAACGGGGGTCGAGGTGGTTGCTGGAGCCTTGCCTTTCTTCGAGGAGGGAGAATCCTCTGAGCTGGAAATTCGATGAGCCATGAGGGAGGTGGAGGCATCTTGCCAACATCCTCCTTGCTCTGACCCTTTTTCCCACCTTTTACCTAATGGGGGTTCTTGAGGAGGCCAACCATGGTGGAGGGCATTGGGTACATCTTTCCTACGAGCATAAACAAAGAAAAAATGGCCAAGTTAGACAAAAATTGGTCTATCAACAAGTAATTTATATATTGTGAGCGAAAATAATCTAATGTTTAAAAAAGAACCTACCTTGGTCCCTCAAGCTCAGGACAACGTTAGAGGTTATAGTGGGTTTTGGTTTTTGAACTAATGAAGGAATACTAGGGTCACTAAGTTTCTCTTCTATTTGAATGGGAGAGAGTTCAGAAAAATCCCTCCAATCATTCGACCCAAATTGGTAACCAGACCATTCCAAAATATCATCAGAGGTGTACTTAACTTGTGTTTCTGCGAACTCACTATCGTACCTATGGACAATTCGATCTACCCTATACCAAATAAGAAAGTTATAGTTAAAATCTTGAAAGGATACTAAAAGTTTAGGGGGATGTTCGAGCAGGGTAGGAGACCATTTTGCTCGACTTTGGAGATTACCTTCACCTGAGGTCGAAGGGGTTTCGTATGTGTGCTCGGAAAGGGACTCGTCTTGGGGAGAGTCATCCTCATCTAAGTTATTCTTTTGTTTCTTGGAGGAGGAGCCCAGTCAATCTAAGAATCTCTTCCTGAACTTGGGAGCTGGGATAGGGACGTCAGCCCATGACTCGTACTTTGGGTACATGTGGTCATCCGTGGTTTCGTCAACACCGAGAAGACCACATTCTCGGAGCTTAGTTTCGTTTAAGAGGTAACTAAGGGACCTGTTCCCATACAAGAGCTTTCCTAATTTCTCCAAACACTCTTGCATTGTGGAAGATGCATCAGGTTAGACGTAGATGGCTACAAGAATAAAGGAATGAATCAGGAACTATTTGAAAGAAATAAAACTTGGAAAAAAGGACTAAGTGTTGAGACTTACGAATGTGGTTGAAGAAGTAGAACTCTGATGATTGGAGGTCATTGCTCCAAAAGAACTGGGTCTTAAAGTTTGAAGGGTGGTAGGGAATATCTTTGAACAACTTCCCGTCCTTTGGGTAGCTCGATAGATAGTAGAATTTGTCACCTCCCTTTTTTTGAGGGTTAGTCTTTACGCAATACATGTAAATAATCTTCAATGGAGAAGGTTCTTCTCATTTCAGCTCGTGGCAGAGAAATTTGAGGCTCACAAGGATGCGGTAAGAGTTGGTCTTTAGTTGGAAAGAGGCAATCCTGATTCGGTCCATGAAGCTCTTGAAAACTTGGTTCACAGGAAGGAGAGCTCCACTCGTCACTCCAGGCACCGAGCCGAACAATAGTGTTTGGATTGTTTTCTCCAGGTGCGAAGTAGCTCCATTCGCCAACGCGGGGAGCTCGACAGATGAGCAAGCAAGAGAGCTTAAGCCCATGGCTTGCTAGGATGTCAGAAAATTGTTTGATGGACTTAATCGAGGACACGTAATACTCAGCCTTGAAAAAGGTGGCTTTGTGGATGACAAATTTGGTGTTGATTGAGGGGTCGAACTCAACGTTTGGTGACTCCTCTTGGGGTTACTTGGATTTAGATGAAGACTCGCGGCAATAATGTCAAATTCAAGCTCACCTGGGAGAAAGATGATAGAAATAGTTAGAGTTGGATCCAGAGGGTGAGCTAAAGGGATTTTGCAAGCAGAGGAAGGCTTGGGATGGGCCAAGGTGAAGTCTTTTTCTTTTGTCTTCTTGGATTTCCCTACTTTGATACCTAAACAAGCTACAAATATCCTCCTTTTCGACTTTCATGTGGTATTCATGGATTAATGTTTGGTTGCAGAAAAAAGGAGACTTAGGTTAGGGACTAGGTTTCCAGTATGGGATGGCTCGAGCTGAGAACCCCCACCATTCCTTCTCGAAATCAGGACGTGACATCTACCAAGAGAGAGTAAAGGTGAGGGTCCTCACATATTGGAATACAACTCAAAAATGTTATGCGATGAATACAGAGCTCAAACTATGAGCTCAGATTAGACTAAAGCTTGGACTACCACTATTGCATTATGACAGTTATAGCTACATGACCCTAAAAGTGTGGGCACGATTACCAAGATTTGAAGCCTTTGAACTTCTAAAAAACCTAGCTTGAAATTTCCTCAATACGCTACCCAAAACAACGACTATTCCCATAATTTTTTACCTAAAAAACTTTTTAATGTTTTTTTAAACTTCAAAATAGATCAAACTCTTACATTTTTCTAAAAAAATCCCAAAAGTTCTGAAGAACATCAAGAACAGAGAATCGAAAAAAAACATGCTTGCATGGAAATTATGTACACTAAGAAAGGTATAGAAACTTACTTGGATTGTTGATTTAAATTTGTTGTTGGGGGAGAATGAGATAACACCACCACAAGAAATAGAATCTACATGAAATTTGGATAGACAGAAACAAAAAAGAATGAGAAAGAACATGCAAACTCAAGTAGAAAAATAGTGTTCTTCAACTTTGTTGAAGCTTCAAAACTCCAGGCAAGATCAAAATTTTGAGCCAATCCTTGAGCAAACCAAACTCAAGCCAAGGCTTATACACATTGCATAACACTGTCCTAATACTTTATTTCCTAGCCACCATTGATGCTTGAGGCCTTATCTTGAGGAAATGAGGTTTGAGATTGAACAAGCCTTTAACTCTCAAAGTCAAGCACTTTCTTGGAGAGTTCTTGGAGAAAACTTAGAGATTCTTGGATCTAGAGAGAGAGAGGGAGAGAGTAGAGAGAGATTGTAGAGAGTGATAAAGTCTCCCAAAACATTATTTATGACCCTTGTATACAATAGGCACCATCATTATGTCTAACCAATAGAATTGCACTTGAAAAACACGTCATTAGAGAATTTATGATATTTCACATAATTTAGCAGGCAATGCATCGCTTGCTAGGGTTACTGGAAACCCTAGCTTTCAGGAGATGTCTCACCTCTTGGGTGGCGACGTATCAGCACCCTCTCTTATTTTGGACACTTCCAAAGGTCCCAAAATTACTCTAAATTCCACCAAGCTTTTTGAGAACCCTTAGATACTCTGTATCACTTTTGATCCAAATTTGCATTTTACAAGTGCCTACGATTGAAACTCAAATTCACATCTTCATTATGTGAATTCTACTTAGTGTTTATACCTTGCTTGTATTTCAACACTTATCATTTGTATTTAACCAATCATAACAATCCCCCACTTGGTTAAATACAAACCACATTCTCTAGCTTAAATAGTTTTGGTGCTTAAAATAAAGTGTCTTTCGGTTTGAACTTTACTTTAGTGAAAATCCCACAAAGTCTTATCGAAATCATTAGTTTCTTAAAGCTTGAACCAAGTATTCCATATGATAACACCAGTTATACCTCACACACCTCAACCACATCTTTTGTTTTCCCACTTTCTCGCTTAGCACTATCATGGCCATGTGATCATCTCTTCATGGACTTTCTGGAGAGAAACTTCAACTCTCATGAGAGGCGGCACCACCTCTAAGTCCACATAGGTGAAGTTCTTACAACATCTTTGCTACCTTTATAGATGCTTGTTACACTCAACTGAACTTCATTAAAAGCCCTAGGCTTAACCCAAACTTGTGTTTGTTTTTATTGATCAAATCAGAGATTATGCACAGCGGAACAACAATCAAATTGTTAGTTTAATACCATAAGATTTCTAGATCTACTTCTTCACATGCATATATATATATTGAATCAAAGACATGAATAGAAAAACTACCTCAGGTCCTTCCTTGCTACTATCTTTTTGTATGGCTAAATCCTTGAGATCTCACACCAATATCATCCAAAATGTTCTCAGCACACAAAGAACAAGTGTGGACTCACTATACAAACAATAGACAAAAAAATATTTATTAGATGTTCTCAACACATGAGATCTGATAAAGTTTGGACTTAGGTTTTGTGAAGAATAGTGACTTCTGTTTGTGTCACTATTCTTTTTCTCTGAGAGAAATTTCTAGATATTTTTCTATCCCTGAAAAGTTATGTTCTGAAAAAACGAATATCCTATATTTAATATATCCAATATATTAAAATAAAATCTTAGTTATTTTAAACAATTTGAAAATAACTAATGAGTTATCAGATTTTTGTTAAAATAATAATATTTTAATCAAATTACAATATCTCATTATTTATTTAATATTTAAATAACTAAAATTGTGGAACCTAAAAACTGATCATAGTCTCTTATGCGTGTAGCACAGTGACTGTGCACTGTGCTACATGTGTACCACATGCCAGTGATGGCATGTGATTTTTCCCAATTTTTATTATTATTTAAATACCAAAAATCACAAAAATAAATTAATTCAAAATTAATTATATTTTTGTTAAATCAAATAATTAATTAATTCTTAATTAATTAACTACACATAATCAAACAATAATTATGTTTGATACATAGAAAAATATTTTACTTATCACATAAGTCATTTTTCGCCCATTTTTGTATTTACCTTTGTCAGTGATTGTTTGAGCCATTTCGAGGACCATAGACCTATAACATTAAGCTCCAATAAATAAACTAAATAATTAAACTCTTTAATTATAATAGTTAATTTATTAATTATGATATTACTCCACTATAAATTCATAATTGCACTTCTTTATGTTATAGATATACTTTTACAGAAATCTTTTCTTAAGTCGTCCATTGATATAACCATCTTACAATAGTTCAACCCTCTAATTAATTAGTTCATAAATTAGAATGGAAGAATTACCATTTTACCTTTCTAATTTAATTCTTATTCCTTAACTACCATTAATTCACTAGTGAATAATTAATCTATAATCTAATTATAGATTTGAGCTCAAAATCATTCAGTTCCATAATTAACCCTTAAGGGAACTGTTGACCACGTTTTTGGCCAACGACGTGAGAACGTCAAAAATGATAAAACCTTCAAGAGAAATAAAACGACACAGACGGTTTTTAACAGAAAGTAAATAACACACAATTTTTATAGTGGTTCAGCCCCAATATGTTGGTAATAGCCTAATCCACTTAGAGATATGATTATTTTATCTACACTCAAGATCAGATGAACCTGTGTCAACTGAGTTTCTTCAATGTAAATTCTCAGAATACAAAAGAGTTCTCTCCTAAGAAAAAACACTTTCTCTCTCTAGAAAACTTAGATCAAAACTCCCAATTTCCAAAAGTCCTTTTCTGATCCCATAAGCCATGTATTTATAGGCTTAGGATCATACATTGATATCCCCTAGGATCAGGATATTTTATTATTCGTTTTATATTTAAATTACAAAAATATTTAAAAATGTAACAGAACCCCCAATTTGTGTGAAGAATGAGAGATTCCCGCGTATGCCCAGACCGATTCTTGTTGAAGCCGTTTCTGGGACTCTTGACGCAGTCTGTTCTATCTGGTTGATGAATATCACCTTCTGGTCAGCCATACCTCTACTGACCAGTTACGCACTTGGCTGGTAGGACATGCATTCCTCTGGTCTAGCATGCCATGTCTCTCTTCTAACATGGCACTCTAGTCTAGCATGCCATGTCTCTCGTCTAACATGGCACTCTGGTCTAGCATGTCATGTCTCTTGTTTAACATGGTACTCTGGTCTAGCATGCCATGTCTCTCGTCTAACATGGCACTCTGGTCTAGCATGCCATGTCTCTTGTCTAACATGGCACTCTGGTCTAGCATGCCATATCTCTACTTGGACAGTCATGCACTTGCTGGTAGGACATGTACTTTCTGGTAGGACATGCAAGTGCTGCTCGGACATATGCATGCTGGTAGGACATGCCAGTGCTGGTCGGACATGCCATTCCTGGGCAGCAAAGTCATTCCTGGGCAGCAAAGTCACTACTAGGCAACAAAGTCACTACTGGGCAGCAAAGTCACTACTAGGCAACAAAGTCACTACTGGGCTGCAAAGTCATTCCTGGTCGGATGCAACTTACCCGGTCGGTCATGACACCTCTCAAGCAGTCAAAACTCTTCATTGATGTACTGGGCTACTTCTAAGCCAGATCACCCAACCATTCCTTGCCACTTGTCATTTCTATTGCCACATCATCATTTTCAAATTTTGGGGATAACATTTTCCCTCCAAGTTTATTATATGATACTTCACATAATAAACTTTTTTCTCCACAGTTTACGACATTATAAAAAAAAAGAACTATTCATCTTCCCGCCATGCAGCAGACCACAACTCACAGACCACGATCACTGCAAATAACTGTCCATGATCGTGGGGAGAAAAAATAGCCCAAGAATTCCAAGGGTCTAAAAATAAGTGGTAACTCCCACTTTTTTCCTTTAAATAATCCTTACTCTCTCACATTCCCATTTATACAAAAAAATCAACTTTTAAAAACCCTTCTCCTTCTTTCTTCTCTCTTGGCCGAAACTCCAAGGCTTCTCCTTCTCTTGGTCGAAACTCCAAGGGACTCAAAGAGGAAGCTCTTCATTCCTTCAAGCAATCTCTAAGCAAATCAAGGGTTCTCCAAAGTTGGGTAAGTCTTCTCCTCCATGCTTTCATATTGTTGTTATTTTTTCAAAACATTTCATGAAAACAACATGTTGTGGCCGAAACCCCATTGAGAGTTTTTTCTTGAATTTGCTCATGAATCATATAGATATAATGTGTTGGGTGACTATTTTGATGATGTTTGTATTATGGGTAACCCAACATTATCCTCAATTTCATAAGAATTTCAAGAAAAATAGGTCAATTTAGCATAAACCATGATTGTGGATTTTGGGGTTTTTGATGGCATGGAGGGTTTCAAGAACATTGATGAACTTCACAATTTTCTTATTTTGATCTTGTGATTGTGTGTTTTGGATGAGGAAACATGTTTATGTTAGGGATTTTAAGCTTTTATTTTCGGCTATAGGAGCATAGGGGTTTTATGGTGAGATTTTGGGGGTATGGTTAGAGACATGGCCGATCGGCCACTGTCTTTTTTCTTTGTATACATGTGGTCCGATCAGACCACATATAGTCTCTTAGGGCCAATGAGCATGCATCTCCTCGGACAGTTGGTGCCGATCGGAGCTCCTCGGATGCGCTCGGTTCGGATGCAGGCAGATGGGCACGATCTTCTTGGACCAGGCCAATGTTACTCCTCGGACGCACGGTGTTCGACCGGACAAGCATCAAGCTCCCCCACGGGTGTGCTGGGTTTGAACTCACACAGCTTGGCATCATGCCAAGCACAGTTTGCTCGGACCAAACCCATGCCTCTCCTCGGACATGGGGTGTCCAACCGGACACACCCATGATCTCTTCGAATGCGCCTGCTGGGAGACACACGACTGGCCACGCATCTCCTTGGGCACAGAGTGTCCGACCGGACACGCCCCACTAGCTCCTCTTCGGACACTGGGCTCGGACACAGACGGATAGGCACACACACACTTGTAAGATTCTCGTCGAACACATGGTGTCTGACCAGACACTTGAATTGCTTCTCGGATGGCTTGCTTGGATGCACACGGCTGGCCACGCATATCCTTGGACACATGGTGTCCGACCGGACACACCCTAGCTCCTCGCACGCACCCCTTGGATGCATATGGCTGGCCATGCATCTCCTCGGGCCTAGGGTGTCCGACCAGACATGCCCAACAGCCCCTCATCGGACGCCAAGCACTCGGACACTTTTAGGAAATTTGAAATATTTTTAGGCACTTTCAAGCACTAAAATTATTTTTTCCCATGCATGCTATATTTTTACCACTTAGATAAATTTTTCTAAGTATAAAAATAAATTTTGTTCTTCTTGAATTTTATCTGTATGGTTACTCACCTCCCCATTTTTTATTTATTTTTTTAGATGAATCGCTTCGAGTATAGGGGAGGTGACAATCATACGGACTCCGATACATCTATCCCGCAATCAATCGAGACCCCTCAAAGCAGCAATTCCTCATCAAAATCCTCCACCAGTTGTACTCCTGAGGATCGCCTTCGTCGCTTCAAACAGATCCTTCCCCGTTCAGCCTTGTACATCCTTCACGAGGAACATTTTCTTCAACAAGTTGCACAGTCGACGATGAGGGTGAAGAAATCCAATAGACTCCCCCAGGACCAAGATCCACAAGTTGCCCGTAGAGCGGTGCAAAAGGTGGTGGAACACAGTGAGGCCCGCACTGCAACTTCTTCAAGATCACCCTCTCAGGAGTTTGCCACCGAGGTCTAGCACTTGGCCATTCAAAAACCATGGAAGGGGAGAGAAGAAGCACCTTCCTGGTTCACTGCCCAGCCTTCAAAACTCAATCCCGGGATGTTCCACAAGCACATCCAAGCTTTGGGTTTGAGTGGGGTGAACGTGACATCCCCGGGCCCTCATCAGAGAGCCAACAAGCCCGGCGGAGCATACTGCACCTGGTCCAAGCACCATATCCACGTAGGAGCGACACTCCCACTACACCCCTATTTCCGCTCTATAGCAGATTATTTCAACGTCTCCCCTTTTCAGATCGCACCGAATAGGGTCCAGGCGTTGTCCGCGCTGTATATTCTCTACTTTCTACAAGGTGGGGACGAGCCCACTCCTCATGAGGTACATTATTTGTTTGACTTCAGGACTAACCCCAGCCACAGGAACACGGATTTCTTTCACCTCTTTCACAGGCAAAAGGGGATTAAATACCTTAGTGGTATCGTACACAAGTCGAACCCCGGGAAATATTACACAGAGTATTTCCTCACATCAGACATCAAAGCCAACAACTTGGCTTTTACACATGCGGGTCCATTCCAGCAACCCTTGCCTACTCAAGGGATGTTTAAGCGAGCGAAGGCGTTGGCTAACATGAGTAGCGAGGAGAAAGACGTGAAAAGTTTGGTCACTGTAGATTACCTTCAGATGGTGGGCCTGATACCGTGTAACCAAAATATCACGGTGGAAAGTACCACTGAGGAGAACAACACGACTGATCAGTCCAATGCGGGCACTGAGGTGGTGACTGACCAGTTTTCTCTTGGGCCATCTACGCTTTCCCATAGACCTAGCGACCTTGTCATTAGGGAGCCTCAGCTTGAGCCTCAGCACAGATCTTCCATTCCCGCTCAGTCCGGGAAAGGAAAGGCCATCCAGACTGAGAGAGAACTCAGCTCATCTTCAGACGACGAAGATGACTTCATCGATCAGATTCTCAACTCAGGTCTAGCAGTCATAGGAATATGTTTAATAACTTGGTGATTTGAGACTAATAAAATTGTAATAGTAATATACATATCTACACTTTATTATATATATTTTTTTTTTCTTAACGAATCTCATGTTTTCCTCTTTTGCAGATCCAGAGATGTTCAGGCACTGCATCGTTCCTCCTGCTCCGAAGAGGAAGTCTGGCGAAGGAAGTGGTCTCACTCCCCTGAGGACCATCCCGAGGGCAGTGCCACCGAGCCAAGGGAGACAACCTGAGGGGTCAGTTACGATCCCGCAGTTGACCCCTTCCTCACTTCCTCCATCAGCTAGCCTAACTCCTCCAGGACCGTCTGGCCCGAGCGAGTCACTCCGTGCTGCTAGCACCAAACTCAAGGGGGCAGTTGATCAGAACCTCCATGATGCTTCAACGATTCAAGGCTTTGAATCTTTTCCTCGACTCAGTGTTGATGTTGTCTTAGAGAGAGGGATTGCTCAGTTGACAAATGTAAGTGCTCTACCACAAGATAGATTGTTACTTACGTTAATGCTTTGTAGTAACTTTTTGTTTTTCACACAGACGCTCATGACCTTCTGTAATGCCCAGCAGCGATCAGTCGACTACAAGGAGTTGATCAAGGTCCTAAATGATCAACTCATGGAGGCTCAAGCGAAAATGGACACTCTTCAATCCAAGTTGGAATGGGCGGAGAAGACTGTAACTGAGCAAAAGGAGTCTCTCAAGGGGTTGGCTGATGGGAATGATCAGCTAACCCAAGCCAACAAGTCCTTGACTGATCGGCTAGACAGACTGACTCGTGAGAATGAGGGATTAGCTCGTGAGAACGAGGGACTAATTAGCGAGAATGAAAAGCTGAAGCAAGAGAAGGAAGTTGATCTAACCCGCTACGAGGAGACTTGCTTCAACTGCTTTTACCAGGTGTGGAAGCTAAATAAACCTCTCAAGCTTGACTTTCTCATCGATGAGATTAAGGCAGAGGAGCTCGTCAGATATGAGGCCAGGGCTGCTGAGGAAGCTGCTAATCCTACCGGCCCTACACCTGCCTCCTCTACACTATCATTTCGAGCGAGAGGAGCAGTTGATGCCGAGGAGGGGGTTGATCAGCCTACCAGAGAAGTCGACCAATGACTCCTCATCCTACCAGAGAGCTTCTGCACGACCAGTTGTAGTCCTACCAGTCTTTTATCATAGTTTGTTTTATTTTTTATACTTTTGCTCGTATGATTGAGCTGTTTGGCACTTGCACTTTACTTTACTTAAGCTTCGTCAAACAAGTTAGCTTAATGGCCTTTTTAGACTTCTAAATTTACAAGTCAGCCTAAAAATAGATATCTTTACTCGTGCTCTTATTGCCAGTGTTGAAGTGCACGCTAGTATTCCTTATGTGCACGCCAGTATACTCTATGTGCGCGCCAATATACTGTTGGAGTGCACGCCAGTATGCCTTATGTGCACGCCAATATACTCTATGTACCCCCCAAGTGATTGAGGGTTGAAAAATCCTTGATCACTTGCTACTTGACCGAATTTGTCCGAGCAGTGACTACTCGTGAAACACGTAGAATATACAAACATATTTCAGCAGTTAACCACTACAAAAACATGCATCTATTTAAACGTTGGTCATTCATCTATGGACACCGACCAGTTGAACACTGTCTGGTATATATGTATATTTATTTTTAGAAGACCTGTTTTGTTTAAATCGTAATGATAGTTGAACACTGCCAAGCAAGAGTAATCAACACATATGCAAAATTTGTAGCAAGATTCGACCACGCTGCGCGTGATCTCTTTTATTACTCGTAATAATAAATGACAAAACGTGTCTAACAACGAGTCTCAAACAAATAACATTGTTCAAAATAACATGACTGGTTAGCAAATAGCCAGTTCACAAACAAAAAAACTTAAATAACAAGTTAAGCACTTGATACAAAGCTACTACTCTGTAAGCAGTATTCATTGATAATATTTCCTCAAGTGCTCGCCATTCCAGTAATTCCTGATCAGCTCTCCATTTAACCGAGCAAGCTTATAGGTGCCGGGTGGCAAGACTTGCTCAATTTGATATGGTCCTTCCCAGTTTGGTCCTAGCACGCCAGCTGCAGGATCTCTGACAAACACCTTTCTGAGGACCAAATCTCTGACCTGGAACTTTCGATCTCGGACTTTGGAATTAAAGTAGCGCGCCACTTTTTGCTGATGAGCAGCAACTCTTAGGTTTGCCTCCTCTCTTCTCTCCTCGGGGAAGTCCAAAGATTCTGCTAGCAATTGATGATTCTCCTCCTGGTTGTACATGGTCCTTTGATGAGATGGTGAGTATATCTCCACGGGTACCATGGCCTCATACCCATATGCCAAGGAAAATGGGGTATGTCCAGTTGTTGTCCGGGCAGTAGTCCTATATGACCAAAGGACTTCTGATAATTTTTCCGCCCAAGCACCCTTAGCTCGCTCCAGGCACTTTTTCAGAGTGTCCTTCAGTGTCTTGTTTACAGCTTCAACCTACCCATTGGCTTGTGGATTGGCTACCGAGGAGAAACTTTTTGTGATGCCATGCCGAGTGCAAAAATCGGTAAATATGTCGCTGTCAAATTGGGTGCCGTTGTCAGACACTATCTTCTTAGGCAAACCATAGCGACATATTACGTTCTTAACTACAAAGTCCAACACTTTCTTCGATGTGATCATGACTAAAGGTTCGGCTTTAGTCCACTTAGTGAAATAATCTACTGCAACCACTGCAAACTGCACTCCTCATTTCCCTTTGGGCAATTTCCCAATCAGATCAATGCCCCACACCGCAAAAGGCCATGGACTCTGCATTTGCTTCAAGACATTTGGGGGCGCTCTGGGCACTTTAGAAAATCTTTGGCATTTGTCACACCTTTTCACATATTCCATAGAGTCCTCATTCATTGTAGGCCAGAAAAAATCCTTGTCGCAGGATCTTTTTAGATAGACTCTGCCCCCAGCATGATCTCCACAGAACCCTTCATGCACCTCAGCTAATAAATGTTTTGACTGGTCAGGTGTTATGCACCTGAGTAGAGGTAGGGAATACCCTCTTCTATACAACACCCCATCCATCATGGTGTACCTAGCAACTTGCCTCATAATCTTCCTTGCTTCATTATGATCACCTGGGAGGGTTTCTTGCTCAAGATAAGCAATGATGGGAGTCATCCAAGTGTCAGTTATCGTAATCGGCATGACCTCTTGTTCATCAATGCTCGGCTCCGCCAAGTATTCTACCAGTACTATATTCAGAGTTTCAGCATCTTTTGCACTAGCTAGCTTTGCTAGAGCATCTGCGTTAGAGTTCTGCTCTCGTGGTACTAGCTTGATGGTGTACTCCTCGAATTGTGCTAGCAGATCTTTGGTCTTATTTAAGTATGCCACCATGCGTAGGCCCCTTGCCTAGTATTCCCCCAAGACTTGGTAGACCACCAATTGGGAATCGCTATTTACTTCCACCGACCGGGCACGTACATCTCTAGCCAGTTGCAAGCCTGCTAGGAGGGCTTCATACTCCGCCTCATTATTAGAAGCATTGAATCCAAACCTCAGTGCACAATGAATTCGGTGCTTCTCTGGTGTGACCAATATAATTCCAGCTCCTGAATGATGCTCATTTGACGACCCATCAACGAAAAGTTGCCAAGTAGGAAGTTCATCTTTCTGCCCAGTGACACTCTCTTGCTAGCTGGGAACATCAGCGATCCCGGTACATTCATCGATGAAATCTGCCAAAGCTTGACCCTTAATAGCAGTCCTCAGCTGGTAGTGGATTTCGAATAGGCCTAACTCAACTGCCCATTTAAGTAGCCGACCAGACGACTCCGGCTTCTGTAGGACTTGGCGTAGAGGCTGGTCAGTAAGGACCTTAATAGGGTGTGCTTGGAAGTATGGCCGCAATTTTCGTGATGCGAGTACCAAGCAATAAGCCAACTTCTCGATCACGGGATACCGGGACTCTGCTCCTATCAGTCGCTTGCTAACATAGTACACCGGGTGCTGCACTTTATCCTCCTCTCGTACTAAGGTAGCACTAACAGCATGCTCCATGACCGCTAGGTACAAAAAGAGGTCTTCTCCATCAACTGGCTTAGAAAGAACAGGAGGTTGGGCCAAATGCTTCTTTATGGCCTGGAAAGCTTGCTCACATTCTGCCGTCCATTCAAACTTCTTGCCTCCTCTAAGCAGGTTAAAAAATGGGACACACTTGTCCGTTGATTTAGAAACGAACCCGCTTAAAGCTGCAATCCGCCCAGTCAAGCTTTGTACATCCTTTATTCTAGCTGGAGACTTCATTTCTATGAGAGCCTTTATCTTTTCTGGGTTTGCCTCTATTCCTCGGGAGTTCACAGTAAACCCAAGAAATTTTCCAGAACCCACTCCAAATGAACACTTGAGGGGGTTTAACTTCATGTTGTACTTCCTCAGTATTGCGAAACACTCCTCTAAGTCTTGCACGTGCCCTTCAGCTTCCTTTGATTTCACCAGCATATCTTCTACGTACACCTCCATGCTCTTGCCGATTAAGTCGCGAAACATACCATTCACCAAAAACTGATAGGTAGCTCCCGCATTCTTCAGTCCGAAGGGCATGACCCTATAGCAGTATAGCCCTATATCTGTTCGGAAGCTGGTATGCTCTTCATCAGGAGGATGCATGCTAATCTGGTTGTACCCCGAATATGCATCCATGAAGGACAATGTTTCATGACCAGAGGTTGCATCTACCAACTGGTCTATTCTCGGTAAAGGAAAGCAATCCTTTGGGCATGCTTTGTTCAGATCAGTAAAATCTACACAAGTCCTCCACTTTCCATTGGGTTTGGGCACCAACACTGGGTTTGAAACCCAGGCAGCGTAATATGCTTCCCTTATAAACCCATTCTCCTTTAACCGCTCTACCTCCTCCTTAAGAGCTTTTGCTCGATCTTTGTCAAGCAACCTCCTCTTCTGCTGCACTGTTGGATAGCTTTCATCCACGTTGAGCACGTGGCTGATCACAGTTGGTGAGATACCCACCATATCTTTGTGAGACCAGGCGAAGACATCTTGATTCCTTCGCAAGAATTCTATCAGCTGTGCTCTCACCTCTACTTTCAACTTTTGTCCAATTTTGACCCCTCTCGTCGGGTCACTCTCATCTATAAGGACCTCCTCTAACTCCTCGGACGGTCCCACATCACTTTCATAATCCCCAAAGCAAGGATCAAAGTCCCTTCCCTCGCTTTGGGCAACGCCCTATTTGGTGACTTCATCACCGGATGGGGTATTCTGCTCTTTTAAACCAAGAGTGCTCTCTTGGCCAAACTCCTCTAGCATATCTTCCTGATCGGTTACAACTGCAAAACTTTGGTCGACATCCATCTCGTATACCTCCTCTCTCTCAACACATGCAATCATGTTGCTCTCCTTGGCCCCCTTCCTTGCCTTAGCTACCGAGGCATTATAGCACTCCCTAGCCTCCCTCTGGTCTCCTTGGACACAGCCTATGCCAGCACTGGTCGAGAACTTCATGGAAAGGTGCCAAAATGAAACTATCGCATGTAAGTTTGTGAGCAGTGGTTGACCAATAACCACATTGTAGACGAACGGGCAGTCAACAATTAAAAACTCGGTCATTACTGTTTCATGTTTGGGAGCCTCCCCCGTCGTGACTGGCAACTTGATTGTTCCAGCTGGTGACAATCCTTCCCCAGTAAACCCATAAATGACTTGAGAGAACGGCTTCAAGTCATTGATAGATAGCTTCATCCTCTCGAAGGATGACTTATAAATAATGTTCACAGAGCTCCCTGTATCGACCAGACATCTCTTCACTTTCATATTAGAAATTTGGACTGTCACAACGAGAGGGTCATTGTGAGGATACCTCACGTGTCGAGCATCTTCTTCAATGAAAGTGAGGGACTGACTTTCATATCTTGGGTTCTTTGGTGGTCGCTCCTCCACTGTCATAATTTCGGAGGTAGATGCCGCATCCAATTCGTGATGAAGGGTGCAAGCATACCTCTCCCTTGCTTTGTTGCTTTCTCCAGCAAGATGTGGTCCTCCACATATGGTATCTAGTGTGAAGTCCACAGGTTCAGGTTGCAAAGGTGGGGATCGTTGCTGCTTGAACCCAGGATTGTTGTTGCTCCCCTCTCCTTGGGTATTCTCTGCTCGATACTTTTTTAGCTTCCCCGACCGAAGGAGAAACTCTATCTCATCTTTGAGATGATTACACTCATTCGTGTCGTGACCATAGTCTCCATGGAAGCGACAGAACTTGTTCATATCTCTCTTACTCATCTCCTTCTTGATTGGTGGGGGTTTCCGTTAAGGGACCTCTTGATGACTGGCCAAATAGATCTCTGCTCGGCTCGCCGAAAGAGTGGTGTAGTTGGTGAATCGAGGTTCATACTTAGTTGGCTTGTCATTTGGTCCTGACTTAGCCTTCTTCTCATTGTGGCGGTCAGACCCGTTATTCCCACGTTTCTTACCACCACCTTGATCATGTCCGCCATTTTTGGGGGGATTAGTCGATCCACTCGGTTTGTTCAACCCATTCTCTCCCTTCTCAATTGCATCATCCAACTTCATGTATTTGTCCGCCCGGTCTAAAAACTATTGTAATGTTGAAATTGGATAGCGATGGATGTTGTCCCACAAAGGACTTCGGTAGATAATGCCGGAAGAAATTGCCACCATCTTCCCCTCATCTCCAACCGCAGCAGCTCGGTTAGCTTCTCTCATGAACCTTTGTATGTAGTTCTTGAGAGACTCATCTTTCCCTTGCTTTATATCTGCCAAGTGATTGGCATAAACAGGAGGGGTTCGAGTAGCACTAAACTGCCTGCAAAACTCCTTTCTAAAACTTTCCTAAGAAGTGATGGAGTTAGGCTTGAACTTCCAATACCACTCTTGGGCAGTGTTGAAAAATGTGGTGGGGAAGACTCTGCAGCGATAGTCATCACTCACCCCGAGCAGCTACATCTGATCTTCGAACTTCTCAACATGCCTAATCGGGTCTGCCTTTTCTGTATAAACTGGCAGTACCGGTGCTTTGTATTTTGTTGGTGGTTGAGCTGCTCTAATTCGAGCACAAAAAGGGCTGCCACTCCTGTGGTCCACTGGATCAATCGTAGCTGGTCGTTTTGACAGACTCTGAACTGCTGCTGTCAAAGTATCAATCTGGGCTTTGATGCCTGGGGCCACTGCTAGGGACTCATTTTCGGGACCGCCTGGTCGGGTGTTCCTATCCGGCAAACCATCATCGAGTATTTCTACTCGACTGGTAGGACTGATTGGCTCTTGCCCTTCGACCGGGACGGTCCTTCTTCTATCAGCAATGACGTCCCTCAAGTCCTTCTGAGCAGTGTGCTTTCCCAACCAATCGAACACCGTACTCCGAGTCTTCTCGGAAGGTTTGCTGGGTGGAACGTGCTCCTTGCCACTGCGCTATGGTGGCCTTCCTGCCTGAGCTGGGCGATCTTCTCCTCCTCGATGGTTATTATTATTCTTCTCCTTTGAATGGTTAGTGTGATGACTGTCAGCTTCATCATGCCCATGCCCATCTTGGAAGTGGGAAGTCTCATTGCCACGAGGAGCTCTATTGTGCTCCTGCTCAGGAGGTGTCTTCTTTCTACCTGACTTGTGACTTCCTGATCTGGAAGTCTCTGATCGGTGGCTCCTTGAGGGGGTTTTGAAGAACGAGATTGAGTTCCTTATCAGACAAGGACACCTAAGATGATACGTACGAGCCACTGGAAGTTTTCAGCAAGAGGCTCAAGGAGGCAACGAGCAGGCGCCTGTACGCCAATGCTCGCCACCTTTATAGTCAGCTCCTGTGGCAGGTACATTGCTGACCATATGTGGTGGCCCACACCTTGCAGGAGATAGTGGGAAGGCAAGGGAGCGATACGCTCGGACTTTACGCCACAACCAGGACATTGAGATGCTGAATGTGGAGGAACGGACGCACAATGAGGCTCGAACAGAGGAAAAACTGATAACTTTCTCTGAGTTTGACGCTCAGCATGTCCGATTTCCTCACTCAGACCCCTTGGTCATGGACATCCAGATAGCCAACATGATGGTCAAAAGGGTGTTGGTCGACACAGGGAGCTCAGACAACATCTTGTACAAATCTTCACTGGAGAGGATGAAGTTGTCTGTGAAGGACCTGGAGTCGTGCAACCAAACCATTTATGGTTTTTCTGGCGAAAGGCTCGTGCCAACAGGGTCGATTAGGCTTCCGGTTACAGCAAGAACTGCGCCCGCGAACAGGACATTACTGTTAGGAAAATATATATTTGCCTCAATGGAAATGGTAAGAAATTTACAACTCTAGACAACATATTACAAATAAATAATTATTGATTAAAAAGTGTTACAACTCTATGACAAAAAATACATGTAAATATAGAGAAAGAGGTAGAAGATGATAGAAGTGGAAAATACAACTCTAAGACAAAAAGATACAAATAAACTAGAAGTAGTAGAATGAAGGATATATATGAGATTACAACTCTAAAACAAAAGATACATATAAAAGATTAAATAGAGAATAATAGAAGAAATGAAAAGCAATAGAATAAAAGAACAAGAACAATGAACAAAGAACAAAGAACTCTCACTCATACAACCAAAGTGAAGAGTGTTGGGGATCACCAACTTGAACAAGGTTTGAAACCTTTGTCCAAAAACTTATTTCCCCCTAACTCAAGCACTAAGAGATCTCTCACATATTTTGGAAATGCTTTCTGGAATAATCAAGCCTCAAGGTGTTTCTAGCCAAGTGCTCTAATGGATAGAAAATGTTGTGTCTTACAAGTGAGCATTAGACTCCTATTTATAGAGTTTTGAGACACCCTTTGAATTTCAAATTCCACCAACCCCCATGGTTGTTACCAATGATTAATTGGATGTTTATGAAATTAAAATAGAGAATTTGGGAGTTATTTAGCTGTTGGAAACGTTCAAAATTGGATAAAACTGAAAGTTGGAAGATGTTGTCTGCCACTTGGGCCGCAGCCTGACAAACAGGCGACGCGGCCCTCAGAGTGTTTCTGCCACTTGGGTCGGGGCCTAACAAACAGGCGCCATGGCCCTAGACATTTTCTAGCAACCAATTTTTCAATTTTTTTCAAAACGTTCCAAATTTATTCCCACTTGATTTTGTAACTTCCATACACAATATGGGAATATGGGAGTTAAAATCACATCTCTATCAGCCATTTCTCATATGGCTTTAAGAAATTCATCTCAATATTGTATAACAACAAATCTACACAATAATGGGTGATATTTGGAAGTTACAAATTTGTAACACCAAATATGTTACATATTTGGATATATCTCATATATCTAAATATTGTAACTCTCTATTATATGTTACAATATGTGACACTCTTTGTCACATTTATTTAATCTAGAACATTATATTATAATATAATATTACATTATATTATAAAATAATATAACAATTATTCACTACTTTTATAGTAGTTGATTGTCCTTCCACGTACAATATTGTAATTGGAAGGCCTATTCTGGTCGACATGTGAGCTGTAACCTCGGTTTGGCACCTTGCCATGACGTTCCCAACTGATGCGAGGGTAGGATGCATATTGGGAAACCAACGAGAAGAGAGGGAATGCTATAATTCCTCAATATCTAAGGCAAAGAGAGGTGGATCGAGAGAAGAGGCTAGAAAAGAGTTACAGTCGGCCAATGAAATACAAGCCCAATCAGGAGAGCACGTTACCAAATAGGGTGTTGCCCAAAGTGAGGACAGGGATTTGGGTCCTCGCTTTGGGGATTTTGATGAAGAAGTAGGAACAATCGAGGACCTCGAAGAGGTCCAACTTGATGAAGTAGATCTGACCAGGGTTGTGAAAGTCGGTAAAAACTTAGAGACAACAACAAAACGAAAGCTGGTGGAATTTTAGAAGAAGAACCTGGAAGTCTTTGCCTGGTCGCATAAAGACATGGTTAGGATTGACCCGGCAGTTATCAATCATGTCCTGAATATAGATAAAAGCTTTCCACCGGTGCAACAAAAAAGAAGGCTGCTCGACAGAGATGGATCGAAGGCTCTAAAAGAAGAAGTTGAGAAGCTAAAGGAGAACATATTCATCAGGGTAGCATTTTATCCATCGTGGGTCTCTAATCGCGTACTAGTACCCAAGCCGAATGGTAAGTGAAGAACATGTGTGGATTTCACAGATCTTAATAAAGCCTGCCTGGAAGATTGTTTCCCTCTCCCAAGGATCGACCAGCTGGTCGATGCCACTTCGGGGCACGAGATCCTATCATTTATGGATGCATACTCTGGGTACAATCAGATCAGTATGGAACCCACCTGATGAGGATCACACTAGCTTTCGGACCGATACAGGGCTTTACTGTTACAAAGTAATGCCCTTTGGTTTGAAAAATGATGGTGCGACTTACCAGCGACTAGTCAATCACATGTTTAAGGAGCTGATAGATACAGATATGGAAGTATATGTTGATGACATGCTGGTTAAGTCGAAGAAGTCAGAAGAACACATAGGGGACTTGCAAGAGTGCTTCAACGTCTTGAATAAGTATCAGATGAAGCTGAATCCCCTCAAGTGTTCCTTCCGAGTTGGATCAGGGAAATTTTTGGGATTTATAGTAAACTCACGAGGTATTGATGTTAATCCCAAAAATATCAAGGCCCTGGTCGATATGAAATCACCAACAAAGATAAAAGATGTTCAAAGTTTAACCGGGAGAATCGCTGCTCTAAGTAGATTTATCTCCAAATCGACGGACAAGTGCGTCCCATTTTTCAATTTACTTGGAAACAATAATAAATTCGAGTGGATGGAGGAGTGTGAACAGTCTTTCCGGGCTTTAAAGTCCCATATATCGCAGCCACCGATTCTATCTAAGCTGGTTGAAAAGGAAACTTTGTTCATCTATTTGGCGATCACAGAATATGCTGCCAGTGCTGTCTTGGTAAGAGAGGAGGAAAATGTGCAAAAAGTCGTATATTATGCAATCAAAAGGCTAATAGGAGCAGAGCTACGGTATCCGTCCATCAAAAAATTAGCTTACTTCTTGATCTTAGCCTCCAGAAAGTTGCGGCCATACTTTCAAGCTCACCCTATCACAGTATTAACCGACCAGCCCCTACGGCAGGTTCTGTAGAAGCCAGAGGCCGCTGGTCGATTATTGAAATGGGCAGTCAAACTTGGGCAGTTTGAAATCTCGTACTTACCATGAGCAGCAATCAAGGGACAAGCTCTAGCCGACTTTGTTGCAGAGCTCATTGGGCTTCCAAACAGCGAACAGACAAAAGAGCCTGAGCCTCAAAGCCAAACTCCCTCGTGGAAGTTGTTCACAGACGGTTCTTCTAATGAACATCACACTGGAGCCAGATTGATTTTGATAACGCCTGAAGGACATCGATTCCACTGCGCAATTAGATTCGACTTCACAGTGTCCAATAACAAAGTCGAATATGAAGCCTTGCTCGCAGGGTTACGATTATCCAGGGACATGAACATAAAGTCACTTGAAATCTATAGTGACTCCCAGTTGGTGGTTAATTAGATTATTGGAGAGTATCAAGCCAGGGGGCTGAAGATGGTTGCTTACTTGAACAAAGCAAAGGATTTGTTGGAGCAGTTTGACAAATATACTCTACAGCAAGTACCTCGCGATCAGAACTCAAGCGTTGATGCCTTGGCCAAGTTAGCAAGTGCAAAGGATGCAGCACGCTGAATATAGTGCCTGTTGAACGGCTGTCCGCACCAAGCATCAGCACAGAAGAAACTTCTCTGGTAATTCAAACAGCGGATACATGGATGGAACCTTTCATTGAGTATTTGATGCATGGAGTATTGCCGACGAACAGAAACAAAGCAAGGGCCCTTCAGAGGCAGGCTGCTCGGTTTATCCTGGTCGACGAAATTCTATATCGAAGGGGGTATTCAATGCCACTCCTAAGATGCATCTCAAAAGAAAAGGCCAAAGAATTATTGCGAGAGGTCCATGAAGGTTTCTGTGGGGACCACGCTTGGGGGCAGAGTTTATCAAAAAATATCCTAAGACAAGGATACTTCCGGCCAACAATGAATGAAGACTCAATGGAATTTGTTCAAAAATGTGACAAGTGTCAGAGATTCTCCAAGATTCCGCGAGCAGCCCCTAATGAGCTAAAGCAGATGCAAAGTCCGTGGCCATTCCCAGTATGGGGAATAGACCTAATTGGGTCTTTTCTCAAAGGGAAAGGCAGCGTCAAATACGCCGTGGTAGCTATCGATTACTTGAAAAAGTGGGCTAAAGCTGAGCCACTTGCAACCATAACGACCAAAAAAGTGCTGGATTTTGTAGTCAATAACATAGTATGTTGCTATGGATTGCCGAGAAAAATTGTCTCAGACAATGGCACTCAGTTTGATAGTGACCTGTTCATGAATTTTTGCGAGCGACATGGAATTATCAAAAGCTTTACTTCAGTAGCTCATCCACAAGAAAATAGACAAGTCGAGGTTGTCAATAAAACACTAAAATATACTCTGAAGAAAAGGCTTGAAGAAGCGAAAGAGGCATGGCCAGAGCAGTTGCCTAAAGTTCTCTGGTCGTATATAACGTCGCATCGAACAGCAATGGGTCATACTCCATTTTCCTTGGCTTATGGATATGAGGCTATGTTACCTATTGAATTAGATCCACCGTCACATCAATGGATAGCTTACAATCAAGGCACTAATAGCCAATTATTGATGGAATCTTTGGATTTGGTCGATGAAAGGCGCGAGCAAGCCCAACTCCGAGTAGCAGCTTACCAGCAAAAAGTCGCCCGATATTTCAACTCTAAAGTGCGTGAAAGAAAATTTAATGTGGGAGATCTGGTCCTTAGGAGAGTTTTCCTTAACACCCGCGATCAAGCTGCAGGAGTACTCGGACCGAACTGGGAAGGACCATACCAAATCAAAGAAGTCCTCCATCTAGGCACTTATAAACTTGCTCGCTTAAATGGAGATCTTGTTCCTTGCTATTGGAATGGAGAACACCTGCGCAAGTACTATCAATAAACAATTCTTCTTAAAGAATTGGCTTGTATTAATTTTACTTTTTACAAGCTTATGAACAAGGGTTAGTCAATTTTGCGACTGATCGCTTATAAGTGTAAGATCATATTTTTGATCACTCGTATAGACTCGATTGTCCATTTATTACGAGAAATAAAAGGGATTATGCGCAGCTAGTCAATCTTGTCAACTATTGTATTTATTACAAGTATTTGCTCATTACGTGTGTTGTTTTGCCATATTATTATTTTAACAAGTATCTATTCCGAGCAGTTATGTTCGAACAGGTCTTGGTCAAGGCAAGTGACCGAGGACCTAAAGCTCCTTAATCACTTGGGGGGCATATAAGGTATCTAGTAAGCAAAGCATATCCACAGGTATGTAAACACACGAGAAAAATAAGTGAAAGCATGCTACGGTACTTAGAGTATTTTTCAAAATTTTGTTATTTTGTCAAATCAAACCAAAGTACTATGCTAAGTTCGGTCATGCGAACAGATGTTATAATAAAATGAAAATATTATAATATCAAAAGTGAAATCCTTTGCACCGCGAGCAGTTATTGCTCGGATGTAATTGTCTATTAAAAGGAAAGCTGCCCGTGCAGCAATAAAAATATAAATTGTTTTGACGTCACAAACCGTAGTTCGTGTGCCTTAAACTACAGGTTAAAATTAAAGAAAAACAAGTAAAATTATGAAGCGGCAGGAGGGTCCTGAGGAGTTTGTTGGTCGACAGAGGCCCCAGCTTCCTCTTCCGCGCCATCAATGCCCGTAACCAAGGAGATTTCGGGGGAGGCTAGGATTTTCGCTCTCTCCTCTTCCTCCAAGAGAGCAAGGCATCGGTTTATTTCAGTTTTCCTCATGCGCTCGGAGAGATAGCTGAAGTCTGCCTTGCGGTTATGTTTCCAGAATGCATAGAAGCAATTGGAGGTGGCTCACTTATACCTCTCCAAGTTGCTGGCATTGGTCTCCTCAAGCTCTTTGATGCGCCCCTCCAGCCCTTCAGTTTCCTTTCTGCTAGCGACCAGCTCACCCTCAAGCTTTTTGGCTTCCTGAAAGTTAAGCGTAGAAGCCTCCTTATACTTCTCTTTTTCTCCAATGGCTTTGGTCAAGGCAACCTGAAACTGCTTCAACTCTTCGGCCAGCTTGGTGTTCTGATCGAGCAGTTCTACGTTTTTCTTCTCAGCCATCTGGAACTCCTCGGCATGGCTGTCCTCGGACTCTTTGAATTGAGTAATCAAAGCCCCTGAGCGGTGCCAGCTCGCGATCATAGTTAGCATTCCCTGCAATCAGACAAAAAGATAAGGTTATGGCAGAAAATGACAAGATAATTAAATAAACACTCAGCAATAGATAGCAGCTTACACTGGCTATTTCGTTCAGCGCTCGATTAATTATCTGGTCGACCTCCATGGAGTCAATGCTGACGATGGCCTCTCGGCTGCGTTTGTGCCTTGAGAGTTTGGTCATTCTCTCTTTGGCCGAGATAAGCACGGCATTTGTCAGGACATCTCCAGTTTGGTCAGGAGGTGTCTGGTCGGCAGGTGCTGGTGCTGGGGGAGACATCTGGTCGAGAGGAGATGGAGGGGGTGTTGTTTCCTTTGAAGGAACTGATGCTGGAGGATCCCCAGTCCGAGCCTTTTTCGTTGGAGGGGCCTTGTTGCTCTCTCCACAGTGTTGCCTGCTCTCCTTTTTCTTACTCGAAGGAGCAGCAGGTACGCTGTAAAACTCGAACATATCTTCAGATGACATATATACAAGTAAGAAAATATACAAGCAGTTAGACAATGTGAATAAATGTACTTACTATGTCAAGAAAATAAGAGCGAGGAAATTGTAAGTAAAATACCCGAGCTAGAATTACTGGTCGCTACACTATTTACTGAACTACTGCTACACTCACTCTCTGGCTTGAAGAAGTCTGAATTTAAAATAAGAGTGTATTTAAAGTTGCCGTCCCTGTCAAATAAATGACAAGGAATTGGAAAATTATCTAAGAGCGAAAGGTCGGTACCGTTCTCATATGAAGATTCATCAATGGGTGCAGGGTGTTCGGAAACTTTCTTTTTGCCCTTTCCCAAAGGAGCAGGGGCAGTAGCTGCTCGCGAGGTGCTGGAGGGTTCCCTGATTGTCACCCCAGTTGTCCTCCTCCTCGGAGGTTGTGACACGTCATAGTGTTGCTCGGGAACTTCTTCGCCAATAGCACTCCCCGCTGTAGATTCCCTCACATCCTGGTGAGGTGCCAGAAGGTTGACCAGCCTTAGATTGGCCTCTGTGACTAGCTCTTTAGCGCTTTTTTTTCTATGTCAGTCATGCTGGCCAGGGATGCTGCTCAAATATCCATCTCTGGAGTAGGAGCTGGTCGGTGCCATGGACCTGAAGAATACTAATTTTCTAATTAATGTGTAGAAAAGCTAAAAGGAATTAAATGACCAGAGAATAAAAGAAATTACCTCCTTGAGTGAAGGCCAGATTGTTGGCGACCAAGTCTGTCGTTAAAAAGTACTCCTGGAAGTACTTTCCTGTTAGGAAAAATTATTTTTCCTCAATGGAAATAATTATAATATTACAACTCTATGCAATAATATTACAAGTAAATATAGATTGATTAAATAAGGTTACAACTCTATAACTGAAAATACAAATAAACTAAAGAACAAGAAGAAGAGAAGAAGAATAGTATGGTGAAAATACAACTCAAAGAAAAATGTTACAAGTAAAGTAAAGTGTTTGGAATAAAGAAAAAAGATTACAATTGAAAACAAGAAATACAAATAAACAAAAGAGAAGAATATAAAGATGAAGAGAAATAGAATAGAAATAAAGAACAAACAAAATAAATAGAAGCAACTCTCACTCACACTACCAAAGTGAAGAGTGTTGGGGATCACCAACTTGAACAAGGTTTGAAACCTTTGTCCAAAAGCTTATTTCCCCCTAACTCAAGCACTAAGGGATCTCTCTCAGATATTGGAAAAGCTTTATGGAATTATCAAGCCTCAAGGTGTTCCTAGCCAAGTGCTCTAATGGATAGAAATGTTGTGTCTTTCAAGTGAGTTATAGGCTCCCATTTATAGAGTTTAGAGACACCCTTTGAATTTCAAATTCCACCAACCCCCATGGCTGTTACCAATGTTTAATTGGATTAATATGGAATTAAAAAAGGGATTTGGGAGTTATTTGGGTTTTTTGAGCCGTTCAACAAATATTGAAAAAACTGAAAATTGGTCAGTTTTTTGGCCTGTGGCCGCGGCCACTGGTCTCTGTCCCACAGGCCGGGGCCACTGAATGTTGGTGGTCGCGGCCACTAACCAATTTCAGCACAAAAAATTGTGCTGTTTTTCCAAATGGTTCCAAACCCTCCCAAATGATTTTGTAACTCCCAAAACACATTATTGGGGTTAAAATCATATCTCTAACAGCCATATCACATATGGCTTTATGAAATTCATCTCAATATTGTGTAACAACAATTTTACACAATAAATGGTAATATTTGGAAGTTACAAATTTGTAACACCAAATATGTTACATTATTTGGATATATCTCATATATCTAAATATTGTAACTCTCTATTATATATTACAATATGTGACACACTTTGTCACATTTATTTAATCTAAAACATTATATTATAATATAATATAATTTTATATTATATTATAAAATAATATAACATTTCCTACGTTGGATTTGTAGGTGATCTCACTCAGGAAGGTGCGAGCAGATTCCTAGTGGTAAAAATGGAAGAACCCCGTGTTGTTATGATTGGGGTTGGACTTGAGATCAAATAAGTAATTGATCTCATGAGGCGTAGGCATAGGCTACTTCTTGTGGTTGTATAGGATATAGAGAGCAGAAAGCACTCTATATCAATTGGGGGTGATTTGGAAGGGGGCGACCTCAAAATAGTTGGCCACCCCCTGGAAGAATGGATGAAGAGGCATGGTTGCCCCTGCCTCAATGTGGTATCTCGACCAGGCGCTGTAGGCGCACCCAGGCAGGTTTGCCCTCTGGTAGATGGAAGGTTTGTTTAAGGTAATCCTAGAAAGTCCATACTTTTTGAGATAATTCCCTATCATCCTAGCTGTAATGTTGCTAGGAGGAGCAACGTACCATTCGACATCTGGTCGAAGGACGTCCCAGAGTTAGGCCTTTGTTTGGATTTTTGGTTGAGTGTTTTTGGCTCGTCTGGTGGTCAAAGGAATTTCAGCCCGAGAAACAGGCTGATTGGCAGGTGGGTTGGTTGGTTTCTTTTTCTGGGCAGTGGATTTTACTCGACCCATGTTTTATGGACTAGTTGAAGGTTTGTTAGACGGGGCATGGGAAAAAGGAATCTCTGAGATAAGTCACGATGTCTAATCCTGATCTTCAGGCAACTGGGCGAGCAAGTCATCGTCGATCGACCTCTCACCTTCCCACGGATCGTGCGTGAAAATCTGCGAACAGAAAAGGGGAAATTAGAATCTACGACCAAAATACCAAGAAGTGTAAAAAGAGTTGGAATAACGTTGCTCGTGTATAAAAGTTAAGTTTTATACGACCAGCAACATTCTAACAAAAACACTAAATTTTATGCGTACAGTTTGAAAAATGGATTAAAAAGCAGAAGTGAAAAGTTTTCAGGAAAAACATTTCGACTCTGAAAGGGCGAGAAAAACCCAGTTTTTTCTACAAGCTTAAAAATCGAATTTTTACTTCGATTTTACGCCCTAATTTAATAATCCTAACTACCAAACCGATTCCTAACCCATGCAAAGTATTATTTTCCTATCATGTTAGGCTTGGATCTACATACCCATTTACCCCAAAATAATTTCTTCAAGAACTCAGAATCTGAAACGGATATAAAACAGATATTGCATGGCATCTTAACGACTGGAAAATTTGAAAAACTTACTTGAATGAAGATTGGAGCAAGTGTCTGAGATGCTAAATCGATTTGGCTAGGCAGGAACTTCGTGGATCGTCAAGGTCGTATGGGTTTCTGAGTTTTTCACGCCTTGTTCTTCGGTGTTCTTGAGGAGAGAGTAAAAAGTAAAAAGTGAAAGATGATTCTGAGGGGTTATTTATATTAATCAAGGAGCAGTTACCAAGGTAATCATAAGGGGTAACTTTCCAAGGCATGGGTAAGCGTAATAGTCGTCAGACCACTTTTGGGAAACCGCAAAGATATGATTAATTGCCTTTTTCGAGAAGGCATGGGCGGCTCTGACAGATCTGGTAGGGCATACGAAATGACGGTCGCCTAAGTTAACTTTATGCTGGTCGCAGTAAAATAAACTTGGGGGGCAAATGTCTACCCAAAAAACGGCTCCTGATGACATGGCAGGATTGACTTACACATGGCTGACACGTGGCAGATTCAAGTAAATGAGACCTGTTCGACCATCGAGCAAAGAGTTATTAATTTATCAAGTCTCACGCTTAGGTGCGACCAGTCTGGTCGCATGCTTTCATCTACTGCTTTGTGGATACGCAATCTTGTAATATTAGCATTTATTATATTTTCTTTTATTACTTTGATACATCACTTAATTATAATTAAGGCCCATTGACCCATGCAACCTTCTTGAGCCTATAAATAAGAATCAAATGGCTCAAGGAAGGGACTTTTTTTTTGGACCTTTGACTTCAGAATTTTGTTCTTTGTACTTAGAGAGAAAAAGATGGTGTGATTGTTTCACTAAAGTTGTAATTCTCCCAAGCCTTATGAAACTCGTGAACCCTAGTTCATTGATCACAGTGTTAGGATTCAAGATCAATAAGAACACAAAGTGGACATAGGTCATTACCATCCAATTGGGGTCGAACCACTATAAATCGTTTGTGTCATTTGCTTTCCATTGGATTCTTCTTCTTGTTTTCATCTCATTTTCAATCGTTTATCTGACTCCGTGTCGTTGACCAATTTGAGGGTCAACAAGTGATTTAGAGCAATTTTAGAGTGTCACATCATCTCCTTGAGACTCCCCTTTATATAAATACTAGGTGTAAGTAACGTGCAATACACGTTGAATAGTTTTATTTAGAAAATTTATTAATTATTTTTATTAAAGTTTTCTGATTGTCATTTAAATTTTAAATAAATAAATAATATTATATATAAAATAATATTATATATAAATGAATGAGATAAATATATTAAAAGAAAAATGAAACCAAAACATTGTTTATAATTTTTTTTTTTTAAAATAACACGATAATCTTTTAGATCACAAACTATCATATTTAAGGTACAAACACATTCATGATATCATTCAAACACACCTCAATGATTGGATTTCTTGATAGAGGATAAATATCATTCTTATTTATTATTTAGTTACACAATGATACTATTTGTACACACACCACACTTATATATAATGTATTTATTATGTATATTATATTATTGTAATAATAATATTTTATAACATGTGAATTTATATTAATATAATCATTAAATATGTAGTTTTATATTAAATATTATTACAATAACAATAATTTATAATATTTAAATTTATATTAATATAATTACTAAATATTTATTCTAGCAAAATTTTATAAAAATTAAGATTATATATTATTATTATTATAGTAATAATAATATTTTATAACATTTATATTTATATTGATATAATTATTAAATATCAAATTTTGTATTATATATTATTATAATAATAATATTTTATAACATTTGAATTTATATTAATATAATTAATAAATATCTAATGATATTTTATAATAATTAAATTTATATTAATATAATTAATAATTATTTTTTAATTTATTTTTAAAATATATTTTATTATATATTTGGAATATACCATTAAAATTAACTAAAGAAACCATTAAAATAAAAAAAATTCTGCTATCTACACATTTTTATATAAAAGATATATATAGATTGTCCATAATGTATTTTTAATAAATTTTGAAAAATATTAACCCATTTGTTTGTAGTTTTAAATGTAAACTACTATTATTTTTATATTTTATTTTCTGTGATTTTTTAACAAATTTATAATGAAAATCTTATTAGATTAATTAATATCAATAACTTAAGTTTTAAAAAATTGTACTAATTCAATTTTGGTTTATAATTTAATATAAATACTATTTTTAATACAATATAATTTTTTAACGTCTTCTTTAAAAATTAAAAATGTAATAAACATACTATAACATATTTATAAATCATGTGTAATAATTAAACTAAACATATTTAAAAATCACTTGCTTACAATTTTAAACTAACTTAAACATAAACGTAATTTCAAATTTAAATGTACATTAATTTTTTTAAATTTTAAAAAATTCAACTAAAAATATAACCATATTACTTTATATATTAATTTTTGATAAATTTACATTTACTGTGGCTTTTTATATTTTAATTCCAAAAATCACCTACAACTTTTTATTTACCAAAATGTCTTACCATGTCATAAAAAATAATAGTTTTAAAAATAACATATCTGAAATAGAAAATTCACGGAATTGCGAATTTTTTTATTTATTTTTGTTTTCAAAAAGTAACATAAAATGTTATTTACGATGTCGATAAAATACTCATTGATTATTTTTTTTCATAAAAATAACTTTTTATAATGAGTTACAATAAAATAAAACAAGTTAACATATATTTTCTTAGCAAAAATTTACTTTTAGTATACTACATAATAACTTTTTAAATAATAGTTTTAATACATTTTTTGGTCACTCATATAATTTACATGTGAATAATAATAGTTTTTATTAATCAAACAAAAAAAAAATACTTAGAAGTTACATTCGAATTATAATAAAATACACATTTTAGTCTCTTAACATTAATTTTTGTTGACCAAATTAAAAAGTATTTGTTATACTTTATTGTAAAAGCTTGAAGGCAACATAAATTTATTTTAAATAATAAGACATCATAATATAACATAAAAATGACTGATTATTATCTTAAGGTAATAAATTTTATACAAAAGTAGTTTTGGAGGTAACTAAAATGTATATGAAATAATTTGGTCTAAAAATGAATTGATATATTATCAGAATCGTAAGTGACCAAAATGTTACTTTAGTTTTAAAAACCTAAAAAAAATTGAAAATTTGGAATTCCGTAAACTTTTCCATTTTATGTATATTATTTTAAAATTCTGATATTTTTTTATGACGTAACAATGTACTTTTGTAAATAAAAATTTGTAGGTGATTTTTGTAATTATTTTATATTACTATATATAAATCCTAAAATTGGCATATTTTATAAAAATATTTTTTTATTTAAAAGATCATTTTTACTTTCCCTTTCTTGTGATTTTCGGAATATCACTTTCTCTTTCTTGTGATTTTCAGAATATCACTTTTTCATTATTGTGATTTTCGGAATATTTAGATTCCTTATTTAGCTTAATTTTATCACAATATGATTATAAAGGCAAGATGTTTCTTGTTTATTTAAATCAAATATTCTGTACTTACTCACAATTGTTTCTAAAATATTTGACTTTAAATTTTCGTGCAGCTCAAGATATTAAAATTTTGGAAACTGAATCTTTGATATAATTAATTATTATTTATATCTTGAGAATTTTGATCCGACACATGTATTAACTGTCCCCACCAAGATCATATCTGTCGGATCAGTATCTTCTAAAAAAGACAATTCTTCATCAATCAAGAATATCTTCAAATATTCTTGTCTTTATTAGGAGATTCTTTCTCAGCCTTTATGAGCTCGAAATGGACTCTATAAATAGGTCTCTAAGACATTGAGAAAAAGTGAACTCGTTGGTGCATAATTTGTGAGTGTATTATAATATTTGTGAGAGTTCCTTATTTGTATTCAAGATCATAGTATTCACGTGATCATGTAGAAAAATGAGTGTTTAGTTTTTGTGGTGAGTTTATACCACGTTCATGAGTGAATACACATTGTAATTTGAACACAACTTTTATAGTCTTTGGGAGAGGATTTTTACAAGTCTTGCGTCGGGAGGATGCAAGCACTCGCTGGCCATTGAAGGGAGTTCAAGAGATTGAACATTTCAATCAAGATCAGATTAGTGAAGAGAAGTACAACAAAGTTGTGGCAAATATCAAGAGGGAGTCTTGTTTTGTTTAAGTCAATATTTTGTACTTGTTATATTAATTGGTTTTATTATCTGGGCGTGGCCCCAACGAGTAGGTTATCCGAAAAAGTTTATGAACCTTGTAAAAATTCGTTGTGTTCTTTATTGTTTTTGCATTGCCTTTTTACTGTATTCAGTTTTTGTCGTGACAAGTTCGGATTCTGTCCTCACAGAACTGAAATCTGTTTAAACATTTAATTACCATTCCGCACTTTAATTAATTCACATGGTTTAATTAATTTAGTAATTACTAAAAACTAAATTTCACTAAAAAAAAAATTCTTAATTTTTTTATTTATTAAAAACAATAAAAATCATCCCTAAATTAGAGATCCATATTAAACTAGCTCTAGAATTAATATAAAAGTTTTATATTTCATACTTTTCAAGAAATAATAGGATTTGAGATAAATTTCGTTGTGAATAATACTTCATTTCTTTTCGTAAAATTGAATGTCAAATTCACTAATATCCTTCCCATATCAAGTAATCATCATATTCGAATTCCTTTCACACTTTCTCCTTTACACAAATTCTTCCTCGTACTAAACACACTCCTTCAATCCAACAAAAGTCAAAAGCACCAAATAGTGTGAGACCAAGTAGTAGTAATGGTATCTCTTTCTTTTCTTCTCTTCTCTTCTCTTCGGTTAGGGTTTGTCAAGTATAAAAGCCAGAAACTATAATCACACTCGCTCGATCAATTCTATATATTATTTGGGTCCAAAGATTTCTCAGAAAATATATTAAAAAAAATCTTATTAGTAGCAAAGGAAGACCAAAGACATAAGGAATAAACAATAAAAGAAAAGTAAAAGAAGTAAAGAGAGTGGACAAGCAGACTTTTGTTGTAGGTACATAATAACATGTATATATATTAGTTAAAGTCCAAAACAAAACACAGCAAGATTTTGCAACAAGATGCGCCTGACAATTAATAATTTTGGGGAGAGCATTTGCCTTTTTCCCATGGCTTCATTTGACCCACACGTTCTTGTCTCCGCCTCAACTGCAACGTGCTTTGCCATTTCATCGGCCCCTTTTTTATTTATATGTATAAATTTTTAACCAAAAATAAAAATAAAAGACCAACCAACAACAGGAATCCTATGCTTCATTTTCATACACCATAATCATACCTATATTTTTCAATCTAATAATAAAGACTCATGTCGTATAGTACGTATTACTTATACTTAGCTAAATTTACACATACATATATATGTTGTTTGATCTTGTTTTGTTTGTGTCATTTTAAAAAAATTGGGACAGTTTTTCCTTAGTTGGCAATTGAATGAGGCGTTTTGTTTATTTATTTTATTTTATATATATAATTAATAATATGGGATCTAATGATTGCATTGTATCTCCAATTAAGGGAAAACTGTCCCACTAATTGCAATGAGAAAATAGTTTAGTGGGAAGCACAATAATATACGGTAGAAGACTTGGGACAGTTGTTTTATGCGGTTTGGACCAATTGATTCTTTATTCTTTTTTTTTTTAAAAAAAAAACAAAAAACAAAACATTTTTTCTTAAGAAAAAAGAGTCATGTATATGCCAAAAAAAGTTGGCATTCTCAAATGACACTATCTATATATGGTATAATAACTCGAACCTAAGATCACTTTCACAAAGAAAGACCTCAAGTGGCTTGGCTTGGCTTACAACAAGTGGTGTTGACCCTCTATTTATTTTTATTTTGGAACATATTTTGAGCCAATGTTGTTAGTTTAAAAAACACCCTTTGTGATGAAAAGGTATGGGAGCCAATTAGATGCTCTCTACATCACAATATTCAATTTTTGAGGCTTTGGTCATTTGGGGACCGTTTGAAAGATAGCTTTTATTTTCTGCTAAGTTTGATAGAAGTAAATGCTTCACGTGAAAATATTTGACTAACATAAGAAATAAATATAAAAATATATATGTTATATGGGGGTAGATTTTGTTTGATGGTTTTTATAGTCCAAAATCTTTTGATTCTTGTCGAAGATATACACACCGTCCCCACAGCATTGAAGGGAATCAACAATTCGGTGGTGTTTGGCTCCGTTTGATTTCAATTCCCCTGCTGGCTTGTCTCCACCCTTCATTAACTATTATTCACCTTATAGTTATAACCTATATATATATATATAAAAGAGTGTAGCTTTGCTAGTTGGAGGTTTTTGGCATGTTTCGGTGGATGTAACAACTTTTTTTTTAGCTGAATTGAAACTGTACTGTAGTAATTGAACGGTAGATTGTTTTAGTAAATAAATATCATTAAAAAAATTGTAGTTTTAGTGAAAGAGTCAAGAGTAATGTTAAGGATATTAACTTAATAATCAATGTCATCAAGTAGAACTGAATCGAACCGGTGGCCGGTGATAGTAGCAAATGATGACTGCTCTCTTTTGGGTCATTCAAGATTCAAAGTGAAGTTAATTTTTTATTTTTTATTTTAGGATCTATTATTCTTAAGTTAAAATAATTCCTAGTGCTTGATAAACTCTCTTAATAGTTATTAGGAAAGTATGAGATAGGTTCTTTAATTCATGAAATAATACTAAATTGGAAGTGTGAGGACACCAAGCAAAAAAAAAAAAAAGAATCATTTTTATTATTTATAAAGCAAAATAATATTATTTGTATTGTTTATAATAAAAATATAAGAATTTTTTTTAAATATATGGTTTTTTAAATATGTAGATAACATAAATTTTTTGTTTTAATAATTTTTTTTTAAAAACTAACTAAAAATAGATATTTATTAATTATATTAATATAAATTCAAATATTTCAAAATATCATTATTATATTAATATTTAATATAAGACTACATACATAATAATTATATTAATATAAATTTAAATTCATATTCAAATGTTATAAAATATCATTATTATAATAATATATATAATACCTAGATATTTAATAATTATATTAATATAAATTTAAATATTGTAAAATAACATTATAATAATAATATATAATACATAATCTTAATTTTTATTAAAAAATTATCATATTATATATATAAAATCATAAACAATATTTTTGTTTAATTTTTTATTTAGTATATTTATATCATTTTTTATATATAATAATATTTATTTATTTGACAATCACAAAATTTAATAAATACAATGATTAGATTCTATAAAGAAAATTAAGCAAACATACATGGTTCATTATTTGTATCTAGTAATGTATACAAATATGACTTTATCATATTACTAACTTTCTCATATTAAAGTTTGGAAAAAAAATCATATAATATACGATATTTTAAATAATTAAGTTTCAAGTTTTACAATTTAACTATACAAAATCTATGACTTATTAATTTATACATTTATATAGAGATTTAAGAAACATATATTTACAATAAAAAAAATCATAAAACATTGCCAAATTAAAATTCTCATATAAATAAGGGTTTATACCTTTTTAGACTCTGTGTTTTTTTTCATTACCTGTTTTGATATTGTATTTTGACAAATTATTTTTTAGACCCTATGTTTTGTAAAATAGTTAAAATAGAACCCTAAATTTGATTTTGTTCAATGTTTTCTCAACTAAAATTATAAATAATTTACCAAACTAACAATTCAGAATAAAAATAAATTTATTCTGCTTAAAAATTGTGTTGTTTTTCTTCATCAAAATTGAATTTAGGATCTATTTTAACTATTTTATAAAATATAGAGTCCAAAAAATAATTTGTCAAAATACAAAGTTAAAACAGATAATGAGACAAAATAAAGATCCAAAAATAGATAAACCCTATAAATAATTAAATGGCAAAAAAAAAAGCATATAATTTCCACTAAAAAAATTGCTGAGTTATTTTGTTATTTCTTTTGTTCTATCAAAATTTTGAATTTTAATAACTATTTCAAAAGAAGACAGAATATTGAGCCTCTGTTAACTGATTCTGTGACTGTGATTTAATCAAATAATTTTTAAAATAGAGTTGAGAGTGATGTGATTTTTTTTAAATAATCCTGGACTGTATGTAAGTCCACTTGCGACTTGCGTCCATTAATAAAAGAAGTTCAAAGTCGATTGATTGATTATTCATAAAACTTTCATTATTATCGATTTAATTATTTTTCATATATAGTAAGTAGAAAAGTTTCCATAATTTTTTTTTATTTTAAAAAAAAAGTGCAGGCCTAGAGGAGAGGGGAGTAGAGTGAGTAGAAGGTTACAATACAATACGACGTAGTATGAGAGAGTTGATTGATAGTGTAAGCGACGATGCTCCATCCAATAATGCGAATATTCAAAAAAGGACAAGAGGACCCCCAATTCAACTCTCCTCCTCAGCCCTTTTGGAAGAGCGTGTTTTCCCATTCACGTGGTTGATCTGGTGCCACCTCCACCGACTATCTGGCCATATACAATTTGGGTCCCACCTCCAAACCCTATTCATCTCATTTTTCTTCTTTCCTTTTCTTTTTACCCCTGGCGCGTGCCCACGCGCCACTCTTATCAAACAAAACAATCCTCTGTTCTCTGTTCTGTTCTGCTCTTTTTTTCACACCTTAAAAAACTTGAAACCTTTTTAAAAAGTTTTTATTAATTTTTTTAATAATTAATTTAATTATACGTTGGCGCTGTTGCTGTCAGTGTCAGGTGTCAATCTAAAATCTTACAGCAACAACAAAAGAGTCCGAGTCCCTTATTTCCTTCCTTCTCTCTCGTATGGTCTCTGGGTCGTCGTCTTCTCCTTCTTCTTCTTCATCTTCGTAAAACTTGTTCACCCAAGTTATACAAAACTGTGTTTATATAAGGGTACTTTTCGTTTCTTACCATAACTAGCTCACTAGAACAAAAAACCCCATTTAAATTCTTACCCTTTTAGAACCCCACCATTACTATTGAACCAAAAGAGAGAGAAACAAGCTTTCTTTTGGTTATATATGATTTTCTCAATTGGGTTCTGACCCTTTTCAGCTCTCTCCCGATTCACACACTGGGATTTGTTTATTGGGTTTTTGAGTTGATATTGGTGAAGAATTTTTGGATTCAATGTCGGGTTTGTATGCTCAGAATTTCTCATCAGCTACGGGTACAGCTACAGCCAGAGCTCTTTCACCACATATAAGAACCCCACCTGATGTCGATAGGTGATTTCTCTACTTCATGATGATTAAGATGCATCCTGTGGTTGTTGATTTTTCACTTTCCCCCACCTTCCATTCTTTTCCTTTTGTTTAGTGTATAGGCGTGTGTAGATGGATGTATGTTTATATATAATACCTATTTCTTTGATTGGTTTCTCTTCTTTTCTAGTCAGTACTTGACAGAACTTTTAACAGAGCGCCAGAAGCTTGGTCCGTTTGTTCAAGTTCTTCCCATATGTAGTCGACTCTTGAATCAAGGTTGGGATTTTTCTGATTCAGATCACCTTTTTTTTTAGGATATTCGTATAATTGTAATTTCATTTGATTGATTAGTGAATTTCTTTGATATAATTCTTAATTGTAGCTGTTGGTGGGTTATAATTGCTTTGCACATCAATTTGGGAAGAGGTTCCATCACTCTGATGTGTTTATTTATATTGCCTTCAGTAGAGACGAGTTGACACTACCTAGCCATGATTACTAGTTAATTACTAAGCATACATATATACTAAGTAAATTTGATCTGTTTTGTTTGATAAAAAAACTGAAAAAATTATTGCCAATCAATGTCTGAGGAGTTTATTTTCATCGAATAAATAGAGTAATGAGAAAGGAAAAATAAATAAAAAGGAAGCATATTCAATGATAATTTGCCGTGAAGGCATGGAGACTAGGTGAGCACAACACAACATATATTAGGATTAGGAAACATCTGTATGTCTACCACTTTAAGTAGAGTTCATTTTAGCTAATGCTATCAGCTAATTAAGAACACTTTTTAACGGCAAGGACGGAGTATTTTTAACAGCGAGGACGGAGTGGGCTAAGGTAGAGGTCTTGGGTTCGAGACCTGGTGTTGTCATTTTTTTTAGTCTAATTGGCCCATCTAAATTAATGTATAAAAATAACTCTTTTTCCCCATTTTGAAGTTGACTTGGATATGCCATATTCTTGTATGTCATGAACTGTTCATCTTCAGTTATTTCCATTTTCTATATGTCTTTATTGTTATCCAAGTATTTTGGCACTTTATGGAGAAAATGGTTTCGTAAACCAGTTTCTCAATGTTCAATCGTTAATTAATCGAATATTTATAACCTTCTGTACTCCTTTCTTTTGATAGAAATATTGCGAGTTTCTGGGATGATCCCCAACCAAGGGCTTAACGACTATGACAGAATGCAACGTGGAAGCCCTAGTCCTGTTGCTTCTTCAGACTTATTGCCAAATTACAGGGGAACGAGCATTAGTAGCTGGCATGGGCTGTCCCAGGATGTAAGTACTGAAAACCTCAATGTTCCCTATAAAGTGTCAATATACAATGTTTCATTGAACTTTGGAGTAAGTGTTGGAACATTTGTAGTTGACACTCTAGCATCCTCATCCTAAGTCTTATTTCCCATTTATTTTTTAAAGGTAAAAGAAAATGCTTTCTGTTTACCCCCCTTTTACCTAACAATTTGTATAGATAGATTTTCTGATGGTTCCCTACTAAATTCAATATATGTTAAAGATTACATCCTTCATTAGGTGTGAGGCATAGCTCGCCAAGCGATACATTTTGTCAGTGGTGAGAACCGATTTACCTGCTTAATAATTAGTTTGATATTTGATTCTGCAAATGTCCATCGCTGGAGTAGTTGGTTATATCTAGGATTAGATTTCCTCCATTAATTAAATGGATTATCCTGCAATTGGTCTCCTATTTGGTCTATGTTCATCATTATTGGCATTTCTTCACTCTGCTACCGTTTGTTGTCTTTGATTTTGGCCACATACATGCTAAGAAGTTTGTTTCATTATGCGACAGAGACTAAGTGGACAACAAGGAATGAACATGGAGTGGCAAACAACCCCACCAAGCCCAAGTTCCTACACTGTGAAGAGGATATTGCGGTTAGATATTCCTGTAGATAACTTCCCAAATGTAAGTCATGTATGTAATCCGAGAGTGCAACATGTGACACTGACCTCTTAAATTGTTCTATTTTATATGCTTGAAGGACAAATAATTTTTTTGAAATTGTTGGTATATTATTAGATAAGATGAATAGGTCCTTCAATTATCTTTAATGGTACTAAAACTGCTATATCTATAGTTCAATTTTGTAGGCCGACTTTTGGGTCCTAGAGGCAATTCTCTAAAGCGAGTGGAAGCATCCACAGGTTGCCGAGTTTATATTAGAGGAAAAGGTTCAATAAAAGATCCAGACAAGGTGAAAAAAAAAACAATCATCCAGAACATTTTTTCTGTACATAAACTGAATTGAACTCCGCTACAAAATCAATTAGTGGTGGCTGTTTTTTTTGTTTTTACATGCCAAATTGTTGCCCTTGTTTTTCTGCTTTCCATGTTCCATTTATAATTTTTTTTAATTATCTTTATTTCTTTTAAATCTTTTGGAACCTGTTCAGGTTTTTTCAACTCTGTTGACATGAGTTTTATTTTTGTCTTTAAAGGAGGAGTCCTTAAGAGGAAGACCAGGCTATGAGCATCTGAATGAGCCATTGCATGTTTTGATTGAAGCTGAATTACCAGCCAATGTTGTCGAATTACGGTTGAGACAAGCTCAAGAAATCATCGAAGAACTTCTCAAACCTGTGGTATGTCTCAATTTTTCAGTATGGTTATTTACATATTGCAAGACCACCACCTTTCTGTGGTCCAAAAAATTTCTTGATAATGTTGCTTAATATTTACCATCTATCTTGTTCCTTCTTTTTATGACCTCTCATTGGTTTATATAATAAGTTTTTCCTTGTTGTCAATTACACACAATATATAGTTGTCAATTACACTCAATATATAGCTGGCATCTCAACTTGATTCTCTCAAAGTAGAACAAATTTTATGTCAGCCTGACATTTTTTTTTAAAAAAAAATCTGTATGTTTGTATGTGAGCATCACTCAGCCTTCTTTTTCAGATTACTTAGTTTCATATTTCAATTTCAGGATGAATCACAAGACTTTTATAAGAGGCAACAATTGAGAGAACTAGCCATGCTAAATTCCAACTTGAGAGAAGAGAGCCCTCGACCAAGTGGTAGTGTCTCTCCCTTGATAACTTCGAGTGGGATGAAGCGTGCTAAAACGGATTTGTAAAGTCATTCAAATCGATCTCATTGGTTCATCCAATGCACAGCTCCAACATTCTTACCTTGACATATGACCCTTGTTGTATATCAAATCTGCATAGCAGCAAAAGGAGAAGAGAGCACCGTGATGAGTACTGGAATGGTGAGCTTCATTAAGTGAAGGTTGTCCTTTGGTAACATTAACATATAAGATTTACGAGGGAAAGGAGAAATTTGTTTGTTACAGCTATTGTGGTTAAAGTGGTTGTGTTTAAAGAAATATAAAGTTTATGCATGTTGGAACATTATTTTCTTAGACTTTACCTCATCCAATGTTGAGTACATATATGAATTCTTTAATATAATGTATTTTTTAATGTTTCGTTTGATGGCAGTTCTCACTTGAAATAGTCTGCACTTTGGTTTTCAATGAGTTTAAATCATAACCGTTTGTATTACAAACACAGAAGCTCTATCAGAAATTGAAGTGATTTGAAATTGATGTCTTGATTTCGGTTAAGGTAAAACTATATTGAATGTCAATTTTTATTTGGTCACATGGTATATGGTATTTGCTGCATAATGTTGTATTTAATTGTATTCTATTATAACACTCTTCGATTTGGCATTCTATAGTATTATGCTCTCTAGCACAAATTATATTGTCTTGTATTACTTATTAATTTTTCACACTCAAATTTTACTCATAATTCATTTTTCTCTCTTCTAAACATTTATCTTCCATGATTGTCTATCTTCTTTAACATCAATTTTATTAAACTCACTTTTTTTTATCCTGTTTTTCCTCTCCCTATTTTGACTCTCTTGTATTTAAGACATTAAGGTTTGGTCAAAGTAGGTTAGGGGTGAGGATGTGGAAGATTTTGGGAGATAATCAGAATGAGGATAAGGTTGGTGTTAGTGTTAAGTTGTCGTTTGAATTGTGGTTATCTTAGGGTAAAGTTGGTGGCAAAGATGAGTGAGGTCTAGATAGAGGGTTGGTGTTAGGGTTGGGGTGAGATTGGGTCAAGGGGAGTTTTTATCATAAATAGCGTCATTGTATTTCAAAGGCCTCTAAAGAGGTTCAAAGTTTACAAAAGGGTACAAAATATAAGCCTAAGCTATAGGAGGGGAAGAAAAAGAGATGTCTCAGAATAGGCAAAGAGAAGAACCACTTAACCATATAGTCCACCATGATAATGTCAAAATTGATCTTAATCCATCTTTCAATAAGATTCTTTCACTTATCTAAAGCTTTAGGGTCGACAACTTGGCCTGGCAACAAGACAATTTGGAAGCCGGAATAAAAGGATTTGATCGTCTGTAAGGCTTGAAAGACTTTGGGCGCCTTGTTATGATAAATCAATTCATTTTGAGCCTTCCAAATGTGATCAAATGTGATTGATGAGAGGACACCTTGTTGGCATCAATATTGAGAGATTGAAGATGCCATGTAGTGTTGAACTAATCTTAACAGCTAGAAATAACCCTTACCCTTGTGCGAAATCACAACAGGTTCATATGATCACTAATAAAGTGGAAGATTATGCCTTTCATATTTCATATCATAGATTTCACTTGTCGAGGAGCACGACACTGAGCTTGAGGAAGATAGGCTGATTTAGTTGAGAAATTTTCGTCAATGATAAATTAGTGTTATAGAAATATCATTTCAGGGATGTATAATAGAAAATATCATTATAGATTGGAAATTTTGAAAATTTTATAGAAATTATAAATAAATTCTTAAAATAAAATTATAAAAATTGTGTATGTAACGTTTTTCTTGGTTTTAACTTTTTTTTTTTGGATAACTTTAATGAAATATTTCAAATATTAAACAGAATATACTTTTAAAACTAATTAAAAATAAATATTTATTAATTATATTAATATAAATTCAAATATTATAATATATTATTATTATAATAATATTTAATATAAGACTAAATATTTATTATAATCATGTTAATATAAGTTCAAATGTTATAATAATACTTAATACAAGATTAGATGTTTACTGATTATATTAATATAAATTCTTATAAAATATCATTATTATTATATTTAATAGCTATATTAATATAACTCAAATGCTATAAAATATTATTATAATAATAATAGATAATCCTAATTTTATATTTGTTGACTGTCTTTTTCGCTATCAATTTAATCTAAGAACTTGACAGAAATTAGAAGAAAATGACACGAAGATTTTATGTGGTTCAGGCTATAAAAAAAATCATAGTCCACGAGTCTTTGATATTAGTGAGTTAGAAGTTTGTTTGAGCAAGCTTCAATGGAGTATCAGACAGCGTATATATTGCTCTAAGTTTACAATGCTTTAACTAGCCAACAAATTTGAACCATTTACAAGGAAATACCTCAGCCCTATTTTTAGAGGCCTGAGTCATTAATGCCCTTAATGAACACTTAATACACATTCTTTCATTATTTGGGGAGTAAACTGCTAATTAATTACATATGGATGTACTAGCAAAGACCATGGGCCCAAGAGAATTGCACGGGGCATATTTGCAGAAAGCTGCCCACTAACTTCATGGGGAATAGGTATTTGACCATGTCAAGATACGACCCATGTTCGCCCAGGTCAGGCGGCGTTGTGGGAAATGCCAATTGTTGAGGGTACGAACAACACCACTAATCGAGGCTCACCAAAAGTTGCCAGATGATCTGGTGGGACATAGTTGCAGCGAGTGACACCTGACAACAACTCTAGGTTTGAGGACAAGAATCCCAACCCTGAGAGATTGACGAATGAAGAGAGCGATGACCATCTGAATGGTCCTCGGGCATGGCTTCACTTGGAGACATCCATCGTGGAGATGGGTCACTGGACGTGGCCTCGCCTTGAGACATCCGTGTCTCGAGGACATACCTCGGGGCGTGGCCTCACTTGGAAGCACCCATTCCTTGGGGATGGGTCTCTGGACGTGGCCTCGCCTTGAGACATCCGCCCCTCGAGAACAAACTTCAAGGCGTGGCCTCACTTGGAGACATCCGCGTTCGGCCAGACCATAGTACGAAACTTCATTAGCGCTCGAGGAGCTTAATTACTCCTCTAACGAATGACACGTGTCTTTTGGTGAAAACACAGACAACATTTGCCCCCCAAGTCTTCACTTGTCTTCGGACAATGGAGACTATATTGAGATGAGTAATTTGAAAGGTCTTTTGGAGGAAATGCTTGGGCTCTTCATGGTGTCACTCCTGGAAAAGGTAGGGCCACGTGTCAACTCCCTATTGTCGGGCCCATCAATCTCTTTCTTACACTGGATCTTGCGCTACATTAACTGATGCAATAGAGATCCAGAGAAATGCAACTCCTCAACTAAGAAAAATTGTTTGAAAAGGGCTTCCTTCACTCTGTTTATCAAACCGAGCTCCTTAAACTTGTCCTTAGTTGTACTCATATGAGCACTACCCCTATAGGTTACCCGACTTGAGAAGTGATCAGTCAAGGGTTAAAGGAACTTCGACATCTGCAACAAAAAAAAAAATCCCCATATAACCTTAAATATGCATATTTTCTAACATCTGACCACCTCTATCGAGCATCAATCGAACCCCCATCGAACCAGAACTTGATTCTATATTACTATACAATGTTTTCGAAAACTATCGAGTGACCATCGAACCCATGGAGCAATGATCTGAGACCCTTTATGACCTAGCCTATCGAACCCCATCAAACATGATTCTAACCACAATCGAATATTACTATACAATGTTTTTTGTCAAACCCCATCAAACCACTTTGACCTAACCCATCGAACCCCATTGAGCATGCATCGAATCCAATCAAGCAATAACCTGAAATCTTGTATGGCCTAACCTATCAAACCCCATCGAGCATACATCGAACCACCATCGAGCAACATCAGACAACCCAGAAAATTTCCAGAAATTACTTTCAACATACCCACACTAGTCCAAAACTAGAAGAAAAAAAACATACGTACAATCCTATAATCTAACACTACAAACAAATTCAAACAAATGAAAATTAAGAGATAAATAATGGTTACCTTTGTTTTTGAATTTTTGGGTAAGAGCTCCTCAGTGGGTCGGTCGGTCCGATGATACGAGATCGAGAAGGAGACAGTTGAAAGGAGAGGCCCTGGGTTTTGGTCGAGATTAAAAGGCGAGAGGGAAGGGTCGTGGGTTGGGGTGATGCGAGAATGACAGTCCGAGCATCTGAGGAAGAAATCGAGGGAGGAGGTGAGAGGGAGGATGTGCGACAACGATGAATGGAATCGAGAGGGAGGAGGCGACAATAGAGAGTGGGTCGTGGGTAGGTTGCAGAGGGGGGGGGGGGGGGATGAAGTGAGAGAAAAAGTGAGAGAGTGGGAGAGAGAATAGAGACGGAAAGTTTTTTTTTTTGGGGGGGCAGTTATTTTCATTTCTTTTTCTTAATTTAAGAGAAGTTTATTTATTTGTGTCTTCAACTTTGTGCCTTTTATATATGCTTTTCTTTGGACATCGAATTGGGCTTCTCAATTTTCCTTTCACACTTTCATTTCCATCATTTTTGCTCCAAATCTAAAAATTAACACAAAAATCAAAGCAAATACAATATTTTCAACTCAAATAATTTTACAATTAGAAACATGATAATAAGTAATATAAATTGATATAATATACACAATTAAAGTGTAATGTCCTACTAATCCAGAACTGTTACACTGTGTGTTTAAAATAGTGCTTAACTTGCTAAATGAGTCATTTAAACTTAAACATGTGATTTAGATTAATAAATAGGTTAGGTACTAAATTTTTTGGCCAAACGAGTAGTAATTTTCATTAAAAGAGTTTAGAAAGTACATGGGAACCCAAAAAGAGTTTATATAAACTGTTGCAAGACAAACAAATACAAAGTAGCTGTCCTAAGTAGCAAAATAATCGACATATCTAGATCCTCAGAAAATATCTCGATCGTGGTGACCGAGCAGGCCGCATATGTACACAATGCCCCCGAAGCTCTCCAACTCATGGCTGGTCCAACTTTTCCTTGTCCTTACCTACACCACGTAGCACTCGTGAGGCAAAGCTCAGCAATAAAACACAGATAATAACATAAACAAATATTCAACATATTTCAAATCATAAATATCATGCATAATAGTTATAACCAATACTCAAGCAGGCATCCAATCCATTTAAGTGGTCATAGGGCCACACAAGCGCATGCCACGCTTTTAATTTTAAACGACTATAGAGTCGTACAAGCGTATATCACACTTCTACCTTTCAAGCGACTATACAACCGCACAAGTGTGTATTGCACTTTCAGATACAAACATATATGCATTTTAGACATAATAGAACCATGTATAGCACATTTATTCATGTTAAACAAACATACCAAGTGTGGATATAACCACATTCAATAATTGGGGCTCATGCCCTAGTGCAATTTTCTTACCTCAAGTCCTGAGCAATTTAGTATAACAACCCTGAGTGCGATCCTTTCCTCTCGAGCCTAGCAGTACACCCTAGTCACAACATATCAAGGAATATCCATTAAGAATTGAATCAATAAAGGGTTTCAAGACCAAGACCAAGCCCTAGCCCCCAAGATCTAGAGTTCTACTAAACTGGGTAGTATAATCATTCCTGAGCCTTCTGACTAGTTTCCTAAAACCATAGCCCTCAAATTCAAACTTTCCCATTTAGTATCGCAACCCCACACTAGGCCGAGAGGCCAGCCTAAATTCTTAGGCAATTTGTGTCGTAGCGCGTAACTTGGCAAAGAGCTAACTTACAATTTCCTCACATTTTGCGTCGCGACGTTGCCCACTAAGGGCCGCGATGCCAAGGTGGTTCGAGGAACGCTCTAGCCTCGAGAGCCTTCTAGTGGGCCGCGATGCTCTTGCCAAGCGCCACCTCGAAACCCAGAATTCTCTACAATTTTTCAAAAATTGCAAACTCTCCAAAACCCAACCAAAACAACAACCCAACCAGAATTGACCCCCAAACACAGGCCCAGTAACTCAGATACACAATAAGTAACAACCCATAGCCTCTATAACATCCCCAAACACAAAAAAATCAAGAACTCTTTATGAACTCAAAAAGAAAAACCCAAAACTTACATAAATTTACAGAGAAAAGCTTATCCCTGATACCAACGAGTTTCCCAGTTGAATTCCCACACTAAGCAACCTCTAATCCCCTAAGAGCAAGCTTTAAATCCCACCAAGGATTGCTTCCAAGATTGAAGTTCACAATTCTCCTCAAAAGCTTAAGAGAACACTTTGTGAGAGAGAGAGAGAGAGAGAGAGAGAGAGAGAGAGAGAGAGAGAGAGAGAGAGAGAGAGAGAGAGAGAGAGAATCTGAGCTAATCAGCTCAGTCCTTGGCCTAATCCAACATAATGGTCTCAAAAAGACCAAAATACCCTTGGCCCACAAGTCTTTCTCAAAGCCTCTCAAGGGCAAAAATGTCGATTACCACAAATTCCCCACTAAACCTCAAAATATAAATATTTTCCCCAAATATAACTCATACTCCAATGAGTATCGGTAATTCACCAAATTACCAAAATACCCATAGGCTCACCCCAAGCCAAGTATTTATCCCATTTGTGACTTTACCACTACTTTGCTCAAAATGACTGACTTCTACTGAATATCTCAAATATATCCACATAATAATGTGGTCTCAAACATATAACACATATAATTATAATTATACCCCCAACTGGTCAAAATTACAAATATACTCATTTTTAACAAAAGTGAGCTTTAAGCACATTTAATACACTTAACACATGCATAGTCACTCATATTATAATATAACTCTTATAATTCACATAATCACATAATTATTCAATAATATCACATAGTATCACATAGAATTCCAATAATATCCTCTTGACACCCTAATCAAGGCACTAATCCTTTTAGGAATTTTTGGACGTTACATAAAGACTCAAAATATGCAAATTTTAACATAACTCACATATATACTCCCAATTAAAAATTTGGGCGGCACAACCCCTAATGTTACTTTTTTTTGCAACTGAGCACTTTTGGCTGTTAAGTGCCAACAAAGACACACACATCAACACTCTATTGTGCCACGTGTTAAATATACAATTAATTATTTAAAAAATATTTTCAAAATAAATTTAATATATTAAAAATTTGAAAATTTGAAAATTAATTAAAATCTTATTAATTAATTTTAAATTAAAGAATAAACAAATTCAAAGAAAAAAATGTTGGGAATTTATGGTTTTACACTTTCTTAATCAACAATGCAAATATGAATAGTTCAATATTACAAACCCTAGATGTTAGTCAAGAACCTTATTCAAAGTATGAATGCAAATATTGATAATCAAAGAACCATATTCATAATATGAATGCAAATCTTAATAATAAATGATTATAAGATGAACTTAGAAACATTTAGTCATCAATACTAACAACATAAACACAACAAAATGACACAAATATAAAGTTAGGGTTTAGAGAGAAACAACCTTTTGTTTTGAGCAACTTGAAGCTTCAAACTTATGGAACATCTAAGGCTTATACACAATAAGTATATTGTTGTCCAAAATCTCCATTTCAAACATTCCCTTATTGCTTGAAGCTTCAACAAAGTGGAATGAAAAGTGAGATTAAACAAGTCTTGAAACTCATACAAGTCAAGCAATGCTTGATGAGTTTTTGGAGAAAATGAATGTTCTTTGAGAGGAAGAAAGAGAGAGAGAGAGGTTAGAGAGAGAGAGAGAGAGAGTTGAAAAATGTGATCAAGGCTTTTTAAATCTAATAACCCGTATTTAAAGTGTAGGCACCATCATTAAATCTAACCAATATGATTAGAGCATTTAAACACATCATTTGGAGCTAAGTCACGCATATGTACAGTCCCGTACAGACCACCCAAGCGATGCATTGCCACCCAACAAATGATGAATTGACTGCTGGGGATTTTTCCTCCTAGGCACTATTAGGCGATACATCGCCTCCCACAAGCGACGCAACGCAGATGCCTCTATTTTAACACCTCGAGCATGACCCCAAAATGTCTCCAAATTTTTGGGAATGTTTAAATACCTCATTGTATCACTTTAGACCCATAAAAATCACTTTTAGATGCCAACTACACAATCTCATGTTTTCACTTCAACTTGAGTGAAAATAATTAAGTGTTTTGCACCTCATCGTGTAAACATCTTAACCATTAGTTTTAACCAATCTCAACAGAAAATACCATTAATGTTCAATCAATACCCAAAAAATTTACGAGCAAAGTACCATTCTAGTAGGATATTCGGAAAAATTATGAGAATCCTAACAAAACCATCCAAATACACACCCCAAATTTCACAATCAAACCCATCTCAAAACCCACCATTTTTAATAGACAACTCTGACGCTTGAAATGGAATAGGGCCACCTCCAAAGGCATTGGAAATCGAACGTCGGGGATGGCAGGTTGTAAACGGCGAAGAGCACTCGAACATCGCTTTCTCTATTAAAAATTTTCTTCTTATTTTTAAGGCTTTCAATTTTTTAAATAAAATTTTCAACCCATTTAATATATTTTTAAAAAAAAAATATCTAAACGTAAAATAAATTTGAGTAAGTTATATTATCAAGGATATATTAGTCTTATTTGATAATATTTTAATCAAATTCAAGAACACACATATTTTTAATAATTTTATAAAATAAGTAATTAAAAAAACAATTTTTACAGACATATAGTCAAAAATAGGAATTAGCTTAAGAGAATGAATAAAAATAATAGACTACTTAAATGTGCCTATCACCAAAAGCAAATGGTTACTCGCCAATCAATAGTGATTTGACCACCACTGTAACATTCTGGATAACGAATACCATTTCATTGTGTATCTAAATAGTGTTAGACTTGCTAATCAATTCATTTGGACATAAACGTTAGGTTTAAAAATTTCGGACAAAGGAATATTTACTTTTATTAAAAGTTTAAGTTCGTACATGGAATCCCAAAATAAACATTTAAAAAGTTATTTACAACTAAAAAGGGTGGTTACAACACAAGCTGGCCTACGCAGCAAAGTTAGGATTTAACCCTAGTTCCTCTATGAATTCCCGGTCGTGGTGGTCGAGCAAGTTGTATATGTACATGCCACCACCGAAGCTCTCCAACTCATGGCTGATCTAGCTTCCCTTTCCCTTATCTGTACCACATAGCACCTGTGAGCCAAGGCTCAACAAGAAAACTTATATATACTCATAAGTAGATAATAGCTTATTACATAATCATAATTAGCATGCCTAGCAGTAATAACCCTACTCATGCATGCATTCAATCCAGATAAGTGACTATAGAGTCACACCGGGGCCTGTTGCCCTAGGATAAGTGACTGTAGAGTCACCTTGGGTCCCATTGCCCTATCCTCTATATAACCAGCCTTAGAGCTGGCCAAGCGTACCTGGCGCTTTATTTTCTAAGCGACCATATGGTCGGTCAAGCGTATACCACACTCCTGGATAGGCCTAACCATATTGGCCTGCGCTCAGTACGCTATAGCCACCCTTAAGTTATAATTCAAGCCTTTCAATAAGATAATACAGACAAGCATAAATCATTTAATAATTATCCAGATACAAAGCATTCAAGCATGCTCAATCAAATAATCACATGCATAATCATAAACATGCTCATTCACAGGGGCCTGAGCCCTAATCATAACCCAGGGTGTAGTTTTATTACCTTTGGTCCAAGCACTGGCTAAATAAAAATGACCCTCGAGCATGATCCCCTTCCGAGCCCTAGCGATGCCCTAGTCACAACCATAATAGAGGATATCCATTAATATCAAGTAATTAAAGGCTTCCATACCGAGTCCTAGCCTCCGGGACCTCAAATTCTACTAAACCGGGTAGTAGAATCCTTCTCGAGACCTTAGGTTTGAGTCCCCACAACTTGAAACCTCACTTGGCCATTCTTTCCCATTAGCGCCACAATGCACCCCTGAAGGGCTGCAGTGCACCCCAAAGCAGAGAGCCCTAGACTTGTTTTCACTGAACACGCACTGTAGTGCAACCCACCAGGCGCTGCAGCGCTATGGCGATTCAAAAGAACCCCAACGCCCCTGAGTTCATACGAGCTGCGACGCTCCAAGAACAACGTCGCGGCGCAACCCTACGAACCCAGATTTCCAACGTTTTTCTTCAAGCCAAATCTCTCAAAATTCATCCCAATTAACAACCAAATCCAGAATTGAGCCCTAAAACCTCAATTATACACTTAAGGCAACACAAATACACCAAAAACTATGCCAAAACCCTACTCCAATTCAAAATTCAAACCTTGAGTTCCAAAACTTAAGAACACTTAAAACTAACAATAAATTCATCAAAATAGAGTATGGGATCTTACCTCAACTGTGTAATTCGACCACTAAGCTGCTCCTAATCAAATTCCTAGCTCCAAGCCTTTAGTTCAAAGCAAAATCCTACAAAATTCAGAAAAAACTTATCTTCAACCAAGGGAAATAGAGGGAAAACGAGAGAGAGAGAGAGAGAGAGAGAGAGAGAGAGAGAGAGAGAGAGAGAGAGAGAGAGAGAGAGAGAGAGATTGCTGATTTCTCAGGGCTTCTACTAGCTTAAGTCTATCCAAGGTCAGGGAAAAGACCAAAATGCCCCTAGTCTTTACTTAGTTTTGTAATGCCCTCAAGGGAAAAATTGTCTTTTGCCACAACTTCCTGCCAATCTCTCAATTAACGCCTCACAATTTCTCAATTAATCCTAATATCCCCAAGTAATCACCAAATAACTTCCCATTAGCCAATAAATCTCGATAATGTACTAAATTATCAAAATACCCCTAGGCTTACCCCAAGCTAGGTATTTGACCACGTTGTGACAAAATCACTAACTTGCTCACTAGGACCGTCTCGTGCTGAATAACTCAAATATATCTAGATAATAATGTGGTCTCAATCATAAAACACATATATTTACAAATATACTCTCAACATGTCAAAATTATGAAAATACCATTCTAATAAGAAACAGGCCCACATGTATGCTTAATACACCTATACATTCTATAATAATCATATCATAATATAACTCACATAATCCATATAACCATGTATATAATCATAAACATGCACATAATATCCATTTATGCCCTCCTGACATGTAAGCACACTCTTTTGATGTGGGCTTTCTCGTCAGCTGTATACACATACAACGAAGATTGAACCACGTCAACTTCCTTATTAGTGGGTATTTATATATATATATATTTATTTATATTTGGTCAATTTAATAACATTTTATTATAAATTATATATATAATATTGTCCACTTCAAGACTAGCTAGTTACATTTATTTTAGTGAAAATTATATATTTGCGAAAATACTCCAAAAATATTGCAAAATTATATTTGCATTTAGTATACTTCTTCTTTATATATTAACAGTTGTTTAGTTCCCTAACTAATTTTTTAGCTGTTATGAGTTGGTTAGGTAGTTTTTTACCTTGTTCCTAATTTACCCCAGAGTTTGGGCTGTATGTATTCATTGTACAATTATTTTATTTGGTCAATATAATAAAAACATATTTTTGTTGAGACAAAAGAAAACAGAGTTTTTCCTCTAATATGGTATTAGACGACAACTAATTGGTCTCACCATTTTTTTCTCTCTCCAGCAAATGGCTCGCCCAAGAACAAGAACTTCTGTTCGTCCTCCATCTTCCACTGTCGAAGATATTGCTCCACCTCCACCCTCTTCCGGTGGCATCCCTCCCACTAGCTCAGTCGATCACACTCCATTGATTCCGTCAGGCTCCGTCAACACCAGAGTTCATCACAACCCTCAAACAAATCCAAATCTTGATAACAATGATCGTTCAGCTCATGAAGATCCCTATTTCTTAGGGTCTGGAGTTCATCCAGGTATAATCCTTACAAATCCTCTTCTCACATAACAAATTTCCAATCTTGGAGAAGAGATTTCAAGATTTCAATTGGGGCTAAAAATAAATTTGCTTTCATCAAAGGCTCTCTCCCTCAACCACCTGCATCTGACCCTCATTTTAACGCTTGGCAACGTTGCAACCAAATGGTCATGTCCTAGCTTCTTCACTCGGTTTCACCTGAGATCAAGACCAACATTATGTACCTTGAATCTGTGACAACTATGTGGAGTGAGCTCAATCATCGTTTTGATCAAGGTAATGGTCCCAAAATCTTTGAACTTCGTGAATCCCTCATTACTCTTCATCAGGGTTTCGATATTGTAAGCACTTACTTCACCAAATTGAAGGCCATTTGGGATGAAATCCAAGAGCTTCGCCCAAGATCTCCTTGCATCTGTGCAGCTTCTTTTGATAATCTTGAATAGCACAATTAAGATCAAGTGCTTCAGTTTTTGACTGGCCTCAATGACTCGTTCCATGTTGTTCATGATCAAATCTTGCTTATAGAACCCTTCCCAAATCTGTCCAAAGTTTTTTCAATGGTGGTTCAACAAGAAAGACAAAGGAAACTTGGTCCCCTGCATACTCCTGCATTGGCTGTTGCCACTCCTTTTAACAACTTTTCTTCTAGACCCAAAAAGATGCGCCCTACTTGCACACACTGCCATAAACCAGGTCATCTCAAGGAAAAATGCTTCTTTCTTCATGGCTTTCCCCCTGGTTATGGAGACAAGAAGAAACCCGACAACCCCTTCAAGTCAAACGTGAATCAAGCCACTATTATGACCTCTGAAAATATACAAAATCTGATATGTATGCTCACTCAATGGCTTCAGCAAACTCAACCTCAAGCTGAAACCACTTTACCATCAGCTTCAAACATTTTGGGTAACCTCTATTACACACCTAATGCTATTTGGTTAATTGATAGTGGTGCTACTCACCATATGTGTTTTGACAAGAATTGCTTCACTTCTTTTGATTCTATATGCCATACTTCATTTGTTACTTTACCTAATGGCACAAAAATAAAAGTTCATAGGTTTGGCTGTGTTCAAATAAATTAATATATTAGCCTAACAAATGTCATGTATGTGCCTAATTTTCAGTTTAACTTGTTCTTTGTTCCTGCTTATATTAAGCACCATCACCATGTCATATACTTCACTCATTTTAACTGTATTATTTAGGCACCAACTCAGAAGGCAACGATTGGGATAGTTAATCGAATTGGCCACCTATACTTCCTTCAACAATACAAGTCATATTTTCATTCTTGTTTTTCTGTTAATAAGACAATATCTTGTACTTCATCTGTTTAGACAAAATTTACTTGTACAGATGCTAATACTTGGCATTCAAGACTTGGCCATCCATCTAGATGGTTACTAATTCTCTTAATAAAAATATACATTTTTTTAGTTTCTCATTCTAAATCTCCTTGTCATGTTTGTCATTTAGCTAAGCAAAAAAGATTACCTTTTAATTCTGCCAATAATATAGCATCTGCACCATTTGAGCTAATTCACATAGATATATGAGGTTCATTTCACACAATAAGTATAGAAGGTTGTCTCTTTTTCTTACCATTGTTGATGATAATACTCGTTTTACTTGGATATATATGTTGAAATGCAAATCTGATGTTCAGTTCATTATTCCACAATTTTTTGCTTATATATTAACTCAATTTTCAACTAATATTAAGGCCATAAGAACTGATAATGCAAAAGAACTCAACTTCACAAAATTTTATGCCACTAAAGGCATTAAACTTTTTCATTCTTGTGTTGAAACACCACAGCAAAACTCTATGGTTGAGAGAAAACATCAACATATATTAAATGTAGCCCATGCCCTTACTTTTCAATCAAACCTATCCCTCTCTTATTGGAGTTATTTCATCAATACTGCAGTGTACTTATTAAATAGAACTCCTTCTGTTCTTCTTAAATACAAAACCTCATTTGAGTTGTTGCATCACAAACCCCCATCCTATGATCATCTAAAATTTTTTGGCTGTCTTGCATATGCTTGTACTCTTCATAGCAAGAGACACAAATTCATACCTCGTTCTCGAGATTGTATTCTTTTTGGATATCATCCAGGTATGAAAGCCTATACTTTGCTTGATATAAAATCTCAACAAATATTTCATTCTCGAGATGTCATCTTTTATGAGCATATTTTCCCTCTACAAAAATTACATTCAGATGCAGAATTAACTGAGTTTTTTTTAGATCACAATCTGAATTCTTATTCCAGCAGTGATTCAACGCCCAAAATGGTCCCTCCACTGTCAATTTCCACTAATGCACCTACTAAACATCATTCGGACAAGCTTAGGACTACAAAATCTGGCAGAAATATCAATAAACCAAGTCATCTAAATGATTATGTTTGTGAGTACTCCACTACCCATCCTCTTTCCAATTTTATTTCACATGATAGGTTCAATGCTCCATTTCGTAATGCCATTCTAAATGCATATAGTACCATTGAACCTACCTGTTTTACTCAAGCTTCTAAACTACCCGAATGGAAAAATACCATGAAAGATGAGCTTGATGCCTTAATAACCAATAATACTTGGTCTATTGTATCCCTTCCTCCTGGTCACAATGTGATTGGAAATAAATGGGTATACAAAATAAAACATAAATCAAATGGTGATATTGACAGATACAAGGCCCGTCTAGTAGCTAAATGATACAACCAACAACAAGGCATTGATTACCTTGATACTTTTGCACCTGTTGCAAAATTTAATACACTTAAGTTGTTACTTGCTCTAGCTGCCATTAAGAACTGGAAATTACACCAAATGGACATTAACAATGCTTTTCTATATGGTGATTTACATGAACAAGTCTTTATGAAGATTCCTCAAGGCTATAAGCCTTTAGGGGAACTTCCAATAAATGTTGTTTGTAAACTTAATAAGAGTTTATATGGCCTTATACAAGACTCTCGACAGTGGTACCACAAGTTAAGTACCACATTACTAAATGATGGTTTCAAACAAGCTGTTGACTGCGTTTTTAGCCAACGACGTGAGAACGTCAAATACGACAAGCCTTTAAGAGAAATAAAAACGACACAGACGGTTTAAACAAGAAAGTTAAATAACACAGGATATTTTTATAGTGGTTCAGCCCCGATTGTTGGTAATAGCCTAATCCACTTAGAGTTGTGATTTATAGATCCGTACTCAAGATCAGATGGACTGAGCCAACTGAGTTTCTTCAGTACAGATTGCAAAAATACAAGAATTCTCTCTTATTTCAGCACTTTCTCTCTCTAGAATACTCAGACCTAATTTTCTCTCTCTAGAAAAAAGAAGCAGAAGAAGCCCCTCTCTAATCCCATAAGGTCTCTATTTATAGGCTTAGGGTCATACATACGGTATCCCTTAGAACCAGGATATTTTATTATATTTATTACATTTAAATTACAAAGAAACATTCAAAATTCAAAATGTAACAAACCCCCCATTTGTGGGAAGAATGAGAGATTCCCGCACATCTTGTTGAAGTTGTTTCTGGGAATCTTGACTTAGTCTCCTCTAGCTAGTTGATCCACCTCCTACTGACCACTCATGCAAGTGTTGGTCAGACGTGCATGGTGGTAGGACATGCACTTCTCTCCTCTAACATGGCACTCTCCTCTAGCATGCCATGTTTCTCCTTGAACCAATCTCCTTGGCTTCTCACCTCGGATAGGTCCGAGGCAACCTCCTTGGCATCTCACCCCGGATAGGTCCGAGGCAACCTCCTTGAAGCATCTCACCCCGGATAGGTCCGAGGCAACCTCCTTGAAGCTTCTCACCTCGGATAGGTCCGAGGCAACCTCCTTGGCATCTCACCCCGGATAGGTCCAAGGCAACCTCCTTGAAGCTTCTCACCTCGGATAGGTCCGAGGCAACCTCCTTGGCATCTCATCCTTGGGGTCTCCTAGGACCACTTTCTTGAGTTCTCCTCTGACCTCATTCTTGGGGTCTCCTAGGATCACTCTCTTGGGGTCTCCTAGGACCACATCCTCCTTGAGGTCTCCTCGGATGCATTCTCCTTAGCCTCCTAGGATGCACTCTCCTTAGCCTCCTAGGATGCACTTGGCTTGGTTATGACATCTTTCAAGCAGTCCAAATTCTTCGTCAGTCTACCGGGTCCTTTATCACGACTCTGAGGAGTCAATGTATTTATTGACTATTTAATGTGTCTTTTACGGACCATGTACTGCCATTTGTCACCTCTATTGCCACGTTATTGATCTCCAATTTTTGGGTATAACACAAGCTGCTTCCGATCATTCTCTTTTTATAAGATATAATTCTAATACTTTTCTTGTTGTTTTAGTTTATGTCGATGATCTTGTTATTGCAAGCAATAATGACATGGATGCCCTTCATTTTAAACAACAACTTAATTCCAAATTCAAACTCAAAGATATTGGTCATTTACGTTTCTTTCTTGGACTTGAGATTAGTCAATCTAACAATGACATTTCTGTTTCGCAGAGACCTTTCACTTTACAAATTCTTAATGAAACAAGTTTTTAAGGTGCTAAATCTTCTTCAACACCTATGGAACCAAACTGTAAACTTAGTAAAGATGAAGGAGATTTTTTGGCTGATCCAACAACATATAGAAGCCTCATTGGTAAACTCATCTACCTTACCGTCACTAGGCCTGATATTTCTTATGCAGTAAATCGATTAAGTCAATATCTTCAAGAATCAAGACAACCTCACATGACTGCTGCCCAAAGAATACTCCAATACCTCAAAGGGACACCTGGTCAAGGACTTTTTTTTCTACTCCAAGTCCTCATCTCAGCTTAAAGCTTATGCAGAAACCAATCTCAACTCAGCAGACATTCAGCTCAAAAAAATTTCCGATGCTGATTGGGGCACTTGTCCCGACACTAGACGATCCATTTCAGGTTTTTGCATCTTCTTAGGCCAATCTTTGATCTCCTGGAAGTCCAAGAAACAAACCACTGTGTCCAGGTCTTCTACAGAAGCTGAGTATCGGGCTATGGCAAACACCACTTGTGAAGTTTTATGGTTACTTGCTCTTCTCAAAGACTTTGGCATTGCACATTCACAACCTGCCCTACTCTATTGTGACAATGATGCTGCTATCCACATCTCTGAGAACCCCGTCTTTCATAAGAGAACAAAACATGTCGACATTGACTGTCACATTGTTCGGGAAAAGGTTCAAACTTCTCCATGTACCCTCCAAGCAAAACTTGGCTGGCATCTTCACCAAACCACTCTTCCCAGCTCAATTCAATGATCTACTCTCAAGATGAATGTCACCAACATGTACAATCCATCTTGAGGGGGCGTATTAACAGTTGTTTAGTTCCCTAACTAATTTTTTTAGCTGTTATGAGTTGGTTAGGTAGTTTTTTACCTTGTTCCTAATTTACCCCTGAGTTTGGGCTGTATATATTCATTGTACAATTCTTTTATTTGGTCAAGATAATAAAAACATATGTTTTGTTGAGACAAAAGAAAACAGAGTTTTTCCTCTACTATTATATGTTATGCAACTTGATCTTTACATAGTAGTTTTGCACTAAATTTTTTTTCTTAAGATTTTTGGAAACATGTTGATTCTCACAATAAATTTCAAAAGATGTTCTGAACCTTTCTCATGATTATTAGTAAGGTTTTCAAACTTTCCAATAAGTATCATTTAAGTAGAAAATGCTTTCTATATTTAAGGAGAAGACAAACAAAAGACTTAGATAAGCTAGAAAGTTTGGAGATTGAAATACTATAATTGAACACTACAATATGTTGCTTTCATTATTTCACTCACATATTTGTACATATGAAGCATACATTATTGTTGTATTATTATAGATGTAATAATATAATAGGTATATCTAAGTCACTGTAGCTGATCATGCATGTAGATCATCAGTCATCCCTACCATATATAAATATATGAACTAAATAATTAATTATTTTCATAAGAACTAGACACACATTGACCTCATTCTAAATTTTTTACAAGTGATAACAAAATAATTTAAAACAAGTAAATTCTGTACATTACATTTTTATAGAAAAATGTTATTATATTTTCTTATCAATTAACAAGTAATGCATGCTAATTAAGTAAAACTTTCACCTATAATACATATAAATATATAGATATAAAACTTAAGAAAGTAAAATTTATATTATGTGATTAATATTACTTTAAGGTTAATTAAGAAAAATAATATAAATTTATATTACTTAATTCCTATTGTACGTAATCAATTAGTTCATATAAATGTAAACAGAGAAAGAACTAACTGGAAGATAAAGTGATCTCATGCTTTAGAGAATGACTAGGTGGTGTATGTGGAGGGTTAATCCTTGGCCCACCGTAGTCTATATGGTATTCCTTATTACCCACATGTAGATCATCATCGCCGTTGGTCGATTAGGATGGGGATCTTCATAGTCATTGATAAACTTAGTTTCATTCCCTACCATATATAAATTTATTGACCAAATAATTAATCAATTTCATAATACCGATACTAGACATACATTGACCTCATTCTAATTTTTTTTACAAGTGATGACAAAATAATTTAAAACAAATAAATTCTGCACATGTTATTATATTTGTACATCAATTAATTAGTAATGCATGCTAAGTAGCACAATTATTCTATAATATATATAAATGTAAAGATATAAAACTTAAGAAAGAAAAATTTATATTAAGTTATCAACATTACTTTGAGGTTTATTAATAATTAAGAAAAATAATATAAAATTTATAATATTTAATCCCTTTTGTACGCAATTAATTCAAATAAATGTAAATAGAGAAAGAATTAATTAGATGGTAGAGTAGAGTGGTCTCATCCTTCAGAGAATAACTAAGCGGTGCATGTGGCGTGGTAGTCCTTGCATCACAGTATTCTATATTTTATTTCTCATCTCCGTCATAAATTAATTAAAAGGTTTAATATGACAAAATTTAACTGAAAATTGTCAAAATTGATCATTATAACTGATAGTTTTTTTTACCCTTAGAATTTTAATAACATGAATATATAATTAATTTGTCAAATAAATGATATTGATCCAATTTTTACTTTGATTTTTATGAAACCAAACATGATTTTTGTCTATTTTTTATTTTGTACGCCCTAAATATCCACAGGCTATTATTAGCGAGCAGAAAAATTGCATAATTATACCAGCCACGTGGATGACACGTATCCAGAGCTGCTGTTACCAGGTCCTACCTCTCTAGCATGAGATAACCAAAGGCTTAATGAGATTACCAAGGAGTCGGGTCAGAAGTATGGACACCGCGGGCTAAGAGTACATCAAGCTTGAGGTACGAGCTTGAGTTGACACCTCTGACCCCTTATAAAGTCAACCACGCAATGTAAATGTGCATATATCAGACATCACGTGTCTGATCCATCCCTGAATTCTCGGACACGCAGCATAAACGTGCTTGTTCAGGCACCCACGACTGGGTTGGCCCGTGCGGCCCATTATCCCCCTTACCTATTGATTAGACCACACTTCAGTATCAGGTTTTAGGAATTAATCATGAATATCACAGAAGTGACATGATGGCTAAGAAGGTCACGGGATGGCCCCCCTTGCCAACCCCCAGGTGCCTTCTCCCTATAAATATGGAGACCCTCGGAGTTGCATGGAGTTGGATTCTATTGTCTAAAGAAATACCCTGTAAAGAATATCAGAAAGATAGCAATAATATTGGCTGGTGGACTAGAATGATTTTAACCTTTGAACCACCTAAAAAAGTATTTGTGTCACCATTTTACTTTGAGAACATTCATCTGTTACGGTTCATTATCTAGCACTAATCCCACTCTCTATTCTATTAATTACCTGTTGCCGAAGAACCGCGTCAACAGTTTGGTGCTTTCATTGAGAGCTTGTTAGATTGGTGCTATCGCAAATACCCAACCATGGTAATCACTCGCTCAAGACATGGTAACGAGGCGGACCAACGTGATGGGCAGGAGGCCCATCATGCCGCCATTTCCGATGATCAGAACCCTGAGGTTCAGCAGCGGCCGGGAAAGCAGCCAGTAGGCCAAGATGACACTGGAAGTTCGGCTCCCTGGCCACCTAATCCGAACCCAGATTTCTACACGGTCGTGGAAATGGAAAATGCACAGCTGAGGAGTCAGCTGGCGAAAGCTAACCAGCAGATTCAAGAGGTTTTGGCCAACTACCCCCTCTCACAACCGACGCTAACGTCGGAAAGAGGCAATGCGAGACTCATAAGTCCCACTAGGGTAATCGGTCTAGGCCCAGCCGGTCGGTCAGACCCCCGACATCAAACTCTACTCCCACATCGCACCACTAGGAAACCACTTTTGAGGAACCACCTAGGGCCGAGCAACAGTACAGCCGATCAGTCCGGACCTCAACTCCCAGCTCACTTCCGCCCTCGATCGCGCCTAGGAGGGCTCGAGGGAGTTCGCGAAGGAGATCCGAGGAGGGCTCATAGCGATAGCCCGCCCCGGCTAGCCATCCTACACCCCGCTCAGACCGCCGAGCACAGGACCCGGAGGATGGTAGAGCGGAGCGGCCGTGACCTAACCTGATCCGCCCTGACGGGACTAGGATCGCATCTTCGGTCAGGAATCCTCCTTCACCAATAAGATACCTGTCCCCGGCCAGTCCAAGACATTCCGGATCATGGGAGCAGTAAGAGAAATCCACCTTCCGCTGGACCTTCCCATCGTAGCTAGGTGCCCTGAGAAGTCTCGGATCCTCATCCCCAGAGGCGGGCTCCAAGCTTCTCGAATGGGAGTTATTGGACCGGAAGCCGTCGAAGTGACCTCTCCGGCGGAGACCTGCGCCAACGCTTGAGCTTGGGCAAAGTCCTCAGGCCGCCCCGAGGGGCGACCTCCGGGATCGTCTAAACTCTCAAAGGGGAGATCCGGTGGGAAACGGCAGCCGTGCTCGCTAAAGGGAAGACCTGTCCGAAGTATGCGACAGCAAGAACGTCCCATATAACCTATCTCAAGATAGGAGGGACAATAACCCGCCAAACGTGTACAATGGATCTGGAGTTGTTGAACAACCCCAGAACAACCAAGGAAATCAGGACGAAACCCTTGAGTGTCTGGCTCAGATGGAGGAGCTGATGAGGAAACTCTTATCAGAAAAAGAAAAAGATGAATATGATTCAGGGGACGAACTTGAGCTCTTCGCCCCCAGCATAGCAGCAACGGCGTATCCACCTGGTTTCCGTATGCCTCACTTGTCCAAGTTCAACGGAGACAGGGACCCGTCAGATCATCTGGGCATGTTCAATACTTTGATGATGGCCCACAACATTGGCCCCGAGCTGAGGTGTTTAATATTTCCCTCCACCTTGACTGGGGCGGCCAGACAATGGTTCAAACAGAGTAAGAAGCAGTCAATCAGCTCATGGAAAACTTTCTCTGCTGACTTCAAGAGAGCATTTCGAGCTTCCCAGGCTACCCGCGTCAAGGCCAATACCCTGGAAAATGTAAGGCAGCAACCCGACGAGCCTCTGAAGGCTTACCTGAGCAGATTCGTGAACGTCGCTGCTCGGGCCAGAGACGCAGATGACAGCTCCAAGCTCATGGCTTTGAGAACTGGGATCCTCGTCGGAGGGGGACTCTGGAAAGAGATACAAAGGAAGGGAGTCAGCACCGTAAATGAATTCCTAAATAAGGCCTAGGGATGGATCAACCTGGAGGAGGTGCAAGCCTCAGCCGCAGGAACCAGCCAGGCCCCTGAACAGCCCGCTAGAGTGGGAACGGAGGTCGTGACAATGACCTAGACCGTTACACAGAATAACCAGTTTGGTAGAGGCAAGAGAAATGGGAGCAGCGAGGGCAACCAGCACGGCCCAAAGAAGAACAAGTCCGTAGAAAAATTTAACCTGATCTATGCAACTTATACTGAGCTCACCCACTCTAGGGAGAACATCTTCCTAGCCAATTCTGCTCACCTCCCCTGGAAGAAGCCGGAATCGTTAAAGCACCAGAAGGGTAAGCGAGACCCTTCCAAGTTTTGTCGGTTCCACAACGACATTGCCCACAATACCGATGACTGTAGACACCTGAAGGATGAGATCAAAACTCTCATCAGAACCGGACCCTTGGCTTAGTATGCGCGGAATAGAGTTCCCACAGGCCATCCAGCTCCGGAAGTCCCGGTCAGTCAGCCCGAGTCTCGGGTAGATCAGGACGTCCCTCCTCCCGTGATAGGAGGAGAGATCTCTACGATCTCTAGAGGTCCCCATTTGGCTGGCATGAGCAGAGGTGCCTAAAAGAGATACGTCAATGAACTTAAGGCTCATAATGGAGTGGAGTTCGTCCCTGAGCAGCATCTCCCAAAACAGCAACGATTGGAGAGGCAACCAATCATATTTACTGAAGAAGATGCCAGCCACATCCAGTTCCCTCATAATGACCCTCTGGTCGTAGCCGTTCAGCTTGCTAATTGGAGGGTTAGGAGAGTGCTGGTCGACAATGGGAGTTCGGTAAACCTACTGTTCCGGTCCATGCTGGAAATGATGGGTCTGTCTGTCATCGAGCTGAAAGCCACCTCCATGATGCTTTACGGATTCTCTGGAGAAGGATCGGCGGCAATAGGAATGATCGAGCTGGCGATCACCTTGGGAGAGGGACCTCGGACAGTCTCGAAACTCCTCGAGTTTGTGGTCATCGATTGTCCTGCCACGTACAATGCCATTTTGGGTTGACCTACACTAATAGCGTTTGAGGCCGTTACCTCCATCCGGAACCTCGCGCTAAAGTTCCCCTCTTCCACGGGGATATGCACGATCCGTGGCAATCAAATTGCTGCCAGGGAATGCTACAACATTTCTATGAAGGGAAAATTAAAACCCGGGCAATTAACGATGACCGTCCAAGGTGGAAATGAGGAATCTCAGGAACTCGTGCCTAATCCTGAGATTGAAAAACCTCAGAGTGCCGAAGGGGAAAATATCATCTTAAGTGATGATATTGACCCCAGAATAGGCGAGGATAAATTCAAGCTCCAAGCTATCGAAGAGCTCGAGGAGGTAAATATCGATCCACAAAATCCCTCGTGGATGGTAAAGCTCAGGAAAAATCTATGTGGCGAGAGGAAGGCGGAGCTGATTAAGTTCCTGCAGGAAAACCTGGACTTGTTCGCATGGTCTCATGAGGACATGGTGGGGATCAGTCCGAGCGTCATCATGCACACCCTCCATTTGGATAAAAGCGTGCCTGTGAAATCCCAGAAACAGAGGCACCTAGGAACAACCCGAGCTGAAGCCCTAGAAGAGGAAGTAGCCCGGCTATTAAAGTGTGGCTTTATCTGTGAAGCTAAGTTCTCGGTCTGGGTCACCAATCATGTGTTGGTCCCGAAGCCCAACGGGAAATGACGGACCTGCATCGACTTCTCCGACCTGAACAAAGCTTGCCCCAAAGAGTGTTTCCCCTTGCCAAGGATCGACCAATTAGTAGACGCCACGACGGGGCACTAGCTCATGTCCTTTATGGATGCGTACTCGGGCTATAATCAGATCGCCATGAATCCAGCGGACCAGGAGCACACTAGCTTCATGACCCCAACTAACGTTTATTGTTACAAGGTCATGCCATTCGGGCTGAAGAACGCCGGAGCTACATACCAGAGATTGGTAAACAGGATGTTTGCTAACCAGATCGGGAAGAACATGGAAGTGTACGTTGACGACATGCTGGTCAAGTCAAGAACTGTTGATAACCATGTTTCTGACCTGGAGGAATGCTTTAAGATACTGAGAGAATATGACATGAGGCTTAACCCGCAGAAGTGCATTTTCGGGGTCGCATCAGGGAAATTCCTTAGTTTCATTGTCAATACCAGAGGAATCGAGGCAAACCCCGATAAGATCAGGTCGTTGCTCGAGCTGCCCTCACCTCGGTCGCGAAAGGACGTTCAAGGCCTGATAGGAAGGGTGGCGGTCCTCAATCGGTTTATCTCTAAATCTATTGACAAGTGTCTGCCATTCTACAACCTGTTCTGGGGGAATAAAAAGTTCGAATGGACCGAGGAGTGTGAGCGTGCCTTCCTCAACCTGAAACCACATTTAGTCGAGCCACCCGTATTGTCCAAACCAACGGCAGGTGAGCCTCTTTTCCTTTACCTAGCCATCACAGAAGATGCAGCTAGTGCCGTATTAGTCCGAGAAGAAGACCAGTCTCAGAAGCCAGTCTATTACATCAACAAGAAGCTTCTCGGAGCTGAGTCCCGGTATCCGTTGATGGAAAAGATGGCTTTCTGTCTCATTACGACCTCTCGAAAGCTCAGGCCGTATTTCCAGTCCCACTCAATACATGTCATAACCGATCAACCTTTAAGGCAGGTTTTGCAATAAACCTGAAGCATCGGGACGTCTGTTAAAGTGGGCTATTGAGCTCAGCCAGTTCGAGATTTTGTACACTCCGAGAATTGCAATAAAAAGCCAGGCCCTGGCTGATTTTGTGGCAGAATGCACAGGATTCCGAGAAGATCCTGTGGAAGATTCACCCCAGGCCTCCTTAGTTTAGGCCTCATGGAAGGTCTTCGTAGATGGCTCATCTAACGAGAATGGCTCCGGGGCTGGAATCATTTTAATATCCCCAGAAGGACATAGATTCTACTCGGCGTCGAGATTCGGATTCAAGGCATCCAACAACGAGGCTGAATACGAAGCTTTACTGGCCGGGATAAGGGTGGCCCAGGAACTGAAGGCCAGCTCCGCTCAGTGTTACAGCGATTCCCAGCTCGTGGTAAACCAGGTGCTAGGTGAATACCAAGCATGGGAAACCAAGATGGCTGCTTACCTAGCTAAGGTAAAAGTCGAGCTGTCTGCATTTGAACGGGGCTCAATCGAGCAGATACCTCGGGAGCAGAATGCCAACGCAGACGCCCTCGCAATGCTCGCTACCTCCGGGGAGACGAAGACTTTGGGGTTAGTACCGGTAGAGTTCTTGGAGAAACCAAGCATAGAAGAAGTCGGGGCAGAGGTCGAGATGATCGACGCTAGACTGACCTGGATGACCCCCATCCTCGAATATCTCACAGCAGGAAAGTTACTTGAAGAGAGTAATGACGCAAGGCGGGTACTTTGCCAGGCTCCAAGGTATACAGTGGTAGATGGGATATTATACCGGTGTGGGCACTCTCTACCCCTCCTACGATGTGTTCTGCCAGACGAAGCAAAGACCATTTTGCAGGAAGTGCACGAAGGTTTTTGTGGAGATCACACTGGGGGGCAAAGCTTGGCCATGAAGATCTTAAGGCAAGGATATTACTGGCCCACTCTGTCAAATGACTCGATCTCCTACGTTAAAAAATGTGATAAGTGCCAGCGATTCGCCATAGTTGCCCAAGCTCCCCCAGTCGAGCTGGAGATGATCTCGTCCCCGTGGCCATTCACGGTCTGGGGAATCGACTTGGTCGGCGCCCTCCCTATTGGAAAGGGAGGAGTCCGTTATGCGATAGTGGCTATTGACTACTTCACCAAGTGGGCAGAAGCAGAGCCCTTGGAAACAATCACTTCAAAAAGAGTCCTCGACTTCATGGTCAAAAGCATTATCTGCCGATTCGGGCTGCCAAAGAAGATCGTATCAGACAATGGAACGCAGTTCGACAGCGACCTCTTCACCGAATTCTATGAGAGGCACGACATTGTAAAAGGCTTCTCCTCCGTGGCCTATCCCCAGGAAAATGGGCAGGTCGAGGCCGTCAATAAGACGCTAAAGGCGAGCCTTAAGAAAAGACTGGACGAAGCCAAGGGAGTCTAGCCAGAACAGCTCCCCTAGGTACTGTGGGCATACCGGACCTCACATCGAACGCCGACAGGTCATACTCCTTTCTCCCTAGCTTTCGGGAGTGAGGCAGTCCTTCCTGTCGAAGTAAAGGTAGCCTCGCATAGATTCCATACATGTGACCAGGACCGCAATCACGAATTGCTCTGCGCGTCCCTCGACCTGATTGACGAAAGACGAGAAGATTCACAGCTACAGCTCGCGCACTATCAACAAAAGATAACTCGTTATTTCAACTCAAAGGTCAGAAAACGCGCCTTTGGCATTGGCGACCTGGTCCTCAGAAGAGTCTTCTTAGCCAGTAAAGATCCCAAAGATGGAGTATTGGGACCGAACTGGGAAGCACCATACCAAATAACCGAGGTCATAAAGGAAGGAACCTACAAGTTAGCTCGGCTTAATGGAGAAGTAGTCCCCCGAACTTGGAATGCCATCCATTTGAAGAAATATTATCAGTGATACCTTTGTAAGGCTTAATCAGAGGCCATCTTTTGTTTAGTAATGAGAATTAAATCTTTCTTCATTAGTGTGTATATTTGTGGATGTAATGTCAAGTAACCACGAAAGACCCTTTCCTAATTACTTGGGGGGGGGGGGGGGGGGGCATATGTCCTGGATATAACCAGGTTGTCCTAAAAAACTTAGAAGTTAATTCAAACCGATTGATTGATGTTTTTCTTAAAAAGCACGAGATATCGATAAAGGATTAACACGAACTAAGTTGTATCCTGGATATAACCAAGTCGTCCCAAAACTTAGAAGTTAATTCAAATTGATTGATCGATGTTTTTCTTAAAAAGCACGAGATATTAATAAAGGATTAACGCGAACTAAGTTTTCAAATTAACGTCCTGGATGTAACCAAGTCCTAAAACTTAGAAGTTAATTCAAATTGATTGATCGGTGTTTTTCTTAATAAGCACGAGATATTAATAAAGGATTAACGCGAACTAAGTTTTCAAATTAACGTCCTGGATGCAACCAGGACTTAACTCTTAGAAGTTGGTTAACATATTTTTTTTTAGAAAAGCATAAGAGGTCAATCACAACACCAACAGAAACTAAGAGTATTACCAAATGCATAAAAGAGAAATGAGATAGAGGCAAAAAGATGTAAATCAATTAAAAACAAAGTTGAAGAAACCAATTGTCTCGAGGTTAAAAAACCTCATCACATAAAGTTACAAAAAATCAATAAACGATAAAGGAGGAGGGCCGTTGGATCGCCTTGATGTAGGAAACGAGGATCACTACTCGAAAGACGAAACGATGGTCGAGTATAGGCTAGGCCATTTAATGCGGTTCTCGGAAGACGTACCGTCACCAACCACGATGCTCCACGTATTTGACGCCAGCGTAATGGGCGGAATGTGAAGAGTCCACACAGAAGCCTAAAAGCCCCCACTGTGGCCCCAGGTGACGTCATATGCCATGAGCAGAGGCTTGGGGGGAAAATGTACGCCATAAATATCCACGGGCTATTAGCGAGCTGAGAAATGACATAATTATATCAGCCACGTGGATGCCACGTACCCGGAGCTGCTGTTACCAGGTCCTACCTCTCTAGCTCGAGGTAACCAAAGGCTTAATGAGATTACCAAGGAGTCGGGTCAGAAGTATGGACACTGCGGGCTAAGAGTACATCAAGCTCAAGGTACGAGCTTGAGTTGGCACCTCTGACCCCTTATAAAGTCAACCACGCAATGTAAACGTGCATATATCAGGCATCACGTGTTTGATCCATCCATGAATTCTCGGATACGCAGCATAAACGTGCATGTTCAGGTACCCACGACTGGGTTGGACCGTGCGACCCATTATCCCCATTACCTATTGATTAGACCACACTTCAGTGTCAGGTTTTAGGAATTAATCATGAATGTCACAGAAGTGACATGATGGGTAAGAAGGTCACGGGATGGCCCCCCTTGCCAACCCCCAGGTACTCTCTCCCTATAAATATGAAGACCCTGGGAGTTGCAAGGGGTTGGATTCTATTGTCTAAAGAAATACCCTGTAAAGAATATCAGAAAGATAGCAATAATATTGGCTGGTGGACTAGAATGATTTTAACCTTTGAACCACCTAAAAAAATATTCGTGTCACCATTTTACTTTGAGATCATTCATCTGTTACGGTTCATTATCTAGCACTAATCCCACTCTCTATTCTATTAATTACCTGTTGCCGAATAACCGCGTCAACATATTTTAATTTTGTTTTTTTAAGAAACTGAAGTAGTAGTCTATTTTTTATGTACTACCATTTTAAAAAACGAAGACTTATTGAAATACTTTTATTTAAGTTTTTTTTTATATTCTATGTGTAAAAAACGAAGTAAAAATCTATATTTTTAGTAGTATGAAAAAAAATATATGTATAGACTACCTTTACTAGGTATGTTCCGAGCAAAGCACACAATAGTGAAACCTACCACAAAGAAGAACAACCAAATAGTATTACGTGAATTGAAACCCTCCATCTAAGTATTGTTTTTTCTTTGAAAGTACAATGAGAAAGAAAAAAAGAAGTTAATACTTACTCTCCCTTTCTGTAACTACCTTAATTTACATATATATATATATATATATTTTTTTTTTTTCTAATGTTAAAGCTATGTTGTTTGTATCAACCTTCTAGGATTTTATACCAACTAATAAATTACACGTGTTTGATTGAGAATCTTGAATTTATTCACACGAGATGTCACTCCTTTTTTTTAGATCTTCTTTTTAATATTTTATTAAGAATTTGTAAAGTTGGATATTTTACAATATATGTATGTTCATTTTGCATTATGATATCCATACTCATATACATATATTTAAGAATATATAAAAAATATACAGTAAAATAACTTAATATTTTTAAAATATATATTTGAATTTTAAATATTATTTTTGACATGAAATAAAAGATTATTTTAAAAAAAATTATTGGAGTTTAAACATGTTCATTTAGTTTTCTGGATTTGTATAAATTTTGTGGTATCTATGTAAATAATATAAGTACAAGTTATACAAATGTTATTTTTTAAACTACTAATAACATGAGATGGAAATTTTCAAAAAAATATTAAAAAAAAATTGTATTAGCTTTAAAAGTATTTAACAAACTTTTATATTTTTAAAGAACAATCATTACACACACATAATTCAATTATGATAATAATTCCTAAGTTTTTGAAACTAGTTAATACGATTTACGAATCAATTTCTAAGTTTATGAATGGGATTAATTATCAGGATTTAGTAAATCTAGTGTTATGTTTTTTTTGTTATAAAATCATTTAATACATACCCTAATTTTTTATTGTTAATTAATCATACTTAATTTTCATTAATAAATGTCTATAACTTAAACTCCTTATAAAAAGTAGTTTAATTGTTTGATATTTAATGGGTTTATATTAGGAAAGGTCCCGAACGTTTCTCAAATTATCAATTCAATCCTCATTCTTCATTAAGTAGTCCTCAAACTTATTAGTTTTGTCTCACTTATTAAGTCATTTCGTTCGAATTCTTAGTAAAATGTATACAAAAAAAATGTACAACTTCTAGAATCTAAGTGATACTTTTAGAAACTATTTGGGACTTGAGTGATATTGTTGGAAAAAGTTGTGGATCTTTCATTAGACAAGTCCTGCTTGGCTAAAAAAAACTTTAAGTTGTTTTTAGATTTTAGAGTTAAAAAATAATTTTGGAAGTGTTTGGGTGAAAAATAAAAGGTCATTTTTTAAGTCAAAATATATTTTTGGAGAAGTTAGGTCCATTAACTTATTCCAAAAGACGTTTTGAGAAACTATTTTCAAAATTAAAATAATTTTATAATTTCTAATTTACTTATAAAAGATTTTCTTTTATAATTACTATCCAAACACTTGAAAACTATTATTTTATTAAAAAAATATTTATTTTATAGCTATTCAAATAGAAAAAATCAGCAAAAGCTTTTACTTGTGTTTTTAGAAGTAAAAGCATTTCCAAACGGGGACTTACTAATTATTTATCTTTTTTAATATTATTTTTGACATGAAAAAAATGGATTATTTTACAAAATAAATAAATGATTGGAGTTTAAACATGTCCAAGCACTTTTCTAAATTTGCATAAATTTTGTGGTATTTTTGTAAATAATATACATACAACTTATACAAATATTATTTTTAAAAAATACTAATAACATGAGATGGAAATTTTAAACAAGTATTTAAAACTTGAGTTATATTTAAATATTTAACAAACTTTTATGTTTTTAAAGAAGAGTCATTACACTCAAATATAAATAATTCAATTATGATAATGGCAGAACCGCGTTATGGTTAGATAAGGCCTAGAATAACAATCAAACACTTATGTCTTAATATCATGTAAAACACACATGAACACTTCACGTGTGCATGTCCATGCACATTTGGCACCTATCTCACATAAGTTGCATCATAGTCTTAATTCTAGCAACAAATGTTAGACTTTTATTTGGGCTTACATTATTTATTTTCATGTTTTATAAAATGTGTTGATAAATAGTTCTTTGCTGATCTAACTCATTTAATTTTAGTGATCTCTTGTTTATGGGCTTAGTATCTATAGTAGTCTAGTTGAGGCAGAAGTGTGAATTTTCTAGTTAACTGAAGCATTTGATGAGGAGGCACAGTCCAACTAGGTTAATATAAGATAAGTCATCTCCCTAACTCTATATATATGAATAGTTTCATCACTATTCTGTAGACTGATAATCTGCTTCAGAAATAGAGGTCACAGAGAGGAAGACTTAGTTAGTTAGTATTGCACTAACAATTCACGTTTTCTCCATGGCTGAATCAAGTATGTTTACTAGATTTTTTAATTGTTTATTGTATTCTAAATTGTATGCAAAATTATTGATAAGATGTTGTATGAATATCTAACAACAAATCCATACATCAATTCATACTCACAAGTCTCACATAAATCATATAAAAATAATGTCATTTCACTCATCAATCCTCAATGATCTTAAACAAGAAACATAGACTTAATCAAATAGTATATAATTGTGCGTAAAAATGCACTTGTATGTAACATACATACTGTAACGTCCTGCTAACCTAGGACTATTACACCATGTGTTTAAAATAGTGCTTAACTCAATAAGTGAGTCATTTGGACTCAAAAGTATAATTAAAATTAAACTATGGTTTAGGTACTAAAATTTTTGCTCAATAAAGTTAAAATTTTCATTAAAATGTTTGAATATATACGCGGTATCCCAAAAGTTTATAAACAAAAGATAGTTATATTAAACATTACAAAAATAGCCAACGTAACCGAAAAAACCGAACTAATATTCTAAGTTCATCAAAATAACTTGACTGTGATGGCCAAGCAGGCCGAATATGTACGCGCCGCTCCAAAGCCCTCAAACTCATGGATGGCCCAACTCTAGCTTGCCCTTACCTGCACCATAGAGCACCCGTGAGCCAAGACCTAGTAAGAAAACCCCACGTGGCATATTAATAATAATTATGTTATTTATAAGCAATAAATACATGTTTCACAGATACAAAGTGCATTTATTCCAATTATATAAATCATAAACATGTTTTAAATTTCACAAGTACAATTATTTCAATCACATGAATCATATACACAATCCTGGAAAACAGCCTAGCCAAACGACTCAACCGAGTGAGGTGCATACTTCGGCGCCAAGCCTACAGTCCATGCTGGGTGAGTGGGGACTGTACCCTTAAACTGGACTTGCCTTCAAGACCCATGTTACACACAATGGTCGACCGACCCACATTACACATGATGGACGAATACCAATTTCACCAATCATTCACATATAATTCAATGCTAGTATGCATACCAACAACTCTACTCTATGTGCATATGCCTGTTTTCTTACCTTGGGTCTTGTGCTGAAGAAAGAGCGACCTTGAGTGCGATTCCTTTCCTGATCCCCACAGAACCCTAGTCACAACATAAATGGTACGTTTATTAGGGATTAAACTCAGATCTCGTGTACCAATCTAAACTCTAAGCCTTGGAATTACCAACTCTAGTTAACGGGGTATTAAATGATCAAATCAAAGGTACACATCGGAATATATGGACCCATTTTAATAAATATTAATACCAGCGAGGATCATATACATATATAAATATTAAATCACATACAAATAGATCAGGGATTACCTCTTGTAGCTTATCAAGTGACCTTGAGTCTTTTTGTATAAATCAACGATCTTCCTATCCAGTGTTATGAGATCTCACACCCAGATCTTCCAGACCAATCCTCAAACACACAAGGACGTGTGTGGGCACGTAAGATTCAAAATGTTGATTTATGTGACTCCCTAGATGTACTAAACCATGAGATCTAGAGAGTTTTGATAGAGAAAAGGTTTAAAATAGTTTTCAGGTTTATAGAAAACTATCGCTTTAGAGAGAGAGTTTAATTATCCATCATTCTTCTGAATATCACGTATATCGAATTTATAAAGATATTTAATCTAATTAAATAATCTTTGTTTAATGAAAAATGATTAATTATTTTCATTTAATTATCTATTTAAATCATATTTAAAAAGAATAATTAAATAATCGATTAAACAAAATTTATTTGAAATTCAAAATTCAAATCCCAGGGATAAAATCCCTGATGCTAGGTGCCACACACTGTACTGTACAGTGTGTCGCCCAGCCCTATTAGGGTTGCCTTAATTTTCTCATTTGTTTATTTAATCAACTTTTAAGACAAGATATTTATTCCAACATAAATATCAGTTAATTCAAAATTAACTTTATCTTAAAATATCACTTTTAAAATAAATAAAAAAATATCATATTATAAATACAATATTTATTATTTTCTCTCTTTATATTAATCCAAACACGATTAATATTAATTTTAACCTATAGTTTTTCGAAATAAAAGCTATATGGTTAAATAATTAATTAATTCACAATTAATCAATAACCCATAATTATTTTCTTGCTCTAGACAATTAATTCATTTGCAATTTAGTCATTTCTCTTAACAAATCTTTCTTTTGACTTCCTTACCCTTGACAATGTAGGACAAATGTGATATGGGGACCATGAACTTATAATACGAAGCTCCAATAAACCAGATTATTAATTAAACTCTTTAATCTAACAATCTTATTTATTAATTCCATGATTACTCCACTATAAATATGGAATTTCACTCTAAGTATTTATAAAATTATATTTACAAAGTTTTCTATAGTAGTCCATTGATATAATTAGAGTTGGTCAAAATTACCATTTTACCCTTCTAATTACTTCTTGATCCTTAAGTACCATTAATTCACTAGCGAATAATTAATCTATAATATAATTATAGATTTGAGCTCAATAACTATTTAGTTCCTGAATCAACCCTTAAGGGAACCAATATTCGATCCGTTAGGAAAGCATGGATTCCAATATCTTAATTCATGTTCCCAGCCATCCATGATATTGAATCTCCAAAACAAAAGTCATTAGCCTTATTATTCTAAGAGACCTTAACAAGTGAATCCAAAGATCCAATAAACATAAACATGAGTTCATGAATACTCAGGATTTAGACTGATCTACAAATGATCATCTATTATGACAAGAATTAAATCTTTACGTCAAATGACAAGTTTATAAAGATAATTAATTTTCATCGCTCCTGTCATATATAATCTCTATTATATATAGCACCTTTACTAAGATGTCTATCCACATAAGTAATCCGAATCTAGATTACTTGCATCTCGTATGCTTTGCAAACCGTACTAGTAGCCATTCATTAAAAATTCCTTACTTTAATATGTTACTGGCTATTTTATTCATTATATATGATCTTAATTCTCTCGTACTAATACAAGATCATATTCTCATGAATAAATAGGGAATTTTCTTGATATTATTATATAATTAATTCAAAAAATAATTATAACATTCAAATATAATAAAATTGTACTAATAATTATTATTGCTCTTCTTTCTCTTCTTGGATTTCTCCTTAGAGTTTGAAGATTTCTCCTCTACCACATTTGCTTCAGTCTCTTTTGTAATGGATTTGTTAAGAGACTCAAATGTCTGCAGTTCATTCAACAGCTGGGTCATGTTGAATTCTAACTTATTCATAATATAGTTGGCGATGAATGCAGAAAAGGCATGAGTGAGTGATTCTAGTATGATTCTTACTTGTGTACGCTCATCAATTATGGCCCCATGTATTTATGCTTCATGCATCACATTAATCATGTATAAAACATGTTCACGTACAGAAACACCTTTCTTCATCTTAGTAGTCATGTAGGTGTAATGTATACTTTGATCAGATTTGTAACACCCTGGATAACCAAAACCGTTACACTGTATATTTTAAAATAGTGCAAGACTTACTAATCAAGTCGTTGGAACATAAATGTGATCCTAAAGTCAACTAACAAGTTGGGGTTGAAAGATTTTGATCATAAACGATTAATTTTCATTAAAACAAATGTTTGATACATGGGATCTCAAAAACAGGGTACAAGTGGAAAATACAACTCCCAAAAGCTATTACAACAAAAGCCAGTCTAATGGAAAAATAAAATTTAGAGCTCTATTCCTGTAACTTCCCTCGGTCGTGGCAGTCGAACATCTAACGATGTACACTCCGCCCCCAGAGCTCTCCAACTCATGGTTGGTCGAATTTTCCTTTGCCTTTACCTTCACCACGTAGCACCCGTGAGCCAAGGCCCAGCAAGAAAATCATAAACAACAAACACATATAGCAATAGTAACATTTAATTAACCTTAAACCAATCAGTTCAATTATTCAACAAAGTACAAGCATTAAGCTAAACAATGGTAAACATATATTTTCAAGCATACATCCCAATCAGTAATACAAATGTTCAGGTGTCGGCGCCTTTAGGCCGAGCCCTCTGTTTATTTAGCTGACCCTGGCTCGCTTAGGTCAAGTCCTCTGATTATTTAGCTGACCTCGACTCACATTGGCCGAGCTGCGTCCAATACGCTTATCATCAGCCCCGACACCCTTAGATCTTACTTTCATATTCCACATAACAGATATATAATCCACATAATGCATATATTCAATTACAGGGAATCTCAATCCCAAATGACAACCACATGGGTGTAGTTTTCTTACCTCGAATCCCGAGTAATAAATAAAGAGCGGTCTCGAGCACGATCCTCAGTCCAATAACCGGAGGTACCACTCTTCGAGTGTTGTGCCCTACGACACTCTCCCTCCATATCTCATCCTTTGCACCCTCAACAGAAGGGTCTTTTCTACTGCTTGAGCATAAGTAAAAGTCTCAGTTACTAGAGAGGTTCTAACGCCCTGGGCTACCTTGAAATTCAGCCCTCGAACAAATTGCTCATTCCGAGCCACATCAGTTGACACCAAGCAAAAGAAAATGTGGCCAACCAATCGAATTTAATGGCATATTCTGTCACTGTCATATTGCCCTGAACTAGATTCATAAATTCTTTCATTTTCCTAGTTCAATCTGCGTCATTATAATACCTTTCATTGAACAACTGTCTAAATTCCTCCTTTCCCATCGTAACTACGTTCCGAGTTTGGGATACCATATCCCACCAAGTTTGGGCGTCATCCTGTAACATACACGTGGCACAGACCACTCTATCATTGCCCGCCACCCTCATAAGTTCGATGATGGAGCTAATCATGCCCATCCACTGCTCAGCTTCGAGTGGATCTAGGCCTCCCTCGAAAACTGGAGGGTAATGTTTCTGGAACCTCTCGATCGGTGGTTCCCATGTATTCTCTACCCCAGGTTGAGCCGAAACCAGTGTCACCACCGGTGGAACAAACAAAGCAGCTTTCCCTGGCAGAACGTGTTGTCTCAACCACCTGATCTCTTCCTCTTGCCTCTGTAATATCGCTTACATATCTGTAAACATCTGCTACCAATTCCAAGGGGCAGACGGAGGGTTCTGGCCCTGATTATCATTTCCAGCCTTGATATCACCACTGCCTGGTCCAATTGACTGCCTTGGATGCATAACTCCTAAATACTTCTGTAATTACTAACTCGACCTATCATACATGATAATTGTATCCAGAAATTTTCTCACAATCAAAACCAAACAAGTACAACATCCAAATGCAACAAAAATGCTAAAACACATGACTATAACCTTCATGTATAAATCAATAGGCCCTGCTCTAACAATATATATCATGCTTTTGTTGGTAACTGGTTTCCCATGTGTGTAGCGGAAAACACGGGATGTTGGGCCCAGAGATTTCAATTTTTTTTTTAAACAAACTTTAAATAATCGAATCCATTAACATGCAAAACATTAATCATAGAAAAATAAAAAGATGAGGATTTACTAGTTGAAGAACTATCAAGAATCTTTGCTATCTTTTTGTATCTCCAACGAACATCCAATCCAAAGTAGTTTTTTAAAATATTCATATCGAGATATTCCAAGACGTATCTCTACACCTCAAGACGTGTGTGGGCACATAGAGTAATGGTAGGAAAAAATTTCTAATTCACAAGATATTCTCAACACATGAGATCTTAGAATATTAGGTCTAAGACAGTTTTCAGTGAAAGAGAAAAATACTACGATCTATTTTTTCTTCGTGAAAAGCTTATGAAGTTATTTCCATATGATAGAGTTCTAAAAGAATTAGTTAAATTTTTAAAATTAAAAATTCAAAAAATAAATCAATTATTAAATAATTAAATAAATAAAAGAAATATCCAAGTTCCATTCTCAGACCTTGTTACTCGCCAACTACTGTAACGCCCCACGTCACTATGGCTGCTTCCTGGAATGACGATTGGCCCTACAAACCAACACGAGTCTTTCCAGCGTGCTTTTTCCTCACTCGCACGCTTCTTGGGAAAACTTTCTAGGAGGTCACCCATCATGAGACTACTCCAGGTCAAGTACACTTAACTTTGGAGTTCTCAAGTGATGGACTACTAAAAAGAAGATACATCTTGTTGGCATAGGTAGTGCCCATCAATTCATTTAAGCCCTCTTCAACTGTGTAGTCCCATACCTACATAGTCCTAGAGAATCATCACACTTGACCTTCCCCAGGCAGTGTGGGATTGCACAATTTTTACCTGGTCTTTTCCCCTGCAGATTACGGGATTCTGAATGCCACAATCACCCCCCTTAGGGGACCGATGTAGCGTCCCAAATTTGCTAATAAGGCTTAGGACCTTGATTAGCGTGCCAGGAGGGAAATAATTAAATTAAATATGTAAATATGTGAATTTGATGACTATGTAATTAGAAATGCATGTTTAGGTGAATTAAATATGCATGTGGGCCCTATTTGGCTATTAGGGGCATATTCGTAATTTTAGCCCGTTGAGGGTATAAATGCAATATTTGTGTATATTGTGATTGATACCACATGTAAGTTGTGATATATTTATGATGCATGATCTGAGACGGTCCTAGGGAGCAGTTTAGCTAAAAAGTCACAACGGAATCAAATACTCGGTTTGGGAGGAGCCTAGGGGTATTTTGGGAATATTATATGTGTTATGGATTTATCGAGTAATGGTTAGTAATTTAGTAATGGTTTGGATGTGTTGTGATTAAATGAGGATTTATGAGAACACTCGAGGAATTAGCTGGATATGGTAAATGACGAAATTGCCTTGAGGTTAGTATAAGGGTTTAATTAGAATGAGGGGCAAAGTGGTAATTGACCTTAATAATAGATAGAGTTTAGCTGAAGAAGGTATCCCAAGTTTTCTTCTCACTTTGGCATTGTGCTTGGGTCTCTTGGAAGCTCTAGAGGAAGTTAGAAACGAAGGAAGGCCTTTAAGTTTGTGGATCAAAGTGGGAGAAATCAGGCTAGGGACTAAAACCAAGGGAGTTGGGGGTTGTTCTGCACGTTTGAGGTAAGAATTAAAACTAGTTGATGTTGAATTTCTCTGTTTTGTTGGAGTTTTGGGGGTTGGAACCTAGATAATTGAACTTGGATTGTAGTAGGATTTTGTTTAGTTTCTTTGCTATGAGTTTGGTATAAGTGATTTGGGGCTGAATTCTAGCTTTAGCATAGGTTTGGGTCGATTAGCAAGGGATTTAGAAGTCTGAAAATAGAGGTATTTTCTGGGTTTCGAGCTTGAGCCGCGACTTTGTTCATCAGCACTGCGACCCGCTTGAGTTTATAGGCTAGGGGACTTCGGAAAAAATTGCCCAGGCGCCGCAGCGCAAGGTTTAGGTGTCGCGGCCTGCATCTCTCAACATAAAGGCATTTTGTCTTTGACTTGGGGCGCGCTGCGGCCCAAATGCATAATTTTTTTTTGAGGGTTTTTAGCTCGGGAACTTGAGCGTTAAGGCTCGGGAAGGTTTCTACTACCCTAGTTTGGTAGAAACCAAGGTCCCGGAGGCTAGATTTATGTCTCGAAGCTATTTATTGGATTAGAACTTGATGAGTGACTGTTATAAATATGTTGTGACTAGGTTGTCAACGAGGCTCATGTTAGAGGACTGTGCTTGGGATTGCAGTGCTCAGATAGCTTGAGACATAGGTAAGAAAACTGTTGTACTAGTAGAGCAGGGCGTAGCCCTATTGCTTGTATTGCAGGGCACGACCCTATTGATTGAATTGCAGGGCGTAGCCCTATTTTCTATGTTTAATATATGTTTAAATATCTATTGATTTTATGATATGTACCGCATATTTTTGAATGAACGACGAAGGCCGAGAATGGCAAAGGCCGAGAATGTCAGAAAGCCGAGCACGACAAGGGGCTGGGAATGGCGTTGAGCATGCGGAGTGCAAAGCCGAGTACGACAAGGGGCCAGGAATGACGTTGAGCATGCAGAGTGCAGGCCGTTAGGGCGAGACCCCATAGGATGCTGGAGTCATCCTCTCGGTGAAGTCCGCAAACCCAGGGCTTGGTAAAGCGCCTAGGACAGCATGGCTGTTATGTGTTTAGCCTGTTAGTTGCTTTGTTATATGTTGTTGATAGATATGCATATGTTAATTGTTTTGTGTTGAGTTTTCTTGCTGGGCTTCGGCTCACGGGTGCTCTATGGTGCAGATAAGGGCAAAGGAAAGGTCGACCAACCATGAGTATGGAGAGCGTGGAGCGACGGGTACATGTTTGGCCTACCTGACTGCCACGGCCAGGGTTATTTTTGAAAAATGTACTGTAATAATTGTTTTGTCGCCTAAGTCGATCGAAAATGTATTTTGAGATGTAAAGTATATTCTAAACAGTATTTTGGGATCCTAAATGTTTAACTCTTTATGTTATGAATGAGTGACCACATTTTTATGTTAAATGCCTTTAAACAAATTTTTTGTATCATAGTTTAGCTACACTTTTAACCTAAAACCTCAATTAGCGAGCTAATGGCACGTTTTAAAATCACTTAGTAACGACTCTAAGGAAGTAGGGCGTTACATCCGACGTCCCCGTAGGCCACACTTCCGGCTGGGTCAAGACTCTGATACCATTTGTAATGCCCAACATCACTGTGGCTACTTCTTAATGATGATTGGCCCTACAAACCAACACGAGTATTTCCAGCATGCTTTGTCCTCACTCGCACGCTTCTTGAGAAAACTTCCCAGGAGGTCATCCATCATGAGACTACTCCAGGTCAAGCACGGTTAACTTTTGAGTTATCAAGTGATGGGCTACCGAAAAGAAGGTGCATCTTGTTGGCATAGGTAGTACCCATCAATCCATTTAATCCCTTTTCAACTGTGTAGTCCCATACCCACATATTCTTAGAATCATCACACTTGACCTTTCCCAGGCAGTGTGGGATTGCACAATTTTTACTTTGTCTTTCCCCCTACGAATCACATAATTTTGACTATCACAACTACAGTACCCATCCCTGATTTCAAGGATGTATTCAAACCATTTTCTTTTAATTATTATTTAATAGTTATTTATTCAAAATATCCAAACCTCATAACTTATTTATCATATTAATTAAAGAATAAATATCATTACAAATTCAAATCCAATTTGAATGATCAAAAATATCTTTTTCACATTATTTTAATAAATAAAGCTAATTAATTAGCTTAATTATTTAAATGCTATTTTTGAAAATACCAAAATAATTTTTGAAAAATATAATTAATTAATATATTAATTTGAAAATTAATTTATTAAATATATAATTTGTTTCAATTACATATTTGACCTCGAAGAATAAATTTCTTCCAAATATGTCATTTTCCCGATTTTTTCCAATTTCAACTCTTACATTGAATAGTGTTGATAGAGCTATCTTGGGGACATATGGACCTATGATTTCAAGCTCCAATAAATTTAGATTATTAATTAAAACTTTTTAATATAACAGCCTTAATTTATTAATCTCAATATTATTCCACTAAAAATATGAGATTACAGTCTTGTAATTATAGATATTTTTTTATTGAGTACTTTTAAACATATAAAAAGTGTCCATCGATTTAATCACCACATACAATTCAGTCCTATATTAATGGTTTATAATTAAAGTAGGAATTAATCACCGTTTAGTCTTTTTAATTATATCTTGTTTCCTTAAGTACCATTAACTTTACTAGTGAAGGTTAATTCATAAACTGATTTATGAATTTGAGCCCAATAACCTTTCAGTTCCAAAAGCCAACACTTATGGGAACCATTATTCAATTCCTCTCGGAAAGGTATAGATTCCAAATCTGTATATTATGTCCCCAGCCATTTACATCAATGAATATCCAAAACAAACGTTTTCAACGTGATCATTATGACAAACCATAACGAGTGAATCAAAGAACTCATATGACATAAACATGAGTTCATAATAACTTCAGGATTAAGATCAATATGTATATGATCATCTAATTAACATGTTTTAATTAATACTTATAAAGTAAATGATATTAATAAGTATTAATAACATATTGTGTCTCATTCATGTATAACCATTTTATAGAAAGTACCTCTAATAAGATGTCCTACTACATCAATAATCCGGATCTAGATTACATGTATTCATAACACTAGTGAACCATACTTACAATATTTAATCCAAAGATTCCATATAACTTTGTTTTACTGCGAACTGTTTAAATTCATTTCCTACAATCTTAATCATCTCGTTCCAATACAAGATTGTAGTCACAATAACAAATTTTGAAATTTTCTGATATTCATATAATATTATTCTAATAATAATAATAAACAAGAAATATATGCTAAAATTCAGTTTAATTATTTATTTCATAAAACATTATTCAAAACATATGCTTTCTATTCTAGCATGCAGATAAGGCATATAGTTTAATTAAACAACTAAACAGGTAATCAACCCTTAATTTGAAAGTATCATACTAGAAAACTATATCTGTTCTTAGAGAGAAAGAGAGAGAGAGAGAGTCTAATTTTTACTCGCTTAAAAATTCCTTAATCAAAACCCTTAATATGAAAGTATCGTACTATCGGGTTTATAAAGATAATTAATCTAATTAATTAATCTTTATTTTATTAAAAATAAAATTTAAATTAAAACTAATATGATATTTATAATTAATTATTTATTTAAATCATATTTAAAAAAGAATAATTAAATAATTGATTAAATAAATAATTTGAAATTAAAAATTCATATCCAGGGATGGGGAATCCCTGTGTGTGGCGCCACACACTCATTGTACGGTGGGTGTGTCGCCCACATCAATTAGGGTTTCTCTAGTTTTTCTCATTTGTTTGTTTAATCAATTTTCAAGACAATATATTTATTCCAATATAAATATCAGTTAATTCAAAATTAACTTTATCTTAAAATATCATTTTTAGATTAAATAAATAAATATCATATTCTAAATAAGATATTTATTATTCTCTCTCTATATATTAATCCAAACAAGATTAATATTAATTTTAACCCATAGTTTTTCAAAATAAAAAATATATAGTTAAATAATTAATTAATTCATAATTAATCAATTACCCATAACTATCACATAATTATTTCCTTGTCCTGAAAAATTAATTCATTTGAAATTAAGTCATTCTCTCTACAAAGCCTTCTTTTGACATCCTTTCCCTTGACAGTGTAGGACAAAGGTGATCTGGGGACCATGGACCTATAATACGAAGCTCCTATAAAGCATATTATTAATTAAACTCTTTAATCCAATAATCTTATTTATTAATTCTATGATTACTCCACTATAAATATGGAATTGCACTCAAAGTATTTATAGAATTATATTTACTGAGTTTTCTCTTGTAGTCCATTGGTATAATCAATAAATGTAGTTATGTCCTCCATTTATTGGTTCGTTAATTAGAGTTGGTCAAGATTACCATTTTGCCCTTCTAATTACCTCTTGATCCTTAAGTACCATTAATTCACTAGCGAATAATTAATCTATAATCAAATTATAAATTTGAGCTCAATAACTATTTAGTTCCAGAATTAACCTTTAAGGGAACCAATATTCGATCCGTTATGAAAGTATGTATTACATTATTGTAATTCATTTTCCCAGCCATTCATGATATTGAATCTCCAAAACAAAAGTCACTAGCCTCATTATACTAAGATACCTTAACGAGTGAATCAAAAGATCCAATAAACACAAACAAGAGTTCATGAATTCTCAGGATTTAGACTGATCTACAAATGATCATCTATTATGATAAGGATTAAATCCTTATGTCAAACGACAAGTTTATAATGATAATTAATTCTCATTGGTCCTATCATATATAATCTCTATTTTTATACAGTAATTTTACTAAGATGTCTATCCACATCAGTAATCCGAATTTAGATTACTCACATCTCGTATGGTTAGCAAATCGTACTAGTAATCATTCATTAAATATTCCATACTTCAATATGTTACTGAATATTTTATTCATTATATATATCTTAATTATCTTATACTAATACAAGATCATATTCTCAGGAATGAATGATGATTTTTGTTGATATTAACATATAATTAATTCAAACAATAATTATAACATTCAAATATAATAAATCCGTCCTTTTATTTAAATTCAAGAAAATATTTTTACATGCTTTTAGGGAATTAATCCGAACAATCTCCCACTTTCCCTCAAAGCAAGTGAGGCATCTCCCTTAATCCCATATTGTGCATGTGACCCATGAATGACTTTGCATGTAGTGTCTTGGTAAACGGGTCAGCTAGGTTTTGTTCTGATGCTATCTTCATAACAGTCACATCACCTCGGTGTACAATCTTTCTTACCAGATGATATTTCCTTTCTATATGCTTTCCTCTCTTGTGGCTTCTTGGTTCTTTGGATTTAGCGAATGCTCCACTTTTGTCACAGTATAGGATTAGTGGCTTATCCATATATGGAACAACTTCCAAATCAGTGTAAAACTTTCTCAACCAAACCACCTCCTTAGCTACTTCACAAGTCGCTATGTGTTCGACTTCCATGGTTGAATCTGTGTAGTAATCATGTGACTTTTCTCTTAGACCTATTTATTTACGTGACTATAGGTTGTTTTTATTTATTTTATAATATAGTTTTTTTTTAACTTGAGTTGTGGTTATTGAATAAGGTTTTATATGGAAATTATTTATTCGTCATGATTATTATAGTATAGTATGGTTTCTATGGTATAGTTAGAATAAAGTTAAGAGTTTATAATATAGTTTTATGGATAGTTAATTTAGAATTATTGAGAGAATAAGATATTATTTTATCAATGTGTTCGAAATGTATAGATTAATTAGGGTTTATTTTATGTATTTAAGTATGAAAAATAATATAAGAGTCCTAAACTACTTAGGCCTATTTTTGTGGAGTTTGTTTAGCAACTAAGTAACTAAGTATTTTTTTTATATTATTTGTTATTATTTTAGTGTGGCCAAAATATGCATAGATATTTAGGGATTTGAATTTTAAAAATTAGATTTATGGTTAGAGAGATTATAGGAGGGAATTTAGGAGAGAATCAAGGGAATTCTAGTGCACTTAGGAATTCTAGTTTAGTTAGGAATGCTAGTGCAATTAGTTTTTCCAAGAGCCTACAAATAGAACCTTTTCCTTCTCATTTTATTTCTCACATTCACTCTTAATTTCTCCTTCTTTCTCACACGCATACACACACTCTCTCTCTCTCTCTCTCCCTTTTGTTGCCGTGCACCCACCACCCGCATAAACCCTAGGCCGAGCTCTCATCAACACCATCACCTCTTCATAATTTTTAAAACCCTAGTAAACCCTAGTGTGGTCGTACCCACCTAAACCCCAATTGCATCAAAGTTTTGAAACTTCAACCTTAATCACACATAGCCGAACCCTAGTGTCCACAAGGCCACAAGACCAAATCCACTTTTTCTCATTGCAGAAATCATACAAGCCTTTAAGGATCTAGGGTTTTCTTCAAGATCAAGGTTAAGGTATAGTTAAGTTTTGTTTTTGTTGTGAGATTTAGATCTATTAGATTATATTTTGATGTTGGTGTTATGTTTATGAAATAAGGTTCTAAGCGGGATTAGCGTACAAATGACTCAAGTATAGTTTTTGTGCACCACACTCAAGGTAAGAAAAATTAGGTAGTGCAGATGTTAGATCTACTATTTTATATGGAAAACATTTCACGTAGATGGAAATAGTAAGGGTGGGGCACTAGCGCTCTGTTTTAGGTCGTGGAGACATTGTTGTATAGTGGACTGTGGAGATGTCCAACCACTATAACTCTTATTTATTTCAGTAGATGTCCTGATCTGTTATTTATGAGTTAATGACTAATGTTATGATTGCAGTGTATAATTTATGACCTAGATCTATGTGTGATCTTTAGTATGACTATGATATAGAATGGATTATGACTTTGGATTCCATTATAATTCTGCTATTGCATGTGAAATTGTTTGCTATGAGCTTATGGTTGATTTCTATATGATTTGCTGTGTATTTTCCTTATTGGGCTTAGAAGCTCATTCCTTTCTTTTATTTTTGCATATTAAGGTAACCTTAGATGATCAGTGGCGAGCGGATTCCCGATAGCAAGACTGGTGTGAATATGTGGGGGCTGTATAGCCGCGTGTTATTTTCTTGGGAAAATTATGAAACTTTATGCTTAAATGTTCCCTAGTTTTATTTTTATTCTATTGTAAAGACTATTATTTATTTTTCTTAAATCAGAGTTATGTTAATTTTTATTTATCCATAAAGAAGACGACACTTTTCTGATTTATTAAGTTTATTTTCTACATTGTTCTTTCTTTCTAAAATCATAGTTAGAATTTAGGGTGTTATAATCTGCTATGTTGGATTGTTTAGTACTTCTCCAGACCACAGCTCCTCCACCAAGAGTGAACACTGACCCAGGCGTCGAGTTTCAACTGTCTTTATCTAATTGGAAATCAGAATCAGTGTATCCAGTCGGGTACAACTTACCTCCTGAATATACAAGCATAAAATCTCTCGTTCTCCTAAGATAATTAAGATTGTGCTTTAGTGCAATCCAGTGTTCCAAACTAGGATTTGATTGATAACGACTTACAATCCCTACTGCATAACATATGTTGGGCCTAGTACTCCCAACTGCTGAAGCATAGGGATACTTTCTCACATCCTCTTCCTCTTGAGGTGTCTTATGACATTGTTCCTTAGAGAGAGCAATTCCATGTTTGGTCGATAACTAACATTTCTTGGAATTCTCCATAGAGAATATTTCAAGCACCTTATCAATATAATTAGCCTGAGAAAGTGCCAAGAGCTTGTTCTTCCTATCCCTTAGGATTTGGATTCCCAGAACATAGCTCTCCTCGCCCAAATATTTCATTTGCAACTTTTCAGCTAACCACTTCTTCACGTTATGACCTAGATTTGTGTGCAATCTTTAGTATGACTGTGATATACAATGGATTATGACTATGGATTCTATTATAATTATGGCATTGCATGTGAAATTTTTTCCTATGAGCTTATGGTTGATTTCTGTATGGTTTGCTGTGTATTTCCCTTACTGGGCTTAGAAGCTCATTCCTTTCTTTAATTTTTGCAGATTAAGGTAACCTTAGATGACCAGTGGCGAGCGGATTCCCGATAGCATGATTGGTGTGAATATGTGGGGGTCGTATAGTCGCGTGTTATTTTCTTGAGAAAATTATGAAACTTTATACATAAATGTTGCCTAGTTTTATTTTTATTCTATTATAAAGACTATTATTTATTTTTCTTAAACCCAGGTTATGTTTATTTTAATTTATCAATAAAGAAGGTGACACTATTCTGATTTATTAAGTTTATTTTCAACGTTTTTTTTTTCTTTCCTAAAATCATAGTTAGAATTTAGGGTGTTACAAGTTGTACTAGAGCCATAGTTATACTGGTCCAGAACGTTCTCACATATTCATACAAGTCAGAAAAAAAGACCACCTCGTTACCAAGTAAGTACCTTGTTTTATTTATATTATTTATAACCCTAGTAAATTGCAGTTTATTTTGATTTCAGAGTTTTTCTAGAACAATGAATCATAATGTGATTAGATCCATTTAAGCCATAAGGAGGATTCCTGATCTAGCCTGGACCACCCAGCATGAGAGAATATTTTTAAGAATTGATACAATTCATTCAACAATTAAGCACGTGATGCCTACTTATAGGGCTTTACTTAAATCTCATGAAAAATATATAGCTCTAAGGCATTCGCTTAATTCACCATTAGCAAGGTCGAGTTTAGATTTAGTGTGGGAGATTCTTTATTATGATAACATTATGGAGGAGGATAAATATGATGTCCTTATGGATCATTTTCCACGAAAATTTTGCGCTGTAGAAGATATTGTTTTACCAAACGAGGAAAAATGAGAAATGATGCATTAGTTGATAGACACTGTTAGAAACATCTTTATGAATAACATTCCCCACTCAACACATTTTATTTACCCTATAACTGGTTATCCTGAACTCACTCGGGATGCGTTAGAGGAATGGTCTGATATAGAAGATTAGATCTTTAGTTTAATTGTTTTTTTTAAATAAGAAGTTTTAGTATAACTTCCTTTAGTTTATTACGGTTATTTATTTGTTTTAAATAAAATTTTATTTTTATTTTTATTATTTTTGAAATTTTTTATTGTTTTTTATTTATTTATTTATATTATGGATTTTTTTTATGGATTTCAATAATATTAAAATGGTTTTAAAATTTATTTTGGGCTCAGTTGAAAATGCAAGATTTAAATTCATCTCTTATGGGTTAGCCCATTTGTGAATGCCCAGTTGCTTTGCATTATTAGATTGGGCCTAATTAATGAATAACAATTAATAAGACGGGGGTTCAAATTCTTGTCTTTTGGGTCCAAGTGGAAGTTAGGGGGCCATTAGTAGTGGGTACAACATACTGAACCCAACCCTCCTCCATGGAAGATTCAATTGTTAAGGCCCATTTACCCAAGTTGGACTTAATTATACTAGGATTAGAGTATATAGATAGATGGACCCAAATAACTCAACATAATTGGTTCGAATAAGTGCTTGATCCTTAGTTTGAGATTTCCGCGTTTGCACTTTTGGCCCTTTCTTTTTGTAATAGCAATCGATGGATCCCGAGCCAAGATGATCTGTACGACTTAATGGAAGAGGTGGAGGTCGTGGAAGGGATAGAGGACGTGGAAGAGGTAGAGGTCGCAAAGGCGGAAGGGGAGCTGCTGCCCCTATTCAGGAAGAAATACTTGACATATTGGAAGCCCAAGAAATGCAAGAAGAACCTGGTGTGGCTGAAGTCCCTCCGAGAGTAGAAGAGGCCATAGCTGCAGCTGCTAAAGCAAACTTGGAAAGGGAAAATGCCTGACTAAGGGTAGAACTTCAGAGGAGAGAGGAGGAGCTGCGAAGGCAGCTACAACCCCACCAAAACCATCAACCAGAAGTGCAGCAGATGGTACCCTTTGCCCAGTTTTTACAAATGGATGAACCTCGCTTTGAGGTTGTTTATGAGCGCTTCAGAATGCAATAACCACCGAAATTTGATGGTGGGTCTGATTCGGTGGAAGCAGAAGAATGGTTGCAGTTTTTTCAATCTATACTCGAGCATATGAGAGTAAACAATGAAGATAGGGTCTCGTGTGCCTCTAGCTGCCTCAAGAGAGATGCCCGCATCTAGTGGGGCATTGTAGCGCAAACCAGAAATGTGGCCACTATGACGTGGGATGATTTTGTAGAAGTCTTTAATAAGAAGTATTACAACCCTGCGATCTTGGCCACAAGGGTGGACGAGTTCATTACTCTCACCTAGGGAAATTCATCTGTAACTAAATAGGCCAAAAAGTTTGACCGTCTGGCTAAGTTTGCACCAAACACTGTGCCGATAGAAACATTGCAGATTCAACGGTTCGTGATGGGGTTAAAACCTATGATCACTAGAGATGTAAAGCTGGTTAGACGGGTAACCACATATGTTGAAACCCTAGAAATAGCATTACAAACTAAACTGTCGGAGGAGACTATCTGGAAAGAAAATTATGCCATAAGAGATGTGAAAAAGAGGAACGCTGGGCAACAAAACCATAAGAGGAAGCCCTAATGGTCAAACTTAGGAGGTAGACAAAAAGGGTAAATCAGTGGCGTCTAGCAGTGGTACCAACAAGCCATATGTCGAATACCCTGAATGCCCAACTTGTAAGAGAAAGCATCCAGGAGAATGTCGGTTCCTGAAGAAAGGTGTAGTGCCTCAAAATTTTAATTAGTTATATAATATTATCTTATGTTGTAGTATTTTAATTTTCGTTGATATTGGTTCAAGCCGGGAATTATTTTGAAACTCATATTGATAGTTGTAGATTTTATAAGTTAAGCCTATAGTTTAGAAACATTAATTTTATCATAAGGTTTAATTATTGAAGCTGGTCCTAGAAATATTATTTATTATAACCTAAGATTTAAATAGAATAACTAACAATGTGACATTTGTCACATGTATGTTTATTAAGGATTTAAGGATTTTAGATGAATAAAATAATCAAAGATAAGCCTAGGATGTCTAGAACCTTCCCTGAGATGCTAGGATCTCGTATTACTCAGTCAAAGTGGTTTAAACAACTTTAAGTGTGCTTAAAATGTGCAAAACAGTGGTTTAGTACATAAGCTGATATATCACAGATATAGGGGGCGATATATTGCCTATGCTGATACAAAAAAACACGTAAACTTTGCTTGAATGAAACCACGGACCCTCGGGATAATAGGGCAGGCGATATATCGCCTATAGGGGCGATATATCGCCTCCATGAGCCATTATTAAAATTCCGTGGAATCCGAAGATAGAAAATAGTCCTTAACAGCTTGTACTTGTTCTTGAATGATTTTGACTGAGTTATGAGCATTTGTTGAGCAAAAAATGTCATTTTTATTCATTTTAATGGGAGTTAGTTTCACTCCTAACTCTATAAATAGGACCTTTCACTCATTCATTTGCATAATCTTTCAAACACTTTTTTAGAGCCTCCAAGTTGTTATTTTCGTTCTAGAGAGAAACACTAGGGTTTTGGGGTTAAAGCTTTCAAATCTAAGCTTTTCTAAACACTTGGGAAGTATGCTATAGTGTGATTTCGGTGTTTGAGGTATAGGTCGAAGCTCTAAGCTATCTAAGGTACTCTTAATCCTCAAGTCTAATCTATTTATATTCTTCTTATTCTTTTCTTTTACTTCAAATCCTAACTCGTTATAATGGCTTTTGGTTAGGAACTTGATTTCTTTGAACTTAAGGTTTTGGGTAAGTCTTTATTCCAATAGTTTAGATCTTCTTTTCATTTTCTTTTCTCTAGGAAACTTATGGTTTTAATGTTTGGTTTTAGGAGTTTCTGATCCCGTACTTGTCTCCAATATTTCAAATTTGGTAAGGAATATAAGTTTGATTTTATGTGCTATTTTTTTGTATGTCATTTTTATGTCTTTAGTTGCTTGGGATATATGGTTGCTTAGATAGCAAATTTTGAAATTATTTTTATTGTTGTCTTAGACTATAGTTGTGTTTAAACCTACCTCAAAAGTAATAGTTGAAATAAGAGGACTATAGTGGTTTTTATCACATACTACACTAATGAGTTATTGGCCATTAATATTGTAGTCCATTTTATGTTTTATGTTTATTGCTTTAGTAGTTTTTCCTTACTGGGCATTAGGCTCATTCCATTTTATTTAGATTGTGCAGGTAAATGAACATGGAAGGCGTGAGGGATTCAAGGTGGCTTTTACATGTGTATTGGGAGAATAACTAAAGGAATGAACCGATGGGATCGATCAAAGATGACGTTGATATTTTGAGTCTTTTAATTATGTCTTTATGATTTCTGCACTTAGTATTTTGAAATATCTTAAAAATTTTGTTCTCTTTATTTTTATGTATGAACAATGGGATCCCGTACTTTTGGATATTCTATAATAAAGTTTTATTATTTTATGTATGTATCCAAAAGATAGTAGTATGTCTTAGTAGTTTTAAAGTTACGAGGTCTTTAAGTTATTCAGGTCTTTATAGTTGGTATTAGAGCCATGGTTCATATGCATAAAGTTCTCCTTGATACACACGCAAAAGCTCCACGGTCTAACCGCCAATGTAAGTGTTTATGTTATGAATATTATGCTTATGTTGAAACTAACATTTTAGTTCATATATTTTCAGTCAAAATAAATGGAGCCATGACTTATCAAGATATCTGTGCCATTTAGGCATTAAAAAGGATTAGGGAGCCAAATGAAACAATAGGTATGCTAGAACGAATCACTCAAAGATTGGTCAGATTTCACAAGGAGATAGCTCACCTTCAAATCACTAGGCAAATTATGATGAGAGCCATGGATCAATATGTCCTAGCAATTAGGCTTTTTGGAGATATACCTTTTGCAGGTTCAAATTTGAAAGAATTATGGGAAGCTCTAGATAATGAGGATAACTTACCAGTAGCCACTAAATATTATTTTCTTATACTTAAGTTTACCTATAGGTTTGAGATTCAATTCACCAACGAACAAAAGAATAATATCCTAATAAATATTCCCTGTAGTAGATTCGAGGCTTATGATATTGATGATTATGAGGAAATAATTGATGATATTCTAGATGAAGGGTCAGATGTAGAAGATCCTGATTTTTAGAAAATTTACCCTAGTTTTTATTAGTATTGTTTCTTTATTTATTTTGAATTATTATTGTAATAAGTGAAAATTTTCCAAATGAATAAAGTTATTATTATTTTTGAATTGTATTTAAGAAATTTGAATTTTTTTTCATAATTAATTTAGAATAATTCAATAAATAATGGCTAAGTTCGGTGAGGGTGAATACAAATCAATGGGTCGGGTTCTGTATTGAGAGTTTAGGGGGCCATAGTAGTGGGAACAATTTTACTGATCCTAGCCCTCCCTCAATATGGTTAACTTTGGAACAATGACAAGTTTCGAGCCTGAGAATTAAGTCATATAGGGTGGTTAGAAACAGACTTAGAAAATAATAAAGTTGGCATAATAGTCTAAGTATAGAAATACACCCTAATTTATAGAGATGACTTACATAAATTCTCATACGAAATCATAACTAGTAGGTCTGAGTTATGTTTGCTTAGACTATGTTTTTTCCTTAGAAAGTATTAGGGTAAGTTCTAACGTGTTTCTCTCGATCGTGCCAGTGCCCCAAGTCCTAGAAGAGACATACTAGGGAATGTCGTGCAAAAAGCAAGGGTTGTTACAAGTGTGGCCAGGAAGGTCATCTGGAAAGAGAATGTCTGCAGCTCAAAGAAGAAGAGAAGAAATATAACAAGATGGTTCCAGCCAAAGTCTTCTCTTTGACCTAGGGAGAAGCCAAAACTATTAACAAAGTGGTCATGGTCTGCTTCCTATCCTCGATAATATATGTTCAGTATTGTTTGATTCAGGAGCAACACACTCGTATATCTCGTTAGGAATGATAGAAAAACTAGACAAACCTTGTGAAAGATTTAGAAATAGGTTTGTTACAAAATTGCATTCCATGAAATCATTCTATCATCACAGATAATACGAGAAGTTTCGATCAAAGTCGAGGGCACGGAGCTAGAAGGAGACCTGATAGAGCTAGAGATTAAAGATTTTGACGTAATACTGGGCATGGACTGGCTAGCAAGACATGATGCAACCATTGACTATCGATGCAAGCAAGTGACGTTCGAAACCCCCGAGGGTCAGAAACTATGTTTTACGGGCAGGGTTTCAGGTCTACGGACACCGCTTATCTCATCTCTCAAGGCCTAGAGGATTATAGAGAAAGGATGTCACACACTCTTAGCAAGCGTCACAGATATTGCACGGGAAAACACCACTAAAGGTTGGAGACGTCCGCATTATAAAGGAATTTCTAGAGATATTTCCTGATGACTTACTAAGGTTACCCCCTAACCAAGAAATTGACTTCACAATCAAACTAGTACTGGGAACCGAGCCTATCTTAAGGCACCATACTGGATGGCACCTACTAAACTCAAGTAGTTGAAAAAACAGTTATAAGAGCTCTTAGACTTTGGATTTATCAGACCAAGAAATTCGTCATGGGGGGCACTGGTTCTATATCTGAAGAAGAAGGATGGAAGCATGCAAATGTGTATCAATTACCATGAGCTGAACAAGGTGACAATTAAGAGCAAGTACCCGCTACCCCAGATCGATGACTTATTTGATCAACTTTGAGGAGCGAATGTATTTTCAAAAATCGATCTACGATCCAGTTATCACCAACTCAAGGTAAAGGAATAAGATATACCAAAGATGACTTTTAGGACTCGATACAGACATTACGAGTTCCTAGTTATGTCTTTTGGTCTTACCAATGCTCCGATCACATTTATGGACTTAATGAATTGGGTCATCAAGGATTACTTAGACAAATTCGTCTTGATATTCATTGAAATTATATTGGTGTACTCCAAGGATGAAGTCGAGCACGAGGAACACTTTAGACTGACCATGCAGTGACTGAAGGAGCGCCAACTTTCTGCTAAGTTCAAGAAATGCAAATTTTGGTTATCACAAGTGGCGTTCCTTTGGCACATAGTATCCAAGGACGGAGTCGCAGTAGACCCAACTAAGGTAGAGGCTGTGAAGGATTGGCTAAGACCTAAGAATGCGCCAGAGGTTAGAAGTTTTCTCGGGCTGACAGGATATTACCGAAGGTTTGTGGAAGGCTTTTCTAAGATATCCACTCTGCTTACCAACCTGACCCAGAAACAACAGAAGTTCTACTGGACGGATAAATATCAGGAAAGCTTCCAGGTGCTCAAAGACAAATTGTGTTCAACACCAGTGCTTTGCGTACTGACACCAACACCAAGTTTGTAGTATTTTGTGATGTATCCAAGCAAGGGTTGGGCTACGTGTTGATGAATAATGACAAGGTGATAGCCTATGCCTCAAGATAGCTAAAGGAATATGTGCAACACTATCCAACACACGATACAAAATTGGCAGCAGTGGTTTTCACACTGAAAATTTGGCGCCACTATCTATATGGAGAACAGTGTGAGATTTATACGGACCACAAAAGCTTAAAATATTTCTTCACGCAAAAGGAGCTCAACATGAGGCAGTGTAGGTGGTTGGAACTAGTAAAGAACTATGACTGCGGAATCCTATACGAACCAAGAAAGGGAAATGTCGTTGCAGATGCTTTAAGTTGGAAGAATTATGGAAGTCTGACAACATTATCTGAACTTGGGAAGATGCTACAGCAAGAGCTGATTAATGTCAGAATAGAAATAGTGATGGGTCAACTAGCTAACTTGTCCATTCAGTCATGTTTACTAGAGGATACACGGATCGTGAAAGGGCATAATGACACGCTATTACTGCATTTGCTGTAGTCAAAGAAGGCAAGACTACGGTGTTCTCTATATCAGGACATGGGTTCTTGAAATATAAGGGCTGGGTATGCGTGCTGAATGGCCATAGGATTAAGATGAAGACATTGGAGGAGGCACACACTAGCCCATACTTAATTCACCCGGGGTCCACCAAGACGCCTCATGTCTTTAAGGCACTATATTGGTGGCTGGGAATGAAGAAGGAAGTAGCAGAGTATGTGTCTAAATGCCTAACATGCCAGCAAGCAAAGGAATAACATCAACGACCCACATGCTTGTTACAACCGCTTAGTATTTCAGAATGGAAGTGGGAAGACATAGCCATGGACTTCATGATAGGAATAACACGGACAAGCAAGCAGCACAAGTCGACTTGGGTTGTGGTTGATAGACTCATAAAGTCAGCTCACTTCATGCATGTCAAGACTACGTATACTGTGGACCAGTACGCAGACATCTATGTTCGAGAAATTGTACGGCTCCATGGAATCCCTAAGACCATAGTATTCGACAGAGGTTCGGTGTTCACATCAAGATTTTGAGGAAGATTGCAGCAAGCCATGGGTACCAAGCTAAGTCTTAGTACATCATTTCATCCTCAGACCGACGGATAGTCCGAGCGTACCATACATATTTTAGAAGATTTGTTGCATGCTTGTGTACTAGACTTCGGAAGATCATGGAGTAAGTATTTGCCACTTATAGAATTCTCCTACAATACTAGCTACTAGGAAACGATATGTGTGGTGCCCTATGCGCTACTTTACAGAAGGAAATTTCAGTCACTGTTACATTGGGGCGAGGGAGGAGAAAGACAACTACTTGGACCCGAGGTTGTTAGAGAGGCTCAAGACGCAATGGAACTAATTAGAAAGTGTATGCTTGCTGCTCAGAGTCGACAAAAGAGTTTTGCGGATGCCAAGCAACGAAATGTGGAATTCAAGGTCGGAGATCAAGTCTTCTTAAGGATATCTCCAACGAAAGGAGTGAAGCATTTTGGGAAGAAAGACAAACTTAGTCCCTGGTACATAGGTATTTTTGAGATATTGGACAAGGTGGGACTAGTAGCGTATAGATTAGCCCTACGCCAGCTCTAGTAGACAACCACAATGTGTTTCACATCTCGATGTTGTGTAGATGTGTCAGACCCGTCCCACGTTCTCAAGTAGGATACGTTAGCACTCTAGAATGACCTAAGTTATGAGGAATGATTGTTCGCATCCTAGAGAAGGGGGTGAAGGAATTACAGTAAAAAAGTATTCCAATAGTCAAAGTCTTATGGAGTAATAACACTGAATGGGAGGCAAAGTGGGAATTGGAGGAAGACATCCATGCACGGTATCCATAATTGTATGGGAAGTAAATTTTGAGGACGAAATTCTTTTAAGTAGGGGAGAATTGTAGTGCCTCAAAATTTTACTTAGTTAGATAATATTATCCTATGTTGTAGTATTTTAATTTTTTTGGATATTGGTTCAAGCTGGGAATTATTTGGAAACTCATAGTGATAGTTATGGATTTTATAAGTTTAGCCTATAGTTTAGAAATATTAATTTTATCATAAGGTTTAATTATTGAAGCTAGTCCTAGAAATATTATTTATTATAACCTAAGATTTAAATAGAATAACTAAGAATGTGACACTTTTCACATGTATGTTTATTAAGGATTTAATGATTTTAGATGAATAAAATAATCAAAGATAAGCCTAGGAAGTCTAGAACCTTCCCTCAGATGCTAGGATCTCGTATTACTCAGTCAAAGTGGATTAAGCAGCTTTAAGTGTGCTTAAAATGTGCAAAAATATGGTTTAGTACATAAGCGTAAGCTAATATATTGCAGCTATAGGGGGCGATATATTGCCTATGCTAATAAGGAAAAACATGTCGACTTTGCATGAACAAAACTACGGACCCTTAGGAAAATAGGGTAGGCAATTTATCGCCTATAGGGGGCGATATATTGGATCCATGAGCCATTTTTGAAATTCAGTGGAGTCTGAAGCTAGAAACAGTCCTCAAAAGCTTGTACTTGTTCTTGAATGATTTTGACCGAGTTCCAGGCATTTGTTGAACGAAAAATGTCATTTTTATTCATTTATTTTAATGGGAGTTAGTTTCACTCCTTGAACTCTATAAATAGGACCTTTCACTCAGTCATTAGCATCATCTTGCAAACACTTTTTCAGAGCCTCCAAGCTACTATTTTCATTCTAGAGAGAAACACTAGGGTTTTGGGGTTAAAGCTTTCAAATCTAAGCTTTTCTAAACACTTTAGAAGTAAGCTATAGTGCGATTTTTGTGTTTGAGGTATAGATTGACCTCTAAGCTATCTAAGGTACTCTTAATCCTCAGGTCTAGTCTGTTTCTATTCTTCTTATTCTTTTCTTTTACTTCAAATCCTCACTCGTTATAATGGCTTTTGGTTAGGAACTCGATTTCTTTGAACTTAAGGTTTTTGGTAAGTCTTTATTTTGATGGTTTAGATCTTCTTTTCATTTTTCTTTTCTCTAAGAAACTTATGGTTTTAATGTTTGGTTTTAGGAGTTTCTGATCCCGCACTTGTCTCCAATATTTTGAATTTTGTAAGGAAAATATGTTAGATTTTATGTGTTGTGTGTTTATATGTCATTTTTATGTCTTTAGTCGCTTGGGAAATATGTTTTCTTAGATAGAAAATATCGAGATTATTTTTATTGTTATCGCAGACTATAGTTGTGTCTAAACCTACCTCTAAGATAATAGTTAAAATAAGAGGACTATAGCAGTTTTTATCACATACTACGCTAATGAGTTAATGGCCATTAATATTGTAGTCCATTTTATGTTTTATGTTTTAGTAGTTTTTCCTTATTGGGCATTAGGCTCATTCATTTTTATTTATATTGTGTAGGTAAATGCATATGGAAGGCGGGACAGATTCGAGGTGGCTTTGGCATGTGTATTGGGCAAGGAACTAAAGGAATGAACCGATGGGATCGATTGAGGATGATGTTTATATTTTGAGTCTTTTAATTATGTCTTTATGATTTCCGCACTTAGTATTTTGAAATATCTTAAAGATTTTGTTCTCTTTATTTTTATGTACGAACAATGGGATCCCATACTTTTGGATTTTCTATAATGAAGTTTTATTATTTTATGTATGTATCCAAAAGATAGTAGTATGTCTTAATAGTTTTAAGGGTTCGAGGTCTTTAAATTAGTTGGGTCTTTACAAAAGGATTCTTTAACTTTGGTCAAGAAGGCCATATGATGAAAGATTGTCCAAAGGCAAAGGAGTAGAAAACAGACAACGAGTTTGTTCCTGCTCGAGTTTCTGCTCTCTCCCAAAGAGAAGCAGAGACCAGTAACATGGTTGTGACAGGTTATCTTATTATTTCTGGTAAATTATGCAATGTATTATTTGATTATGGAGCTACACATTCTTTTATTTCTCATAGAATGATAGGCGGACTAGAAAAGTCTTACTAACACCTTAGTAGTAAGTTAGTTATGGAATTACCCTCGAGAGAGGTGGTACTATCTAGTAGAGGGGTGCGTGGCGCGGCTGTCAGAATTGGAAATAAAGAACTACCGATGGATCTAATTGAGCTGAACATTAAAGATTACGACATAAAACTGGGCATGGATTGGCTATCAAGATACAGAGCGACAATAGACTATAAGGGGAAAATGGTCATTTTCCAAACAGACGAAGGAATGCAATTCATTTTTATAGGAGATGTATCTCGGACCAGAATTCCTATAATCTCAGTTCTTAAGGTGCAAAAACTAATGATCAATGGTTTCCATGCATTACTAGCCAGCGTGGTAGACAAGTCTTGGGAGACGCAGTTAAAGCCGGAGAATGTCCATATCGTTTGTGAATTTCCTGAGGTATTTCCCGAAGATTTACCAGGATTTCCTTTGAGATGAGAAATCAAATTTGTAATAGAATTGGCACCAGAGACATCACCGATCTCAAAAGTTCTCTACCGTATGGCGCCCTCAGAATTAAAGGAACTAAAGTTACAGCTTCAGGAGCTGCTGGACAAAGGTTTTATAAGACCTAGCTACTCACCATGGAGTGCGCTAGTACTTTTTGTCAAGAAGAAAGATGGGAGCATGCATATGTGTATCAATTATCGGAAGCTTAACAAGGTAATAATCAAGAATAAGTACTCGTTACCTCATATAGACAATTTATTGATCAGCTGCAAGGAGCTACAATATTCTCGAAGATAAATCTGCGTTCGGGCTATCACCAACTTAGAGTGCAGGAAGAAGATATTCCTAAGATAACTTTTAGGACGAGATATAGGCACTATGAGTTTTTGGTAATGTCATTCGGTCTAACCAACGCACCAGCAACATTTATGGACCTAATGAACCAGGTTTTCAAGGATTACCTGGATAAATTCGTAGTGGTTTTCATTGATGATATCTTAATCTACTCTAAGACAAAGGCCGAGCATGAGGAACATCTCCGATTGACACTAAGGTGACTTAAGGAGCACCAATTGTACGCAAAGTTCAAGAAGTGTGAGTTCTGGTTAGAAAAGGTGGCATTTTTAGGCCATATTGTATGAAAAGAGGGGATTGAAGTAGACCCTAGAAAAATAGAGGCAGTTAGGGACTGGACTAAACCCAAGAATGCCTTAGAGGTGAGAAGTTTTCTAGGGTTAGCAGGGTACTACAGGAGGTTTGTGGAAGGGTTTTCTAAAATAGCTACACCCTTGACAAATTTGACACGGAAACAACAAAAGTTCATGTGGACAGAGAAGTGTGAAGAAAGCTTCTAACTACTAAAAGACAAACTCGTGTCAGCACCAGTCTTGTGTGTCCCCAATAACCGAGATAAGTTTGTGGTGTATTGTGATGCATCAAAACAAGGGTTAAGATGTGTGCTGATACAGAATGACAGAGTTATTGCCTATGCCTCAAGACAGCTAAAGTAGTATGAAAAGTGATACCCAACTCATGCCTTGGAGTTGGCAGTAGTGGTCTTTGTGTTGACGATTTGGAGGCACTATCTTTATGGAGAAAAGTGCAAAATTTATACGGACCATAAAAGTTTGAAGTACTTCTTTATGCAAAAAGAGCTTAACATGAGACAGGGAAGATGAGTGGAATTGGTAAAAGACTATGATTGTGAGATTTTGTACCATCCCGAAAAGGCCAACGTAGTAGCAGACACCCTTAGTAGGCGTAGTTATGGGGGTGTTTCAATGTTCAAGGAAATGGCGAAACCTCTCCAAAACAATATTAAAATATCCGTGATTGAAATAGTCATGAGACAATTAGCCAACCTCACAATCAAGTCCACACTGATTGACGAGATTAGAGAGGAGCAACGAAAAGATGAGTTTCTTCTTAAAAAGCTAATTCTTTTACAAAACTTGGAGGATGCATATTTCTCAACAACCAAAGAAGGAACAGTGCGGTATAGAAACTGAGTGTGTGTACCGGATAAAACAGAATTGAGAAACAAAATCATGCAAGAGGCGCATAATACTCCTTATTAATGTAACGTCCTCCTAATCCAAGACTGCTACACTGTGTACTTTAAATAGTGTCAGACTTGCTAATCAAGTCATTTGGTTATGAACGTGTAACTAAGGTTGACGTCAAGGGTTAGGATTAAAATTTTTGGTCAAAGGAACCGTTGACTTTTTATTTAAAAGTTTCATACATACATGGGATTCCAAAATATTACAAACAAATGTTTAAAAGGGTGTATAAAAATCAAAAGCTGCAACCAGTCGGCCTAAGTAGAAAAATAAGGGATACATCCATAGTTCCTCCGAGAAACCCTCGACCGTGGTGGACGAGCAGCCGCATATGTACACACCGCCAGCGAAGCTCTCCATCTCATGGCTGGTCTAGCTTTCCTTTTCCTTACCTGCACCACATAGCATCCATGAACCGAGGCTCATCAAGAAAACCTAAACATGTGCATGAATCGTAAATACATATTCCAAGTACATATCTAGCATGCCCATCAGTAATAACCTACTCATGCATGCATACAATTACAAATAAATGATCATTGGATCATTCTGGGGCCCATTTCCCTGAATAGTTGACCATAGAGTCAACCCATGGCCCTATGCCCTAGCTGTGTGACCATAGAGTCACCTAGGGCCCTTGCCCTTAGCTCTAAATAACTAGCCATAAAGCTAGCCAAGTGCTTTATTTTCCAACAACCATAGGGTCGGCCAACGTAATAGTGCATTCCTGATTGGGCCTAAGCCTCTCGACCAACGCGCAGTGAGCTATTGCCGCCCTTGACTAATAAGTTGAGGCTTTAATCAGACATTTAGATACAGATACAGATACAAATATAGATATAGATACAAATACAGATAAGCATACTTCAGACAATACAAGTATGCATACATATAATTCATTATATCTTAACCAATCAAGCACATACACAATAAAAACCATGTTCCTTAAGGGGGTCGAGCCCTACCTATGCAACAAGGCAGGCATTCATTAAACAATTATCCAGACATAGAGCATTAAAGCATATCCTAATTCACATTCATTCTCAGGGGCCAAGCCCTATTTACAATTATAATCAACAATCGGGCCAAGCCCTAATCACATATACCACGTATTGGGTGCAGTTTTCTCACCTTAGGCCCGAGTGCAAAGTGTATTAAGAGCGACCCTCGATCACGATCCTAGTTTTGAGCCCCTAGCAATAAACTAGTCACAACCAATAGAGAATTTTGTCAAAACGAGCGACTAAAGGCTTCTGGACCAAGTCCTAGCCTCCGGGACATTGAATTCTACTAAACCGGGCAGTATGATCGATCTCGGGCCCTTAGGTTTGAGTTTCCTCACTCAAAAACCCTTTCGCGACTCCAAAACCCTTAAGCTTCGCGACTCAAAACAAAGGAGCCATGGCCTGCCCTAAGTCAGAGAGCCAAAGCTCTCCCTTGCTTTAACCTCCACCGCGGCACTCCCTAGCAGGCGCCACGACTCAAATGGCCTGAAGGCACTAGATTCTTCAAGCATTCAAGAGAGTCGCGACACCCCAAGAACAGGGCCACGGCTCGACATGAAAGCCCTATTTTTTCTCCGTTTTCTTCAAGACAAAACCCTCCAAAAACCTATCCCAACATAGCTAAAACTCACAAGTAAAACCCACAATCAATTTAGTAGCTCAAGTACAACAAAACCCAAGAAAAAGCTTGGCCAAAACCACTTCAAATCCCCAAATCAAAGTTGAGTTTTCTAAACTCCAAAAACTCAACTGAAATAAGAAAATACAAAGAGTTAGGGCTGGAAATTATTACCTCTGTTGCCCCAATCGATGGTGAGTCTTTCCCCAAGAAATCCCGTGCATAAGCTAGCCTCCATTCTCCTTAAACCGTAAGAATTCTCAAGAAATTTGAGAAAGAAAATGTGTAGCCGAGAAAGAGAAAAGGGAGAACGTGTTTCTCTATTTTTCTGTGTTTGTGTAATTGTGAGGTTACTTAGACTCTAAGTAACTCTAAGTAAATCCCGAGGCTCGGGGTCCAAAAAACGGCCTCGAGGGAAAAATGGTGAAAACTTCCGGAATGCCCTCCTAATCTCGCTAATACCAAATATATCCTCTAATATCCATTCCCTTTACCTGATAACCCAGTAATGGACTAGATTCCCAAAATACCCCTTGACTCACCCCAAGTCAGGTATTAGGTTCCGTTGTGACTTTCCCGCTAACTTTCTCTCGTGTCGAGTAACTCAAATATACCCACATAAGAATGTGGTCTCACACATATATCATATATATCGCATATATGCCAAATATACCCATAACAAGCCAAATTACGAAAATTGCACTTCTAATAAGAAACGGGCCCACATGCATATTTAATATACACCTAACACATGCATATCTAGTCATATCATCATATAATTCACATAGTCACATAATTACACACATACACATCACATAAACATGTAATTCCCATAAATCGCCATCTTGGCCCCCTAATCAAGGCCCTAAGCCTTATTAGGTAATTTGGGACATTACAACTATCTCTTCCTTACAGAAATTTCATCCTCAAAATTTTACCTGAACAAATCAAGATACTGATTCCGCATATCTGCCTCAAACTCCTAGGTTGCTTTCTCGACCTTGCTGTTCCTCGATAGGACAAATCTATTTCCAGTTCCAGATCCTCGTAACTCAATACATGAGTTCCATCTGATACATACTTCCTCAACATGGAAATATGAAACACGTTGTGCACACTAGAAAATGCAGGGGGTAAGGGCAACCTATAGGCCACCTGACTAATCCTCTCCAGGATCTCAAATGGTTCAACGAACCTAAGGTTCAACTTGCCCTTCTTCCCAAATATCTTCACCCCATTCAGAGGTGAAACCCTAAGGAAGACATAGTCTCCCACCTGAAACTCCACGTTCCTCTGCTTTGGGTTTGAATAACTCTTCTGTCTACTCTGAGACGCGAGCATCTGAGCTCTAATCTTTTCAATAGCCTAAATGGTCCTCTATACTGCCTCAGGACCCAGATATTTCCTCTCACCTGTCTCATCCCAGTGAATGGGCAATCTGCACTTCCTACCATACAACACCTCATAAGGTCAATTGGTAGCTGTTATTATAGAAAAACTCTACCAGAGGAAATTATTTACTCCAGGATCCTTCAAAGCCCAATACACATGCTCTCAGCATGTCCTAACACTGTGTAGTCCTTAGCTGGTCTTTGATGCTTTGTCTTGACTTGCTGACTGGTCAGGCACCTTGCCACGTACTCAGTCACATCCCTCTTCATCCCAGGTCACCAATATAAAACTTTCAGATCTTGGTACATCTTTGTGGTGCCTGGATGTAGAGAATAAGGGGCAGTATGAGATTCATCCAGAATCTCCCCGTCTGATCCCAGTGACCATTGGAATGCAGATTCGATCCTTGTATCTCAATAAGCCCATGCTTGACACTGTGTAATCCTTAGCTAGTCCAGCTAGGACATCCCCTCTGATCTTTCCCAACTGTGGGTCACTTAATTGCTTCTCCTTAATCCTCTCCAAAAGAGTAGACTGTAGGGTGATGTTGGATAATTGGCCCACCATTATCTCAATCCTTGCTCTAGTCATATCGTTAGCCAACTCCCTGGATATCTGCCTAGCACTATACAGTTGTCCCGGACCCTTCCAGCTTAAGGCATATGCCACCACATTGGCATTTCCTGGGTGGTAGAGGATTTCACAATCATGATCCTTCACCAGATCTAGCCAACGTCTTTGACTTATGTTCAAATCCTTATGGGTGAAGAAGTATTTCAAACTCTTGTGATCCTTGTATATCTCACACTTCTCACCATATAAGTAGTGCCTCCACACCATTAGTGCAAAAACTATTGTTGCAAGTTCTAGATCATGTGTGGGGTACCTCTGCTCATACTCCTTTAGTTGACGTGATGCATAGGCTATCACCTTCCTTGTCTGCATAAGTACACAACAACGTCACAATAAACCACAAACTTGTCCTGATCTATAGGAAGAATCAGAACTAGAGCGGTGATCAAGCTCTTCTTCACTCTCTGGAAACTGTCTTCATACCTGTCTTACGATATGAACCTCTGATTCTTGGTGTCAACTCTGTCAGCAGTGACACAATCTTTGAAAATCCTTCCACAAAGCGTCTGTAATAACCTGTCGATCCCAAGAAACTTCTGATCTCTGAAGCATTCTTCGACCTTGGACAATCTTTGACTGCCTCTATCTTCGCTGGATCCACCATAATCCCATCCTTACGGACTATGTGACCTAAGAAAGTAACATGTGGCAACCAGAACTCGCACTTTTTGAATTTCGCATACAGCCTGTGTTCTCTTAGCCTCTGTAGTACCAATCTGAGGTGTTGCTCGTGTTCTATCTCTAACTGGGAGTATACCAATATATCGTCAACAAAGACGATCACAAACCAATCCCGGTAGTCTTTGAACACCCTGTTCATTAGATCCATAAATGCTGCTGGGGCATTAGTCATTCCAAATGACATCACAAATAACTCGTAATGCCTGTACCTAGTGCGAAAAGCTATCTTCGGTATATCCTCCTCCCTGATCCTCAGCTAGTGATAACCAGATCAAAGATTTTTCTTGGAGAATACCGTCCTACCCTGTAAATAATCAAACAGGTAATCAATCCTTGGTAGAGGATACCTGTTCTTAATAGTCAACTTGTTCAATTCTATATAATCAATACACATCCTTAAAGAACCATCTTTCTTCTTCACGAAGAGAACTGGTGTGCCCCACGATGAGAAACTGGGCCTGATAAAACCCAAGTCTAGTAATTCTTGTAATTGAACCTTTAGTTCCTCCAGCTCAGCTGGAGCCATCTTGTAAGGTGCCCTAGACACTGGCCTTGTTACTGGCGCCAATTCAATCACAAACTCTATCTACCTATGTGGAGGTAACCCTGGTAGATCATCTGGAAACACATCCAGAAACTCATAGACTAATCTGGTCTGTCCTGGTCCCATTGGCACGACCTGAGTGGTATCCACCACACTAGCTAAGAACCCCATGCATACCTCCTATAATAGGTCTCTAGATCTAAGTACAGATATCATAGGTATACAAGGTTCATGCACAATGCCAACAAATACAAAGGGGTCCTCACCCTCAAGTTCAAAGGTTACCATCTTATTCTTGCAATCTATTGTTGCGTCATACTTCTCTAGCCATTCCATACCCAGAATTATATCCAAATCGGTCATAACCAACTCTAACAAGTTAACTGACAACTTCTTGCCACCCACTATCACTGGTCGTGATCTAACCCATCTCATGGAAATCACTAACTCCCTAGTAGGCAGCATAGTACCAAACCCCACAGGATAAGAGTCACACGGTCTGCATAATCCTACTAGAAACAAAAGAATGCGTAGCACCCGAATCAATCAAAACAGTATAAAGGGTCCCAGCACTAGAAAGCTAACTTGTAACCACCAAGGGACTAGCCTTGGCCTCTGCTTGGGTCAAGGTGAACACCTGAGCTAGCGTCAAGCTGTCCACCTTCTTGGGCTCTTCCATTCTGGCTTTCGGATAATCCATCTTCAAGTGTCCCACACTCCCGCAAAAGAAGCAGGCATTCACCCAACATTCACCAATACGGTACCTCCTGCACCGAGTACACTCCCAGAATGCTTTCTTGGTCTCACCGCCACCCTAGCGGCCTATCTGTATGACCCGTGGCCTCCTATTTGGCCCTGGAGCTGAAACTGTATCTGAAGTCTTTCTCTTTTGGTCACTAGGGCCTTTGCCTCTACCAAAGCCTGCAAATGGAGGTCTCGACCTCCTAGAATCCCTTCTGGCTGTATTCTCACCCCAGATCTTGTTCCCTGCGCTCTCAGCTGTAAGTGCCTTCTCTCCACAACCTGTGCATAGGTAGTCAATCCTGACATAGTAGTAATACAAACATCATGAGCTATCATAGGCTGTAGCCCCTGGAGAAACCTCTCTCCCCTGGTCCCATTAGTGGGCACCATATCCTTGGAAAACTTTGAAAATCTATCAAACTTGAAGGCGTAATCGGTCACTGTCATATTACCTTGAAGTAACTTACTGAACTCTTCAGCCTTTGCAGCTATAACTACGTCGTTGTAGTATTTCTCGTTGAATAGAGTTCTGAATTCTTCCCACTCCATTGTGTTTACTGCCCTGGTCTGGGATACCACCTCCCACCATATTCGGGCATCCTCTTGAAACATGTAAGTGGCACATGCCACTCTCTCATTACCACCTACCCTTATAAAATCCAGGATAGTGGTTATCATAGTCATCGATTGTTCAGCCTTTAGTGGATCTGAGCTGCCCTAAAAAATTGGAGGGTGTTGTTTCCTGATCCTCTCATACAGGGGTTCCCATCTATCTCCCCCTACCTGGGGTTGTACTATCGCTGATACTTCTAGTTGTGACACTGTCGGTACAGTGGGTTGTGGGTTCCCTGCTGAAACTTGATGTTGTCTCAAGAGGCGAATCTCATCTTCCTGCCTCTGTAGCTTGGCTTGCATATCAGCAAACACATGTTTCCAGTTTTGTGGAGCTGGCGGTGGGGCCTGGCCCTAGTCATTTTCTTCCCTGGCCTGTATCTCTTAGCCAGCCAACCTCTCTGACCTTCGAGGAATCATACTGATATCTATTCCACTCTGCAGTGATCAAATTGGTCGTTAGGTAAGTAATAACTATACCTCTTGCTGCCTAGCGGTCCAAGATCGAGCCAACAAATAGATAAATGCAATGATAATAAGCATGCCAACATATAATACATTCAATCATGGTGCTAATAAGTACTTCTTGATATTCATTAGCAAATAAAAATGCTAATAGGCATATATGACATTCATAAGCAATTAATAATGCAAAAAAACATGTTCAAGCATTTATACATGTATAGTAATGCTAATAAGCATACTCTTTAATCCCTGCAGTGTTAACAGTGCTAATAAGCATTTCCTGGCCTATATGAAAATAACAATGCTAATAAGTGCATTCTGACCTACATGTTCATATAACAACGCTAATAAGCGGTTCCTTGCATTCACAAGCAATAACGAAGCTAATAAGCATGTTCTTTATCATACATGCAAAAATCAAGGGCCAAGCTCTATCAGTATATCTCATGCTCCCTAAACAGGCATGCATTTAAAACATTTATATCATATTTAAGTAGTTAAACACATAACCAAATAAATAGTTACCAAACCCTGAGTCGAGCTTGTCTTTGGTGGCGAGTGTACATGCCCATCCAATCTTTAGGAACCCTTAAACCTTAGCAGCTCTGATACCAAGTTGTAACGTCCTCCTAATCCAGGATCATTACACTTTGTACTTTAAATAGTGTCATACTTGCTAATCAAGTCATTTGGTTATAACTGTGTAACTAAGGTTAACGTCAAGGGTTAGGGATAAAATTTTTGGTCAAAGAAATCGTTGACTTTTCATTTAAAAGTTTCATACATACATGGGATCCCAAAAATATTACAAACAAAGGTTTAAAAGGGTGTATAAAAATCAAAAGTTACAGCTAGTCGGCCTAAGCAGCAAAATAAGGGATACATCCATAATTCCTCTGAGATACCCTCGGCCGTGGTGGACGAGCAACAACATATGTACACGTTGCCACCGAAGCTCTCCAACTCATGGCTGGTCTAGCTTTCCTTTTCCTTTACCTACACCACATAGCACCCGTGAGCCAAGGCTCACTAAGAAAACTTAAACATGTGCATGAACTGTAATGCCCCGAATTCTCCGATGCGGTTTAATGGCGGGATTAGTAGGCCGGGAGGGCCATACTTGCTTAATTATGCCATTAGTTGATAAATGCATGTATATGTGAATTATATTATAATATGATGTTAAATGCATGCATGTGGGTCCACATTCTAATTACAGGGGTGTGATGGTAATTTGGCCAGTTGAGGGTATAATTGTATATCTGTATGCATGTTAGTGATATATTGTTGAGACCACATTATAATGTGGGTTTGTTCGAGCTATTTGGCATGAGACGATCTTGGATTATTGATTAGCGGTCTAGTCATAATAGGTTTAAGTTCAGGGCTCGAGGTGAGTCTCGGGGTGATTTTAATGATTAAAGCGTTACTGGGAATTAAAGGGTAACGGGATGTGAATTATTGGTGTTTGAGATTATCGAGAATAGCGGGAATTGGAGAGCGTTAATTATGATTAACGAGATAGATGGAAAATACCAATTTTGCCCTTGGGAGCCTTTAGAAACCTTTAATTGACCTAGGGGTATAATGGTCTTTTTACCCCTAGGATAGATATAAGCCATTTTAGGTTGGGAAAAAGAGGAAAAACAAAGTATACTTGAAGCTTCTCCCGTATCTATCTTTCCTTCAGTGTTCTTTGTGATTTTTGAACCATTCTTGAGGATTCAAGCTTAGGAAGTAAGCCTTGGGAGTTTGGGAGAGTGTTCCACCATTGAAGAGCATCATAAGCTAAGCTTTGGGTAAGTTTCTAGCCATTGAATTTCCTGGTTTGCCCTGTTTTAGTTCTGTTTTGCAGTTGTGATTTCTAGGTTGAATACTTGGTTTTGTAGGGAGTTTTGGCTAGGGTTCTTATGGTTGTGGTGTTTGGGGTATGTTAGGATGGTTTTTGGGTTCATTTGGGACCAAAAATGGGATTTGGAAGCATTGGAATCAAGTTAGAATCGAAGGAGTTGAAGAAGGAGGTTTCAGGGGGCATCTGGTTTGGAGGTAGCGCTACAGCGCCCACCCTAGGGCGCTATAACACTACACATGAGGCATTTGGGCGTGTTGGGGGTTATGAGAATAGCGCTGGGGCACTAGGGAGCAGTGCTGTAGCGCTACTTTATTCCTTCAAAGTCCCGTTTTGAGTGTTTTTAAGGGTTTTTGGCTTAGGGTTTCAATCCTTAAAGCCCGGGATCGTATCTACTCACTGTGTGGGCATGTTTCGAGGTTTCTAGAGTGGTGCTTAGGCTAAGACCCTTTCAATGTTGATTTTCATTACTGGAGGTTATAATTGGTTGTGATTAGGTAACCGCTAAGGAACCAAAAGGTTGATCGTTCTCAGGAGTCGTTCTTATTATATTTCTCGCTCGAACCTGAGGTAAGAAAACTGCACCCTGTGTATGTGACATGCATGATTGTTATTGAGGCATGTTGGTTGATAAATGTAGACATTGATTGCATATTAAATGCTAGTGAATATTGTTTACCTGTATATGGCACTGACTAGTCAGGGACACTGACCTAAGAGTCAGAAACGGCATAAGCGTCCTGAACGCAGGGCCGAATGAAGATTATATCTAATCGATAGCAGCGTTGAATGACTCTAAGGAATTAACGCTGGACTGACCCTAAGGTCGATGAATCTTATAAGCGCTTGACTAGTCTAAGCTAGTTACTCAAAGCTAGGGCTTAAGGCCTAGGTGACCGTTTGTCACATGGCTAGGGAACGATGTTCCAGGGTTATGACTCTATGGTCATGAGGAAGGTGATGTTGGTGTCTAGTCACCATGCACCTATCCTGTTTGAGCTAGTGAAAGGTTCACTTATCTGTTAAGCTCCGGTGACCCTATCGTCACATGGCTTAAGGGAGCAGTACCCATCTTAGTGACTTTTGCGATTCCCACTTATTTGTTTTGGACTAAAAGTCCTAGATGATTATTATGATCATTGATGATATTATATCATGCTATATTGTGTTTTCTTGCTGGGCCTTGGCTCATGGGTGCTATGTGGTGCAGGAAAAGGGAAAGAAAAGCTCACCTAGCCTTGAGTGGAGAGCTTAGCTAGTGATGTGTACATATGCGGCCGCTTGACCACCACGGCGAAGGAGTTCTCAGAGGAACTAGGGGTTTACCCTATCTTTGCCGCTTAGGTCGGCGGGTTTGTAAATTTAAAACAGTAATGACCATTTTGAGTTGTAAATAACTTGTAAATGTTTTTATGGGCACATGAACAGTTTTATGTATTTAATAAAATATGTCCTTTCCTTTTTGTTGGTTTTCCACCTTAGCCTGTTAATAACACTTAGAGCACGTTTTTAACTAAAGGACTCGGGTAGCGAGTCAAATTTCCGGTTCACCGATCACCGTAACTGTTCTGGGGTAACCAGGGTGTTACAACTTGGTATCAGAGCATGTCAAGGTTAGGGTTCTTGTAGACTGGCTGGGCATGTACACACATCACTGAAGTCAAGCTCGACTCATGGTTTGGTAACTATTTATGTAGTTATATGTATAACTGCTTAAATATGGTATATATGCTTTACCTGTATGCATGAGACACCATGTTAAACCTGTGCCCCGAAATATTATATCCTCGGCAAATGTGTACTAATTGGTACTGAGATTGCTGGAACATACTTATTAGTATTGTTGTTTATGAATTATTATGTGATACATGCTGAGTGCTAAACGCTATAAACATGTATTTTCCTGTATATTTGTATGACTGTGGGATATGATAATTGTTTGCTTGTTCTTGGACCGTAAGGCGACAAGAGGTTTAGTTATTACTACCTGACTGGCCGTATTGGTCATTGTTTCAGCAAGGTATAAGAGATAAGAATGAATCCAGGGCAGACAGATACGTCAGCTGGCCAAAGTGATCAAGGCCAGAATAATAATAGTCAGGGTCAAGAGAATGACCAGTCACAGATTCCACAACCAGCTCCTGTAAACTGGCAGCAGATAGTCAGTGATCTGCAGGCAACAGTGTTAAGACAGGGAGAGGAGCTTCGTCTCCTGAAATAGCAGCAAGCGCCTGCAGTGGCCAGTGTATCAGAGGCACCTCCTGTGTCGGTGCCAGCAGCAGAGCAGCTGCCTGAGGTTGGAAATAAATGGGAACCTCTCTATGAAAGGTTCAGGAAGCAAAAACCTCCAATATTTGAGGGCAGTGCAGATCCTGCCAAGGCGGAACAATGGATGAGTATGATTACCACTATCCTTGATTTCATGAGGGTATATGGTAATGAGAGGGTGGCCTGTGCCACTTATATGTTTTGGAAGGATGCCCGGATTTGGTGGGAAGTGATTACCCAAACCAAGAATGTGAATGCCTTGAGTTAGGAAGAGTTTCAAACTCTGTTTAATGAGAAATACTACAATGATGCCATCAGGGCAGCTAAAGCTGAGGAATTCATTAGGCTGCTTCAAGGAAATTTGTCAGTCACTAAGTATGCCTTGAAATTTGATCATTTGGCGAAGTTCGCCATGGAGCTGGTGCCCACTGATGGGACGAGAAGAGAAAGATTTCTTCAGGGGCTTCAGCCTAGATTAGCCCGTGATGTACGTATCACCACTGTGGTTGGGGTTGCTACCTACGTACAGGTGGTGGAGAAGGCACTCACAGCTGAGAGTGCAGAGAACAGGATCTGGCGTGACAGTGTAGCCAGAAAGGATTTTAGGAGGACAAGTCCTCCATTTGTGGGTTCTGGAAGGGGTGTAGGCCCCAGTGAGCAGAAGAGGAAGGTACCTGACACCTTCCTAGTTCCAGGTCCTGATAGGCGGCCCCGTGGTATTTCTATGGGTCTGGAGGTAGCGCTATAACGCCCACCCTAGGGCGCTATAGCGCTACACATGAGGCATTTGGGCGTGTTGGGGGTTCTGAGAATAGCGTTGGTGCGCTAGGGAGCAGTGCTACTCTGTTCCTTCAAAGTCCTGTTTTGAGTATTTTTAAGGGTTTATGGCTTAGGGTTTCAATACTTATGGCCTGGGATCAAATCTACTCACCGTGTGGGCATGTTTCGAGGTCCCAAGAGTGGTGCTTAGGCTAAGACCCTTTCAATGTTGATTTTCATTCATGGAGGTTATAATTGGTTGTGATTAGGTAACCGCTAAGGAACCAAAAGGTTGATCATTCTCAGGAGTCGTTCTTATTATATTTCTTTCTCTAACCTGAGGTAAGAAAACTACACCCTATGTGTAACGCCCTCGTTACCCCAGAACAGTTACGATGAACGGTGAACCAGAAATTTGACCCGCTACCCGAGTCCTTTGGTTAAAAACGTGTATCTAAGTGTTATTAACAGGTTAAGGTGGAAAATCAATAAAAATGAAAGGATATATTTTATTGAGTACATAAAACTATTCATGGGCCCATAAAATCATTTACAACTCAAAGAGGTCATTACTGTTTCAAAACTATGTTTCAAAACTACAAACCCGTCGACCTAAGTGGCAAAAATAGGGTAAACCCCCTAGTTCCTCTGAGAACTCCTTGGTCATGGTGGTCAAGCGGCCGCATATGTACACATCACCACCTAAGCTCTCCACTCAAGGTTGGGTGAGCTTTTCTTTCCCTTTACCTGCCCCACATAGCACCCATGAGCCAAGGTCCAACAAGAAAACACAATAAAGCATGATATAATATCATCAATGATCATAATAATCATTCAGGACTATCAGCCCAAACAAATAGGTGACAGTTGCAAAAGTCACTAAGTTGGGTCTAGCTCCCTTTAGCCTTGTGACGATAGGGTCACCGGGGCTTAATAGATATGTGAACCTTTTATTAGTTTGAACAGGATAGGTGCATGGTGACTAGTCACCAACATAACCTTCCTCATGACCATAGAGTCATAACCTTGGAACATCGTTCCCTAGCCATGTGACAAGCAGTCACCGGGGCCTTAGGCCCTGGCTCTAGTAACTAGTCTTAGACTAGACAAGCACTTATAAGTTCATAAACCTTAGGGTCGGTCCAGCATTAATACCTTAGAGCCATTCAACACTGATATCGATTAGATGTAATCTTCATTTGGCCTTGCGTTCATGACGCTATGCCATTTCTTACTCTTAGGTCAGTATCCCTGACTAGTCAGTACATATACAAGTAAACAACATTCGCTAGCATTTAATAGGCAATCCATGTCCACATTTATCAATCAACATGCCTCAATAACAATCACGCATGTCATATATACACAGGGTGCAATTTTCTTACCTCAGGTTCGAGCGAGAATAAATATAAGAACGAGCCTTGAGAACAACCTGTCTTTTTGCCCCTTAGCGGTTACCTGGTCATAACCAATTATAGGATTCCATCAATAAAATGAATAACAAAGGGTTCCCAAACCAAAACCTAGCCTCCGAGACATCGAATACTACTAAACTGGGTAGTAGGATCAATCCCGAGGCCTAAGGCTAGAATCCCCAAGCCAAAATCCCATTTCTGGCCAAAATGCCACTAAGGGCCGCGACCCTCCCTGGCCATGCTGCGGCTTGCCCCTCAAACAGAGGCGGCCTCCTTCAGCACCCCTCAAGGGCCACGGCCCTCCTTGGCCATGCTGCGGCCTAACCTACAGTTCAACCAACACTCTGATTTTTCTTCCTTTGCGATTTCCCTTGGAACCAACCTTTCAAACCAAGCTTAAACACCACTCAAACATCCAATACAACCCCTAAACTTTACCTATATCACACCCTTATCAAAACCCAAGTTAAACCCCAACCAAAACTTCCATTAATTCCAACTATCCACAACAAAATCACAAGCTGAAAACTATAGCCAAAACAGAGCATACCAGGAAACTAATGGCTAGAAACTTACCTCAAACTCAGGTTGTGATGCTCTTCAATGGTAGAACACTCTCCCAAACTCCCAAGGTCTACTTCCCAAGCTTGAATCCTCAACAAGGGCTTAAAAATCACAAAGAAGATGAAGGAGAAGGAAGGTACGATAAGCTCCAAGAACTTGCTCTGTTTTCCCTCTGTTTCACAGCCTAAAGGGTTTATATCTATCCTAGGGGTAAAAAGACCATTATATCCCTAGGTCAATTAAGGGTTTTTAAAGGCTCCCAAGGGCAAATTTGTCCTTTTCAACCTTTCTCGTTAATCATAATTAACGCTCTCCAATTCTCGCTATTCTCGATAATCACAAACACCAATAATTCATATCTCGTTACCCCTTAACTCCCGGTAACACTCTAATCATTATAATCACCTCGAGACTCATCCTGAGCCCCGAACTTAAACTTGTTATGACTAGACCACTAATCAATATTCTAAGATCGTCTCATGCTGAATAGCTCGAACAAACCCACATTATAATGTGGTCTCAACAATATATCACCGACATGCGTACAATTATACAATTATGCCCTCAACAGGCCAAATTATCATCACACCCCTGTAATTAAAAATGTGAACCCACATGCATGCATTTAACATCATGTTATAATATAATTCACATATACATGCATATTACCAATTAATGGCATAATTAAGCAAGTATGGCTCTCCCGGCCTACTATTCCCGCCATTAAGACACATCGGAGAATTCAGGGCATTACAACTATCCCCTCCTTACAGAAATTTCGTCCTCGAAATTTACCTGAACAACTCGGGATGCTGATTATGCATATCTGACTTTAGCTCCCAGGTTGCTTCCTCAGCCTTGCTGTTCCTCCACAATACCTTAACCAAAGGTATCGTCTTATTTCTGAGGACTTTATCCTTTTTGTCGAGTATCTGAACTGGCTGCTCCTCAAAGGAGAGATCTGGCTCAAGCTCCAGATCTTCATAACTCAAAATATGATTCACATCAGATACATACCTCCGAAGAGCTGAAACATGGAATACATTATGCACGGCTGACAATGCCGGAGGCAAAGCCAATCTGTAAGCCACCTGACCAATCCTCTCCAGGATCTCAAATGGACCTAAAAATCTAGGACTTAGCTTGCCTTTCTTCCCAAACCTTCTCACCCCTTTCCATGGCGAGACTCTAAGGAAAACATAGTCTCCCACTTCGAACTCCATGTTCCTATGCTTGGTATCTGCATAGCTCTTATGTCTACTATGAGAAGTAAGCATCCGAGCTCTAATCTTCTCAATGGCCTCACTAGTCCTCTGAACTGCCTCAGGACCTAAGTATCTCATTTCACCTGTCTCATCCCAATGAATGGGAGATCTACACTTCCTACCACACAACATCTCATAAGGTGAAACTCCAATGGTAGACTGATAACTGTTGTTGTAGGAGAACTCTATCAAAGGTAGATACTTACTCCAAGATCAAACAAAGTCCAGCACACATGCTTTCAGCATGTCCTCCAAAATCTGGATCGTCCTCTCAGATTGCCCATCTGTCTGAGGATGATAAGCAGTACTGAACTTCAGTTGTGTCCCCATGGCCTTCTGCAAACTCCCCCATAATTTGGAAGTAAAAGTAGGGTCTCGATCCAACACGATCGACCTAGGTGCTCCATGGAGGCGCATGATCTCTCTCACATAGAGATCTGCATACTGGTCAACTATATAAGTAGTCCTCACTGGCAAGAAGTGAGCTGACTTGGTGTAGCGATTTATTATCACCCAAATAGAATCATGCTGGCCAACAGTCCTTGGTAAGCCCACCACAAAATCCATTGTGATGTCTTCCCATTTCCACTCTGGGATATCCAGAGGCTGTAATAATCCTGCCGGCCTCTGATGCTCAGCCTTGCCCTGTTGACATGTCAAGCACTTAGCCACATATTCCACTACATCTCTCTTCATCCCTGGCCACCAATACAATGATCTCACATCCTGATACATCTTCGTGGTGCCTGGATGCAAAGAGTAAGGTGTAGTATGAGATTCATCCAGAATCTCTCGCCTCAAAACAGCGTCTAACAGAACACATATCCGCCCCTTGTGTCTCAGAAAGCCTATCTCAGACACTGTATAATCTTTGGATGCTCTAGCCAGAACATCCTCTCTGATCTTGATCAGTTGGGGATCACTCAACTGACCCTCCTTGATTCTCTCCAACAACGTAGACTGTAGCGTAATGTTAGCCAACTGGCCCACCAGCAACTCTATACCAGCTCTGGTCATATTATCTGCTAACTCTCTGGCTATCAGCCTCATACCATGAATCTGTCCCGGGCCCTTCCGGCTTAAAGCATCAGCTACCACGTTGGCTTTTCCTGGATGGTACAAAATCTCACAATCATAATCTTTTACTAACTCCAGCCAACGTCTTTGCCTCATATTAAGATCTTTCTGGGTGAAGAAGTATTTCAGGCTCTTATGGTCTGTATAGATATCGCACTTCTCTCCATAGAGATAATTCCTCCATATCTTTAAAGCAAAAACCACAGCCCCCATCTCTAAATCATGAGTAGGATATCTCTTTTCATACTCCTTCAACTGACGAGAAGCATAGCAATTACCTTCTCTGATTGCATCAGAACATAGCCCAAACCCTGATGAGAAGCATCGCAGTAAATCACAAACTTCTCCTGATCTGTCGGAAGACTCAGAATCGGAACTGTAATAAACCTCTGTTTCAGTTCCTGGAAGCTATTCTCACATTTATCTGACCACACAAATTTTTGACTTTTGCGTGTCAGCTCAGTCAATGCACTAGATATCTTTGAGAACCCTTCCATGAAACGCCTGTAATAACCTGCCAATCCAAGGAAACTTCTAACCTAAGAAGCATTCTTTGGCCTTGGCCAATCTCTGATCGCTTCAATCTTTGCTGGATCTACCTTAATCCCCTCCTTACTGACAATATGACCAAGAAAGGATACCTGAGACAACCAAAACTCACACTTCTTGAATTTTGCAAACAATCTGTGTTCCTTCAATCTCTACAGAACTAACCTCAGATGCTGCTCATGCTCTGTCTCAGTCTGAGAATATACCAGAATATCATCGATGAAGACAATCACAAACTGGTCCAGATAATCCTTGAACACTAGGTTCATTAGATCCATAAAAGTAGCAAGGGCATTAGTCAATCCAAATGACATGACTAAAATCTCATAATGCCCATATCTGATTCGAAAAGCAGTCTTCGATATGTCTCCCTCCTTGACCCTTAACTGATGATAACCAGAACGAAGGTCGATCTTAGAGAATACCTTTTTACCTTGCAACTAATCAGACAGATCATCTATCCTTGGCAAAGGATACTTATTCTTAATTGTCAGCTTATTCAATTCTCTGTAATTAATACACATTCTCAGAGAACCATCCTTATTCTTCACAAACAGAAATGGTGCACCCCAAGGTGAGAAGCTAGGTCTGATGAAGCCCAAATCTAATAGTTCTTGCAACTGTAGTTTTAATTCTTTCAACTCAGCTGGGGCCATTCTGTAAGGTGCTCTAGACACTGGCTCTGTCCCTAGTGCTAGTTCTATCACAAACTCAATTTCTCTATGTGGTGACAACCCTGGAAAATCTTCTGGGAACACATCCAAGAACTCACATACAAGTCTGGTCTCTTCTGGTCTCACTGGCATGACCTGAGTGGTATCAACCACACTGGCTAAGAACCCAATGCAACCTCCTTGCAATAAATCCCTAGCCCTCAATACTAAAATCATAGGAATACGAGGTCCATGCACAGCACCAACAAACATAAAAGGATCCTCACCTTCAGGCTCAAAGGTGACCATCTTCCTTCTACAATCAATGGTTGCCCCATACTTTTCCAACCAATCCATACCCAATATCATATCGAAGTCAGTCATAACCAACTCTATCAAGTCCACTGACAACTCTCTGCCCTCCACTGTCATTGGCAAAGATCTGACCCATCTCCTGGATACCACTAACTCCCCAGTGGGTAACAAAGTACCAAACCCCACAGCATAAAAATCACAGGGTCTACACAATCCATCAATAACACTACTAGCAACAAAAGAGTGTGTAGCACCAGAATCAATCAACACATTATAAGGGGTTCCAGCACTAAGAAGCTGACCTGTAACAACTGAGGGGGAAGCCTCAGCTTCTGCTTGAGTCAATGCGAACACTCGAGCTGGGGCCGAGCTGTCCGTCTTTCTGGGTTCTTATTTTCTTGCCTTAGGGAAATCCTTTTTAAGATGACCCACTGCTCCACACGAGAAGCAGGCCTTTGCCCTACATTCTCCCAGGTGATGCCTCTTGCATCTTGGGCACTCAGGATAAGACTTCCAGGCTTCACTACCACCTCGACGACCCATTGTAATACCACGGGGCCGCCTATCATGATCTGGAACTTGGGAGGTGTCAGGAACCTTCCTCTTCTGATCACTGGGGCCAACACCCCTACCTGAACCCACAAATGGAGGACTTGTCATCCTGAAATCCTTTCTGGCTGCACTGTCACGCCAGATCCTGTTCTCTCCACTCTCAGCTGTGCGTGCCTTCTCAACCACCTGTGCATAGGTAGTAACCTCGACCACAGTGGTGATACGTACATCACAGGCTAATCTGGGTTGTAGCCCCTGAAGGAATCTCTCCCTCCTGGTCCCATCAGTGGGCACCAGCTCCATGGTAATCTTTGCTAAACGATTAAACTTTAAGGCATACTCAGTGACTGACAAACTTCCCTGAAGTAGCCTGATGAATTCCTCAGCTTTAGCTGCCCTGATGGCATCATTGTAATACTTCTCTCTAAATAGAGTTTGAAACTCTTCCTAACTCAGGGCATTAACATTCTTGGTCTGGGTAATCACCTCCCACCAAATCCGGGCATCCTCCCGAAATATATAGGTGGCACATGCCACCCTCTCATTACCAAATATCCTCATAAAGTCAAGGATAGTGGTAATCATACTCATCCATTGTTTATCCTTGGAAGGATCTGCACTGCCCTAAAAAACTGAAGGTTGTTGCTTCCTGAACCTTTCATAGAGAGGTTCCCATTTATTTCCAACCTCAGGCAGCTGCCCAGCTGCTGGCACCGACACAGGAGGTACCTCTGATACACTGGGCACTACAGACACTTGCTACTGTTTCAGGAGACGAAGCTCTTCTCCCTGTCTTAATATTGTAGCCTGCAGATCACTCACTATCTGCTGGCAGTTTGCAGGAGCTTGCTGTGGAATCTGAGACTGGTCATTTTCCTGACCCTGACTGTTATTATTATTCTGGCCCTGATCACTCTGGCCAGCTGATCATGTGAACATGGTCAGGATACCCTGCGAACAGAAAAAGAAAAGTGAACTAGTCAGGGGCCATTAGAGAAAATGTTGCTCAACTAAAGAAAAAATAAGAAACACAATCACATAGCCCGCGGCTAATAACTTGGCTATTCTTCAGTGGAGGGAGATGGAAAAAGGCTTCCTGGCTACAATGGTGCTTGGATAGCCTTTGCAGCTTCTCGTGAGTAACGTTGTAGGCGCTACTCAGCAGGTCGGTGGCCAAGGATCCCCCCACCTGCTCGGGGGGAGGGCTATTGCGAGGAGGAGGTGTCGTGGTCCTGGATGGAGTGGGCGCTAGAGGGTCCTCTATTCGAGCCCTTCTCTTGGAGGGATCACTACTGCTCTCCCCAGGGTGTCTCTTGCTCACTTTCTTTTTGCTCACAGGAGCTTCGACGTTTGCATACATATTGAAAGCGTCTTTAGAAGGCATGACTACAAAACAAAAGCAAATGATCAGACAAAGTAGTTTGCAAAAATAATATAATTATGAAAAGGGAAATTTTAAGTAATATACCCAAGCTATTATTAATGGTCGATATATTATTTATAGAACTACAGCTACAATCACTATCTTCCTTGAAGAAGTCTGAATTAAAATTACTAGTCGTAAATTTAAAGTTGCCATCCCTGTCAAATAAATGATAGGGGATGGGCCAGTTATCCAAGAGCGAGAGATCTATACCGTTCTTGTCAGAGAATTCAGATATAGGGCCGGTGTATTCAGACAGTTTTTGTTTTCCCCTCCCATGTTGGGCAGGGGCAGCGGCAGCCCGAGGGTTGCTGGATGGTTCCCGGATGGTCACTCCCGTTGGTCGTCGCCTCGGGGGTTGTGACACATCTTGCTGCTACTTGGGGATTTCTTATCCGCTACCATCTCTAGTGGCACTCCTCACGGTGGATTCCCTCACTTCCTGGTGAGGTTCCAAAAGGCCGACCAACCTTAGATTGCTCTCAGTGACCAGATCCTTGACGCTCTTTTCAATATTCGTTATATTGGCTCGTGCTGTAGCCCTCATCTCCACCTCTAGAGTAGGGTCTGGTCGATACCATGGACCTAGACACAACACAATTTGCTAAGGACAACAAAAGGAAAAGCTAACAACAACCATAGACCAGAGATTGAAAAGTTTACCTCCTCGTGTGAAGGCCAGGTTTTCAGTGACCAGATCGGTTGTGAGGAAGTACTCTTGGAAGTACTTCCCTACATTGAACTTGTGGGTGACATCGCTCAAAAATGTCCGAGCAGATTCTTGGTGGTAGAAATGGAAAGACCCTGTGTTGCTTTGGTCAGGGTTGGACTTGAGATTGAACAGGTAGTTGATCTCATGTGGTGTAGGTACATGCCACTTTTTATGGTTGTAAAGGATATAGAGTGTTGATAGTAATCTATATCCATTGGGTGTTATTTGAAAAGGGGCAACCTCGAAGTAATTGGCCACCCCTTGGAAGAAGACATGCAAGGGCAGGATTGCCCCTGCTTCTATGTGATACCTCGACCAGGTGCTGAAGGCGCCTCCAGGCATGTTTGCCCTTTGGTCGGATGTAGGTTTGACTAAGGTAATCCCAGAAGGACTGTACTTCTTGGGATATTTTGCCACCATCCTAGCCGATATGACACTAGGAGGTGCGGCGTACCAGTCAACTTCTGCTCGAGGGCCATCTGGTGGTGAAAAATTTATAGGTTGAGGATCTTTCGAAGGACCCTCAGCATGGGAGGCAGGTTGATCAGAAGGAGAATGGGTGGTTTTCTGAGTAGTGTACTTCACACGACCCATTTTCGGTTGACTAGTCGGGGTGTTTTGTTGTGGAGATGGAAATTCAGGGAAAAGTAGTGGAGGTTGTTCCTGATCCTCAAACAACAATGCGAGGAGATCATCATCTATTGGTGTAACACCCTGGATAGCCAAGACCGCTACACTGTGTACTTTTAAAGGTGAAAAACTTGCTAATCAAGTCATTATTTTAAAAACGTGTCATTAAACATGTAAGAGCTAGGGTTAAAAAGGGTTTGGTCTCAAAAGACTCATTTTATATGATTAAACTGTTACATGCATGGGATCCCAAAAGAAACAGAGTTAAAAGTAAGTTTACTGACTCCCAAGGGTACATGAGTAATCATTAGCCATGTACATTCCACTCGCAGAGCTCTCCAATCAAGGCTGATCCAACTTGCCCTTGCCTTTACCTGCACCACGTAGCACCCGTGAGCCAAGGCCCAGCAAGAAAACATCATATACAACACAATCAATGATATCAGACAGTTAAATCATTAGGCATGAACTTTCATCAAATAATTCACAATAGACATTCAGCACATAAGCTCAGATTCTAGATGCAATCAATCATTTATATCGTTCACATCACATAATATTCAGGGCCGACGACTTAGGCTGCACCCTCTATTTATCCCACTGACTCTGACCCGCTTAAACCGAGCTCAGTGAATAATAAGCTGTCCTCGGCTACCAGTGGTCGAGCCGCGCCCTGTGCGCTAGTGAAACCCTTGGCACCCTTAGGTCGTTGGTTCACTAAATGGCTTGCATGGCATAATACCATCTTTCAAGCATTTACAATAGGGAACCCTTAGTCCTGTCACATATATTCAACCGGGTGTAGTTTTCTTACCTTTAATCTTTACAGTTATTGAATAATGAGCAACGCCCCTTAAGCACGATCCATTCCCGAGCCTAAGCCTTTATCACCTAGTCACAACCAAAGTATAGGGTTCCATTAATATTCAAATATAGGTTTCCAGTTACAAAACTAACTCCCGAGAATCCGAATTCCACCAAGCACGATGGTGAAACCAATCCCGAGCATACTAGACCACATTCCCATGCCTAAAATCCTCAAAAGTTCATGTACACAACTAAGGGCTGCGGCCCTTGAAGCTTAGCCGTGGCCCAAGCCTCAAAACAGAAGCAAGGCCATCCTGGACAAAGACACGCGCCGTGGCCCTTGCTTTGGGCGCCGCAGCGCCCACCCTTGGCCGAGCCTCCTTGGCTTTTCTTCAACCTAGGGCCGCAACGCTCTAGAACAGAGCCGCGGCCCTTCCCTTCGAACCCAGATTTCCCACCATTTCTAAGCTTGAAACCTCACCTTAAACCATCCCAAAGCTCCCCAACTCAACACCCAACATTACCACAACTTATTAAATAACTTATGCTACACAATTCAACAGAAATTCAGCTAAAAAACCCATAGATATCTCACTTTCAATTCTTAAAACTCTAAGAACATAAACACCTAATTTTAACCAGTCAAAACTCAAATTCAAATCATTAACTCATGGAGTAAAACTTACCTTCTTGATAGAACCCTTCCTCTAGCCAAAACCCAGCTGATTCCAAGGATTTTCCAAGCTCAAATCCACCCTAACCATCAATTGAACACACCTCAATAACCCAGCCGAAACTCAAGTTCTAACCACAAAAAGAAAGAAATTCATGCTTACCTTATCCCTGGTTTAATCCTTGATTGTCTACTGAGCTAATCCTCTAAGTTGCTCCTGAATTCCTCTAAATTTCCAGCAATTCTTCAGCTCTAATTTCCCAATTTTCCTCTGAGTGTTTCTTCCCTTGTTTCCCTTGAGAGTGAGTGAGTGAGAGAGAGAGAGAGAGAGAGAGAGAGAGAGAGTAACCAGCTGAGTAGAAAATTAAGTCGGTTTAATAATTTTCTAAAAGCTTCCTAACTTTTGTCCTTCTCCTTAAGTTAATCCCAGGGCTCGGGGTGCCGGAATCGTCCCCGAGGCCAAAACGGTAAAATCCCCCAATACTCCCGCCTAGACATTCTAACCTCAAATATATCTCCATATATTTATTTTCATGACCCGATAGTCTAAAGTACCCCTGACTTGTCCAAAGTGATATTTTATGTCCCGTTGTGGCTTTCTTTTCCGTTATCTAGCTCTAGGATCGCCTCGAGTCGTGCCCTGCAAACCTACCCACATAATAATGTGGTTCTCACATTTATCACATATATATCATATTATCGCAAAAACATTACTAAACATATAATTACACATTTAAATCACATTTAATCCAGTAATGCCCTCCTGGCACACTAATCAAGGCCCTTAAGCCTCATTAGCAAATTTGGGGTCGTTACAATTGACCTCTCACCTCCCCAAGGATTGTGCATAAATATCTGAGAAGAGTAAGAAGGAAGTGAGAATCTACGACCAATAGATAGAAGAGGATGAAATATAAGGAGAACATTGCTCGTGTTTAAAAGTTAAGATTTTATATGACCAGCAACATCCTTATATAAACACTACAAACATGCGAACAGTTTGGAAAAACGGATCAAAAAGTGGAAGTGAAAAGTTTTTTCAAGAAAACTTTTCGACTCCGAAAATAGGCGGGAAAAACCCAGTTTTTCCGAAAACAGTAAAATCGAATTTTCACTTCGATTTTGAGCCCTAAAACAGTACTCTTATGCCCTATGATTAATTTCCAAACATTTCCTAGTGTTTTTTACTACCTAAAATTCCTATTCTAACATGTTTATGTGCATCTTTGTGTGAACCCAATTACCCGAGACATTTTTTATCAAGGACATTGGAGGCTCAAATAAGAAAATCCATGAAATTTATTCTAAATTGCATAAAAAAGAAGGTGGGTTCAAAACTTACTTGGATTTCGGTTTGCAAAGGAGACACGAAGATTGTTTCTCGGAGCTGATCAAACGTGTCTTGGATCATCAAAGTTTTTTGGGGTTTTCTTGAGAATTTTTTCTGAGTTCTTGAGGAGAGAGAAGGATTCAGTAAAAAGTGAAAAGTGGGAAAGGTAATATATTTATACTGATCGCGGTGCATTTAAAAGGGTAATGAAGAGAGTAACATTTCGATGTATGGGAAACCACAATAGTCGTCAAAATATTTTTGGAAAACTGTAAAAGTCATGATTGCTTACTTTTTCGAAAAGGCGCTGACAGATGTGACAGGTCAGACGAATCGCTGGTCGAGTAAGTTTATTAAATGCTGATCGTAGTAAAATAAACTTGGGGGCAAATGTTTACCCAAAAAAGGATTCACCTGATGATGTGGCAAGACTAGTATGCACGTGGGATGCACGTGACTATTTAAGCAGTTACGTTCTGGTCGACCCTCGACCAGAAGAGAATTCACTTGGCAGAAGGCATATTTCGTAGTCGACCAGAGTTGATCGTAGTATATTAGATATTTTCTATAGATATTTGATCTTTCATTTATGTAGTAATTGCAATTTCCATTATGATTGAGATACACTTGTATTCAATGTAATCAAGGTCCATCAGTCCCTAAGGAGATCCTTGAGCCTATAAATAAGACTCAAAGGGTTCATGAAAAGGATCTTTGGAGACTGAGAGAGTGAGAATTATTGATTTTACGTAATTCTTTGTAACTATCATTTAGCTTGTGAAACTCAGTAAACCCTAGTTTATTAATCATAGGTTTTCATTACATTAATAAGAACACTAAGTGGACATAGGTCATTACCATCACTTGGGGTCGTACCACTATAAATCTTTGTGTCATTTGTCTTTTTGGCTTCAATTCATCTTACTTTTGTCGTTTTACTTGACTCTGTGTCGTTGACAAATTCAAGGGTCAACATTAATTAATTCATAATTAAACAATTACCAATAACTATCACATAATTATTTTCTTGCCCTGGAAAATTAATTCCTTTGCAATTAAGTCCTTCTCTTTAAATTCTTTCTTTTGACATTCTTTCCCTTGACAGTGTAGGACAGAGGTGAACTGGGGACTATAGAACTATAAAACGAAGCTCCAATAAACCAGATTATTAATTAAACTCTTTAATTTAATAATATTATTTATTAATTCCATGATTACTCCACTATAAATATGGAAATGCACTCTAGGTATTTATATAATTATATTTACAAAGTTTTCTCTTGCAGTCCATTGATATAATCAATAAATGTAGTTCTATCCTCCATTTATTGGTTCATTAATTAGAGCCGGTCAAAAATACCGTTTTACCCTTCTAATTACCTCTTGATCCTTAAGTACAATTAATTCACTAGCGAATAATTAATCTATAATCAAATTATAGATTTGAGCTCAATAACTATTCAGTTCAAGAATTAACCCTTAAGGAAACCAATATTCGATCTGTTAGGAAAGTATGGACTCTATTATTGTAATTCATTTTCCCAGCCATTCATGATATTGAATCTTCAAAACAAAAGTCATTAGCCTCATTATAGTAAGATACCTTAACGAGTGGATCAAAAGATCCAATAAACACAAACAGGAGTTCATGAATATTCATGATTTAGGCTAATCTACAAATGATCATCTATAATGATAAGAATTAAATCCTTAGGTCAAACGACAAGTTTATAAAGATAATTAATTTTCATCGGTCATGTCATATATGATCTCTATTATATACATCACATTTACTAAGATGTCTATCTACATTAGTAATCCGAATCTAGATTACTCGCATCTCGTATGCTTAGCAAACTATACTAGTAATCATTCATTAAAAATTCCATAATAAAGAATTTTCTTGATATTAGCATATAATTAATTCAAACAGTAATTATAACATTCAAATATAATAAAATTGTCCTTTGATTTAAATTCAATAAAATATCTTTACATACTTTTAGGCCATTAATCCTAACATTTGCAGCCCTTGACTTATAAGTCAATCCTTTCGACCAGCGCTCAGAGTGTTATTGCCGGCCTTGACTTATAAGTCAAGCCTTTTGACTAGCGCTCAACGTGCTATTGTCGTCCTTGACTTATAATTCAAGCCTTTTCAGTCAAACAATATAGACGAGCTTACATCATTTAGCAATTATCTAGAAACTAAGCATTCAAACATGCTTAATCAAACTATCACATGCATAACCATAATCATGTTCATTCGCAGGAGCTCGAGTCCTAATCATAATCATGTTCACCAATCGGGCCAATCCTAATCACATATAACACGTATTGGGTGAAATTTTCTTACCTCAGGTCCTGAGTGAATAATGTATGAGGACCCCAAGTGCGGTCCTTTCCTCCCGAGCCTAACAATTCACCCTAGTCACAATAATAACAATTAATAACTATAAGGAATGATCTAATAAAGGTTTCTGGATCAAGTCCTAGCCTCTAGGACCTTGTATTCTACTAACTCGGGTAGTAGAACCATTCTCGAGCCCTTAGGTTAGGGTTCCCAGTTCCCAAAACCTATTTTTTCTCATTACCGCAATTTGAGCCGCGACTTCCCCCCATTAAGGGTCGTGGCGCAACAAGTCAGAGAGCCCCGAGAGCAAAACCACAGGGCACGCGCCATGGTGCAACTCGCCTACAGTCGCGGCGCCAAGGCGGTTCAAGGCATCTACTTGTCCTTCTGAGTTCATAAGGGTCTCGACGCCCCAAGAACAGAGTCGCGGCGCGCCCCTACGAACTAAAAAAACCAGCAACTTTTAGAGTCACCAATCTTCCAAAAACCATCCCAAAACATGGTTTTCGCCTGTTTCAACCATAAAAATGGTCCCAGTAGCTCAGAAATACAATAAACAACTCTAAAGCTCAATTAAGCATCCAAAGTTTAGTAAACTTCAAAGCTTTAAAACAAAACCAAACCAAAACTCAATGAACTGAATTACCTCCAATGAAATCTGATTCCCTGTTGTTTCCCTATGCTTAGCAGCTTCCAAATGCCTTAGCAAGTTTGCTACCCAGCTTTAAAATCACAATCCCTTCCAAAACCTCCAAACTTAGAGAGAGAGAGAGAGACATTTTTTTGGTGTTACTATGTAATTTTCCCCTGCATCCTGAGTTACTAAACCCAACTGCAAATAGCCTAATGGTCCAAAAGACCAAAACACCCCTAAGGCCAAATTTCTCTCTCAAGGCCCACTAAGGGCAAAGCTGTCATTTTGCACTCCCGTCTCTCATCACACTTTAAATTCCTATTTAATTCCGCTAAACCCAGAATATAACTATTTTTCCCAAAATATGAATTGTGGGGGAACTGCACCCCTCATGCATCCTCCTCCGTGAAAGTAATTGAGTCATTTTCTCCCTTAAAACACTTCGGGGGTTGTTGCTGCAAGCTCATGACACATGGTGGTGGACTTCATCTGTCTCGCCCCTTTGACGACTCTCCTCCAAATCCTGGGCCTCCGAAGATCGTTCTCACTTCTCCTTGTACTTCCGGGGCTCTTTCTCGGGTTTGAGGTGTGATGACTCGACTAATTCTAAGACCTCGGACCATTGAAAACTACTAAGGCATAGCTACTGTTTTTGAATACATATATACTTAAAATATTAGAACTTTATTAAAAATCCAAAATATGGTACGGAATACAAAATATGGTATGGGATCCCATTGTTATTTATATAAAAACATAAACATAAACTTTAATTAATTGTTTAAAAACTAAGTGTAGAAATACGTAAGAACATAAATTAAAAGACTTGAAACAATGTCATCCTCGATCTTCCAGCAGTCCATTCAATCAGTCCATCCCTAATACACATGCCAAGCTGCCACGAATCCATCCCGCCTTCCAAGCTCATTTTCCTGCACCATCTAAAATAAAAGGAATGAGCCTAATTCCCGGCAAGGAAAATCTACTAAAAACATATATCATAAATCATAAAACTATATCATAAAACACATGACATAAAAATGTATATCATATAGGACTACAATATTAATGGCCATTAACTCATTACCGTGGCATGTGATAAAACCATCTAGGTCCTCAGTCTACTAATCGAGGTAGGTTAGATCACAAAATATTATATGATAACCCATCTAGGTCCTCAGTCTACTAATCGAGGTAGGGTAAATCATAACTCTAAACCACGATAATGATAAAATCTTGGGGTTCGCTATCTAAGCAACTATAAGCCCCAAGTGGCTACAAAACATATTCATACATATATACATAGCACATAAGATATCATAGAATATAAACATATCATAACAAATATAATCTAACCTATTTTCCTTGCCAAAAACTGGGATATTAGAGACAAGAATGGGATAGAAAACTCCTAAAACCAACAATAAGAACCATGCGTTTTTAAAGAAATGGAGATGAAAAAGAGATCTAAACCATCAAGATAGAAACTTACCGAAGAACCTGAAGTTTCAAGAACTTAAACACCCTAACCAAAAGCCATAATAATGAGTTAGGATCTGAAAGAAATGAAAGAAAATAAAAGAACTATGATGAACTAAATATGAGGATAAGAATACCTTGATAGAATGGAATGTCGATCTAAAGCTCGATACCGAAATGTCACTCTATCTTACTTCTCAAGTGTTCATAAAGCTTAGAGTGAAAAGCTTTTAAATCCCAAACCCTAGTGTTTACTCTCTAGAATAAACTTAGCAGCTTGGAGCCTCTGAAGAGTGCTTGAATAATGAATGAAATGGCTGAGTACTAGGTCCTATTTATAGAGTTCAAGGAGTGAAACTAACCCCTTTTAAAATGAATAAATAAATCAATAATAATTGAAAAGATTTGAATTTTCGGTTCAACAGATGCCCAGAACTCCGTCAAAAATGTTCAAGAGCAAGTCCAAGAGTTTGAGGGCTGTTTCTAATTTAAATCCACAAAGTTTCAAAAAAATTCTCCAGGAGCTGATATATCGCCTACCCTAGGCGATATATCGCCCCTACCTATGCCCCGAGCTTTCGTGGTTTCATTCGTACGAATTCGATGTGTTTTCTGTATCTTCCGTAGGTGACATATCTACCCTTATAGCTGCGATATATCGGCATACGCTGATATTTTAAACACATTTTTTTTCACATTTTTAGCATATTTGAAGGTTGTTAAAACAACTTTGACTGAGTATAACGTAATCCTAACAGTTCCTGGAAGGTTCTAGAGCTTCTAAATTTATCCTTTTAAATTATTCATCCAAAGTGCTTAAATCCTTAATGAACATGCTTGTGACAAGTCTCACGTTCTTATTAGTTCTATCTAAACGTTATCTTATAATAAATAATATTTCTAGGACCAGCTATATTAATCAAACCTTATGTTATAATTAATATTTATATACTATAGGTTAAACTTATAAAATCTATAACTGTTTCTATGAGTTTCCAACTAAATCCCGGCTTGAACCAATAACCACGAAAACGAAAATACTATAAGCTACTACTACTATCTAGCTAAGTGAAATTCCGAGACGCTATAGGAGGTGATGCCGGCCCGTCCTCCGAATTTTTATTTTCCCTTCTGACATATCGACCCAGGTGCCCCCTGCATATGAGCTCTTGGATTTATACCTTCAAATGGGTACACTCTGCTGTGGTATGGCCATGTCCTTGTGGTATAGACATTATTTTCTAGTGTCCCATTTGGATCAGTCTTTTCTCATCGACGGGGGTCTCTGGAACTTGGCCTTCATTCGTGAGGTAGATATGTTCTCTGGTGTCTGTCAGGTTTGTATAGAAGGTGTTAGATGTTTGCCTAGGGTCACCTCTGCGTTTGGGCCTTCTCTGGTGGTCATCTTTCAGCCCCTTGTACACCCTTTTCTTTTTTGCGCCATTTGAACCTTCATGGGCTGAGGGCTTGACATGGGATTCACTTTTCCTTGCCTTTAGGTTCTCATGGCCATCCTCGGCACGAATATACTTTTGTGCTCTTTCATAGAAGCCGTCTAAGTCGGTGACATCCCTTTTGAGCATATTATCCCATGGTTTACTGCCTGGGCGCACTCTAGCCGTGATTGCCATCTTGAGTTCTCCCTTGGTCAGACTTCCCACTTTAGCCACCTCCATGTTGAACCTATGGATATAGCTCTTCAGGCCTTCCCCTTCACCTTGCTTTATGTTAGTGAGGCTAGTGCCTGGCATGGTGTATTCACGTACAACATGATGTTGTTGGAGAAACTCGTCAGAAAATTGTTGCCATGACCTAATGGTCCCTGACCTCAGCCTCTTGAACCACTTGTATACGGGCCCTTTTAGCATGACAGCAAAACAATGACACCTTGCTCTGCTATTGATCCCTCTCAGATTCATTAAATCATTAAAGGTGTCTAAGTGGTACTTGGGGTTCGGACTGCCTTCAGATGGGGTCATATGAGGTTCTTTAAAATTAGCTTGAGAGCCGTTCAAGATGGATTTTTCGCGTGAAGGGTGACTCGTAGTCAAACTTTTCATCGGTAATGTGCCCCAGACGCCATGACGATTTTACTTTGATGGCTCCCCATCTCGGTGTCTAGCTCTTGCTGCCTTCTATTCAAAGTATCCCTCAGCTTGGTAGGGTTGGCCTTTCCCTTCTCTCTTCCCTTCGGAGGGGCCATAGGAGGTGTCGTCCTTACTTCTGACCGCCTTCCATTGAGCTTTTCTCTTAGGTCAAGGGGTGCCTCCTTAGATGTGACTTCGATTTCATTCTTATGACCAACGGCGTCCCTCCGCCTTTGTTCCTGGGGGTATTTTCCTGGCGTAGGTCCTTCATGGTACTTTGTCTGGGGAGTGTTGCTGGTGGAAAGTCATGTTCTTCTATATTCTATGGGGACAATGATTTCCCCTCTTTCATGTTCATTCTCCTCATCTTGGGAAAGGAGCATGCTTAACTTTCCTTGTAGAAGGTCGTTTAAAACCTCCGGCATGTTCTCTAGTGTGGTTCCCAGCCTTCAATTCTTTTTGTCTAACTCACAAATCTCATCCTCATAGAAACAAGTGCTTGAGCTAGAACTCACCGAGTGTACACGGGGAATCTTGCATGGCCTGTGCATAGAAGGACCCAGGTCCCGGTGGCTAGAGCATGGTGCCACTGAGGGCCGAGGATGTGGGTGCGGTGCTGGATCCGAATGACCTCCGTCGGGTTGGACAGTTGGGGATGCTACTTCTTTCTCCTTCCTTGGGGCAGGATGTTATTCGGGTATATCTTCATGCTTAGGCGGAGGAGGGTCTTTCCTGGAGGCCTTCAGCTGTTCTCCGTCCAGGTGAACCTCAACATATTGTAGTTGACATAAGCATTTCAAAAGCCTTGGCATTTTTCCTTGCTAGAAGTGACGAAAGAACGTTGGCTTGATAGTTGTTCTTCCCACAGACGGCACAAAACTGTTGATGGTAGGAACTCGTCAACGATCTATGGATGGAAAATTGAAAGCTTGCTATGAAAAATGAGTAGAAAGAACTTAGGAAAAACTTAAGAAAGAAACATGCATAACAACAATGGAGGAAAATCTCGTATATTGCTCTACTATCTCTGTCTACAATGAATTTTCCAACCCTTTACTCTGAGGGGTGGAAGTCTATTTATAGGTGGACAATAATGACCCTTAATACATGGTGGCCCAAGGAGACAAGAACGTTCACAGGTAAGTTGTCTGGGTTGTGGTACATGACATTGTGGTCTCGGCTCTGGTATATTGTCGGTGGTGCTCAGGTAGTGCCTCCACTCTTTGTACGGAGTCGTACCACCACTACTTGTCGGACACAGATGTCAGGGTCACACCTCTGTCCTCCTTAGGGTTGTACACCCGATACTTGTACATGTACTTCATACATGGTGGTCTCTCTTACCTTTCCCAAATAAGTCTTTCCTCCAAAATTCTTTATATTTTGCTAAATGTTAAAGAGCATAGTGGGTTTTCATTAGCGTAGATGGGACTTCCCTTACAAGGTTTCCATGTTGGGGCACTTTAGTAGTAGTAGTAGTAGTAGTAGTAGTAGTAGTAGTAGTAGTAGTAGTAGTAGTAGTAGTAGTAGTAGTAGTAGTAGTAGTAGTAGTAGTATAGTATAGGTTTATGATAGTAGTAGTAGTAGTGGTCGTGGTAGTGGTAGTGGTAGTAGTCGTGGTAGTGGTAGTGGTAGTGGTAGTAGTAGTAGTAGTAGTAGTAGTAGTAGTGGTGGTGGTGTAGTAGTAGTAGTGGTGGTGTAGTAGTAGTAGTAAGAATAAATTAATTATAATTATAATATTATTAAAATGTGTTATGGATCGAGCCTACATAAAGCCCAAAAGCCCAATAAGATTTTGGGCTTAGTAAATTCAAAATCAGCCTAGGGAATTAGAGTTTGTTATTTTATGGTTAGTTAATATATTTGTAGACTAGGTTGTTATTTAGATAATTAGATAGATTTTCAATAACTTTAGGGTACTGTAACTTCTAACCTATTTTTTACCATGTTATATTATGAATTTCGAAAAATAGTATTTCCAGAAACTTGTAGGTAATTGAATTAGCTTTCTAGCGATATAAAGATGTTCTAAATCGGAATCTTACAGCTCTAGTTATGTTGATTTTACTATATATGAGTTTAGAGTTACGAGATTTAGGAAGTTAGAAGTTAGGATTCTAATTTATTTAAATTTAAATTTGGATTATAGTTTGAATGAAATTAAGTATTTTTTTTTAAATAAAAGAAAGATCTAGAAACTATTGAACCTTCCAGAACCACTAAGAGCATGACCCTTGTCATAATCATGTTTATTTAAGGATTTAATTACAACAGAAAATTCTAGAAACTCTAGAATCTTCCAGAACCACTAAGAGCATGACATTTGTCATAATCATGTTTATTTAAGGATTTAAGTATTTTTTTAATAGGATAATTTCACTCCTGAAACTCTATAAATAGGACCTAGTGCTCAACCATTTTCTTCATTCTTCAATCAGTGTTCAGAGCCTTCAAGCTGCTAGGATTTCTATAGAGTGATACACTTGGGTTTTGGGGAATAAAAGCTTTATCATCGTAAGCTTTATAAACAATTGGGTAGTGAGATAAAGTGTGTTTTCGATATTGAAGTTTAGATCGGTTCTAATACATCCAAGGTAATATTATTCATAAGTGTATTCTTTTCCTCAAGTTTCTTTCAGATCCTAACTTCTCTTTATGGTTTTGTGGTTAGGTGTTTAAACATTAAGGTTCTCGGTAAGTTTCCCTCTTTGATGGTTTAGTTTTCTTTCATCTTCTTTTCTATAGATACTCATATGTTTTTATGTTGGTTTTAGGAGTGTTTCAAATCCAATCATTGTTCTCAAATATCCCGGTGTTGGTAAGGAAAATAGGATAGATTTTATGTGTTTATATGTTATGATAAATATATAATTGGTATGTTTTTCAGTCGCTTGGGCACATGACTTGCTTAGACAAGCAAGCCCCGAGAATTTATGATTGGGCATATGACTTGTTAAGATAACAAGCCCCAAAAATGGATGATTGGGCATAAGACTTGATTAGATAAGGAAGCCCCAAGAAGTTATATTGGGTATATGACTTGTTTAGCTAACAAGCCACAATAGTTTATATTGGCCATTAATGTTGTAGTCATATGTGATATATGTTTATAGTCATATGTTTTATAGTATATGAATATGATGTAGTCATATGTTTATGATATATGTTGTATGTTGATAGTAGATTTTCCTTACTGGGCATTAGGCTCACTCCTTTATTTTTAGCTTGATGCAGGAGAATGAATATGGAAGGCGGAGGATTCTTGGCAGTTTGGCTTGTATGTTGAGGATGAATGGAATGGATGGGTTGCGTGTCGATCGAGGATGGTGTTTATTTTAATCTTTTAAAATTATTTTTTGATGTAATTCTGCAACTAGTTTTTTTAAAGTTATGTTTTATTTGTTGTAAACAATGGGATCCCATACCATGTCACATTTTATTTTATATTTTTACTCTATTTTGTGTTAGTACAATTTTTGGGTTTTAATGGGCCAAGGTCTTAGAAATAGTTGGGTCATTACAGTTGGTACAGAGCAACGATCTATTTGCATGAAGTTCTCTTTGATACACACGCTCAAACTCTGAATCTAACTGCCAATGTAAGTGTTTATGTTATAGTTGTTATGATTATGTGTTTAGTTAACGTTTTAGCCCTTATGTTTTCAGTTAATAATATTTGTAAATTAGTTTATTTTCTTTATTTATTTTATTTATCATCTTTGCATTTATGATTGTTTTTAGTGAAAATATTTTTCCAAATGAATATCATTGTTATTTTTTAATGACATGTATGAGTTTGATTTTTTTTCTACAATCATAATAAATAATGACCAAGTTCGGTGAGGGTGGATACAAATCAATGGACCGGGTTCTATATTGAGAGTTTAGAGGGCCATAGTAGTGGGAACAATTTTACTGATCCTAGCCCTCCCTCAATATGGTTAACTTTGGAACAACGACGAGTTTCGACCCTGAGAATTAAGTCATATAGGATGATTAGAAACAGACTTAGTAAATTATAAAGATGGCTTATTTTTCTAAGTTTAGAAACACACCCTAATCATAAAGAAGGCTTACATAATTTTTCATAAGAAATTATAATTAATAGGCCCGAGTTATGTTTTCTTAGATTAAGTTTTTCCTTAGAGCCTATTAACATGTTCTAACATGTTCTCGACTGTTAGAACTTTTGCTGAAGATGTCGCTCAGAAGGTATGCACGCACGAATGTCAATGCCTCCAACATCGCTCCTAAGACTAATGAAGCCCCTCCAGTTTGAAGAAGGGGAAGGCATGCAACCACCACTGCTGCTAACCAAAGTGCATCGCCGCCACCGGTCGACAACACTGCAGAAATTATCAGGCTACGACAACAAGTGGAAGAATTGCTGCAGCAATAGCGACGATAGACTCAGCCTCATCCTCAGCCACAACCGCAACCTCAACAATTGGCTCAAGCACCCCATCAAGTAGGTCCTTATGGGGGATGGCCAATGGAAAGTTATGTGCCATACCCAGCTCAGTACATGGAGCCAATCTACAAGCGGTTTCGTAAGCAACACGATCCAAACTTTGAAGGGACAACAGACTCCTTCAAGGCGGAAGAATGGCTCAGAAATGTAGAGCCAATCCTAGCGCACATGAATCTTAGCAACGCAGATCGCGTATCTTGTGTTTTGTCTCTGCTTGAGAAGGATGCTAGAATATGGTGGGACTTAGTTCAACATACTCACAACGTCACCACCATGACATGGACCAGATTTGTGGAGCTATTCCACAAAAAGTACTACAACTTGGTAGTCATCTCCACAATGGTCGAGGAGTTCACTAGTCTGAAGTAGGGTAACTTGACGGTAGTGGAGTGTGCTTGGCAGTTCGACAGATTAGCTAAGCTTGCACCAGAGTTGGTTCCAACTGAATTTTTGAGGGTGACCAAGTTCGTTAGATGACTTAGACCAAAGATTGAGTTAGGGGTTAAGCTAGCAAACCCTGGAACCACTACTTACGCTGATGATTTAGAAATGACTATAGAAGTAGAAAAGGTTTCAGGCGAATGTTAGTAAAGAGGAAGCTAGTAAACCTGAGCTTAAACAGCAGACTCAACCTCAGAATGGTCAGAACAACAACCACAACAGCCATCAGTCTAGCAACAACAATAGTAATGGTCAGAAAAGAAGGCATCCTAACAATAAGCAGTCTGATAACGATAAAAGGGCATAGATGAACAATGGAGATAATAGGCCGGGTTATGTAGAATACCTGCAATGTGCTAAGTGCCAAAAGAAACATCTTGGTGAGTGCCGTACAAACACCAAAGGATGCTTCAACTGTGGTCAGGAAGGTCACCAAAGGAGGCCATGTCCTCAGCTCAAGCCAAAGGAGAAAAGGGACAAGAGGATGGTTCTTGCCAGAGTTTTTGCCTTAACCCAGGGAGAAGTTGACGCTAGCAATAAAGTGGTCACAGGTCAGATTCCTATCCTCGATAGTATATGTTCTAGTATTGTTTGATTCGGGAACAACATACTTATATATCTCATTAGGAATGATAGAGAAATTAGACAAACCTTGTAGAACTAGGTTTGTGACATAGTTGCCTTCAGGTGAAGTAGTTTTATCATCACGGATAGCACAGGCCATATTGATCAAAATTGAGGACATAGAACTAGAAGGAGACCTGATAGAGTTAGAGATCATATACTTTGACGTAATACTGGGCATGGGTTGGCTAGCAAGGCATGGCGCAACCATCGACTGCAGCTGTAAGCAAGTGATGTTCGAGACTTTTGACGGTCAGAAACTATGCTATATGGGAAAAAATTTAGGACTAAGTACGCTGCTTATTTCATCTCTCAAAGCTTAGAGGATGATAGAAAATGGATGTCACACATTCTTTGCCAACGTCACGGATGTGGTAAAGGAAGCACCACTAAAGGTTGGAGACATCCGCATTATAAAGGAATTCCCAGAGATATTTCCTAACGACTACCAGGATTGCCACTGACACGGAAGATAGAATTCACAATTGAACTAGTATCGAGCACCGAGCCTATTTCAAAGGCACCATACTGGATGGCACCGACCGAACTCAAGGAGTTAAAGACGCAGCTACAAGAACTCTTAGACTTGGGTTTCATTAGACCAAGTCATTTGCCATGAGGAGCACCAATTCTATTTGTGAGGAAGAAGGGCGGAAGTATGCGAATGTGCATAGATTATGACGAGCTGTATAAGGTGAAAATTAAGGATAATTACCCACTACCCCAAATTGACAACTTGTTTGATCAACTTTGAGGAGCAACCGTGTTTTCAAAGATTGATTTACGGTCCGGGTATCACGAGCTCAAGGTACGGGAAGAGGATATTCCCAAGATGGCTTTTAGAACTTGTTATGGACATTACAAGTTTCTAGTTCTGTCTTTTGGTCTTACCAATGCTCCAGCCGTGTTTTATGGTTTAATGAATAGGGTCTTTTGGAAAAATTCGTCGTAGCATTCGTCGATGATATCTTGGTGTACTCAAAGGATGAAGCTAAGCACGAGGAACATTTAGGAATGACCTTGTTACTTTACGCCAAGTTTACAAAATGCGAATTTTGGCTTTCGCAAGTAGCGTTCCTCAGGCACATAGTATCCAAGGAAGGAGTTGCTATAGACCCATCTAAAGTAGAGGCTGTCAAGGATTGGCCAAGACCAAAGAACGCGTCAAAGGTAAGAAGTTTTCTGGGACTAGCAGGTTATTATTGGAGGTTCGTAGAGGGCTTTTCTAAGATAGCCACTTTGTTTATCAACCTGACCCGGAAACAACAAAGGTTCAACTGGACGGATAAGTGTGAAGAGAGCTTCCAGTTGCTTAAAGATAAGCTGTGCTCAGCACCAATACTTTGTGTACCGACACCCATCGATAAGTTTGTAGTCTATTGTTATGCGTCGAAGCAAGGGTTGGGTTATGTGCTGATGCATAATGGACAAGGTGATAGCCTACACCTCAAGACAGCTGAAGGAATACGAGCAATGTTATCCAACACACGACATGGAGTTGGCAACGATGGTCCTTGCGTTGAAAATCTGGCGCCATAATCTTTATGGAGAACGGTGTGAGATTTATACGGACCACAAAAGCTTAAAGTATTTCTTCACACAAAAGGAGCTCAACATGAGGCAGTGCAAGTGGTTAGAACTAGTAAAGGATTATGGCTGTGAAATTCCATACCACCCGGGAAAGGCAAACGTAGTTGTTGATGCGCTAAGTACGAAAAGTTATGGAAGTCTAGTAGCATTAGCTGGAATAGAAAAGCCGCTACAACAGGAGCTGATCAATGCAGGAATAGAAGTAGTCATTGGTAAACTGGCTAACTTGTCCATCCAGTCAAGTCTGTTAGAAGATATACGGATCGGGCAAGGGCAAGATGACACATTAGTAGCACATATGGATGCAGTTAAAGAAGGCAAGGCCACAGATGAAGATGAAGAATGACACATATAAGGATCGAGTATGCGTGCCGAATGATCATGGAATTAAGATGAAGATTTTAGAAGAAGTACACAATACCCCATACTCAGTTCACCCAAGGTCGACCAAGATGACTCACGACCTAAAGGCGTTGTATTGGTGGCCAGGAATGAAGAAAGATGTAGCAGAGTATGTGTCTAAATGCTTAGTATGTCAGCAAGTGAAAGTAGAACACCAGCGGTCTGCAGGCTTATTGCAACCGCTTAATATTCCAGAATGGAAATGGGACGACATAGCCATGGATTTCGTGACAGTACTATCACGAACAAGTAAGGAACACGACTCAGCTTGGGTTGTGGTAGATAGACTAACCAAGTCAGCTCATTTCCTGCCTGTCAAGACTACGTACACAGCAGACCAATATGCATACATTTATGTTCAAGAGATAGTACGACTGCATGGAATCCCTAAGACTATGGTGTCCGATAGAGGATCGGTGTTTACATCGAGATTTTGGGGAAGCTTGCAGCAAGCTATGGGTACCAAGTTAAGTCTTAGTACGCCATTTCATCCTCAGATAGACGGTCAGTCCGAGCGTACCATACAGATTTTAGAAGATATGTTGCACGCTTGTGTACTTGATATCGGAGGATCATGGAGTAAGTATTTGCCGCTGATAGAATTCTCCTATAACAATAGCTACCAGTCAACTATCGGGATGGCACCCTACGAGCTATTTTATGGAAGGAGGTGTCGATCACCGCTGCAATTGGACGAGGTAGGAGAAAGGCAACTACTTGGACCTGAAGCTGTTAGAGAAGCTCAGGATGCAGTAGCGCTGATTAGGAAGCATATGCTCGCTACCCAGAGCCGTCAGAAAAGTTATGCGGATGCCAAGCAGCGTGATTTGGAATTCAAAGTCAGAGATCAAGTCTTCTTAAAGATATCTCCTATGAAAGGTGTGAATCGGTTCGGGAAGAAGGGCAAGCTTAGTCCCAGGTTTATAGGTCCTTTTGAGAAATTGGACAAAGTGGGAACAACTGCATATAGATTAGCCATACTGCTAGCTTTAGTAGATAGTCACAATGTATTTCACATCTCGATGCTGCGTAGATATGTGGCAGACCCATCTCAAGTCCTCAAGTACAATACGATAGCTCTCCAGGAAGACTTGAGTTACGAGGAATGACCGGTTAGCATCCTACATAGAAGGATGAAAGAATTACGGTCTAAGAGTATTTCGATAGTCAAGGTCCTATGGAGTAATAGTTCTGAACGAGAGGCAACATGGGAGTTTGAGGAAGACATGTTATCCCGGTATCCGGAATTGTTTGACAAGTAAATTTCAGGGACAAAATTAGTTTTAGAGGGGGAGAATTGTAGAGTCCCAGAATATATACTTAACTAGCTAGATAGTAGTTGTAACGCCCTATTTCCTTAAAGCCGTTACCAAGTGAGTTTTAAACGTGCATTAACTCGCTAATCGAGGTTTTATATTAAACAGTGTAACTAAGCCATGAACAGAGGAAAAACTTTAGAAATAAATTCATTTCATTGAAAATCATAAAAGTTTAACACTTGGGATCCCAAAATACAATTTAGAAGCATTTACAACATATAAACTGAACCCAATCGACTAAACGACAAAATCTAGGTTTATTTACAAACATCTCCCAAATTCGACTGGCTGTGGCAGCCAGGCTGGCCAAACATATACACGCCGCCTCACGCCTGCTGTACTCATGGTTGATTGATCTTCTCTTTACCCTTACCTGCACCACAGAGCATCTGTGAGCCGAAGCCCAGCAAGAAAACCCACAAACAGATAACATATGGAACACATATATCAAGCATATAAAGAGGCCACCAATGGCTAAGCATATACGGCTTAGCCGTCCTAGGCGTTTACCATGCCTTGGGTTCGCGGACCACGCTGTGAGGATATCCCAGGTATCCTTCTAGGGACTCGCCTTGGCAACTCGCACTCCACGTGCTCAACACTGCTCCTGGCCCCTTGCCGTTCTCGGCCTAGCACTCAATGTGCCCAATGCCGTTCCCGGCCCTTCGCCGTTCTCGGTCTACACCGTTCCCGGCTCAAGCCGACCATTCACATCATAATATACATAGCATAACAAGCAAGTATAGAGTTCTAGCATAATCAGATAAAGGGCTACGCCCTGCAGTTCTAACATATTGGGCTTCGCCCTGCAGTTCTAACATATTGGGCTCGGCCCTGCATATCAATTCTATTCAAACTCATTGGGCTCAGCCCTGCACACAAGCTCTATGGGAAGAAGGGTTCTCTTACCTAAGTTCTGAGCTTTCTGAGCACCGATGCCCCGAGCACAGTCCTCTAACGTGAGCCTCGCCGAAACCCTAGTCACAACACATTAACAATGTCCATCCATCAAATTTCTAATCCAATACATAACTTAGAGCCATAACCCTAACCTCCGGGTCCTTGAATTCTATCAATCCGGGTGATAAAATCCATCCCGAGCCTTACCCCTTGAGTTCCTAAGCCTAAAATTCCCTTAAAACTCAAAGTGGCTCAAAGGGCCGCGACCCCACCCACAAGAGCCGCGGCTAGCCTCAAAATAGAGGCTAGCACCTCACTGACCCCCACGCGGGCCACGACACGCATGAGCTTCTTGGCCTCCCATGGTCGAGCGCGCACACGGGCCGCGGCACACCCCTCCTTGGGCCGCGACTCTCACCACCGAACCCAGATTTTTCCACCATTTTTCTACACCTTTCCTCAAGCCAATTCACCCAAAACTCACCTATCTATCCCAAATATTTAACACATAAACTCCAGCTCAATAATAAATCAGTAACAACATCAAAACCCATTAGAATCCACCCCAAAACTCAACTAGACCACACAAGAACAATTCAAACTTGCTAGCATGCATACTCTAATAAACAGCTGCAACTCTAGACTTATCCACCATAATCAAAGCTTACCTCTTGCTGAATTGAGCCTTAGAACCAGCCCCCTTATGCTCCAAGCTCCCTAAATCCCAGCTGAACTCCTTAGATCCTCAAGTTGATTTCCAAAGTTTTCCTTTTGATTTTGCCTTAGAGAGTGAAAGAGAGAGAAGAATAAAAGCTAACCTTGGCTGAGAAAAGGAGTGCAAGTCGGTTTCTCCAAGTTTCTAATTAATTCCTCTTTTTTCATTTTATTTGACTTAAGTCTAAAGGGTTACCTCAAGGCTCGAGGTACCAAAACGTCCCCGAGGGCAAAATGGTAAATTTCCCCAATATTCCCGCCTAGACATTCTATCCTCAAATATATCTCCAAATATTTATTTTCATGTCCCGATAATCCCATAACACCTAGTACCCAAATTACCCCTCGACTCGCCCCGAGTCGGAATCTCAACCCTGTTGCGACTCACTGGCTAACCGCTCCCCAGGACTGTCTCAGATCATGCTGCACAGACATTTCACATATGTAACATTTATCACATTCATGCCCCAATTATCCAGACAGGGCCCACATGCACATTTAACTCACTAAACATGCATCACTATCATATATTCACATTAATTCACACATTAACATATTAAAGCATATTAAATAATTTATTGCCCTCCAGGCACACTAATCAAGGCCCTAAGCCCGATTAGCAAATTCGGGTCGTTACAGTAGTAGTAGTAGTTAGTATTTGTTTGTAGTATGTTAGATTTCGTGGATTGCGGTTCAAGTCGGGACATAGTTGGTGTTGGATTTTATAGATAAAATCAGAGATTATACGCAGCAGAACAACAATCAAAATTGTTAATTTAACCCCACAAGATTTCTAGATCTACTTCTTCACATACATATATATATTGAATCAAAGTGATGAATAGAAAATTACCTAAAGTCCTTCCTTGCTGCTATCTTTTTGTACGGCAAAAATCCTTGAGATTCCACACCGGGATCTTCCAAAATGTTCTCAACACTCAAAGAACGAGTGTGGGCTCATTATACAAAATAATAGGCAAAATCTATTTATCAAATATTCTCAACACATGAGATTTGATAAAGTTTGGACCTAAGTTTGTGAAGAACAGTGACCTATGCTTGTATCACTATTCTATTTCTCTCAGGGATATTTCATGATATATTTTCTATCACTGAAAAGTATCGCTCTTAAAAACTGATCTCCTAGATTTAATATATCCAATATATTAAAAATATTATAATAGTTATTTAAAACAATTTAAAAATAACTATTCAGTTATCAAATTTTGTTTAAATAATAATATTTTAATCATATTACAATATCTCATTATTTATTTAATATTTAAATAACTAAAATTGTGGGACAAAGAAACTTCTAGAAGCTTCTTGTGTGCGTAGCACAGTGATTGTGCACTGTGCTACACGTGTACCACTTGCCAAGGAAGGCATGTGATTTTTCCCAATTTTACTTATTATTTAAATACCAAAAATCCCAAAACTAAATTAATTATATTTTTGTTAAATAAAATAATTAATTAATTATCAATTAATTAATTACACCTAATTATACAATAATTATGTTTAGTGCATAGAAAAATATTTTACTTATCAAATAAGTCATTTTGCCCATTTTTGTATTTACCTTTATCAGTGTTTGTTTGAGCCATTTCGGGGACCATGGACCTATAACATTAAGCTCCAATAATTTGAAACTAAATAATTAAACTCTTTAATTATAATAGTTAATTTATTAATTATGATATTTCTCCACTATAAATTCAGAATTGCACTCTTTATGTTATAGATATACTTTTATAGAAATCTTATTTTAAGTCGTCCATTGATATAACCATCTTACAATAGTTCAACCCTCTAATTAATTAGTTCATAAATTAGAATGGAATCATTACCATTTTACCTTTCTAATTTACTTCTTATTCCTTAAGTACAATTAATTCACTAGTGAATAATTAATCTATAATTTAATTATAGATTTGAGCTCAAAATCATTCAGTTCTAGAATTAACCCTTAAGGGAACTAATATACGATCTGTTAGGAAAGATTAGATTATGTATTGTTGATACTTGTTCCCAGCCATCCATGATATTAAATCTCCAAAACAAAAGACATTAGCCTCATTCTATGAAGAGACCTTAACAAATGAATCAAAAGATTTAATAAACATGAACAGGAGTTCATGAACACTCAGGATTTAGGTTGATCTATAAATGATCATCAGTTATGATATGAATTACAAGTCTTTATTATTAAATGGTTTTTTAAAGACTTTTATTCATATTGGTCCATGTCATATATAATCATATTATATAAAGCACTTTTAGCGAGATGTCTTACCACATCAATAATCCGAACTAGATTATTTGTATCAACATGATACTCAGGAAACCGTACTTATAACCGCAATTAAAGAATTTCATAAGTTCAATTTGTTGTTGTTGAGTATTTTTATTCATTCATGTGATCTTAATTCTCTCGTACTAATACAAGATCACATCCTCAATAATGAATATGGAATTTTTATGATATTTACAAAATTATTCAAACAATAATTTAATAATCTAAATATAACAATATTAAACCAGTGTATTTATTTATTCACCGAAATAATAAATGACTTTTACATGCTTTTAGGACATACTCCTAACAACCTCCCACTTATACTTAAAGCAAGTAGGGCATTTCTCTCAATCCCATGTTACGTACATCACCCTCGAATTACTTTGCAGGAAGCGTCTTCGTAAACGGGTCTGCCAGGTTGTGTTCTGATGCGATTTTCAGAATGGACACATCTCCTCTATGTACAATTTCTCTGACTAATTGGTATTTGCGCTATATATGCTTTCCCCTCTTGTGGCTTCTTGGTTCTTTAGAATTAGCCACTGCTTCACTGTTGTCACAGTAAAGAACAAGTGGTTTTTCCACGTCTGCTACAACTTCCAGATCGGAGTAGAAATTTTTCAGGCAAATTGCTTCTTTAGCTGCTTCATAAGCTACTATGTACTCGGCTTCCATGGAGGAGTCTGCAATGCTGGTTTGTTTAATACTTTGCCAGACTACTGCTCCTCGTCTAAGAGTAAACACTGATCCAGAATTCAATTTCCAACTATCTCTGTCTCATTGAAAATTAGAATCAGTGTAACCAGTGGGGTTCAGGTCTCCACCTGAATATACAAGCATATAATCTCTAGTATTTCTAAGATACTTGAGAATATTCTTCACTACAATCCAATGAATCAATCCAGGATTGGATTGATAATGGATGACTATCCCTACTGCATAATAAATGTCAGGTCTTGTACACAACATGGCGTACATCAGACTGCTTACTGCTGAGGCATATGGATACTGTCTCATGTCTTCCCTTCTTGAGGTGTTTTGGGACACTGCTCCTTGGAAAGGAATGCTCCAGAACAGGTTGGCATATCACCCTTTTGTAGTATTGGATATTAAAGCGTTTTAGAAACTTTTCAATATAAGTTGCTTGAGACAGTGCCTAAGTTTTGTTTCTGTCTATCTCTAAGAATCTTAATGCCCAGAACATACTTGGCTTCTCCCAAATCTTACATTTGGAATTGTTCAGCTAACCAGTTCTTTACCTTTGACAATGATGTTACGTCATTTCCCATCAGTAATATATCATCAACGTAAAGAACGAGGAATACTACTATACCATCTTTGTTTTCTTTATAGACACAAGGTTCGTCAACATTTTGTTCAAAAACCAAATGTTTTACTTGTTTCATCAAATCTAAGATTCCGAGATCTAGAAGATTGTTTGAGTCCATGAATGGACCTACGAAGCTCGCAAACCTTTAGCTCTTGACCTTTTTAATTTGAACCATTTTGCTTGAGACATGTAAATGGTTTCATCAAGGTAGCCATTCAGAAAAGCTGTTTTGACATCCATTGGCCAGATCTCGTAATCCATGCACGCAGCTATGGACAAGAGTATACGAATGGATTTTAGCATGGCTACAGGAGAAAAGGTTTCTTCATAGTCAACCCCTTCTTTCTGTGTGTAACCTTTGGCTATAGGCCTTGCTTTGAAAGTCTCTACTTTCCCATCTGCTCCTCTTTTCTTCTTGAATATCCACTTGCAACCAATGGGTTTGATATTCTCAGGTGGATCTTCAAGAACCCAGACAGAATTGGAATACATCGATTCCATTTCTTAGTTCATGGTTTCTTTCCATTTTTCCTTGTCAGAATCATTCATTGCATCTTAAAATGTCAATGGATCATCTTTGTTTATGTCAGACACAAGCATTTGAACTTCGTGTTCATAGCATGTGGGTTGCTTACTAACCCTCCCACTACAACGAGGTTCTCTACTATTCTGACTAGAATAAGCAGTTTCCTCTTGCCGTTTTTCATTGGTTATTGCTGGTGACTTTGCAACTTCATTCGAGACCATCTCCTCCAGTACAACCTTACTGCGAGGTTTGTGGTTATTAACATAGTCATATTCAAGAAAAGTTGCATTTGTCAATACAAATGTTTTATCTTCTTTTGGACTATAGAAAAATCCACCTCTAGTCTCTTTGGAATATCCCACAAACATGCACACTTCAAAGTGTGATTCCAACTTCCCAGTCTTTCCTTTAAGCACGCGTGCAGGACACCCCTAAATTCGAAAATGGTGTAACCTAGGATTACAACCATTCCATAATTCTATGGGTGTCTTTTGGATAGACTTAGATGGAACATCATTCAATATGTATAGAGAACATTGAATCGCATAGCCCCAGAATGACAATGGTAATGATGAGAAACTCATCATTGATCTAACCATATCTAATTACGTTCTGTTCCATCTTTTCGAAACACCATTTTACTGTGGCATTTCAAGTGCAGTGAGTTGGGATTGAATGCCATGCTCACGCATATGGTCCTCGAATTTAAAATCCAAGTACTCTCCTCTTCGATCAGATCAAAGTGCTTTTAGTGATTTACCTAATTGCTTTTCAGCTTCTGCTTGAAATTCTTTGAACTTTCCAAAAGTTTCAGATTTTCTTTGCAAGTATAGGTAACCATATCTTTAATAATCATCAATGAAAGTGACGAAATATTCATAACCTCCTTTTGCTTGTACATTAAGTGGACCACAAACATCTGTATGTACCAGCTGAAGTGGTTCTGTGGCTCTTGAACCTTTAGCAGAGAAATGTCTCTTGGTCATTTTTCCTTCTAGACAGGATTCACAAACAAGGACAAATCCAATAGATAGTTCTCTTAAAGGATCATCCTTTACAAGCCTATTTATTCTGTCTAGACCAATATGGCCCAATCTCAAGTGCCACATATATGTCTCACTATCGGAATCAGTTTAATAGATCTAGGATTAGTTGTTTTAAATAATTCAGAATTATAAAAAATTTGTCATTCATTATAAGTATGTAAATTTTGTTTATGCCAAAGCATTTGCATAACAAGTAAATAGATAATTTCTTTAAATAATAACTACTTTATTAATAAAAAAAATAAATGTTATGCAAAAATAGAAATAAGTTTCTAAACATTAATAATCAAAATTACTAACAATAAACTAAATTTCTAGACTGTAGTTTTCTTTGCTTAAATTAAAATTTCTAAAACAGAATAAAGAAATTTAAATTGTTCAAATAACAATAAAATTACTAAATAAAACTACTCCCCAACTCCTCTAGCTATTTACTCGCTATTAAAACCGTCATCAGTCTCTTCCTCCTTTTCAAGGTTCTGATTCCGCAAAAGGAAAAACAAAAGAAAAATAGATTAGTGGCATATATTTTTGAATCTACTATCCAAAAATTTGAATATGATATTCATAGTATTTGAATATACTATTTAAAGTTGAAAAATATATGTAAATCTTATTTATCTTTTTTGTTTGATATAAACGATGACACTCAGCAAAGACTTCCTCTGTCATTGCTCGCCACATCTCATGTGTTGAATCATAGTGTATATATTTTTCCTTTGTTTCGTCAGGCATGGTTGAAGGCATGCAATAACGTGCCAAGGGATCAGATTTCATCCAATTTGCATATTTTTCTTCTGCTTCATAGCTAGTAGCCAAAGGTGGTTCTGTTGGAGGTTTTTCACAGACTGTTGACATCATCTTTTTATAAGAAAAAATGGTCAACATGCCTCGAAACCAGTGTTGCATATTTTTAGGTTCAAAATCCAAGGATTTGAGAAAAGCATCGGTATGTAATTCACCAATATACATTTTTGCTGGGAATAAATAAATAAATACAAATATTATTATATTTAGAAAAATAAATATCAAAGTTTCAGAAATTAAACGTGGTGCATGAGCACAATTTAAACACATAAAATAAAGTTTAATTTCCACGATAAAACTTTCAAACAATTAAAGTGCCGCCTTAGGGTCGGTCAAATTAATCTTAGAGAATTTATAAGACGTTCTTATCTTTATTGTTTAAAACTTAAAATAACTTATTATTTTCTCTTTTAAACATTAAAGTACCACTTAGTTTGGTCAAGTTATGATTATCCAATGTAAAAGCTTAATCATAACTTTGTAGTGTAACCCATTATTTCGGAGTTCATGACTTAACTTAGGACATGCCGCCTTAGGGTCGATCAAACCAAAAATACATCATTAGTTCCTATCTTTGTAAGAAATATAACCTTGCTACTGACATGTCTAGACACCTTCCTTAGGGGGACGAAAACAAAGCCATCGTTAGGCGCTATTCATATCTCACGGTGTTATATTAATAATGGAGACCACGGGTTATGTTGAGTTATCAACCCTCTCCCACTCACTATTTTGAAATAAGTGTTTTTAACCTAATTAATTCCAAATTAATTATAGATTCTTTAAACTTTATGAACATAATTAAAATTGGTAAGAAAGCTAGTTTCTAGGTCCATATCCAATTTTAAATTACCAATTATGTTCATCTAAACTTTACTAAAAAACAATTTTAAAATAAAGTTTCTTTAAAGAAATTAAGTCATAAAGACTTAAAACCGGTGTGATATTTTACCATGTTTTCAAAGATAAAACTAAGTTATTTATATGCAATTGGTTTCGCAAAACAAATCATATAAACATATAGGGAAATCCTAATAATCATGTTTCTACCAATGAGATGCATGATAATGACTGTGTGGGTTTTTTATGTATGGCACAAAATGCATGAATAGTTGTCGATCACATGAAAACAATTATTTAAATAAATAAACAATAAATGTTGAACATAGTGCTTTTGGATATTTCTAATTTTACAACATCTTTATAAAATTTAAATAAAATAAAATAAAACTGCATTGATCTCCATTTGGCTTCTTTACTGTACTTTCGGTAGGATATGTATCGTTGGTCCAAAATAATAATAAGAAAGCAATTTTCTAATTATCTTGATTAATTAAAACAAAACTTTTAAATAATCATTATTTTATTTTCCTTTTTAATTAAAACAACTTTTAATTAAAAAACTGAAATGAATTTAATTAAAATCTGTTATTTTTTAAATAATATATTCAAAAAAGTTTTTTAGGATAACCAAATTATCTCATTATTTAAATATCGAATTTCTAATAAATAGGATATTTAATATTTTAAAAATTAAAAAAATAACACATTAATTTCAGAAAAAAAAATAAAAAATCTAGACCAGCAAGAAGAGGACACGTGGCACCAAAAAGTGCTACTGGGGCCCACTTGTACGGAACCGTACGGACGTCCCTGGCAGCGACTCGGAGGGTGGCCTCGGAGGAACGGTGGCTGAATTCTGAATCCCGGGCTTCGTTTTGACTTTGTGTGATCGGAATTACAATTTTATGGTGTCAAAAACCAAATAAAATTACATAAATCCTATGCCCTTTAATGGCTTACACAATGATCTAATCATAAACAAATCCTAACCCAAAAGCACCATACAACGATTCAACATTCTCATGCATTCAATCATATTAAGCCATCCATTCATTCATCAAAAATAAATAAATGCATAAAACTACACCCACACAGATTCAATATATATATGAAGATAGCTCTGGTACCATTTGTTGGTTTTTATAGATCAAATCAGAGATTATACACAGCGGAACAACAATCAAAATTGTTAATTTAACCCCACAAGATTTCTAGATCTACTTCTTCACATACATATATATTGAATCAAAGTGATGAATAGAAAATTACCTCAAGTCCTTCCTTGCTGCTATCTTTTTGTACGGAAAAAATCCTTGAGATTCCACACCGGGATCTTCCAAAATGTTCTCAACACTCAAAGAACGAGTGTGGGCTCGTTATACAAAATAATAGGCAAAATCTATTTATCAAATATTCTCAACACATGAGATTTGATAAAGTTTGGACCTAAGTTTGTGAAGAATAGTGACCTATGCTTGTATCACTATTCTATTTCTCTCAGGGATATTTCATGATATATTTTCTATCACTGAAAAGTACCGCTCTGAAAAACTGATCTCCTAGATTTAATATATCCAATATATTAAAAATATTATAATAGTTATTTAAAATAATATAAAAATAACTATTCAGTTATCAGATTTTGTTTAAATAATAATATTTTAATCATATTACAATATCTCATCATTTATTTAATATTTAAATAACTAAAATTGTGGAACAAAGAAACTTCTAGAAGCTACTTATGTGCGTAGCACAGTGACTGTGCATTGTGCTACACGTGTACCACATGCCAAGGAAGGCATGTGATTTTTCCCAATTTTTCTTATTATTTAAATCCCAAAAATAAATTAATTCAAAACTAATTATATTTTTGTTAAATCAAATAATTAATTAATTATACATAATTATACAATAATTATGTTTAGTGCATAGAAAAATATTTTACTTATCAAATAAGTCATTTTGCCCATTATTGTATTTATCTTTGTCAGTGTTTGTTTGAGCCATTTCGGGGACTATGGAATTATAACATTAATCTCCAATAAATTGAAACTAAATAATTAAACTCTTTAATTATAATAGTTAATTTATTAGTTCTGATATTTCTCCACTATAAATTCAGAATTTCACTCTTTATGTTATAGATATACTTTTATAGAAATCTTATTTTAAGTCGTCCATTGATATAACCATCTTACAATAGTTCTGCCCTCTAATTAATTAGTTCATAAATTAGAATGGAATCATTACCATTTTACCTTTCTAATTTACTTCTTATTCCTTAAGTACCATTAATTCACTAGTGAATAATTAGTCTATAATCTAATTATAGATTTGAGCTCAAAATCATTCAGTTCCAGAATTGACCCTTAAGGGAACTAATATACGATCTGTTAGGAAATATTAGATTCCGTATTGTTTATACATGTTCCCAGCCATCCATGATATTAAATCTCCAAAACAAAAGTCATTAGCCTCATTCTATGAAGAGACCTTAACAAATGAATCAAAAGATTTAATAAACTTGAACATGAGTTCATGAACACTCAGGATTTATAAATGATCATCAGTTATGATATGAATTACAATTCTTTATTATTAAATGGTTTTTGGATAAAGACTTTTATTCATATCGGTCCATGTCATATATAATCATATTATATAAAGCACATTTACCAAGATGTCTTACCACATCAATAATCCGAATCTAGATTATTTGTATCAACATGATACTCAGAAAACCGTGCTTACAACCCCAATTAAAGAATTACATAACTTCAATTTGTTGTTGTTGACTATTTTTATTCATTCATGTGATCTTAATTCTCTCGTAATAATAGAAGATCACATCCTCAATAATGAATATGGAAATTTTCTATTATTTACACAATTATTCAAACAATAATTTAATAATCTAAATATAACAATAATAAACCATTGTATTTATTTATTCATCGAAATAATAAATGTCTTTTAGATGCTTTTAGGACATACTCCTAACAGTTGGAAACTTGTAGCAACAATGATGAATTTTATAAGTTTAACCTATAGTTTAAGAATATTAATTATAACATAAGGTTTAATTTTTTTAGTAGTTATGATTATTATAATATAGTATAGGTTTATGATATTAGTAGCATTGTTTGTGGAAAATGTGGTGGTTGCATAAGAATAAATTAATTATGATATTATTAAAAAGTGTTATGGATCGAGCCTACATAAAGCCCAAAAGCCCAATAATATTTTGGGCTTAGGAAATTCAAAATCAGCCTAGGGAATTAGAGTTTGTTATTTTATGGATTGTTAAGATATTTGTTGATTAGGTTGTTATTTAGATAATGAAATAGAATTTCCGTAACTTTACGATACTGTAAATTTCGACCTAGTTTTGACCTAGTTATATTATTAATTTCGAAAAATAATATTTCTAGAAAGTTGTAGATAATTGAATTAGCTTTCTAACGATATGAAGATGGTATAAATTAGAATCCTACAGCTCCAGTTATGTTGATTTTAGTACAGGTGAGTTTAGAGTTACGAGATTTAGGAAGTTAGAAGTTAGGATTCTAATTTATTTAAATTTAAATTTGGATTATAGTTAGAATGAAATTAAGTATTTTTTTTAAATAAAAGAAGAATCTAGAAACTCTAGAACCTTCCAGAACCACTAAGAGCATGACACTTGTCATAATCATGTTTATTTAGGGTTTAATTATAAAAGAAAGTTCTAGAAACTCTAGAATCTTCTAGAACCACTAAGAGTATAACACTTGTCATAATCATGTTTATTTAAGGATTTAAGTATTTTTTTTAATATGATAGTTTCACTCCTCAAACTCTATAAATAGGAACTAGTGCTCAGCCATTTTCTTCATTCTTCAAGCTGTGTTCAGAGCCTTCAAGCTTTATAAACACTTGGGTAGTGAGATAAAGTATGTTTTCGATATTGAAGTTTAGATCGGTTCTAGTACATCCAAGGTAATATTATTCATAAGTTCTATTCTTTTCCTTAAGTTTCTTTCAGATCCTAACTTCTATTTATGGTTTTGTGGTTAGGTGTTTAAACATTAAGGTCCTCGGTAAGTTTCCCTCTTTGATGGTTTAGTTTTCTTTCATCTTCTTTTCTATAGATACTCATATGTTTTTATGTTTGTTTTCTGAGTGTTTCAAATCCCGTCCTTGTTCTCAAATATCGCGGTGTTGGTAAGGAAAATATGATAGATTTTATGTGTTTATATGTTATGATATGTTTATGTTATGATTAGTATATTTTTCAGTCGCTTGGGCACATGACTTGCATAGACAAGCAAGCCCCGAGAATTTATGATTGGGCATATGACTTGTTAAGATAACAAGCCCCAAGAATGGATGATTGGGCATATGACTTGCTTAGATAAGGAAGCCCCAAGAAGTTATATTGGGCATATGACTTGTTTAGCTAACAAGCCCCAATAGCTTATCTTGGTCATTAATGTTGTAGTCATATGTGATATATGCTTATAGTCATATGTTTTATAGTATATGAATATGATGTAGTCTTATGTTTATGATATATGTTGTATGTTGATAGTAGATTTTCCTTACTGGGCATTAGGCTCACTCCTTTATTTTTAGCTTGATGCTGGAGAATGATTATGGAAGGCGGAAGGATTCTTGGCAGCTTGGCTTGTGTGTTGAGGATGAATGGAATGGATGGGCTGTGTGTCAATCGATGATGACGTTTATTTTAGTCTTTTAAAATTACGTTTTGATGTAATTCCACAACTAGTTTTTTTAAACTTATGTTTTATTTGTTGTAAACAGTGGGATCTCATACCATATCACATTTTTTTTAATATTTTTACTCTATTTTGTATTAGTACAATATTTTAAGTTTTCAATAAAGATATGTTATTTCTTATGATGGTATCAAAATAGTAGCTATGCCTAGTAGTTTTAATGGTCCAAGGTCTTAGAAATAGTTGGGTCATTACAAGTTTGTGAAAAAAGGCAAACTTAGTCCTCGGTTTATAGGTCCTTTTGAGATATTTGACAAGGTGGGAACAGTAGAATATAAATTACCCCTACCGCCAGCTCTAGCAGATAGCCACAATGTGTTTCACATCTCGATGTTGCGTAGATATGTGTCAGACCCATCTCACGTTCTCAAGTATGATACGTTAGTACTTCAAAAAGACCTGAGTTACGAGGAACTACCGATTAGCATCCTAGAGAAGGGGATGAAGGAATTACGATCTAAGAGTATTCTGATAGTCAAGGTCCTATGGAGTAATAGTACAGAACATGAGGCAACGTGGGAGTTGGAGGAAGGCATTGGAGCAGGGTCTCCAGAATTGTTTGGTAAGTAAATTTCGGGGACGAAATTCTTTTAATTAGGGAAGAATTGTAGTGTCTCAGAATTTTTCTTAGCTAGATAGTAGTAGTAGTAGCTTGTAGTATTTTAATTTTCGTGATTATTGGTTCAAGTCGGGATTTAGTTGGAAACTCATAGAAATAGTTATGGATTTTACAAGTTTAACCTATAGTTGAGAAATATTAATTTCAACATAAGGTTTGATTATTATAGCTGGTCCTAGAAATATTATTTATTATAACCTAAGGTTTAGATAGAATTATTAAGAACGTAACACTTGTCACATGCATATTTATTAAGGATTTTAGTTGAATAAATTAATAAGGGAAAGATCTACAAGCTCTAGAACCTTCCAGCAACTGTTAGGATTACGTTTTACCCAGTGAAAGTTGTTTTAACAAACGTCAAGTGTGCTGAAAATGTGCAAAAACGTGTTTAAAATATCAGTGTATGCCGATATATTGGAGCTTTAGGAGTCGATATATCGCCTAAGGTTGATACGGAAAACACGTCGACTTCGCACGAACGAAACCACGAAGGCTTGGGATATAGGGACAGGCGATATTGTTGGAAAAAACTTATACAGGATCTTTATTTATTTTCATGTATATCTAATATCAAACAAATTAATACGAGATAGCCTAAAACATGTTTCTAAAATTGAATTCAAAGAAATACAAAGATTAGAATACTTACAGTATACGCAGCGGAATTAAAGAGTCCTTCCTTCAGTTTCTCTAACTCTTGTATCCTCTCTGTCGCAGAGTATTATCAAGAAACTGAACCGATCTTCTATTTTCTTCACAATCTTCCAATGTATCCTTAGAACCACCTAGACTAGTGTGGGAAATTCTCAACACATGAGATAGATATAGAGAGAAGAAAAGAAAATAACAAAGAGGTTTAGAAAAGGACTTGTGTTTAGAGAGAATATAAAACTATCAGAAAATTTGACTTGTGATTTATCTGTCGTCTCTGAAATCTTCTCTCTAAGCACTCCTTTTATAGACTCAATTAGGCCATTTAATTTAATTAAAAAATCAATAAAATAACAGTCATTTTGAAGCCCTAGGTCGAAATTATCATGGGCTATAGGCCCGTGAAATTTCCCATTTGATTATAAGCCCATTGGACTTAAAATCAAGGCATGTATTATTTTCTATTGATTTAATTAATTAAATAATTATTTAAATCCTTTATCAAATTAATTATTTATAATTTGAACCTTGATTTAAACTTATTTATTAATTTAGATACCAATTTATCTTAATTAATAAATATGCCATAATTTCTCTTTTCTTCTCAAAATTTAAAGGTTTCGAGATCTCAATAAAGCCTACTCCTAATGAATCCAGCTTTCGAGATCTCAATTCTTAAGGCTCGAAATCTGGGTGTAACAAAAATCTCTTTTCTCTCAAAATTACATAACTCTGTGAAACTATCCAAAATTGACCTGGTCAACTTTGATAATTCTAATTGATGATTAAATCAATTAATTGAGACTATCTAGATGATTTTATGCAAGGTAAAATGGGGACCATGGGCCTATGAAATCAAGCTCCAATAAGTTATCATAAATCTAACAAATAAATTTACTAACTTATTAATTCCTCGTGACTCCACTATAGACTTGGAATTGCTCTCTTGAATTCATAGAACGCTCTATAACAAATATAGATACGCTATTAATTATCCATTGTTACAACCATAATTGTCACTCAATCCTCTATAGACGGTCTACAATGAGATAGGACTAAAATACTGTTTTACCCCTCATTGTATTTTATCCTTAAAACACTTAGTTCCTTGTAAATGATATTTCAGTAAACTAATTTAATTACTGAAATGAGATCTCTATCATTTATCACCTTGAACCAAACTAAAAGGAAACCATCGTTTAACTTCTTCATCAGAAGCTATAGATGTTCATATCTATGATTAATACTCCCACTCAATTATACTACCGAGTTCCCAAGATGTAAGTATGGGCTAGTCCGTAGGGTAAGCTGGTAACGAACAAGTCAAAGAACTCAAATAATACAATCAGTTAGAATACTAACCACTCAGAATTGAGATTGAATTGACCTATGGTCAACTATATGATATGACTAGAATAGATAATAACGGTATGTTTACTTATCTTATCAACTGTCAATATCGGTCCTGTCCGATGTAACAAATACATCCGATCTTATATACTTTGCTAATGTTCTGGAAAGAACATAACACTGTAATGTGTAAGTAGATCATATCGTAGATTGGCAAGTCAGTGTAAATCCAGTGCACTGACTAATCTTAGGACTAACTTATTTTTGAACATATAATCATATTTATATTCCACTGTGATTACGTCACTATAAATAAGATTAGCTATATGCTCGGGATTTAATAGAAGTTTATATTAAACAAATAATCATGAAAATAAAACATGTGAGCAAAGTGATTGACCAAGTCAAAAAATGATTTCTATTATTTTATTGATAATAAAATGAGATTACAAAGAATTTGGGTTTTAATTAGGGCATAAAACCCCAACAGATATATCAACTACCCTTATGTTTTTTGGAAACTTTGTGGAATCAAATTAGAAATAGCCCTTAACAACCTAGATTTTCTCCTGAATGTTTTTGACCAAGTTCTGGGCATATGTTGAACTGAAAATTCAAATTTATTAAATTAATAGTCATTTATTTATTCTTTTTTTAAAAAAAGGGGTTAGTTTCACTCCTTGAACTCTATTAACAGGACCTAGCACTCAGCCATTTAATTCATCATTCAAGCATTCTTCAGAGCCTCCAAGCTGCTAAATGTATTCTAGAGAGAAAACACTAGGGTTTTGGGATTAAAAGCTTTCCAATCTAAGCGTTTCTAAACACTTGGGAAGTAAGATAGAGTGATTTTTCGTATTTTGAGGTGTAGATTAGAGTTCTAGTCTATCAAAGGTATTCTTATTCTCAAGTTTATATCATTATATTTCTTTTATTTTTTTTTAGATCCTAACTATTGTATGACTTTTGGTTAGGTGTTTAAGTTTCTTTAAACTTAAGGTTTTTTAGTAAATTTCTATCTTGATGGTTTAGATCTCCTTTTCATCTCCATTTCTTTAGAAACTCATGATTCTTACTGTTGGTTTTAGGAATTTTCCAATCCCGTTCTTGTCTCCAATATCCCAATTTTTTGTAAGGAAAATAGGTTAGATTATATGTGTTATGATATGTTATGTTATGTTGATATGTTATATATGTATATGAATATGTTTTATGTTATAGTCACTTGGGTATTACAGTTGCTTAGATAGCAAATCAAATCCCAAGATTTTTATCATTATCGTAGATTAGAGTTATGATTTACCCTACCTCGATTAGTAGACAGATGACCTAGATGAGTTATCATATACTATTTTCTGATCTAACCTACCTTGATTAGTAGACTGAGGACCTAGATGGTTTTATCACATACTACGGTAATGAGTTAGTGGCCATTAATAATGTAGTCCTATAATTTTGTGATTTACGTTTTTATGTCATATGTTTTTAGTCTTATGTTTTATGTTATGTTTTAGTAGACTATCTTAGCTGGGCATTAGACTCATTCCTTTTTATTTTAGATGGTGCAGGAAAATAAGCTTGGAAGGCGCGATGGATTCTTGGTAGCTTGACATGTGTATTGGGGATGGACTACTGGAAAAGATCGAGGATGAAGTTTATATTTTTGAGTCTTTTCAATTTATGTATTTATTTTTCGCATTTAGTATTTGAACAAATAATTAAAGGTTTATGTCTTTTCTATGTTTTTATGTAATAATAATGAGATTTCATATTTTGGATTTTTATAATAAAATTATATTATCCTATGTATGTATTCCAAAATAGTAGCTATGTTTTAGTAGTTTTTAATGGTTGGAGTCTTAGAATTAGTCAGGTCATTACAAATTCAAACCAATTTTGAATCATCTGAATTATCTTTTCACATTATTTAAATAAATCAAATTAATTGTCTTAAATATTTAAATGCCAATTTCGAAAATCACCGTTTTAATTAAAAAATTATTTTCAAAAATTGAAATAATTAATTAATTTCAAAAGTTAATATATTAATGAATTAATTTATCCCATTTACATATTTGATCCCGAAGAACAAATTTCTTCCAAATATGTCGTTTCCCTGATTTTTTTTTGTTTCAACTCTTACCTTGAATAGTGTTGATAGAGCCATCTCGAGGACTTATGAACCTATAATTTCAAGCTCCAATAAATTTAGATTATCAATTAAAACTCTTTAATATAATAACCTTAATTTATTAATCTTAATATTATTCCACAAAAAATATAAGATTGCATTCTTGTAATTATAAACATTTATTTATCGAGTATATTTTAAATATAAAAAGCGTCCATCGATTTAATCATTACGTACAATTCAATCCTCTATTAATGGTTCATATTTAAAGTAGGGATAAGATATCATTTTACCTCTTTAATTATATAAAGTACCATTAACTTTACTAGTGAAGGTTAATTCATAAACTGATAAATGAATTTAAGCTCAATAGTATTTCAGTTCCAAAAGCTAACCCTTAAGAGAACCATTATTCAATTACTCTTGGAAAGGTATTGATTACATATCTGTACATTATGTCCCCAACCATTCACATCAACGAGTTCCCAAAACAAAAATTTTCAGCCTGATCATTTTAACAAACCATAACGAGTGAATCAAAGAACCCAAATGACATAAATAAGAGTTCATCATAACTTCAGGATTAAGATCAATTTGTATATGCCATCTTATTGATATGTTTAATTAATACTTATAAAACAAACAGTACTCGGTTAAGTATTAATAACATATCGGGTCTCATTCATGTATAACTACTTTATACAAAGTAACTCCACTAAGATGTCTTACTACTTCAGTAATCCAGATCTAGATGACATGTATTCATAACACTAGTGAATCGTACTTACAATATTTAATCCAAAGATTCCATATAACTTTGTTTTACTATGAATTATTTGAATTCGTTCCCTACAATCCTAATCCTCTCGTACTAATACAAGATTGTAGTACAATAACAAATTTGTTACTCCACTATAGTAGACATATTTGTACATTGGATGTAGAGTACACCTTTAGACTCCCTTCCTCTTGGCAATAGGTAACTTTGATTTGGGTTCCACCATATTTGAAGGCTCAACATTAGGAACATCATTAGGCATGATGGGATTGGGAGAAGGATCGCTTACATTAGGAACACTCTGTGGGTCAGACTCATGAGATATTGGAGCAGTAGTTGGTTGTATTACCTGATGGTCCTTGGTCGCTGAGAGTAAACTAAATGTTCTTTAGTTTGGGGCTGAGATTATTGCTCAAATGTTCCTATGTCAGATAGAGAATGAGATGAGAGATTGATGTGAATAGTTTGATCAATTTCTAGGATATCTTTAGGTAGGCAAGTATCCGAACTAGAAACTTCACTCACTGTCCCTCCATGAAGTGGAATGTTGGGATAAAAAGGTTGTTCTTCATTGAATGTGACGTCTAAAGAGACATACATATGTCGAGTAGAAGGATTATAGCATTTATACACCTTGTTGGTAGAAGAGTAGCCCAAAAAAACACACCTAAGAGCACGTGGATCAAATTTGGATCGGTTTGGACCTAGAACATGGACATAAGAAGTACAACCAAACATTTTTAAAGGGAGATCAAAAACAAGATGAGTATGTGGATATGTTGTAAGAAGGATAAATAGTGGAGTGTGAAAGTTCAACACTCGAGAGGGCATACGATTGATGAGGTAGACAGCGGTAAGGATAGCCTCACCCCAAAATACTTAGGGACACATGTGTTAAACATTAAGGCCCTTCCAACCTCCAACAGGTGTCTATTTTTGTGTTTGGCAATCCCATTTTGCTAGGGTGTGCCTACACATGAACTCTTATGAATGATGCCATAAGAAAGAAGATAATCAACTAAGATGAAATTAAAATATTCAGTGCCATTATCTGTGTGCAATACTTGAACATTAGCATTGAATTGATTTTTGATCATAGAATGGAAGTTTCTAAATGTCATGGCAACATCAGATTTCTGTTTAAGAAGAAAAACCTAGCTAACACATGTGTGGTCATCAATGAAAGTGATAAACCATCTAGTATATGTGGCATTGGTTATTCTAGATGGTCCTCATATATCACTATGAATAAGAGTAAAGGGCTGAGTTGATTTGTAAGGTACGGAATAAAAATAGCATGTGTATGTTTAGCAAACTAGCAAATGTCATACTTAAAGGAACACAAATTTTTATTTTGAAACAACTTAGGAAAGAGATATTTTAAATAGGAAAAACTATGGTGTCCTAGCCTATGATGCCACTGCATAATATCATTCTTACGAGAAGCAATACAACCAGAAACAAAAGTTCTATTTATTTGAGCGGGAGGATTCAGATCAATGTAATATAACCCACTACATGCCTTTGCACTCCTAATCGTCTTCCTCGAGGACATATCTTTAAAAGTACAATAGAGTGGTGAGAAAGAGGCAAAACATTGCTGATCTCGAGTGACTTTACTGACAGATAGCAGATTACACGATAGATTTGGGACGTGAAGGACATCATAAAGAGTAATAGAGGGGGATAAATATATAGACCCTTTACCAGCCATAGAGGATAGGGAACCATCATCAATCTTAATTTTTTGAGTATCTGTACAAGAAGTGTATGTGGTAAACTGATGGGATTGACTAATCATGTGATCTGAGGCCCCTAAATCCATAATCTAGGCAGAGTTTTGAACATTGAAGGCAGCAGAGGTACCTAGTTGCGAAGAGGATGATGGAGCAGATGCAGTAGCATTCTTGGAGGTGTTAAGCAATTGATGGAGTTGGGTGATCTGAGTTGGAGTGAATGGGAAAGGCTCAAATGGAGCAATAAGGCTAGCCTTTTGAAGGGGCACGAGCAGAGGAGCGAGGCTTCTAATCAGAATAGTTTTTGTTTAGAGTGGCCATAAGGAAAGAGACAAAGGCTAAGATAAAAAAAAAAAAAAAAGAGGCTTCGAAGTTTCTAGTTTAGAGGGAAATCTCGGATACCATGTGGAAAATTAGCCTTTGATAATCTTTATTGATAGAGAATAAGACCTTTAAATAGGCGATGTGCAAGTATAAAAAAATATGGTATTTAATACCAAATATTCTAGATTAATTACAGATATTCTAGGGTAAATCAATTAGCCTAAAACTAAATAATCTAATTATAGTAACTTTCTAATAGTTTATCTTGGTTTCCTTATTGGAAAGATACTGAGTAAATGCTTAATATACAATATTTTCTACATATACCTAAAACATAACTTGCTTCACCCAAGTTTTTCATCAAGAATTTTGTTCCTAGCCATTTCTTTATGTCTGACAACTTTTTGACATTATTTCTAATGAGCAAGATATCATCTACATACAGGATTAAGAACACCACTATGTCATTTTCCTTTAGTTGGTAAGAGCAAGGTTCATCGACATTTTGTTCAAAGCCATAGGTTTTAATGATCTCATTAAACCTTAAGTTCCAGGAGCACGAAGCTTGCTTAAGTCCATAGATTGACCTATTCAGCTTGCAGACTTTATGTGACACCCCAATTTCCATGAGGCGTTAATTACTCATATAATAAATGAAGTTGGAATAAAATGTCTTTCATTATAAAGAAACCAAACATAAATGACAACCCAAATGTTTAAAAAGAAAAGAAATTCCGGAGTTTCATAATTACCATTTAAAAAAATAAAATTATCATTTGACACCATAACAAGACTTAAAACATTGTTCAAAATCATAATAAAAAATGTCTTAAAATTGAACAGAAAACATTAAATAAAATTCCAAGTAGGTCCGACCCTTAACGGTTGTGATATCCATGACATGTACGCCCTTCGCCGAAGCTCTCCAACTCATGGCCCAATAACCACTTCCTTGCCTTTACCTGCAACACAAAGTACCCGTGAGCCAAGACCCAATAAGAAGAGCTATATAGGATACATCCCCCTTTAAACTTAACCAAGGGCATAATTCAATACTTCAATTAATTACAGAAATAAATAATTAAATCATAAATATTAACTTTAAACAACAGGTCAAATCCAAAGTAAAATAAACATAGTGCATTAAAGCACGTAATAATATAAGCATGCTAATTTGTAACGCAAACATGCATTTAAGAACATAAGCATGTCAAGTAAATATTACACATACAAGTACAAATATAAGCAACTTTTAATGTAAACTACTTAAGACTTGATACATTCACTAGCATAATCATACATAAAGCATAAGTAAATAAACTATAAAGATTCTACCATTTTGAGTACGTCAAGCGTACACCCTTCATGCATGTGTCCACTCTTCTTACCTTGATAGTAGCAGCAATCCACACTAACATATTCCTTCAAGTATCCTTAGTGAGTCCCTATCATACAACATCATATTCCACAATCAATAACTTAACATTCACAAAATAGATACCCCAACGTCCTAGGACCTAAACAACCTTAAAAACAGGTTTCCAGAAGTCCTAAGACTTTACATTAGGAACCCCATAAATTATAGAACAAAATTTCACCTTTTTTAAAATATATACTCTTCTCTGTAACAGGTCGGTCGACCGGTCCATAGCAACTGTGTGACTGGTTACTAACAAAAGAAGCTCAGAAATGCAGGTTGGTCGACCAATTCATAGTAGTCGGTCGATTGGTTGAGCAATTTTAAACTTGCAAGAAATCACAGGCCAGCCGACCGATCCTAACCAGCCGGTCGACCGATTGAACCCAAATTCACCCAACTTGCAAAACTTCACCCAAAATCACCAACCAAATTGACCCAAGCATGTTTCTAACATCAATAACTCATAACAAATTGACTCGAAACATGCAAACAACCTAAAATCCCCATTTAACACATTGATTAACCATTAACATCACCAAACCCTAGTTCTGACATTAGACTTAAACAATACAATTTGAAAACTTACCGATCAATAACCTTAGCCACAATTCTCAATCCTTACAGCTTAATGGTAACTCCTAGCCCACCAAAACCCAGATCGATGTTCTCCTCCAAATCCTTAAGCTTCAAAGATTCAAATCAAGAACGAGAGAATTTTTCTTTGTCTGTTACTCTTTCGTATATCTCAATAGAGAAGTCTAATAATTCGTACGACATCTAAACCTATTTTCATTCATTTATTTATTCTGATATTAAATTGTGTAATGACCTAATTACATTACTATCCCCAACCTTTAAATTTTCTAACATGACTTCCAAAGCACATACTTGTCATTTTACTTAAGTTAATAGTTTTGTTTTCCCTTAATTACACTTTCTACCACAGAAGCTCATATTTCTACTTTGACCCCCATGTCACAACTATTATCATCAATTGACCCCTAACACTTGAAGAAACATATGTGTGGACTAACTAGCAATTCATAAAAATGAAACATACATCATAATTCATTGATATCATAGTTCTTATAATTAAACACATAAAATCATTCAAATTACCTTTATATTTTTACCCAAGTCAGATTATCCAAATACCATTTACTAAAGGAAGTAGATATTACACTTTATTGTCTTGTCCAGTTACTTTAAATCCTTCTGGTTGATCTATATAAATGGTCTCATCAAGATAGTCATTTAGAAATGATGTCTTGACGTCCACTTTCCATACCTCATAATCAAGAGCTGTGACTACGGATAAGAGTATACGAATGGATTTTAACATGGCTACCGGAGAGATTTTTTCCTCACAGTCAACTCCTTCTCTTTGGGTATAACCTTTTGCCATGAGTCGAGCCTTGTATGTCTCGACCTTTCCATCAGCTCCTCTCTTCTTCTTGTAGATCCACTTACACCCAATGGGCCTAAAGTCCGATGGTGCTTTTACAAGATCTCAGATTGAGTTAGAGTACTTAGACTCCATTTTCTGGCTCATGGATTCGAGCCAAAGATCCTTTTTCAGAACCATCCATTATCTGTTTAAAGGGCAATGGGTCATCATCATTTGTGTCCCCAACCAGCATGTTTGTTTCACTATCCATTCCATAGCGTATCGGGTTACGAGAAACCCTCCCACTACGAAGAGTCTCTTTGACTGTCTGAATTGGATTATCAGTTTCTAAATCTACCTTATTTTCATGGAGGAAGGAACAGTAGGAATAGTCAAATCTGACCGCATTTCCTCTAATACTATTTTGCTACGAGGTTTGAAATTCAGCATATAATCGTTCTCTAGAAAAGTAGTGTTTGTCAAAGCAAACACTTTCTTGTCTACTGGACTATAAAACAGACCGTCTGAGTACTTTTAGGATAACCAACAAACATGCAAACTTCAGTTCACAGTTCTACCTTTCCTTCATTTTTTCTTAGGACGTGAGCTGGACACCCCCAGATTCTATAATGACACAAACTTTGTTCACGTCCATTCCATAATTCTAATGGTGTCTTGGAGACAACTTTATATGGTACATAATTTAAAATGCCGCACACAGTTTGAATTGCATGTCCCCGGTGTGTCCGACATGCTCGCAAGAATGTGTGCTTTGGCTTTGTTGTTGGAAGTATGCCAACGAATGCACTTCTCTGGAATAGACTTGGTTGCATTCTCATCGAGAATGTCAGCTTCATTCTCGGTCATGATGAACTTAGTGTTATCGTTGATCAAGACAATGTTGATGTTGGACTTCCACTTCATGAAGTTCACACCAATGAGAAACTCCTTAGAGAGTGGAGAGAGGATGGGGTTGGAAGCCATAGAGCTACAATTATCAATAAGAAATTAATGCATTTCTTGACAAACATATAATCACACAAAAAAATCAGAAACATCATAACATGTTGACATGTTCATAGATAAGTAAAATGTTAAAACAATTATAAAATATTTCTAAGATATTTTAACTAGCCATGAAACATGTGTCCCAGTAGGCGCGAGTCACAAAAACACTAAGTTAAATAGAGAAAACATCTCAATTGATGAAAATTCTATACCTTTTCATTAACAACCTTCCTATTCGATCAAAGTAACGAAATCCAATTATTTCTTACTTTATGAGCTTGACCCACAATTTTGATTATCAAAGACTTAGTTCTTAATAGTCACCGTATGGATGAATATATAAAAGTTTGATTTATGACAATCTATCCAAAGAAATTTAACCATGTTATGAGTCTAATGAACACCATCCGTAGGGAGACGAAATCAAAGTGCCATGAGACCCCACTAAACTCTAACCTTGTTAAATGAACGGTGAAGATAAATGTAACGCCCTGGCTACCCCATAACAGTTACGGTGAATAGTGAATTGGAAATTTGACTCGCTACCCGAGTCCTTTGGTAAAAAACGTAATCTAAGTATTATTATTAGGTTAAGGTGAAAACCAGTAAAAGGAAAGAATACATTTCATTAAGTAAATAAACAGCTCATGAGCCTTTCAAAATGTTTACAAGCTGTTCATAATACAAAAGAGTCGCTACTGTTTCAAATTTACAGTCCCCGCCAGCCTAAGCGGCAAAAATAGGGTAAACTCTTACTCCCTCTGAGAACTCCCTGACCGTGGTGGTCAAGCGGCCCAGTATGTACACAACATCGCCCAAACTCTCCACTCAGGGTTGGGTGAGCTTCTCTTTTCCTTTACCTGCACCACATAGCATCCATGAGCCAAGGCCCAGCAAGAAAACACAATAAAGCATGATATAATATCAACAATAGTCATAATAATTGTTCAGGATCAACAGTCCAAGCAGACAGGTGACAATAGCCAAAAGTCACAATAATGGGTACAACTCCCTCCTAGCCATGTGACGATAGGGTCACCAGGGCTAGCCGATAGTGGTTCTTTTCATAAGTTTGATCAGGACAGGTGCATGGTGATTGGTCACCAACATAACCTTCCTCCCGACTCTAGAGTTGTAACTATGGATAGCGTCCCCTAGCCATGTGACAAATGGTCACCGGGGTCATATACCTTGGCTATGAACATCTGGTCTTAGACTAGGCAAGCGCTTATAAGTTCATCGACCTTAGGGTCGGTCCCACATTAATGCCATAGAGCCATTCAATGCGTGTTCATCGACTCTAGGGTCGGTCCCTGACTAGTCAGTGCCATAAACAAGTAATTAGCGTTCATTAGCATTTAATATGTAATCCAAGTCCACATATATCAACCAACATGCCTCAATATCAAGCCATGCATGTCATATACCTATACAGGGTGCAACTGTATTCATACACTGTTTTCTTACCTCTGGTTCGAGTGAGAATTATTATATGAACGACCCCTGAGAACGATCAACCTTTAAATTCCTTGACGGTCACCTGGTCATAACCAAAATATAGGATTCATCAATAAAAATGATAATAGAGGGTTCCCAAACCAACACTAGCCTCTGGGACATCAAACACTACCCAACCGAGTACTAGGTCCAACCTCGAGGCCTAAGGTTTGAATCCCCAAGCTAAAAACATGATCCTGGCCAAAATGACCTTAAGGGTCGCGACCCTCCCCTGTTGCGCCGCGCTGTGCCCTCCAGACAGAGAGGGCCTTCCCTGCCAGACGCCAAGGGCCGCGGCGCACCACAGCCGCGGCGCGGCGCTCAGCCCAGACCAGCCATAAGGGCTGCACGCACCAGAAATTTTCCCCTGTGTTTTTCCTCTCAAACCAGCCCTTCAAACCAACTCAAAACCTCCTCCAAACACCCATTTTAATCTCTAAACACCACCCATAACTCACCCTCATCAAAACCCAAACTTATCATCAATTAAAACCTCTTCAAATCCAATCTTCCAACAAGAATCAAAACTGAAAAACTAAAGAGAAAAATAGAGCACAACCTGAATTAGTGACTAAAACTCACCTTGAAACCAGCTTTGAACCTTCCTCAATAGCTAAACCAGGTCCACTAACTCAGCCCTTGGATTTCCTAGCTTGAATCCCCACCTAGAGCTCAAGAACACCAAAGAAGAAATTGGAGAGGTGTGGTGTACGGGAAGGAGAAAGTCTCTTTGTTTTACTCTGTTTAATCCACAAGCTTCTACAGCCAGCAGCCAACTTAAGTCATATATATCCAAACCTAAATGGCCAAAATACCCTTAAGTCATCAAAAGCTTCTCAAACTATTCTAAGGGTAAAATTAGTACTTTCCACCTATCCCGTTAATCATAATTAACGCTTCCCAATTCCCGCTAATCTCAATATTCTCAAACATCAATAACTCATATCCTGTTACCCTAAAATCCCCGGTAACGCTCTAATCATAAAAAAAACACTCCGAGACTCACCCCGAGCCCCGAGCTCAAACCTGTTATGACCAAACCGATAAATCACAATTAAAGATCGCCTCATGCCGAAATACTCAAACCAATCCACATTATAATGTGGTCTCACAATATATCATTAACATACAAACAAATATACAGTTATACCCTCAACGGGCCAATTTACCAACACACCCCTGTAAACAAATGTGGACTCACATGCATGCATTTAACATCATATTATAATATAATTCTCATAAACATGCATAAACACATTTAATAGCATAATTAAACAGTTATGGCCCTCCCGGCCTACTAATCCGGCCATTGAGCCATATTAGGGAATCCGGGGCATTACAATCAAATATTATACTTTAGGCTCACTATTTTAATTTTTCACTTTTTAGTTCTTTGAAAATTACTAACTTAGGTTTCCCAAATTATTAAAATAATCAATAAACTATAGTTTATAATTTTCCCATTAATTCTAAAATTACCCATTGACATAAAATAATTAACCTAATACAATTAAGTTCAACTCAGCTAAATGGGCCTTAACAATTGGGCTTGCATGGAGGAGGGCTAGGTCCAGTATGTCGTTCCCACTACAAAGGCTCCCTATCTTCCACGCAAGTTCCAAAAGACAGGAATTCAAACATTTGTCTTATTAATCGGTATAAATTTATTAGGCCAATTTAATCGTATAAAGTAAATGGGCATTCACACGTGGAATCATCCGCAAGAGTGTAATTTAAACTTTACACTTTCAATGAGCCCAAATCCATCATCAAAGCCCAATTGCAAAAATGACATATATATAATGATGCGTGACATGTTAATAATTTGATAGGCCTAGCATATTATTATTTATGGCATGTTACTCATTTATAACATTTATTTCCAAAATAAACAATTTTGCAAAAATTAAATAAATCATGTGTAATAAAAAATAATTAGGTATTTATCAATTTAAAATAATTAATTAAATATAAGAATTTATCAGAAAAAATTCAATTAATTAATTAAAATAAACTTGATTGTTAAGTTTAGAAAATATCCCAAATAATAAGGTAACTAAAAAAAATTATTACATAAATAATTCAAAATTTAATTTATTTTTGAAAAAAATATCTAGATTTGAAAATTTATGGTAACATTTTTTTTGTCTTGGCTCCACACGTGTGCCTAATGCCCAAAAAACACAAAATTTAAAATTTTTGTGCCAAAATTAATCCAAACATATTTTTTTAATAATCTTTAGAGCATTTATACATTTAATAAAGCACGCATAAAATATAAAAACATCAAAACAAATAGACAATAAACTTGACTCTGAGCCCAATTGTAGAATCTTAATATCTTTGTCTAGATGCATGCTTTCTATTTTAATATACATAATATAAAGTAAAAAACACCAAAATATGCTAACATGTGAATTGTCATGTAAATACTCAAATAGACATAGAATACTTACAAATTGCGTAGTGAGGTAATGTCTCCTTTCTTTAGATTCTCTATCCTCTAATCCTTTCTGAATGCAAGGAATTGTCAAGAATCTAAACCACTTAGACTATGTCAAAGTCTTCCTAGTTTATCTCCAAATCAAGTCTAACAAATGGTTGCCTAGTTCTCAACACATGAGACAGAGTTACATAAGAGAAGGGGAAGATAGTGGGCGGCCAAAAGGAAATTTAGACTGTCTAGGTTTTCACTCACCCAAAACGAAACAACACAGTTACTGAAAACCCTAGACATTGCATTCCCTATATAGGCAAATAAATAGGCTTTATATTAATTAAATTAATTCAAATAATAAACAAAAAACAAGAGCCTTGGGCGCCCCATATGTGCACTTAGGCGCAATCTCTTTGTCTTGAATTTAAATCCCAATTGGACCGAAACTCAAAGCCTTTTTATTTATTTATATTTTAATTAATGAAATAATTAAATCCTTATTCAAATTAACTAATTATAATTTGAAACTTGATTTAATATTATTTATTTATATTGACACCAAATTATCAATATTAATCAATTTTCCCAAAAGACTCTTTTATTCCCAAATTCTTAATACATGTAAATATCATTAAATTGACACAATCAATTTGATATTTGTAATTGATAACTAAATCAATTATTTGAGACTATTAAACTTGATTTGATAAGAGACGACATGGGGATCATGGATCCATGAATACAAACTTCAATAAATCCCGTGAGTTTATTTATTAAATAAATTATCTCACAATTTATTAATTCCTCATGAATTCACTATAGATTCAGAATTGAACTCTAGAATTTATATAAAGATATTGCTCGTATAAAGTCTCCATCCATTGTTATAATCACTATTGTTAGTCGATTCTCTATCGATGACTTACTAATGAGCTGGGTGTAAATTTACCGTTTTACCCCTCAATAGTATTATATTCTTAACTCCCACTAAGTCTCTTATAAATGATAAATACGTGAACTTAATCACATATATGAGCGCTCAATCATTTAACCATTTAGACTAAGCTATTTAGGAAGTCATGTTTTCACTTCTATTATAAAAGCTATAGATTTCATATCTATGATACATGCTCTCATTCAATTATACTAATGAGCCTCCAAGATGTAAGTATGGGCTATGTCGTAGGGTAGACTTTTAACGAACAAATAAAAAAATTCACATAATATAACATTATCACTCATAATTTAGATCGACTTGACCTATGATCAATATTGTGACTCTAATTAGATTTGATAATAACGACACTTATTTATCTATCAATAATCAGTATTGGTCCTAGTCCAATGTAACAAAATACATTCAATCTTATTTGCTTAGCTAGTGTATAGGTAGATCATATCGTATATTAACAAAACAGTAAAAATCATGTGCATTGTTTTAATCTTAGGACTAATTATTTTAAACATATAATTACAACTATAATCCACTGTGACCCAGTTACTATAAGTGCAACTTATTTATATGTTCGAGATTTTATATATATTTGTATTAAGCAAATAATCATGTAATATATACAAGTAAACAAAGATAATTTATAATTCTTTATTGTTAATCAAAAGTGTTACATCAAAAATGTTATTTTATAAGGGCATAAAACCCAACAAAAAGAAACCTTATCCAAATGTTGAAAGAGAAATTAACTTGTTAGATTTGATACATAGTGATTTATGTGAATTGAATTGATTTATGAGAATTGATTTAGTACCTTTATTCATGATTGTTTTAGATTCACATGTGAACTTGCTTAAGAATAGTGCTTAACTCGTTAAGCGAGTCATTTGGACTCAAAAGTGTAATCAAGACTAGACAATGGTTTATCTACTAATAATTTTGGTCAATGGAATTAAACTTTTCATTAAAAGGTTTGAATATATACAAGGGATTTTGAATATATACAAGAGATTCCAAACATTTTAAACCAAAATAAAACTATAGCCAAGAGTTACAAAAATAGCCGACCTAAGCGGCAAAGATGGACTATATTCTAAGTCCCTCAAAAGAAATATCGACTGTGGCAGGCGAGCAGGCTGGGTATGTACACGCCACCCCTAGAGCTCTCCAACTCATGGCTGCTCCAATTTTCCCTTGCCCTTATCTTCACCACAAAGCACCCGTGAGCCAAGTCCCAACACAAAAACTGAACTAGGCAAACAAGCATTCAATTAAGCATTTACATTAAATATATGTTTCGCTGATTATAATTATACTAAGAATAATATTCCAACAAGTTATACAGTCCATGCCGAAGAAGTGCGTAACGCACTCCGATAGTGGCCCTGCCATGACGGCTTACATTCCACATGATTATCACCGGATTATGGCCCCCTTGACGATCATTCACAAACAAATATATAACAACAAATATCCCAGATACAATCACAAAATAGAAACACATAATTCTAATTAGAATCAATATATGCCCGTTTTCTTACCTCGTGTCCTGAGCAAAATGTAAAACGACCTTGAGTACGATCCTTTTCCCAATCCTCGTAGAAACCCTAGTCACAATATAAATGATACACTTATGAGGGACTAAATCCAAATCCCATGTTCAAACCAAAACCCTATCTCTTGGGCTTTCAATCTCACGTCACCCGGGAGTGGAAATCATTCCCCACGCGAGCCCCCAACTTACTTAGTGTTGGTTTTTATTGATCAAATCAGAGATTATACGCAGCGTAACAACAATCAAATTGTTAGATTAATCCTGTAAGATTTCTAGATCTACTTCTTCACATGCATATATATATTGAATCAGGGACATGAATAGAAAAATTACCTCAGGTCCTTCCTTGCTGCTATCTTTTCGTATGGCTAAATCCTCGAGATCTCACACCAAGATCTTCCAAAATGTTCTCAGGCACACAAAGAACGAGTGTGGGCTCGCTATACAAATAATAGGCAATAAACTATTTATCAGATGTTCTAAACACATGAGATCTGATAAAGTTTTGGACCTAGGTTTTGTGAAGAACAATGACTTTTGTTTATGTCACTGTTCTCTTTCTCTGAGAGAGATTCCTAGATATTTTTCAATCCCTGAAAAGTTACGTTCTGTGAAAAACTGATATCCTATATTTAATATATCCTATATATTACAATATTTTTTATTTTAAACAAATTCAAAATAACTGATCAGTTATCAGATTTTTGTTTAAATAATAATATTTTTAACATATTAAAATATCTCATTATTTATTTAATATTTAAATAACTAAAATTGTGGAATCAAGAGACTGAGTACACTCTCTTATGCGTGTAGCACAGTGCCTGTGCACTGTGCCACACGTGTACCACATGCCTGTGATGGCATGTGATTTTTCCCAATTTTTATTATTATTTAAATACCAAAAATCCCAAAAATAAATTAATTCAAAATTAATTATATTTTTGTTAAATCAAATAATTAATTAATTCTTAATTAATTAATTACACATAATTAAGCAATAATTATGTTTGATACATAGAAAAATATTTTACTTATCACATAAGTTTTTTTTGCCCATTTTTGTATTTACCTTTGTCAGTGTTTGTTTGAGCCATTTCGGGGACCATGTACCTATAACATTAAGCTCCAATAAATTGAAACTAAATAATTAAACTCTTTAATTATAATAGTTAATTTATTAATTTTGATATTACTCCACTATAAATTCAGAATTGCACTCTTTATGTTATAGATATACTTTTACAGAAATCTTTTCTTAAGTCGTCCATTGATATAACCATTTTACAATAGTTCAACCCTCTAATTAATTAGTTCATAAATTAGAATGGAAGAATTGCCATTTAACCTTGCTAATTTACTTCTTATTCCTTAAGTACCATTAATTCACTAGTGAATAATTAATCTATAATCTAATTATAGATTTGAGCTCAAAATCATTCAGTTCCAGAATTAACCCTTAAGGGAACTAATATACGATCTGTTAGGAAAGATTAGATTCCGTATTGTTGATACATGTTCCCAGCCATCCATGATATTAAATCTCCAAAACAAAAGTCATTAGCCTCATTCTTTGAAGAGACCTTAACGAATGAATCAAAAGATTTAATAAACATGAACAGGAGTTCATGAACACTCAGGATTTAGGTTGATCTATAGACGATCATCAGTTATGATATGAATTACACGTCTTTATTATTAAATGGTTTTTGGATAAAGACTTTAATTCATATCGGTCAATGTCATATATAATCATATTATATAAAGCACCTTTACCGAGATGTCTTACCACATCAATAATCCGAATCTAGATTATTTGTATCATTATGATACTCAACAAACCGTACTTACAACTCCAATTAAAGAATTCCATAACTTTAATTTGTTGTTGTTGACTATTTTTATTCATTCATGTGATCTTAATTCTCTCATACTAATACAAGATCACATCCTCAATAATGAATATGGAATTTTTCTGATATTTACAAAATTATTCAAACAATAATTGAACAATCTAAATATGACAATAATAATAAACCATTGTATTTATTTATTCAAAGAAAAAACAAATGTCTTTACATGCTTTTAGGACACACTCCTAACACTTAGATCTTAGGAATCCTAAGCCAAACCCTAAAGTTTCAAAAAATAATCAATTCGAGGCACCTGGCTTGGTTGCACTCACAGAAAGTTAGGGCTTTCTGGGACGTTAGCGCGGTCGCGCTAGTAGACTAGAAACCCTAAATCAACTTCAAAATCTCGTACGTTCTGGGACACTAGTGCGGTTGCGCTACACCCTAGCGCGGTCGTGCTAGGTCACGAGAAACCCAAAACAAGCCCATAAATTTAAAGTGTTCTTTCCCAATTCAAAGTATGACTTCTCTTTGCAAATATGACCAAAAAGCTCAACCAAAACAAATTATTAACAGTTTTTACACCAATTCAACATCCATATAGACAATACCACACACGTACAACATCATCATACCATCAAAACACTAAACACACATCAAATTCCTCATCTTTTTATTTTCAAGTTCTAAACTAAATCGTTGCTTCATAATCCAAAAATCCCATCTAAATTCATAAACTCAGCATCAAATCAATGCTTAGAGAAATTACAAACTCGATTTTAATCCTTATCTAGCACCCAAAACAACTCAGTACCTTCAATTTTCGAAATTGAACTAAGAACCCACAAAACTAATAACACAAGATGAACTTGGAACTTTTGAGAGGAAAAGAGAATTACCTCTCTGAATTTTGAGATTCCTAGCTAGATTAAGGATGAATTATTGTTGTTAATCCTCTTTGCAAGCTCCAATCCCTCTAGAAATCTTCAAAATCCCAAGTATGGCCTCTCCAATTTGGGTGAACTATGTCAAGAAGTCAAGGGGGAAGACTAGCAAGGTAAGGGTGAGGGTGGAACGTGTATGGCAGCTGGGTTCCAAGGTCTTAGCCAATCTTTATCTAATATTTGGTCAAATGACCACTATGTCCTTATCCATCAATACCCTCCTTAAGAACCCTCAAGGGCAATATGGTCATTTAGCTCAAATTCCTGCTAAACCTCAAATTATACCTCTAATTCAAAATTTAATCACTAATCTTCCAAACACAAATATTTTCCCTCGTAATATTTCATTTACCAATAAATCCCAAAATATACAAAATACCCCTACGCTCAACCCGAGCTGGGCTTTTATCCCTGTTGTGATTTTCTGCTAAAATCGCTCGAAATGACCCACTAGTGTCAAATATCATGAATATACCCTCAAAGTGTCAAAATTACAAAAATGTCAATTTTTAACAAAAGTGGGCATTTAAACACATTTAATACACATAATCATGCATACTCAATCATATAATCATATAAACCACATAAATTAATTAATTCACACTTAATTACCCAACGTGTCCTCCCATTACGCTAATCAAAGCACTTAACTCTACTAGAAGTTTCGAGATGCTACATTCATAGTCCGCACACAATGAGTGGCGCCACTTTGGTGCCAGCTTATTCGTGGGATTTGGATTTTGAATTTCAAATTTATTTTTTTATTTAATTATTAATTTTTAATTTGATTTAAATAGATAATTAAATTAAAATATGACTGATTCGTTTGAATTAATAAATTTAAAGAAAAATAAAATTGTTTTATTTTATCTTTATAAACCTAGAAATAAGCGATTCTTTTAAGTAGTTGTTAATTGTTGTCATCAAACTCTCTCATAAAAGTATCGATAAAATTTTCTAGGCTTGAAAATTCTAGAACTTTCCACAAGCCTTCTCTCTTCTCCAAACTCTCTAGATCTCATGTGTTAAGAATTGTTTATCCAAAAAAGAGTTGTTGATGATGTGGCAAGAATTTTCGACATGTGGCAGAGATGCTGCTCGCCTATCAACCAGAGATATTTCCATATGCGAAGTTCAAGTTTTATATACGACCAGCCTGGTCGTATACTCTGTATATATGTAAAAAATTGTACAGTTTTAATGATATTCGAGAATATCTCCTCATTATAACCTGAAGATCCATTTATAAAGGAAAGATATGACTAATTGACTCATGTAACCCTCCTTGGGCCTATAAATATACAAGAAATAGCTCAAGGGGAGATATTTTTATCTTTTTCTGAATTACATTACTATTATCCATCGTTTGTATTGTTTTCTCCTTCTAAGGTTTGTGAAACTCAAGAACCCTAGTTCTTTGATCACACCTTTGAAGTTCAATATTAATAATAGTATCAAGTGGACGTAGGTCATTACCAATCATTGGGGCCGAACCACTATAATTCTTTGTGTTCTTTACTTTCCATTAGATTGTTTGCTCAAGCATCGTACTATTTTCCTGTTGTTTACTTGACTCCGTGTCGTTGACCAAAACGAGGGTCAATAAGAACATCTAGAGAGCCTAAATAATCAACCTGTGAATCCTACGTGTCCACACATATCCTTGTGTGTTTTAGGAATGACTTAGAAAACTAAGGTGTGAGTATTCGCTGGATAGGAAGATCGATTGATTATACTAAAAGACTCAAGGAATCTTGATGGGCTACAAGAGGTAATCTACTTTTCCTTATATGTGGTGATTTATTATAGAGATATATGTATTGATCTTGACTGGTATTAATAATTTTTTTAAATCCCCCTCCCCAACCTTCTGCTGGGTCCATGATTTTATTCATAATAATACCAACATTATCCACCCCAACAAAATGTTATAACAGAAAGAAAGAATATAACATATGTTGAAATAATAAATGTTATGCTATTACATGAAAAATTGAGTTTTGTGTTATGGGGAGAAGTCTTGCTATCTGCTTGTCATATTCTAAATCGAATACCTTTAATATAAGAGCAACCAATATTGCATGGAAGAAGCCAAAGGCTTATAAAGATTGGATCACAAGATAAAAAATCACAAGTTGATACCTTTTACTTTGTAGAGGGAAATCACAAGGGAGACACTTTGAAGTATCCAATGGTGCTTCAAGTAAAGGATGATCCTAAAACCTTCCAAGATGCTATGTACTCAAGGGACTCCACTTTTTGGAAGGAGGCAATAAATGATGAGATGAATTCAATTATATCTATATCTAACCACACTTGTGAGATTGTTGTTCTACCACAATGATCAAAGCCAATAGGTTGTAAGTCGAGATTTCAAAGAAAATATCACACTAATGGGACCACTCAAGCCTGTAAAGAAAGGTTGGTGGCCAAATGGTATAGACAAAAGGAAGGCATAAAATATTTTGATACCTGTGAACTGATAGCAGGGACAACATCAATAAGAATGTTGTTTGCCTTATCATCAATACACAACCTATATGTTCATCAAATTGATGTCAAAATGACATTCCTAAATGGAAATCTCGATGATGAGGTTTTCATAGAACAACCGGGAGGGTTTGTTCTAAGAGGAAATGAGCATAAGGTGTGTGAGCTTATAAATCCTTATATGGTTTAAAAACAACACCAAAAAAATGACATGAGAAGTTTGATGAAGCCATTGTTTCGGATGGTTTTAGACCCAATAGTGTGGACAAGTGCTTATACTCTAAGATTTGTGATGACAATTTCATTCTAGTGTGTCTATATGTTGATGATATGTTAATATTAAGTAATGACATGAAAGGAATAATAAAAACAAAGAGGTTTGTATCTTCTAATTTCAAGATGGAAAACCTTTGAGAGGTTGATATCGTACTAGGTATCAAAGTTAGAAGAAATGTAGATGGATATACCTTAGGTCAAGCTCATTATAATGAAAAGATGCTTGACAAGTTTGGTCATCTTAATATCAAAGAGACAAACACGCCCTTTGATTCAAGCCAAATTCTTGGAAAGAATGAAGGGAGAGCGGTGGTTCAATTAGAGTATGCAAGTGCAATAAGGAGTTTAATGTATGCCACACATTGTACAAGAGCAGATATTGAATTTGCGGTTACTAAACTAAGTAGGTTTACTAGCAATCCAAGTTTCAAACATTGGAAGGCCATCAAAAGAGTCTTTGGACACCGCAAAAGGACCAAAGATATGTACCTCCAATATTCAACTTTTCTTAAGATACTTGAGGGATATTCTGACGCAAGTTGGATATTCGGTGTAGGAGATAATCTCTCCACAACCGGTTGGGTGTTCACCCTTAGTGGGGATGCAATTTCTTGGGGATCTAAGAAACAAACATGTATATGTCACTCAACTATGGATTCCAAGTTTGTAGCTCTAGCGGCAACAGACAAAGATATCGAGTGGCTAAGAGATTTCATGATGGAGATACCAAAATCGTGGGTTTGAACAATATTAGTGCATAAAATAAAGTACCTTTTGGGTTTGAACTTTATCTTAGTAAAAACACTTAAAACTTCTATTGAAACGCTACGGTATTCTTAAAAGATTGAACCCAACATTCCTAGTGATAGAAGCCGGTAATATTTCACACACGTCTGCTTGATTACTCATGTATTTCCCACTTTGCGCGCTCATCACTTTCAATGGCCTTGTCCTTATCCATCCATGAACCATCCGAAGAGAAAGCTCCTACTCTTTTGAGAAGCGGCACCACCTCTAGGTTCACATAGGTGAAATTATTACAACATATTTGCAACCTTTAGAGATGATTGTTTCTCTTCAACTAAATTTAATTAAAGGCCTATGGCTTAACCCTATTGTTCGGTAGCAACCAAAATTAACTATCCTAGATTGGACTTTAAGTCGTTAATGTTGTCCATTATTCCCTTATCAACAATTTGTTGTTACCCATTCACTCGATGTAAACGAGCTTTGAGTTTGGTTGGCATCATTAGGGATTCTATTTGTCATGGAGCTTTATTCTCATCTTTCTATTTGAAGAACTCCCCAAATCTCTCCCTAGAGGTTTAAACGAATTCGTTAAGTTCTCATACGATTTGACATAAAAAAATTGATATGACTCCCTTATCAATCAATTCTCTCACGTAGTTGTGTCTTAGACTTAAATGTCTAGACTTCCAATTGTATATCTTATTGTAATGGGAAATACTGAGCTCTTAGCCACTCGGCCTCTTTGTCGATTGTCGCTAGAGCTTCAAACTCAGATTGGATGGTTGAGTGACATATACATGTTTGTTTCTTAGATCCATTGAAAACCACACCCCCATCAAGAGTGAACACTCATCCAGTTATGGAGAGATTATCTCCTACACTGGATATCCAACTTGCATCAGAATATCCTCCAAGTATCTTAGGAAACTTAGAATATTGGAGGCATAACTATTTGGTCCTTTTAAGGTATTCGAATACTCTTTCCATGACCTTCCAATGTAAGATACTTGGGTTGCTAGTAAACCTACTTAGTTTACTAACCGAAAATGCAATGTCCGCTTTGGTACAATGAACAACGTACTTCAAACTTCTTATTGCAGTTGCATACTCTAGTTGAGCCCCTACTCTCCCTTCATTATTTTCAATCATTAGACTTGAATCGAAGGGTATGTTTGTCTCTTTGATATTAAGATGACCAAAATTTTCAAGAATTTTCTCAACACAATGAGCTTAACCTAAGGCATAACCATCCCCATTTCTTCTAACTTTGATACCTAATATGTTATCAACCTATCTAAGGTCCTTCATTTTTAAGTTAGAAGATAGAAACCTCTTCGTTTCTATTATGTCTTTCGTGTCATTACTTAATATCAACATATCATTAACATATTGACACACTAAAATGACATAGTCATCACAAGTCATAGTGTATAAGCACTTGTCCGCACTATTGTGTCTAAACCCATCTGAAACAATGGCATCATCAAACTTCTCATGTCATTGTTTTGGTGCTTGAATTAAACCATATAATGATTTAACAAGCTTATACACCTTTTGTTCATTTCCCCTTAGAGCAAATTTTCTGGTTGCTATATGTACACCTCCTCATCGAGGTTACCATTTGATTAACATATAGGTTGTGTATTGATGATAAGGTAAACAACAATCTTATAGATGTTATCCTTACTACTGTTGCATAGGTATCCAAATAATCTATGTCAACCTTTTTTCTAAACCGTTTGGCCACAAATCTTGCCTTATATGTTTGAATTGTCCCATTAGTGTTGTATTTCTTTCGAAATACCCACTTGCAACCTATTGGCTTGCAGAGTCCCAGAATATTTACTTAACTAGCTAGATAGTAGTAGTAGTAGTAGTAGTAGTAGTTAGTATTAGTTTGTCGTATGTTAGATTGCATGGATTTTGGTTCAAGTCGGGACTTAGTTGGAAACTCATAGCAATAGATATGAATTTTATAAGTTAACCTATAGTTTAAGAATATTAATTATAACATAAGGTTTGATTAATATTGTTGGTCCTAGGTGTATTATTTATTATAACCTAAGGTTTAGATAGAGCCAATAAGAATATGACATTTTTCATAATCATGATTATTAGGGAATTAGAGTTTGTTATTTTATGGTTAGTTAAGAAATTTTTGGATTAGTTGTTATTTAGATAATTAAATTGATTTTCCCGAAACTTTAGGGTATTGTAACTTCCGACCTATTTTTGACCTAGTTTCATTATGAATTTCGAAAAATATTATTTCTAGAAAGTTGTATATAATTGAATTATCATTCTAAAGATATAAAGATGGTCTAAATCGGAGTCTTACATCTCTAGTTATGTTGATTTTACTACAGGTGAGTTTAGAGTTACGAGATTTAGGAAGTTAGAAGTTAGGATTCTATTTTTTTATTTTTATTTTTTAAAACAAGCTTTAACTCCTTAGACCTACATCTGAACGATTTGACCAAGTCCTAAGCCTTTGACTGAAGAATATTCAAATATTTTCAATTAAATTCATTATTTTTATTCAAAGCCAAACAGAAGTTTTTATTCCTAGAACTCTATAAATATGACTTAGAACCCAGCCCTTCTCCTCACTCTTCAGCTGTGATCAGACGTTAAGGTGCTAGTACTACCATAGAGTGATAAATACTTGGGTTGAGAAAAAACTTTGCCATTCTTAAGCTTTATAAAATACTTGGGAAGTGAGGTTTAGTGTATTTCGGTATTGGAGTTAGACCAATCCATAAGGTCAACTAAGGTACTCCTATTCTTTAAGTCCAATTCTTTAAAACTCTTTAATTTTCTTTAGTTCCTTTTATTCAGATCCTAACTTTTGTTATTGGTTCTTGATTAGGTTCTTGAAAGTTAAGTTATTTCTTGGTAAGTTTCTTCTTGATGGTTTAGTTTCCACATTCATTCTTTATTCTTTAGAAATACTCACCATTTGTATTGTTGGTTTTAGGAGTGTTCCAAATCCCGTCCTTGTTCTCATATCCTGGTGTTGGTAAGGAAAATAGGATAGATTTTATGTGCTTATATGTTATGTTATGTTTATGTTTATGTTATGTTATATGTTTATGTTATGATATGTATATGTATGATATGTTTTAGTTCTTGGGTATATGTTTTGTTTGGATAACAAGCATATAATTTGTTTAGATAACAAATAACTTGTTGAGATGACAAGTCCCAATAGTATATTCCTTGGGCATATGATTTGTTTAGATAACAAGCCCCATAAATTTATATGACTTGTTTAGATAACTAGCCTTGTAGAATTATGGGCATATGATTGCCTAGCCAGCAAGCCCCAAGATGTATGATGGCCATTGTAATAGATATTTTTGTAGCCATATGTTTTTTAGTGTATACTTATGATATATGATATATGTTTTAGATAATTTTATGTTCTTTTATAGTATTTGAAGTAGTCTTATGCTTATGTTTACAATGTATGTTTTGTTTTTAGTAGATTTTCCTTATTGGGCATTAGGCTCATTCCTTTATTTTAGTGTGATGCAGGAAAATGATTATGGAGGCGGAAGGATTCTTGATAGCATGACATGTGTGTTGAGGATGAATGGAATGGATGGGTTGCGTGTTGATCGAGGATGATGTTTATTTTGGTCTTTTGAAATATGTCTCTTTTGTAATTCTAAATTCAACTTTTTTTTTTAACTTGTTTTTAAAGCTATGTTTTATGTTTTGTAACAATGGGATCACATGCCATATCGCATTTTATTTTACATTTTTAATAAAGACATGCTATTTCTTATATTTTGGGTTTTCAATAAATGCATGTTATTTCTTATGTTTGTATCAAAATAGTAGCTATGTCTAGTAGTTTTAATGGTCCAAGGTCTTAGAAATAGTTGGTATCAGAGCAACGGTTCATTTGCATGAAGTTCTCCTTGATACACACGCTCAAGCTCTGAATCTAACCGCCAATGTAAGTTTTTATGTTATAGTTGTTATGATTATGTGTATTAGCCCTTATGTTTTCAGTTAAGAATATTTATAAATTAGTTTATTTTTTTCGTTATTTATTTTATTTATTATCTTTGCATTTATGATTGTATATAGTGAAAACCTTTTTTCCAAATAAATATCATTGTTATTTTTTAATGTCATGTATGAGTTTGATTTTCTTTTACAATCATAATAAATAATGACCAAGTTCGGTGAGGGTGGATACGAATCAATGAATCAGGTTCTAAATTGAGAGTTAGGGGGCCATAGTAGTGGGAACGATTTTACTGATCCCAGCCCTCCCTCAATATGGTTAACTTTGGAACAGCGATGAGTTTCGAGCCTGAGAATTAAGTCATATAGGATGATTAGAAACAGACTTAGAAAATAATAAAGATGACTTATTTTTTTCTAAGTATAGAAACACACCCTAATTAAAAGTAGGCTTATAATTTTTTTCCATAAGAAGTCATAATTAATAGGTCCAAGTTATGTTTGCTTAGATTAATTTTTTGCCTTAGAGCCTATTAGGGTAAGTTCTAATATGTTTTCTCGACTATTAGAACTTTGTTGAAGATGTCGCTTAGAAGGTATGCACGCACAAACGCTAATGCCTCCAACATCGCTCCTGAAACTTATGAAGCCCCTACAGTTTGCAGAAGGAGGCGTGCAAGCAATGCTGCTACTAATGAAAGAGCGTCGCCGCTGCCAGTTGACAACACCGCAGAAATTGCCAGACTACGACAATAAGTAGAGTAATTACTACAGCAACAGCGACAACAGACTCAGCCTCCGCCTCCGCTGCAACCACAGCCTCAGCAAATGGTTCAAGTACCCTATCAAGTAGGTCCTTATGGGGGATGGCCAATGGCGAACCATGCGCCATACCCAGCTCAGCACATGGAGCCAATCTATAAGCGGTTTCGTAAGCAACACGCTCCAAACTTTGAAGGGACAATAGACCCCTTTAAGGCAGAAGAATGGCTCAGAAATGTAGAGCCGATCCTAGCGCATATGAATCTTGGCAACGTGGACTGCATATCATGCGTTTCGTCTCTGCTTAAGAAGGATGCTAGAATATGGTGGGACTTAGTTCAACAGACTAAAGATGTCGCCACCATGACATGGACTAGATTTGTGGAGCTATTCCACAAGAAGTATTACAACTCGGCAGTCATCGCTACAAGGGTCGAGGAGTTCGCTAGTTTGAAACAGGGCAACTTGACGATAGTATAATATGCTCGACAGTTCGATAGATTAGCCAAGTTTGCACAAGAGATGGTTCCAACTGAATTTTTAAGGGTGACCAAGTTCGTTAGAGGACTTAGAGCAAAGATTGAGCTAGGAGTCAAGCTAGCGAACCCGGGAAATACTAACTATGCCGATGTTCTAGAAACGACAATAGAAGTAGAAAGGCTTTAGGTGAATGCTAGTAAGGAGAAGGCTAGTACGCCTGAGCCTAAACAGCAGGGTCAACCTCAGAATGGTCAGAACAACCACAACAGCAGCCGTTAGCATAGCAATAGTAATAGTAATGGTCAGAAGAGAAGGCATCCAGATGATAAGCAGGCCAATGGTGATAAAAGAGCACAGACAAACAATGGAGGCAATAAGTCGAGTTATGTAGAATACCCGCAATGCTCTAAGTGCCAAAAGAAACATCTTGGGGAATGTCATGCAAACATCAAGGGATGCTTCAACTATGGTCAGGAAGGTCACTGAAGGAGGCAGTGTCCCCAGCTCGAGCAAGAGGAGAAAATGGACAATACAATGGATCCTGCCAGGGTATTTGCTTTAACCCAAGGAGAGGCTGATGCTAGCAATAAATTGGTTACAGGTTAGATTTTTATCCTCAATAGTCTATACTTTTTTATTCAGGAGCAATATACTCGTATATCTTGTTAGGAATGATAGAGAAATTAGACAAACCTTGTAAAACTAGGTTTGTGACATAGATGCCTTCGGGTAAAATAGTCCTATCATTACGGATAGTATGAGGCGTACCAATCAAAATCGAGGACGTAGAACTAGAAGGAGACCTGATAGAGCTGGAAATCAAAGACTTCGACATGATATTAGGCATGGACGGGCTAGCAAGGCATGGTGCAACCATCGATAGTAGACGTAAGAAAGTGATGTTTGAGACTCCTGACGGTCAGAAATGATGTTGTATGGGAAAAGTTTTAGGACTACATACGCCGCTTATTTCATCTCTCAAAGCTCAGAGGGTGATAGAAAAAGGATGTCACGCATTCTGAGCCAACGTTACAGATGTGGTAAAGGAAACACCACTAAAAGTTGGAGACTTCCACATTGTAAAGGAATTCCTAGGGAGATAGACTTCATAATCGAACTAGTACCGGGCATCGAGCCATTGCTATGGGGAGCACTGGTTCTATTTGTGAAGAAGAAGGACGGAAGTATGCATATGTGTATAGATTATCGCAAGCTAAATAAGGTGACAATTAACAATAAGTACCCGCTACCCCGACTTGACGACTTGTTTGATCAACTCCGAGGGGCAACCGTGTTTTCAAAGATTGATCTATGGACCGGGTATCACAGCTCAAAGTACGGGAAGAGGATAATCCCAAGACGGCTTTTAGAACTCATTGTGGACATTACGAGTTTCTAATTATGTCTTTTGGTCTTACCAACGCTGTAGTCGCGTTTATGGATTTAATGAATAAGGTCTTTATGGATTATTTGGACGAATTCTTCGTAGTGTTCATCGACCATATCTAGGTGTACTCAAAGGATGAAGTCGAACATGAGGAACATTTAAGGTTGATCTTGTTATGACTAAAGGAGCATCAACTTTACGCCAAGCTCAAAAAGTGCAAAATTTGGCTTTCGCAAGAAACGTTCCTCGGGCACATAGGATCCAAGGAAGGAGTTGTAGTAGACCCATCTAAGGTAGAGGCTGTAAAGGATTAGCCAAGACCAAAGAACGTGTCTAAGGTAAGAAGTTTTCTGGGACTAGCAGGTTATTATTGGAGGTTCGTAGAAGGCTTTTCTAAGATAGTCACTCTGTTTACCAACCTAACCTGGAAACAACAAAGGTTCAACTGGACTGATAAGTGTGAAGAGAGTTTCCAGTTGCTTAAGTATATGCTCAACACCAGTACTTTATGTACGGACACCCAATGATAAGTTTGTAGTCTATTGCGATGCGTCAAAGCAAGGATTGGGTTGTGTGCTGATGCAAAATGATAAGGTGATAGCCTATGCCTCATGGAAAACATAATTGTTGATGTGCTAAGTAGGAAGAATTATAGAAGTCCAGCATCATTAGATGGAATAGAAAAGTCGCTACAGCAGAAGCTGATCAATGCTGGAATAGAAGTAGTCATTGGTAACCTGACTAACTTACGGATTGGGCAAGGACATGATGACACATTAGTAGCACATATGGATGCAGTTAGAGAAAAGAAGGCCACATATTTCCCAATATCTAGTTAGGGTTTATTAAGATACAAGGATTGAGTATGCGTGCCAAATGATCAAGGGATTAAGATGGAGACTTTAGAAGAAGCATACAATACCCCATACTTAGTTCACCCAGGGTCGACCAAGATGACTCACGACCTTAAAGTGTTATATTGGTGGCCAAGAATGAAGAAAGATATAGTAGAGTATGTGTCTAAATGCTTGGTATGGCAGCAAGTGAAAGCAAAACATCAGCGGCCTGCAGGCTTATTGCAACCACTTAGCATTCCAGAATGGAAATGGGATGATATAGCCATAGATTTCGTGACGGGTTTGCCACGAACAAGTAAGCAGCATGATTCGGCTTGGATAGTAATAGATAGATTAACTAAGTCAGTTCATTTCCTGTCTGTTAAGACTTCGTACACAGCAGATCAATATGTAGGCGTTTAAGTCCAAGAAATAGTACGACTGCATAAAATCTCTAAGACAATAGTATTCGATAAAGGATCGGTGTTTACATCGAGATCTTGGAGTAAGTATTTTCCACTGATAGAATTCTCCTACAATAATAGCTACCAGTCAACATTCGGGATGGAATGGCACCCTACAAGCTACTTTATGGAAGAAGGGTCGATCGTCATTGCATTAGGACGAGGTAGGAGAAAGGCAACTACTTGGACCTGAAGCTGTTAGAGGAGCTCAGGAAGTAGTAGCGCTGATTAGAAAGTGTATGCTCACTGCTCAAAGCCATTAGAAAAGTTATGTGGATGCCAAGCGGCATGATTTGGAATTCAAAGTCGAAGATCAAGTCTTCTGAAGGATATCTCCTATGAAAGGTGTGAAGCGGTTCGGGGAGAAAGGCAAGCTTAGTCCCAGGTTTATAGGTCCTTTTGAGATATTGGACAAAGTGGGAGCAGTTGCATATAGATTAGCCCTACCGCCAGCTCTAGCAGATAGTCACAATGTGTTCAACATCTCGATGCTGCGTAGATATGTGTCAGACCCATCTCACGTCCTAAAATATGATATGACAACACTCCAGAAAGACTTGAGTTATGAGGAAAGACTGGCTAGCATCCTAGATAGAATGATGAAAAAATTACGGTCTAAGAGTTTTCTGATAGTCAAGGTCATATGGAGTAATAGTTCTGAACGGGAGGCAACGTGGGAGTCGGAGGAAGACATGTTAACCCGGTATCCGGAATTGTTTGATAAGTAAATTTCGGGGACGAAATTATTTTTAGTGGGGGAGAATTGTAGAGTCCCAGAATATTTACTTAACTAGCTAGATAGTAGTAGTAGTAGTAGTAGTAGTAGTAGTAGTAGTAGTAGTAGTAGTAGTAGTAGTAGTAGTAGTAGTTAGTATTATTTTGTAGTATGTTAGATTCCGTGGATTTTGGTTCAAGTCAGGACTTAGTTGGAAACTCATAGCAATAGTTATGAATTTTATAAGTTTAACCTATAGTTTAAGAATATTAATTACAACATAAGGTTTGATTAATATTGATGGTCCTAGGTGTATTATTTATTATAAATTTAGGTTTAGACATAGCCAATAAGAATATGACATTTGTCATAAGCATGATTATTAGGGAATTAGAGTTTGTTATTTTATGGTTAGTTAAGAAATTTGTGGATTAGTTGTTATTTAGATAATTAAATAGATTTTCCCGTAACTTTGAGGTACTGTAACTTCCGACCTATTTTTGACCCAGTTACATTATGAATTTTGAAAAATAGTATTTCTAGCAAGTTGTAGTTAATTGAATTATCTTTCTAACGGTATAAAGATGGTCTAAATTGGAGTCTTACAGCTCCATTTATGTTGATTTTATTACATGTGAGTTTAGAGTTACGAGATTTAGGAAGTTAGAAGTTTGGATTTTTTTTTTTTTTTAAACAAGCTTTGACTCCTTAGACCTACCTCTGAACGATTTGACCAAGTCCTAAGCCTTTGACTGAAGAATATTCAAATATTTTCAATTGAATTCATTATTTTTATTCAAAGTCAAAAAGAAGATTTTTATTCCTAGAACTCTATAAATAGGACTTAGAACCCAGCCCTTCTCCTCACTCTTCAGTTGTGATCAGACTTTAAAGTGCTAGTACTACCATAGAGTGATAAACAGTTGGGTTGGGAAAAAGCTTTGTCATTCTTAAGCTTTATAAAATACTTGGGAAGTTAGGTTTAGTGTATTTCGGTATTGGAGTTAGACCAATCCATAAGGTCAACTAAGGTACTCCTATTCTTTAAGTCCAATTATTTAAAACTCTTTAGTTTTCTTTATTTCCTTTTATTCAGATCCTAACTTTCGTTATTTGTTCTTGATTAGGTTCTTGAAAGTTAAGTTCTTTCTTGGTAAGTTTCTTCTTGATGGTTTAGTTTCCACATTCATTCTTTATTCTCTATAAATGCTTACCATTTGTATTGTTGGTTTAAGGAGTGTTCCAAATCCCGTCCTTGTTCTCATATCCCGGTGTTGGTAAGGAAAATAGGATAGATTTTATGTGCTTATATGTTATGTTATGTTATGTTTATGTTATGATATGTTATGTTATACGTTTATGCTATGATATGTATATGTATGATATGTTTTAGTTCTTGGGTATATGATTTGTTTAGATAACAAGCATATAATTTGTTTAGATAACAAATAACTTGTTTAGATAACAAGTCCCAATAGTATATTCCTTGGGCATATGATTTGTTTAGATAACAAGCCCCATAAATTTATATGACTTGTTTAGATAACTAGCCATGTAGAATTATGGGCATATGATTGCCTAGCTTGCAAGCCCCAAGATGTATGATGGCCATTGTAGTGGATGTTTTTGTAGCCATATGTTTTATAGTGTATGCTTATGATATATGATATTTGTTTTAGATAATCTTATGTTCTTTTATAGTATTAGATGTAGTCTTATGCTTATGTTTACGATGTATGTTTTGTTTTCAGTAGATTTTCCTTACTGGGCATTAGGCTTATTCCTTTATTTAAGTGTGATTCATGAAAATGATTATGGAGGCAGAAGGATTCTTGGTAGCATGGCATGTGTGTTGAGGATGAATGGAATGGGTGGGCTGCGTGTCGATCGAGGATGACGTTTATTTTAGTCTTTTGAAATATGTCTCTTTTGTACTTCCGCATTCAACTTTTTTTTAACTTGTTTCTAAAGATATGTTTTATGTTTTGTAACAATGGGATCCTATACCATATCAAATTTTATTTTACATTTTTAATAAAGACATACTATTTCTTATATTTTGGGTTTTCAATAAAGGCATGTTATTTCTTATGTTTGTATCGAAATAGTAGCTATGTCTAGTAGTTTTAATGGTCCAAGGTCTTAGAAATAGTTGGGTCATTACATGGCTTTGATCCTTGTAATATATCAACAATCTCCCAAGTGTGGTTAGACATAATTGAATTCATCTCATAATTTACTGCCTCTTTCCAAAAGTTAGAGTCCCTTGAGGACATAACTTCCTTGAAAGTTTTAGGATCATCCTCCCCTTGGGTACTTCCAAATGTCTCCCTTATGGTTTCCCTCTACTAGGCAAGGAGTCTCCACTTGAGAAGTTTTATTTTTTGATCCACCCTCTTTAAGCCTTTGGCTTCTTCTAGGCAACATCGGTTGGTCTACAACCCTTGAAGGTAACTCATCCTGAGTTCCATCTAATGAGATCGGTTCTTGAGGCTTATTGTCACTATACAACAAACTCTCAAAGAACTCAACTTCTCTTGATTCAATTATAACATTAGACGCCAAGTCTAATAGCCTATAGGCCTTTTTATTTGAAGCGTAGCCTACAAATACACATTTGATGGCCCTTGGACTCAACGTTATCCTTTTAGGCTCTATGCTCTTACCATAAGCAAGGCACCCCCACACTTTGAGATACCCTAGGCTGGACCTCTTTCCTTTCCATATCTCATATGGTGAAATTCAATTCTTCTTTAGAGGAATCTGTTTTAGAATATGAGAAATGGTAAGCAAGGCTTCTCCCCCATAACGCAAAACTCAAATTTTCATGTAATAGCATAGCATTTATCATTTCAACATATGTTTTATTCTTTCTTTATGCTATACCATTTTGTTGGAGTGTATAAGGGGTAGTACATTCATGTATTATACCATGCATCTCACAAAACATATTGAATTCATTGGAAAAGTATTCACCGCCCATTTCACTTGTAATCACTTTTATTTTCTTTTCCAATTGATTTTCAACTTTTGCTTTATATATTTTGAACATGCTAAATGTCTCATCCTTATTCTGAAGCAAGTACACATATGAAAACCTAGAACAATCATCAATAAAGGTAATAAAATACCTATGCCCACTTCTAGTAATTATTCCATTTAATTCACATAAATTACTATGTATCAAATATAGCAAACTAGCTTTCCTTTCAACACTTGGATAAGGTTTCTTAACCATCTTAGATTTAACACATAATTCACACTTATCATGCTCAACATCATTACATAAAATTAAACACATTTGATAACTCTTTTAATTGTACTATATCCTATATGAGCAAGTCTATTATGCCACAAAGTAATAGAATAAAAATAAAGCACATAAGAGGAAGAAGAGGATGCATTATTATCAAAATTATTGGCTTTGGTACGCAATTTAATCATCCCATCACACACATACCATTTCCCCAAAAAGTAGTTGCCTTTGGATAGAATTAGCTTGCCAGACTCAAATACCACTTTGATTCTCGATTTGCTCAACAAATGCCCACTCACAAGATTCCTACTCATATCCAGAACATACAACACATTGGTCAATAAGGCCTTCTTTTCGGATGTGAAGTAAAGATACACATTCCCCTTGCCCAACACTTTGTACTTATGCTCATTCCCCATTTGGATCTCATGCCCATCATTTGACTCTTCTAAGGTTTTGAAGATTTCTTTATAATAAATAATATGAATGGTGGCACAAGTGTCATACCACCATTCTTGTACTTTCCCTTGGATGGCATTCACCTCACTCAAGGTAGTAACCAACTCCTCTTCGGTTGTGTTGACCTTGGATCCAAGGTTATGGGCTTTCGATACTTGCATTCTCTAGCCATGTGGCCACTCTTGCCACAAACAAAACAAGGGCCTCTCACACCCTTGAATTTCCCTTCATTCTTTCTTGGGTCTAAATGAGTATCATTCTTTGATTGGGGCTTCTTGTGAGTCTTCCCTTTGGATTGAGAGGGTTTCTCTATGGCGTTAGCCTTGGATGTCCTAACATTGGACTGCTCCATGCACTTGTCTCTAGAATGACGCTCCTCTTCCATCCTTAGTTGCATCAAGATCTCTTCCAAATATATCTCTTCATTCTTATGGAGGATCTTCTTTCTATAGCTTCTCCAAGATGCAGGTAACTTAGCTATAATCCCTTCCACAATGAAGGGTTTCGACAATGTTATCTTAAGAGTAGACAACTTATTGATAATTACTTGAAGTTCATGTACTTGGGAAAGTAAGGGTTTAGCATCAAAGAATTCAAATTCCATGTATATGGTGATAAGAAATGTCTTGGTACCTTCTTCTTCGGTTTTGTACTTCTTCTCAAGAGCTTCCCATATCTCCTTTGCCAATGTAGTAATTGTCTAGATATCATACAGACGATCTGATAAAGCATTGAGTATGTGGCCTCCACAAATGAGTCCATCCTCTTCCCTTTTCTTCCTTTCTTTGATCACATCTTGAGAATCATCATCATTTGGGTGCTCCAAGGTCTTCAAATCTTTGTCAATGATGTAGTGAACTTTCAAAATTTGAGCCATCAAACCTATTTAGTCTTACTAGATATTGAGACATGAACTTGAGAGCTAAGATAGATGAGCTTTCTTCCATGGATTTGGTTAGTAGACAACCTTAGAGATAGACAAACTTTGATACAAAACAAAGGTTAAGAGATAGAGATTTTTTTTATTGTTGGAGATTAGGCTTAATCAACCTTGTTTTGTATTACAACTCGAAGCATAAAACAAATTATGTTATGATAATCACAAATTATGCTATGATAATCTAACTCTATAGGTAGATAATAAAAAATTACATAAACTCAAAAGAATCAAAGTATAGAGTGTACCTTTCTTGTAGAACAACTTTCGAACACAAAATCACAAAGCTATGATTTTATGTGAAACACAAAAGTGACAAGGCTTGACACAAATGTAGCTTTATTGTCCAAAAATCTCTATTCCTATCCTTCTCCTTTGAATTGCTTGAAGCTACTATAATGGAATGAGATTGGGATTCACAAGAATTGATCATTCATACAAGTCAACCTTTCTTGATGAAGATCTTGGAGAAAACTAATAATCTTGAAAGCTAGAGAGAGAGAGAGAGAGAGAGTTCTTCTAGAAAGAGAAGTGAGTGATCAAATTATGAATTAACTCGAATGAGCCCTTTAAATAGTATAGGAACCTCATTAGACTCAACCAATGAAATTAGATAATTTTATTTTCAATTTTGGAGCAAAAAATACTTCATTGTACAGACCCATACGGACGACCTAGGCGATACATCGCTTGCCAGGCAATGCGTCGCCTAGCACCAGGCAACGTGTTGACTAGTCTATTATTTTTTGGCCATGCGATGCGTCGCCTGGGAGGCAACGCATCACTGGCGCCTCTGTTTTGACACTCCAAAATTTATCTCAAAACATCCACAAATGTTCCCAAACTTTTTGGGTACTATCATATACTCCAAAGAAACACTTTGGATCCAAAAGGGTAATTTATTAATGTTTATACTGAAAGTCAACTCTCACATGTTGAATTTTGTGAAATTGTTATGGTTTTTGAACCTCTTTGTACCTAGCCAAATTCACCATGTATTTAACCAATTGCAACACAAAGGAACGTAAATGCCAAAGCTTTATTAAAAAAAAAATTGTTCATATGGTTTTAAAGGTGTTTTATTATGAATGGAGACCGAAAATAGTTTTGTTTGACCACTTACATTTAAGATAAATGTTTTATTTTAAATTACAGATATTTGAATGCTGCATCTTTCAATAAGAATGTTTTTAACAAAGTTTTATGCACTATTTAGTCTATCATTTGGTTTTCAAGCTTCAAAATGATTTGAAATGACTAATGCCCTAATGAGGTCGAGGGGTTATGTAGAGTCCCAGAATGTTTACTTATTTAGGTAGTTAGTAGTAGTTGTAGTATTTTAGATTCTGTGGATTTTGGTTCAAACAAGGACTTAGTTGGAAACTCCTAGAAATAGATATGGATTTTATAAGTTTAACCTATAGTTTAAGAATATTAATTATAACATAAGGTTTTAATAATATTGCTAGTCCTAGGTGTATTATTTATTATAACCTAAGGCTTAGATGAAGCCAATAAGAATATGACACTTGTCATAAGCATGATTATTAGGGAATTAGTGTTTGTTATTTTATGGTTAGGTTGTTATTTGGATAATTAAATAGATTTTTCGTAACTTTAGGGTACTGTAACTTCCGACCTATTTTTAACCCAGTTATATTATGAATTTCGAAAAATAGTAGTACAAAAAGGTTGTAGATAATTGAATTAGCTTTCAAACTGTATAACAATGGTCTAAATCGGAGTCCTACAGCTCCAGTTATGATGACTTTACTACAAGTGAGTTTAGAGTTACGAGATTTAGGAAGTTAGAAGTTAGGATTATATTTTTTTTATTTTTGTTTTTAATTTTAAAAATCAAGCTTTGACTCCTTAGACTTCCCTCTGAACAATTTGACCAAGTCCTAAGTCTTTGACTGACGAATATTCAAATATTTTTAATTAATTCATTATTTTTATTCAAAGCCAAAAAGAGGATTTTTATTCCTAGAACTCTATAAATAGCACTTAGAACCCAGCCCTTTCACTTACTCTTCAGCTGTGATCAGACTCCAAGGTGTTAGTGAGACCATAAGAGTGATAAACACTTGGGTTGGGAAAAATCTTTGCCATTGTTCAGCTTTATCAAATACTTGGGAAATGAGGTTTAGTATATTTCGGTATTGGAGTTAGACCAATCCATAAGGTCAACTAAGGTACTCTTATTCTTTAAGTTCAATCCTTTAAAACTCTTTAGTTTCTTTAGTCCTTTTATTCAGATCCTAACTTGTGATATTGGTTTTTGATTAGGCTCTTGAAACTTAAAGATCTTTTTTGGTCAGTTTTGTCTTGAAAATTTAGTTTCCACATTTATTATTTACTCTTTAGAAATATTCACCATTCTATTGTTGGTTTTAGGAGTGTTCCAAGTCCCGCATTTTTTCTCAAATATCCCAATTTTGGTAAGAAAAATAGGATAGATCTTGTATGTTTGTATGATATGTTATGTTATCTTATGTTGTATGTTAACATTATGTATAGTATGTTTATAGACCTTGGGCACATGACTTGTCTAGCTAGCAATCCCCAATAATTTATGTGCATATGACTTGCTTGGCTCGCAAGCCCCAAAAATCTATTGGGCATATGACTTGCTTAGTTAAACAAGCCCCAAGTAGTATGATGGCCATTGTAGTAGGATATGACATATGTTTATGATATAATTTTATGTATATGTTTTATGATTATGATGTTAGTAGATTTTCCTTGCTTGGCATTAAGCTCACTCCTTTATTTTTAGTTTCATGCAGGAAAATGTATACAAAGGCAGAAGGATTCTTAGAAGCTTGGTGTGTGTGTTGAGAAGAATGGAGTGGATGGACTGCGTGTCGATTCGAGGATGACGTTATTTTCTTTAATCTTTTAAAATTACGTTTTATGTATTTCCGCATTTAGCTTTGTAAACAATTTCATTTAAAGTTATGTTTTTTATTAGGGTTTATACATTTTTGGACCATGTGTTTTGTCTCATTACCTGTTTGGACCCTGTGTTTTGACATTACTTTTTGGACCCTGTGTTTTGTAAAATGGTTAAAATAGAACCCTAAATCTGATTTTGGTCAATGATTTCTCAACTAAAATCACAAATAATTTACCAAACTAACAATTCAGAACAAAAATAAAATCATTCTGCTTAAAAATTGTATTGTTATATTCAATTTTTTCTTCATCAAAATTAAGTTTAGGGTTCTATTTTAACCATTTTACAAAACATAGGGTCCAAAAAGTAATCTGTCAAAATATAGGGTCCAAACAGGTAATGAGACAAAACACAGGGTCCAAAAAAATATAAACCCTTTATTTTAAAACAATGAGCTCATTTATGTATTACAAATATTATTATTATTAAAGTTCTCAATAAAGTTATGAATTTTTTACATGTATGTTCTCTTTGAAGTAGTAGTTATGTCTAGTAGGTTTAATGATCTAAGTCTTAGAATAGTTGGGTCATTATAGTTGGTATCAGAGAAACGATTCATTTGCATGAAGTTCTCCTTGATACACACGCTCAAGCTCCGAATCTAACCGCCAGTGTAAGTATTTATGTTTAGTTATTATGTTTATGTGTTTTAGCTAACATTTTCAGTTAAAGATATGGATGGAGCTTTAACATATAACGATATCCGAGCCATTAAGGCCTTAAAAAGGATTAGAGAACCAAGAAATATAGTAGGAATATTGGAAAGAATCACTCGGAGATTACTTTGATTCCATAATCAAGTAGGTCATCTCCAAACGACTAAGCAAATAATGATGAGAGCTACGGAAAAATATATTTTAGTGATTAGGCTTTTTAGAGATTTTCATTTTGTAATTGTTGCTTTGGAAGAAATATGGGAGACAATAGATGTTGAAGATGAAATACCATCGGCTATGAGATATTATTTTCTCATAATTAGGTTTACCTTTAAGATGGAATTCCAATTCACACAAGAACAAAATGATAGAATTTTTACGAATCTTCCAAGAGAAATTTTTTAGGCTCACGAAAATGATGATTATGAAGAGATAGAAGATGACATGTTAGATGAAGGATCTGATGTAAAAGATCCCGATTTTTAGAATAGATTAGTTTTTTTATTTATTTGATTTATTATTTTGCCTTTATGATTGTTCTTAGTGAAAACTGTTTTTCCAAATTAATATCATTGTTATTTTGATGACATGTATGAGTTTGATTTTATCTTGCAATCATAATAAATAATGACTAAGTTCGGTGAGGGTGGATACAAATCAATGAACCAGGGTTCTATATTGAGAGTTAGGGGACCATAGTAGTGGGAACGATTTTACTGATCCCAGCCCTCCCTCAATATGGTTAACTTTGGAACAACGATGAGTTTCGAGCTTGAGAATTAAGTCATATAGGATAATTAGAAACACACTTAGAAAATAATAAAGATGGCTTATTTTTCTAAGTTTAGAACACACCTTAACTAAAAAGAAGGCTTAAATAATTATTTTCATAAGAAGACATAATTAATAGGTCCGAGTTATGTTTGCTTAGATTAAGTTTTTTCTTTAGAGACTATTAAGGTAAGTTATATCATGTTTTTCTCGACTCTTAGAACTCTGCTAAAGATGTCGCTCAGAAGATCTGCTCGCAACAATGGCAATGCCTCCAACGTCGCTCCTGAGATGAATGAAGCCCCTCCAGTTCGAAGAAGGGGAAGGCGTGCTAATGATAATCAAAATGCACCACCACCGCCGGTTGACAACACTGCAGAAATTTCCAGAATATGTCAACAAGTTGAGGATTTACTGTAACAACAGCGATAGCAGGCTCAGCCTCAGCCTTCGCCTCTGCCACAACCACAGCCTCAGCAAATGGCCCCAGCATCCCATCAAGTTGGTCCATATAGGGGATGGACAATGGCGAACTATGCGCCATACAGCTCAACATGTGGAGCCTATCCATGAGCAGTTTCATAAGCAACACACTCCAAACTTTGAAGGGAAAAGCGACCCCTTCAAGGCAGAAGAATGGCTCAGAAATGTGGACCCGATCCTTGTGCACATGAACCTCGGCAACACGGACCGCATATCCTGTATTTTGTCTCTACTCAAGAAGGATGCAAGAATATGGTTGACCTAGTGCAGAAGACTCACGATGTCACCACCATGACTTGGACCAGATTTGTGGAGCTGTTCCACAAAAAGTACTACAACCCAGCTGTCATCGCTTCCAAGGTTGAGGAGTTCCTAGTCTGAAGCAGGGCAACTTGGTAGTAGTAGAATATGCTCGACAGTTTGATCGATTAGCTAAATTTGCGCCAGAACTGGTTCCAACTGATTTTCTGAGGGTGACCAAGTTCGTTAGAGGACTTAGACCAAATATTGAGCTAGGGGTTAAGCTAGCAAACCCGGGAAATACTACTTATGTCGATGTTATAGAAACGACAATAGAAGTGGAAAGGCTTCAGGCAAATGTTAGTAAAGAGGAGACCAGTAAGCCTGAGCCTAAGCAGCAGGGTCAACCCCAAAATGGTCGGAACAACAACAACAACAACAACAACCAGCAGTCCAACAACAATAACGGTTAGAAAAGAAGGCATCTTGAAAACAAGCAGTCCAACAACGACAAAAGGGCACGAACGAATAATTGAAGTAATAAGCCGGGTTATGTAGAATACCCGCAATGTGCTAAGTGCCAAAAGAAACATCATGGTGAATGTCGGGCAAACACCAAGGAATGTTATAACTATGGTCAGGAAGGACACCGGAAAAGAGAATGTCCTCAGCTTAAGCAAGGGAGGAAAAGGGAAGGCAAGATGGTTCCCGCCAGGGTATTTGCCTTACCCAAGGAGAAGATGATGCTAGCAATAAAGTTGTCACAGGTCAGATTTCTATCCTCAATAATATATGTTCTGTATTATTTGATTCGGGAGCTACTCATTCGTATATCTTGTTAGGAATGATAGAGAAATTAGACAAACATTGTGAAAGATTTAGAACTAGGTTTGAAACAGAATCACCTTCGGGCAAAATAGTCCTATCATCACGGGTAGTATGAGGTGTACCAATCAAGATTGAGGATGTAGAATTAGAAAGAGACCTGATAGAATTTGAGATTAAAGACTTCGATGTTATACTAGGAATGGACTGGCTAGCAAGGCATGGCGCAACCATTCGACTGTAGACGTAAGAAAGTAATGTTCGAAACTCCTAACAGTTAGAGACTATGCTTTATGGGAAAGGTTTCAGGTCTACGCACACCGCTTATTTCGTCACTTAAAACTCAGAAGATGATAGAAAAAGGATGTGAAGCATTCTTAGCTAGCGTTACGGATGTAGTAAAGGAAACACCACTAAAGGTCAGAGATGTGCATATTGTAAAGAAATTTCCAGAGGTATTTCCTGATGACTTGCCAGGATTGCCGCCAACTTGGGAAATTGACTTCACAATCAAACTAGTACCGGGCACCAAGCCTATCTCCAAGGCACCATATCGGATGGCACCTACTGAACTCAAGGAATTAAAGACACAACTACAAGAACTCCTATACTTTGGTTTCATTAGACCAAGCCATTCGCCATGGGGAGGACCGGTTCTATTTGTGAAGAAGAAGGACGGGAGTATTTGGATGTGCATAGATTACCGCGAGCTGAATAAGGTGACGATTAAGAACAAGTACCCGCTACCCCGGATTGACGACTTGTTTGATCAATTCCGAGGAGCAACCATGTTTTCTAAGATTGATTTACAGTCCGGGTATCATCAGCTCAAGGTACGGGAAGAGGATGTTCCTGAAACAACATTTAGAACTCGTTATGGGCATTACGAGTTCCTAGTCATGTCTTTTGGTCTTACCAATGCTCCAGCCGCGTTTATGGATTTAATGAATAGGGTCTTTAAGGACTATTTGGATAAATTCGTCGCAGTATTCACAACGATATCTTGGTGTACTCAAAGGACGAAGTCGAGAACGAGGTGTTGTAGACCCATCTAAAGTAGAGGCTGTGAAGAATTGGCCAAGACCAAAGAATGCATCATAAGTAAGAAGTTTTCTGGGACTAGCAGGTTATTATCGGAGGTTTGTAGAAGGCTTCTCTAAGATAGCCACCTCGCTTACCAACCTGACCCGGAAGCAGCAAAGTTTCAACTGGATGGACAAGTGTGAAGAGAGTTTCTAGTTGCTTAAGGATAAGTTATGCTTAGCACCAGTACTTTGTGTACCGACACCCAACGATAAGTTTGTAGTCTATTGCGATGCATCAAAGCAAGGATTGAGTTGTGTTCTGATGTAGAATGACAAGGTTTTAGCCTATGCCTCAAGGCAACTGAATGAGTACGAACAATGCTATCAAACTCACGATATGGAGTTGCCAGCGGTGGCTTTTGCGTTTAAAATCTGGCGCCATTATCTTTATGGAGAATGGTGTGAGATCTATACGGACCACAAAAGCTTAAAGTATTTATTCACGCAAAAGGAGCAACATGAGGCAGCCCAGGTGGTTAGAACTAGTAAAGGATTATGACTATGAAATTTATACCACCCGGGAAAGGCAAATGTAGTTGCCGATGCACTAAGTAGGAAGAATTACGGAAGTCTAGCATCATTAGCTAGAATACAAAAGCCGCTACAGCAGAAGCTGGTCAATGCTAGAATAGAAGTAGTCATCGGTAAACTGGCTAACTTGTCCATTTAGTCGAATCTATTAGAAGAAATACAGATTAGGCAAGGGCATGATGACATGTTATTAGCACATATGAATGCAGTTAGAGAAGGGAAGGCCACATATTTTTCAATATCAAGTTAAGGGCTATTGAGATATAAGGATCGGGTATGCATGCCAAATGATCAAGGGATTAAGATGAAGAGCTTAGAAGAAGCACACAATACCCCATACTCAGTTCACACAGGTTCGACCAAGATGATTCACGATCTTAAGGCAATGTATTGGTGGCTAGGAATGAAGAAGGATATAGTGGAGTACGTGTCTAAATGTTTGGTATGCCAGCAAGTGAAAGCAGAACATCAGCGGCTTGCAGGCTTACTGCAACCACTTAGCATTCCAGAATGGAAATGGGACAACATAGCCCTGGATTTCGTGATGGGTTTGCCTCGAACGAATAAGCAGCAGGATTCGGCTTGGGTAGTAATAGATAGATTAACCAAGTCAGCTCATTTCCTGCCTGTCAAGACTTCATATACAGCAGAGCAATATGCCGACATCTATGTCCAAGAAATAGTAAGATTGCATGGAATCCCTAAGACAATAGTGTCTGATAGAGGATCGGTGCTTACATCGAGATTTTGGGGAAGCTTGCAGCAAGCTATGGGCACCAAGTTAAGTCTTAGTACAACATTTCATCCACAGATCGATGGTCAGTCTGAGCGTACTATACATATTTTAGAAGATATGTTGCGCGCTTGTGTACTTGATTTTGGAGGATCATGGAGCAAGTATTTGCTGCTGATAGAATTTTCCTACAATAATAGCTACCAGTCAACAATCGGGATGACACCTTATGAGTTTCTTTATGGATGGAGTTGTCGATCGCCGCTACATTGGGACGACGTGGGAGAAATGCAACTACTTGGACCCGAAGCTGTTAGAGAAGCTCATGATGCAGTAACGTTGATAAGAAAGCGTATGCTCGCTGCTCAGAGTCGTCATAAAAGCTATGTGGATACCAAGCAGCATGATGTGGAATTCAAAGTCGAAGATCAAGTCTTCTTAAGAATATCTCCTATGAAATGTGTGAAGCGGTTTGGGAAGAAAGGCAAGCTTAGTCCCAGGTTTATAGGTCCTTTTGAAATATTGGACAAAGTGGGAGTAGTTGCATATAGATTAGCCCTACCGCCAGCTCTAGCAGATAGTCATAATGTGTTCCACATCTCGATGTTGCGTAGATATGTGTCAGACCCATCTCACGTCCTTAAGTATGATACGATAGCACTCCAGAAAGACTTGAGTTACGAGGAACAACCGGTTAGCATCCTAGATAAAGGGATGAAAGAATTATGGTCTAAGAGTATTCCGATAGTCAAAGTCCTATGGAGAAATAGTTCTGAATGGGAGGCAACGTGGGAGTTGGAGGAGGACATGCAAGCTCGGTATCCGGAATTGTTTGGTAAGTAAATTTCGGTGACGAAATTCTTTGTAGTAGGGGAGAATTGTAGAGTCCTAGAATGTTTAGTTAGTTAGTTAGTTAGTAGTAGTTGTATTATTTTAGATTTTGTGGATTTCGGTTCATACCGGGACTTAGTTGGAAACTCCTAGAAATAGTTATGGATTTTATAAGTTTAACCTATAGTCTTGAATATTAATTATAACATAAGGTTTGATTAATATTGATGGTCCTAGGTGTATTATTTATTATAACCTAAGGTTTAGATGAAGCGATTAAGAATATGAAACTTGTCATAAGCATGATTATTAGGGAATTAGAGTTTGTTATTTTATGGTTAGGTTGTTATTTAGATAATTAAATATATTTTCCGTAACTTTAGGGTATTGTAACTTCTGACCTATTTTTTACTCAGTTATATTATGAATTTTAGAAAATATTATTTCTAGAAAGTTGTAGATAATTGAATTGTATTTCTAACGGTGTAAAGATGGTCTAAATCGGAGTCTTACCGCTCTAGTTATGATGATTTTACTACAGGTTAGTTTAGAGTTACGAGATTTAGGAAGTTAGAAGTTAGGATTCTATTTTTTTTATTATTTTTAATTTTAAAAATCAAGCTTTGAGTCCTTAGACCTCCCTCTGAGCAATTTGACCAAGTCCTAAGCCTTTGACTGACGAATATTCAAATATTTTCAATTAAATTCATTATTTTTATTTAAAGTAAAAAAAAAGATTTTTATTCCTAGAACTCTATAAATAGGACTTAGAACCCAGCCCTTTCACTTACTCTTCAGCTATGATCAGACTCCAAGGTGTTAGTGAGACCATAAGAGTGATAAACACTTGGGTTGGGAAAAATCTTTGCCATCGTTAAGCTTTATCAAATACTTGGGAAGTGAGGTTTAGTATATTTCGGTATTGGAGTTAGACCAATCCATAAGGTCAACTAAGGTACTCTTATTCTTTAAGTTCAATCCTTTAAAACTCTTTAGTTTCTTTAGTCCTTTTATTCAGATCCTAACTTGTGATATTGGTTTTTGATTAGGCTCTTGAAACTTAAAGATCTTTTTTGGTAAGTTTCGTCTTGAAGGTTTAGTTTCCACATTTATTCTTTACTCTTTAGAAATATTCATCATTCTATTGTTGGTTTTAGGAGTGTTCCAAGTCTCGCATTTGTTCTCAAATATCTCAGTTTTGGTAAGGAAAATAGGATAGATCTTGTATGTTTGTATGATATGTTATGTTGTATGTTATATGTTATGTTATCTTATGTTGTATGTTAACATTATGTATAGTATGTTTATAGACCTTGGGCACATGGCTTTTCTAGCTAGCAAGCCCCAATAATTTATGGGCATATGACTTGCTTGGCTAGCAAGCCCCACAAATCTATTGGGCATATGACTTGCTTAGTTAAATAAGCCCCAATTAGTATGATGGCCATTGTAGTAGTATATGACATATGTTTATGATATGTTTATAGTATTTGTTTATGATATGTTTATAGTATGTGTTAATGATATAATTTTATGTATATGTTTTATGATGTTAGTAGATTTTCCTTTCTGGGCATTAAGCTCACTCCTTTATTTTTAGTTTGATGTAGGAAAATAGATACAAAGGCGGAAGGATTCTTGGAGGCTTGGTGTGTGTGCTGAGATGAATGGAGTGGATGGGTTGCGTGTCAATTTGAGGATGACGTTATTTTCTTTAGTCTTTTAAAATTACATTTTATGTATTTCCGCATTTAGCTTTGTAAACAATTTCATTTAAAGTTATGTTTTATTTTAAAACAATGAGCTCATTTATGTATTACAAATATTATTATTATTAAAGTTTTCAATAAAGTTATTAATTTTTCTCATGTATGTTCTCTTTATAGTAGTAGTTATGTCTAGTAGGTTTAATGATCTAAGTCTTAGAATAGTTGGGTCATTATAGGTTAGGATTTTGGGGCGTTACAACTTTGACCCTACAATTATTCTATTTCCATAGTACATCTCAATTGCATTTATGGGATAAGTAGCAACAACACCATCTACCTTTTTCTTTATCATCCGACCTTAGGCTCCATAATCCAATTTGGCCAATCTATGAACTTCCTTAGAGTCCATAGAGCAAGTGGTTTCCATCCAAGGCATTTCTCCAATCTCATTAGAACCCGACATAACCTTCCTAACAACTAAGGAGTCCTTCCCATCAGAAACCCTCTCGGTCCCTATATGCCTAGCTTAATCATTACCAAGGGTAGAATTATTGAGTTTAGAGTTTAAATTACCAATAGATTGTTAGTATTGGTTAAATACATAGTGAAAATTGGTCATGCACAAAAAGGTGCAAAAACCATTACGATTTCACTAAAGTCAACATGAGCAGGTTGTCTTTTGTTGTAGGCATTTAAAAATTATTTTTTTGGGTCCAAAGTATTTCTTTAGAGTATATAATAAGAGTACCCAAAAAATTTAGAGACTGTTGAGAGGCAATACATTACTAGCCTAATAAACGTCTTGACATGGAATGTATCGCCTACATAAGGGCGATGTATCTCCTGTCAGGCGACTCATGGCGTGGCCCATCCATATGCGAGTGTGTAGTTACGTGTTTGGGCTCCAAAACTTATTTTAAAATGCCCTAATCTCATTGGTTAACATTGAAGACAGTTCCTACACTATTTAAGGGGTTCATATGAGATTTTGGTGAATTGATCCTCTCCACTCTCTCTCTCTCTCTAACTCCTAAAGATTACTAGTTTTCTCCAAGATCTTCATCAAGAAAGCTTGACTTGTTTGAAGACCAAAGCTTTGTTAATGTCATTCTCATTCCACCATTGTAGTAGCTTCAAGAAATCTCATAAGGGAGGCTAGGAATAGAGATTTTTGGACAATAATTCTAATTGTGTCAAGCCTTTTTGACATCTTCATTGTTTCTCTCATAAAATCATAACTTCTTTGATTTTACATAACTAGGGTTTTCATCACAAAGGTCATTCCTTCCTCTTAGTCTAATTTATGTTCTCTTCCATTGAGTCTATTGTTATATTGTGATTAATTCTCATAAATTGCAATATACATATTTTTTTATAAACCATATTTCTAACACAAATTCATGACAAATGCCTCAAAGCAATCCCTCACAGAACTATCTACCTTCATCCAAATACCCAAGGCTAGAATTTCAACCCTGTTTCATTCATGACTAGCACCAAATCCTTTGTACAACTCCTCCTCCCATGAGTCATTTGTCCATATTTGAAACAAATAAATGGAAGACACTCATACTTCAAATGAATCCACAACTGCTTGTCGTCCAAAGGAATGAATCGCCTTGAACACAAATCATCAAGAAGAGAGACTTCCAACTATTCAAGTCATGTTCTTATGAGTGAGGAAACGTAAAAGGACCCTAACGCATGAGCCCATATCCAAAACCTAGTTAGATCTGCATCTTTCCAATTCCCACTATGTGGCCAGTTACCCAAAATTAAAATCCCAACATTAAAGATCCACGTAGAACAATCAAGAAAATTGGGGCACAAACTTCAATGACTATCATTCTTGTTTCTTGAAACAAAATTGTTATCTTCCAACCTAAAATCTTGCTCCAAACCTGACCAAGCAAGGTATCAATAAGTTTCCTTGATACCACCTTCGAAGTAAATAGACACCCAACAAGAAGAGTATCATTGAGTAGATCATCCGCTGCCTCATTGATCTCCCAATCTTCATTGTCATCAACCTTCAATTGTCTCGTACTATTCACCAGATCAAAAACCCTATCCTCGTGTTTTGCCATCGAAGTCAAGAAAAAAATACTCTTAGATACACTACAAACCTCTATGGCAAAGCTCTTTTAGAGAGAAGAAAAAAATACTTGAAATATCAAATACCAATATAATGTATTATGTAATGATTACTAAATAAGTAATTAGTAAGCATGATGATTAATAAAACATCTAATCTTATATATATCCTCAATTGATATATATTTAGCAAATATTTTTTAAGAAAAAATGTCCTAAAAAAGGAAGAATATATTGTGTATGTAAAATTAAGATTACCAATTAAACTTGTAATTCTTTAATTAGTTTGAAATACTGGTACGTATGTTAATACAAAGACCATAACCTTAACTTTAGAAAAAAAAATATAAATAGAGAGATATTAAGTGTAGAAATATTCCAGCAAATACCATTGTCTCAATTTGTCTTCTTCTCAGAGTCTATTTGTAAAGAATGAGTCCAGAGATTGAGCTCATGGATTACAAAGCATGCAATTCTATCAAGTTCTTCTTCTTTGAGGTGGGTTTTTCTTTTATGTGCTTCACTGAGAACATACCTACAGGTATTTTATACATATACAACAACTATCCACATGAATAACGTAGTCTGCCCATGAAAGACGGGGATATTTTACCATCTAGTTGATACATTTGTAATGTACATAATTTACTTAATTATTAATTAGTTTCTAAATAATATTAGAAGAATTATGTACTCTTTTTACTTAAAATGCATGCATTGATAATTAATTGTTGTGGATGTATAGTCATATTAGTCTCTATACATAAATATATATAGTAACGTGCAACAATGATTGTTTTAATCATTTTTTTATAACTTTAAAAAATTTAGAAATATGCACAAGTCTAGCTATGAAATTATGAATTTTATTAGTAATTATAGAGAGTCATTAAATGCTAATTTTATTAGTAATTATATTTATGTATTTATGTATGATAACCAATGGTGTAAGTCATTAAAAGTATTCAGTGATATTTAAAATCTAGAGGTGTAAGTCATTAAAAAATTTTGTTGATGACTAACTAGGTAAGTCATCAAAAGTGGTGGGAGACGTTATACTTAAAATTATGATATAATTTTTTTATTTTTTTTAAATATCAGAAATTGGGCCGAATTTATATAAGGGAAGACTTTTAACGTCTCCCTAGGGAAGATGTGCCTAGCCTCTAACGTCTCCACTGGGAAGACGTGCCACATCGGACGTCTCCCAAGGGGAGACGTTAGAGGCTAGGCACGTCTTCCCAGGGGAGACGTTAAAGGCCTCCCCTACTATATTACTTAGCCATTTTTCTTCTTCTTCCTCGAGAGCATACGCACGAAATAGAGAGGCGGAGATGAGGCATTTCCAGGCAATTTTTTGGGTTCTCTTTGACGATTTTGGCAAATTTTAGGCCATAAAATTCCATTTGAGGCATGTTTTTATTATTTATAAGCGTTGTATAATAGTTAGGATAATTTTTATGCTTATTTTCTCTAAATATTAAGGGATTGATATTGATATTTTAGGGTTTATGATAGTTGCGGTTTTGGGTGATTTTTGGCTCATCAAAGTGGATTTAAAGCAAATTTGAGGTAGGATTTCAAGATTAAACAATGTATAATAGTTATAATGGTAGAAAAAATTGTTTTTGTGCTTATTTTTTTATAGTTTTTGTGGGTTTTATTAGAATTATTAGTTTAAAGTATGAAAAATATTTTTATGTATATTTGAGATATTACATTGTTTAATTTTAACACGATACCACATTATTTACTATTTTTAAATTTTTATTTACTATTTATTCTGAAAATGATATATTTTTTAATTAATTTTTAATGTTTATTAAGTATATATATGTAAATATGTTTTGCTAAAATGTATTTAATAACTTTGTCTAAAATAAAAAAATAATTTAATTTTAATTTCTCATACTAAATAATAATTCAATTTAATATGTTTATAATTTTTTTTAATTTATATTATTATTTAATTAGAAAATTATATATATTTGTAATCTTTATTAACATTTAAGTAGGTTATTTATATATAGTTATGTTTTTTTTATTGATTTACTAATATTTTATTATTTAATTAATTTAAAGTTTTAATTAATAACATAGTGCGCGCATTGCAAAAATGAAGTAAATTTGCTAGCAACAACTATTAATTGCAAGAGGTAATTGCATTATCTTATTTCTTGTTTTAGTATTATTAAACTTTTGTTAGAGGAGTTTGAATATCTTAAATATTCATCCATAGTGAAGTAGGTTCTGAGATTAAAATTGTGTGTTGCAGTGATAACAGAAAGCTGAGAACTGTGTGTTTTAGTGAAGTAGGTTCTGGAAAATTTGTTTGTGTGCTGCGGAGCTATAAGGAAGAAACTTATTGTGTGTTGTTTGATTTGTTTGGCTTATTGTTCACAGATGGTCAGATCACTATTATAGGGGAAATGCAGCTCGATTTTGTCTAGAATAATGTATTCTATTATTATATTTGTATTGTGTTGTGTTGTGCTTATTTGATTAGATTGACAGATGGTTAGGTTACTAATATAAGGGAAATGCTGACCAATTTTTCGTATGCTTATATAGTTTTTTTGTTTAATTTTTCATAGACATAGGAAAAGATATGGATAGACATGGACGTTACTTGAAGAAAGAGGTATGTATATATATATTTATATAAATTTATAAAAAATTTACGGTTTATTTATTATTAAAATAGATATAATCAAATAATAATAATTAAATATTATATTGTACTTTATATTTTTTGTAGCTAAATACTTTGCCATATACACCAGCATAGATTAATGAAATGTGACAATAGTGGGCGAACGATATGGTGCCGATAGTTCAAATTCATCATCCCAAAAAATAGGTTTTTATTGTTTACTTTTCGATCTTATTATATGTCTAGCTAGCTAGTGTAATATTTGTTGAATTCGTATGTGTAACAACAAATATTAATTTTTTGTAATTTTAGCTAGCTAAAACATATTATATACACGTTTTGGTTTTATTAATAAAAATTCACATTTTAAATTTGCATATAATTTAAATTTTTTAATTAATATATTTAATTTCATTTCAATATATATAATTAAATAATATGAAAATAGCTATTTAATTAATTATTATTTTTTAAATACAAAAGTCAATGATGACTCCCACGGGGAGACGTTGAAAGTCTACAAAGTCTCCCCATGGGAGTCATCATAGGTACCTATGATATCTCCACCTATGATGACTCCCAAGGAGAGACGTTGAATGTCTACAAAGTCTCCTCCTGGGAGTCATCATAGGTACCTACGATGACTCCCATGGGGAGACTTTGTAGACATTCAACGTCTCCCCCTGGGAGTCATCGTAGGGTGTAAAACGTACACCCTACGATGACTCCCAGGGGGAGACGTTGAATGTCTACAAAGTCTCCCCATGGGAGTCATCGTAGGGCCACTTAAGATGGCTCCTTCAAAAACGTCTCCCATAGGGGGGGACATGAAATGTCTACAATGTCTCCCCCATATAGCCATTAAATGCCTATTTTGTTGTAGTGAAATGTGCAAAAACGTGTTTAAAATATTAGTGTATGCCGATATATCGTAGTTATAGGGGTCGATATGTCGCCTACGGAAGATATGGAAAACACGTCGACTTCGCACGAACAAAACCATGAAAGCAAGGTGCATAGGTAGGGGCGATCTATCGCCTAGGGTAGGTGATATATCGGCTCCTGGAGCCATTTTTTTGAAACTTTTTGGATTTAAATTAGATACATCCCTTAACCACTTGGACTTGCTCTTGAATGTTTTTTACCGAGTTCTGGGCATCTGCTGAACCAAAAATTCAAATCTTTTCAATTATTATTCATTTATTTATTCATTTTAAAAAGGGTTAATTTCACTCCTTGAATTCTATAAATAGGACCTAGCACTCAGTCATTTCATTCATTATTCAAGCACTCTTCATAGGCTCCAAGCTGCTAAGTTTATTCTAGAGAGAAAACGCTAGGGTTTGGGATTTAAAAGCTTTTCAATCTAAGCTTTATAAACACTTGGGAAGTAAGATAGAGTGTTATTTTGGTATTGAGGTGTAGATCGAAGTTCTAGTCTATCAAGGAACCTCAGGTTTAATCCATCATAGTTCTTTTATTTTCTTTAATTTTCTTTCAGAACCTAACTCATTATTATGGCTTTTGGTTAGGTGTTTAAGTTCTTGAAACTTAAGGTTCTTCGGTAAGTTTCTATCTTGATGGTTTAGATCTCTTTTCATCTCCATTTCTTTAGAAACTCATGATTCTTGTTGTTGATTTTAGGAGTTTTCCATCCCGTTCTTGTCTCCAATATCCCGGTTTTTTGTAAGGAAAATATGTTAGATTATATGTGTTATGATATGTTTATATGCTATGATATGTTATGTGCTATGTATATATGTATAAATATGTTTTGTAGTCACTTGGAGCTTATAGTTGCCTAGATAGCAAACCCCAAATTTTTTTATCATTATCGTGGTTTAAAGTTATGATTTAACCTACCTCGATTAGTAGACTGAGGACCTAGATGGTTTTATCACATGTTATGATAATGAGTTAATGGCCATTAATATTGTAGTCATATATGATATATATTTTTACGTCATATGTTTTATAGTATATGTTTTATGATATAGTCTTATGATTTATGATATATGTTTTTATTAGATTTTCCTTGTTGGGCATTAGGCTCATTCCTTTTATTTTAGATGGTGCAGGAAAATGAGCTTGGAAGGCTGGATGGATTCATGGCAGCTTGGCATGTGTATTGGGGATGAATTGATTGAATGGGCTGCTGGAAGATCGAGGATGACGTTATTTCAAGTCTTTTAATTTATGTTCTTATGTATTTCTGCACTTAGTTTTTAAACAATTAAAGTTTATGATTATGTTTTTTTTAACAATGGGATCCCATACCATATTTTGTATTCCATACCATATTTTGGATTTTTAATAAAGTTTTAATATTTTATGTACGTATGTATTCCAAAATAGTAGCTTTAATGGTCTGAGGTCTTAGAATTAGTCGGGTCATTACAACTAATGAATGAAAACAAGTTTATTCTCTAAGACTATGCTCCTCCCAAACCTAACCCCAAGCACAAGCATTATCAAAACAAGTTGATCCTCCAAGATTATGCTACACCTAAGCCTAATGATAGAGTAGTTTTTATGGTGTTTTAGAGAGTTGTTTTAGGAAATTTTCAAGCTTATTTAGTTATGTTTGTGCAATATGACGCTTTTGTTGCATTTTTTTGTTAATATTTCAGGATTTATGGAAGAATTAATGAAAAGAGCATGTTTGGCCCCGAAAAGAAATAAATTTCCAAAAATTGAACATTAGAGCATCAACACTGAGTATTTGAGCCATAGCGCTGCAATGAAACAGATAGCTGATTGGGAAAACGAGGGTCGCGACACAACCTTTTAAGGCTGCAACGCTATTACTTGAGGAAATAGAGATGTGACGCATGCATAGTAGGGTCACGGTGCTGGTTAAGTCAGAGACCGGTGATTTTTTCAATCGAGGACACAGGCCGCGACACACAATTATGGGCCACGGTGCCTGAGGCGGTCATTGTTCATATTAGAGCATTTTAAGCAGAGGAAAAAGTGGAATTTCACGTTCAAAGCATAAACTAGTATTTAAGCAACATTATGACGATTTTTTAAAGGAACCCAAAGAAGAGACTCAAGGAACACTCTGTGGGGAACCCTAAGAGGAGACTTAAGGAACACTCTGTGGAGGCAAAAGCGTGGAGATCAACTAGTTCTATCATGCTTTTTATTTTTCTTCTTTTACTTTTTCTTGTAATGATGTTTATATTTATTTTGATGGATTTTATTATGTTTAGCATGAACCAATTTTCTTATTTAGGGTGTTAATGGAATCTCTTGAAACCCTTTGATTATCTAATGCAGTTTTTATTAATTTCCTATCAATATTGTGAATTGTTTGACTTGTGTTTAATGCTTGATCATCATTTACATGATATATATGATTTTTACATGAGATATGAGAAGTGAATGATAAATATGCTATATTCAAATAATCATAGATTTATATTGGACGATAGTACATGTATGATTTGTGTAGCTTAGGATTACGTGTTTAATGCCTACAATATGTTAGTTTACCACAGAGATGTTGGAGATTGCTTATTTTAGAGAATTATAAGTCCTGGTAAGAACATAATTTACAATTGTGATCCACTATCACAATAGAGATAGGAATTCTTAAATTCACATTAGAGAGGCATAGGTGGATAGTTGATGAAATTAATAACCCTAATTCTTATTCCAATGAATTTAAATTTTAGTATTGATTCTCTATTGTTCTATTTTTTTTTTTAATTCATTTAGTTTTTTATAATTTTGAATTCATTCTTTGTCAAATCAATTAGAATTAAAAGATTAATTTTTGGTAGTTAATAACAGTCTTCGTGGGAACGATACTTGATTTATCATTGTATTACTTGTTATGATTGTGTGCACTTGCGTAGTTAAAAATTCTCACAACAAGTTTTTGGCATCGTTGCTGGGGACTGTATTATTAATATCAACATAGTTGATTTTTATTCTAACTTGGTTTTTATTTTTATTTAATTTATGTTTCTTTTATATGATTGACTTGCAAGGTAAATAAAAACTGCTCCAACAAGATTACATCATGAGATTTTTTTCAACAACACAATGAGTCATTCTATTCTTCCTGGGGGAGATTTAATGAATTGGTGGAGAGATGTCATCACAATTTCTCAAGGGGTGTCTTACACTCTTCTTTTACCATGGATTAGATGATGCAACAAGATGTTGGGTAAATTATGGAGTAGAGGTAACTGGTGAACCTTTATTAAAAAGATGCCATAATGATATAATGGAGTTGTTGAATGATATGGCAGATTTTGATTACCATTGGCATTGAGAACCTTCACTGCAAGGTTGGAGTCACCAATATCCTCCATCATTCAAAGATCCTAATATTATACCTCAAACATTCAAGCATGAAGAGCATAAACCATAAATTGAAGAAGTATTGAGGAACACTTTAAATTTAATGGTGCACAATATAGAGTGGTTTAAGGAAAATGACTCAAACAATCAAGGTTGTGAGACTTATTCGAATACTGTAGAAGCACCAATGGTTGAGCAATTAAAAGGGATTGAGTATAAAGAAGATGAACAAGAGACCCTCGAAGTTATATTCACTAAAACTTTTGCTGAGTTGGATACTTGCTTGGTAGATAATGATTATGGTGTGCTAAATGAAGTAAATTCCACCCATGATCATGAAGTTATTGAAGATCAATTCACAAGCAAGGTTATGGACAGTCGAGTGGAGAGTGAAAAACAATCGGAATGGTTATTTAAGGAATTCACATATGAAGATGAGAAAAATATGACTTTGGAGGATGAGGAAGCAACTGTAATCATTGATTTGAGTTCATCAATGCTTCAATCATGTACACGGCCAGTGGATCCATATTTTAAAATGATGACACCTTCACTATTCTACATCCTTTATAAGCTACCAAAGTTTTCTCACCAAGCTCATCACTCAAAGTATTGTGTTGTTGGAGTAACATGCAGATTAGATTCGTATCTTGTCAAGCTTGAGGTCATTCAGAATGACTACCTTCAAGTTATCTTGAATGACGCATATTATGGGCGTCGACCACTCCTTGATGCGTAGATGAATAATTTTATATTTGGAACCAGATAAGGAGGATAACAATGAATGTCACTACAATGGAGCAATGCGTTGGATTACAGAGAAGTTTTATTTTCCTTTTCCTTTATTTATACATTGGGCACAATGTTTAGATTAAGTTTTAGGGAAGGGATTTGATTTTTATTACTTTTCTCATTGTAGATATCTTAGTTTGTTTAAGTTTTGTTAGGTTTATATTTATTTTTATGTTTTGTTTAGTTTTTTCTTAGAATGTGTGAATCAAGTTGTTTGGAAGCCGATGATACTTATAACCATGTGATGTGAGTGATGCTTTTAAAACTATGTGAATTTGTGTGCTTGGTGAAATTAATTTAACGATTTTCTTTATCTCAGTTTTGATTGCCATGAAAACCTTAATTAATAAATTTCTTACAACCCTTTAATATATGCATGTTAAGTGGGTTTGTGGATTTGTGGATCAAGATTTGAAAATATTCTAGAACTTTCATAGTTTATTAATTGAGTTGAAATTGGAATGATGCATGCTTAGGAAGATGATTTAGGAAATTCTTTGGAACGATTGGCCTTTCAAGCTGACTTTAATGTATTAAATCCCTAGTTACCCAATTTTGAGCCTAACATGATTCTTTTGTTGTTTGACACTTATTTTGAGCCTAATTGAAACTTTGTTATTTATCCTTCCTTTTGATATACCATGAGCATATGAAAAGTGATTGGGGGATGGTTTGTAATGGAGTTTATATTTGGAAATTTATGTCAATAGAAGAATACAAATTGAGAGAAATATATATATATTGAAAATGAATTACACTCCAATTGAGAATACAACGAAATAAGTTTGGAGGAGTGTAGTATCATTAGATTGTGAGAAAAAAGAAAAAAAAAAGTTTTTAGGAGTATGAATTCTCTCAAAGTATGAAATTTTGGGAAATTTGGGGATTATTTGTGAGTTTTAAGTTGAGAAAGGTTGGTTTGTTTGAGTTGTATGCTAATGGTATAGTTAAGCCTAATTGAATTTTTATTTACCTACCTAAGCCTAAGCCTTTCGTTATAAGCTTAAAAAGTCCTTTTGATTCTTGAGCATGTGTTATCATATTAAGGGAGATTGATGAATTATGCAAGCATATGAAATATTTGGTTTTGATGGAATGATTTCAAAGATTTGACATGTATATGGTATTGCGATTGTTTATTATTTATTGGTTAAAGTTGATTGGTGTAGCACAGATCGAAGTTGATTATTGAATTGATTTTACTGAAATTCTGGATGAAACGTAGTTGAAAATTTTGAGCTTGTATTGCATGGTCTTTTTGAGGTTGAAGCATGCTAGGTTATAACTTGATTCATGTTTGTTTTTAGTTGTTTTAGATATGTCAAATGTTTTACTCGAGGATGAGTAAAAGTTATGTTTGGGGGAGTTTGATAGAGTAGTTTTTATGGTGTTTTAGAGAGTTGTTGTAGAGAATTTCCAAACTTTTTTAGTTATGTTTGTGCAATATGATGCTTTTGTTGCATTTGTTTGTTAATATTTTCAGGATTTATGGAAGAATTGATATAAAGATCGTGTTTGCAGCCGAAAAGAAGTAAATTGGAAAAAATCACACATTAAAGCCGCAACGTTGAGTATTTGAGTCGTGGCGCTGTGATGAAATAGAGACCTGAAGGTTCTGGGAAAACGAGGGCCGCGACGCAACCTTTTAGGGTCGCGGCGCTATTACTTGAGGAATTAGAGCTATGGCGCAGGCATAGTAGGGCCACAGTGCTGGTTAAGTTAGAGACCAGTGACTGTTGCAATCGAGGACACAGGCCGCAATGCACGATTATGGGATCATGGCGCCTGAGGCGGTCAATGTGTAGATTAGGGCATTTTAAGCTGGGGCAAAATTGGAATTTCACGTTCAAAGCATAAACTAATATTTAAGCAACATTAAGAGACTCAAGGAACACTTTGTGGGGAACCCTAAGAAGAAACTCAAGGAACATTGTGTGGAGGCAAAAGTGTATTTAATGCTTGTGAATGCTTGATCACCATTTACATGATTTATATGATTTTAACCTGAGATCTGAGAAGTGATGGATAAATATTCTATAGTCAAATAATCATAGATTTATATTGGATGAATGTACTCGTATGATCTCTGAAGCTTAGGGATTATGTGTTTAATGCCTGCAATATATTAGTTTACCGAAGAGATGTAGGAGATTGCTTATTGTAGAGAATTATAAGTCCTAGTAAGAATATAACTTACAATTGTAATCCGCTATGACAATAGAGAAGGGAATTATTAAATTCACATTAGAGAGACATAGGTGGATAGTTGATGAAATTAAAAACCTTAATTCTTATTCAATTAAGTTTAAATTTTAGTATTAGTTCTGTATTGTTCTATTTTATTCCTTTAGTTTTTTATTTAATTTTGAATTCATTCTCTGTCGAATCAATTATAAATAAAGATTAATTTTAGGTAGTTAATAATAGTATTTGTGGGAACGATACTTGATTTATCACTGTATTACTTGTTACGATTATGTGGACTTGTGTAGTTCAAAATTCTCACAACACCTAACCCCAGGCACGAGCCTCATCTTTCGCCACCAGTAAATGAAAACAAGTTGATACTCCAAGACTATACTCCCCCTGGACTAAACCACAAACCAAGTCTTATCCTCGACCACTAACGAACGAAAACAACTTGATACTCCAAGAATATGCTCCCTTGGGCCTAATTCCACGCACAAACCTTATCCTCTGCCACTAACAAATGAAAATAAGTCCATACTTCAAGACTATGCTCCCCATGGGCCTAACCCCAGGCACAAGCCTCATCCTCTGCCACTAATGAATGAAAACAAGTTGATACTCCAAGACTATGCTCCCCATGGGCCTAACCCCAGGCATAAGCCTCATCCTCCACCATTAATGAATGAAATCATGTGGAGCATCGAAGGCTATGCTGACTCTGGGCCTAACCCTTGATACAAGCCTAATCCTTCACCATTGTCTTCATCAATGAATCATCTACATATAGGATGAGCTATATATCCACAGGAATTAAGATACATCTATAATATCACAAAATTCAATAAGTCAATTTTGCAGATTTCATATCTATATATATTTATGAAATGATGAATGCCTCATTTAATGTATATTTGTATCATCAAATTCTGGACCGGTCAATTAATGGAATAACACACACATAGATATATATATATAAAGAGTAGCCTCATATACAATTTTATATTTAACATAAGGCTAAATGCGACAAAAGTACCCAATGTTTGACATTTGTACGAGGCATGGACCCAATTTGTTTTTCTAGGAAAAGTACCAAAACTTAGTAAAAGAGTAATTGTTTCAGTCTCCGTCTGTTAAGCTCCATTAGACGCTTAATGGACCAACATGTGTTACTTCGTGATTGGTCCAGCTCATAAAACAAGTTAAAATTCATTTAAGTTAATAAAAATTATAAAAAAAATACTTTTAAGAAAATAAAACTAAACAAAACTAAAATTAAAATCAAAACCAAAACATCTTCATCTTCCTCGACTTTTTCTTCTTCCTCACCATTCTCTTCTTCTTCTATTTCTTTTTGCAAGAGGCTACTACTCTAATCAGAGGTTGACGTTGGGTTGAGGCATTAGCTGGAGACGATGGGCCTTGGTGATGGATCCAAGCCTATGTGAGATGTGGGTGATGGAGACCTTCGACTAGTCGAGATCTTGTGGTGCCAGCGGTGCCTTCATCGGACCCAAGCTACTGGGGATGGCGAGTTCATCAGATTGAAGCTTCTCGGCATGGCAGGCAACGATTAGGTTCTGAAGCACTGGCTTTGTCTATGGGTTTCGTAGGTTTCAGAAGCCAACTACCAAGAAGATATTCCAATCTATCTCCCCTTCTATTTCATAGGTTTTTTTCTATCTCTCTGTAATATCTACCTTTGCATCTTTTGGATATTTTGGTAATTTGGCCTGTGACGGAAATTTGGTAATTTATGTTGATGCATATGTGAATTAATTTTCTTTTAAAATGGGTTTTTGTAGAGTCCAAGAACTTTACTTAGCTAAGTTAGATAGTAGTATAATAGTAATAGTATTATTATTGTTATGACTGTGGATTTTTTGTTCAGACTGGGATTTATTTGGACACTCATAGTAACACTTGTAGATTTTCTAAGTTTAACCTATAGTCCAAGAATAATAATTTTAACCTAAGGTTTGATTAATATGACTGATATTGAGGGTAATATTTATTATATTATAAGGTTTAGATAAGACCCAATAAGATAATAGCACATGTCATGTGTATGTTTAATAATGATTAAGTATTTTGAGGATTAAATTTATTAAGGTTAAAATTTGAATATCCTAGGGTCAGTCAGCAGCTTTGAAAATGTTAGAGGGCTTAGTCAAGGCTGTTTACTCAATTCAAATTAAGCTAAAAATGTGTAATTTCGTGTTTAAATATTCAGCGTATGACGATATATCGCAACTATAGGGGGCGATATATCGCAGCACGGAAAAAAAAAAACGTCACACGATTGCCTCGGGCATACTGGCCCAGGCGATATATCGCCTACAGGGTGCGATATATCACCTCCTTCAGGGCATTTTTGAACATTTTGAAAATATTATCCATTCAAATCTTCAACCTCTTGATAAGTCCAGCATCTTTCTGAACGAGTCTTCAGCCTCTACTGAACGATAATTCAAATATTTTTCACTTAAAAAGCCATTATTTTTATTCAAGTTAAATGAAGATCTTTTCATTCCTAAACTCTATAAAGAGGACCTAGTGCCCAGCCATTTATTCATTCTTCAAGCTAAGTTCAGAGGCTGCAAGTTGCTAGGTTATTGTGAGAGTGTAAACACTTAGGTTGGGGATCATAAGCTTGATCACTATAAGCTTACCAAACACTTGGGGAAGTAAGGTTTATTGACATTTCGGTTCAAGGTTTAGATTGGTCATATAAGTCTTCAAGGTATTTCCAAACTCTAGTTCAATTGGTATTATTTTCTTTAAGTTCTCATAGTCTTCTACTCAATATTCTAACCTTATTCTTTATTCTTGGTTAGGAATTCTAAGAACTTGCAAATAAGTTTTTGGTAAGTATATTCTCAATGGTATAGTCCTTCCATTCTTTTCATCCCTTTTCTTCAATATACTCACCCTGTTATAAATGGTTTTTAGGAGTGTTCCAAAGTCCCAAAATCTGTTCTCATATCCCGGTAATTTGGTAAGGAAAATAGGATAGGATTTATGTGTTATATGATTTTATATGTTATCTTATGATTATGTGTTATGCAATATGCTATGTTAAGTATGTTTGTAGACTTGGGCATATGACCCGTACAACTAACAAGCCCCAAATAGATTATGGGCATATGACTTGCTTAGCTAGCAAGCCCCACTAATCTAATGGGCATATGACTTGTTTAGTTTATGGGACCCCAAGTAATAATGGCCATTATAGTATGTATGTGACATAAGTGTTATGATATGTTTTATGTTTCTTTATGAAATTTATGTATATGGTCTATGTGTTAGATTTTCCTTGCTGGGCATTAGGCTCACTCCTTTTATGTTTATATGTGCAGGAAAATAGCTTAGTGGTGGGAAAGGTTCTTGGAAGCTTGGGGAATGTGTATTGAGGCATAATGGATTCAAAGAGCTGAGAGTTTCGATTCGAGGATGAAGTCTTTACTTATGTTTTTATGTGTATTTTTCCGCACTTATTTATGTAATCTCTTTTAATTAAAATTATGTTATGTTTTGATTTTAAAACAATGGGATCCCATATCCAAACTTAAATTTTATGTAAGTTTAACCTTTATTTTTACAAGTTTTTAATAAAGTTATGTTCTTTTCACTTGTAATTTCTATTAAGGATTAGGGTCTATGTGTAGTTTTCATTAATGGTCCAAAGTCTAAAGTAGTTGGGTCATTACAGTTTTAAGTCGAGTCGTTACATTTGGTATTAGAGCAATGGATTTAACGTTCCTGTAGACCCTCACGATATGCACATGAAGATCAAGAAGACTTGACTCATCGAACTGTATGTTTTAATTTTGAAGTTTGCCTTTTTTTATTATTTTTTTAACTCTTTGCTACTGCATGTTAACACGGATTTAGTAAGGATAGACTTAGTAAGCTGTATGATTTTATGATGGTCTGAGTTAGTGTGATTGGAAGCCACATGTGAGGAAGGTTGGGTATTGTGATTATGGAATAGGGTTGAGTCGCGTTGCGTTTAACGCCGTCATGCTATGTTTAGCGCGTCACATTACATTCAACGCAACATGCTGTGTGTTATTTTTTTTTGGCAAGATCGTGATGGTTTGATGGATTATTAGAGATATGGTGTATTAGTTAGTGAGATAAGAAGTTATGGGGTGTTATAGTTAAGCCGAAATTCAAAAAAATATATGGATAGAAGTATAGTGTCAAAATGACGTTTTGTCATGATATAGTTATTGGTAGCAAGTGCATGTGATAAGTATTTGACTTGTTTATGAGATTAAGTTTGATTATGTACATGAACAATGACAAGAAAAAGTACTAGGCTACGAGTTTGGTCGTTATTGAGTGAACGACCTAAGGTTATTCAGTATGGTAAACTGAGGATAATGATAAGAAAAGACTTGTTATAGTAACTCGTTGTCTTTGTCTTGAGAGTTTGAAAGAGTCGACTTGTAAGTATTTGATGGAAAAAAAAATGTGCCATGTGACGTTAAAAGGAAGTTAGGCGTTTGTATTTGTGTGGTGAGGCCACTAGGTCCCCTGTTGACCGAAATAGTTTGAGGATGGGTGTAATCCTTTATCACCCTACACTTATGGGGTTCTTTATTATGTATGTTATATGTGTTATATATGGTTTTTCTTGTATGCTTATCATTGTCTTACTGGTAGCTTTTGTGTACTTAGATGGTAGATTCTTTTGTATGTTTGATTGTTGGTTGTCAACAATATATGAAGTCATGCTATGTTCGGTTCAACATGTATTGGTCGAGAGAAGTTAGCCAAAGGAGGCAGAGAAGGCGATCAGTTATCTCTTCCCGAGGAAGAAGGGATGTTGTTATGATGTTAAGGAACTATTAGGGCTCTGGATGAAATGTGGAATCATCTAGGGTGAGCTACTCCTCGAGCAAAGGTGGAGTATGATCGGAACGACCTTGATATAATCCTAGCTAAAGGGACTATTGAATTTCACTCCTTACGATTTTAGATTCAATGATCTCCAATGTTAGAGAAGGAGTCGAGTTTTTGGGAGATGAGGGATTGGTTGGCTAGATGGCAACCATGAACTAGTGACATAAGGAATAGTCGATAGGAGAAGGAAATCCTAATCGCGCATAAGATAGACACAAAAGTTTTATCTATAAAATATGTTGGTTCACGCGTTGATGCGGCACGAAAAGCGCATGGGAAAACAATAAGTACTTGGTATAAGTAATGTCAAGTGGAGTTTAAGATGTATTATATAGCAAGCTCGGAGCTTTAGTTGGAAGGTTTTCGAGAGTAAGTTGGATGAACTCATCGAGTAGGATTGCTAGAGCTGGTTAACTCAAGACAGGCAGTGAGCCAAGAATCTTAAAGGATTTGGTGATGATAAAGAACAAGTTAGCAATTAAGTTGGCTTTGTAGGTGAAGCTAAAAACTGTGACATTGAGGAAATGATGGAGTGGAAAAGAGAATACACTATTAAGTACAACACAAATTTATGCGAACAAAGACAACCCAAAATTTCATAGACGATCAAGAAAAGATCGAATGTGATGGGAGGCAGTGGCAAGATACCCAAAACGATGGAAATTCTTCGTATTAAAGGAGTTTGCATGGTGAAAAGTAAGACGACCAACCAGCAAATAACGACATTAAGTATGAAAGAGGATTGGACACCTCTATTTTGAAAAGGATATAAGAACAAGGAAAAAGTTGAAGCATATAAACAACAATAGATATATAGTTAGATTGATAGAGATTGTTCTTGGAGAGTACACCGATGAATGTTTACGTACTATAAGCTCATCAACAAGGACAACATATGTGTGGACAAACCTTTGAGGTTTTATAAGGAAATTGGACATATTGCATCTTGAAAGAAATGGTAAGAATGAAAAGAAAGGGTGAAACACTCACTACAAAGGAGACGATGGACAACCACGGGCGAATGGAGCGGACTAGACGAGGATAACAACAGATTGACACAGGAGGACAGATCACTATGTAAAGCACAACGCAGCAGCTTACTACATGACATGATTGATACAACCACACGAGAATGCTAAAGAAATGGAGGCGTCACTTTTTCACATGGCATGACGAAGGCTACGAACATATGGAAGGATTGCAAGAGATCTTCAAGATTTTAATACTAACGATAAGGTTATGAGGAGCACATAATCAAGAGGACCAAACAAGAACAGAGGAGCATACGACATAGGTGCAGAAGCAATGGACACAAAGTTTTAGGGAGACGAGTTATGGATTAAGACTACAGTGATTGCAACAATTTCGGACGAATTCGAGGCAATAGGAATATGCCCAAACTATGATAAGGTGAAAGGATATGATGCTGGTAGTTTATGGATATGATGGACGGTATTTTCAAGGCATTAAGATATTCTAGATCAATTTAAAGGATGGAAGCCCAGTGTGGGAGAAAAGTTGATTATGAGTAACATGTAGGGATGTTATGACTCATGAAAGTATTAAAGTAAGATCAATATGAAGAAGGAATAATTATTTTCTAACGGGTTTAAGGTAACCAGATTCGTTAGTGATGACACTAAATTGATTTAACGTGGGTTATTTATGTAAAAGATGATATATATTGATCTCAGAATTTGAAACAAAGGAAAAATGATTTGAGCTTTATGGATTGCAGATTTGGATAGGATCTGTGAAAGATTTAAGATTATCTTTAGGAATTGCAGAGCATTACGGCTATAAGATTAAAGGCGGCTTAGACCTTTATTATCGGGTGAAAGGATAAATCTGCATTCTAAGGATAAACCATGATATGTGAATTCATTTTCTTTTAAATTTCATGATAATATGTGATTTATTTCATGATTATGATATGTATATGTATGGTAGAGGCAAAACATAGTTCCTTCAAGTATCATGGGCATAAGTGCCAAAGATATTAGAAATTATGGGTTAAAGTATAATTATGAATCTTGTGGTAGAGATTGTAATTTCCATAAGTTAAAACTATTAGTTTAAGGGGAAATTACTAAAAATGGTTTAATGAATTGACATAAAGGCTTAGATCAATGGTAAGATGGTCATATGACATTAGTGAGTCATTATAAATAGAAAGAGAGAGGCTAGGGTTAGGGTTAGGGTTAGGGTTAGGGTTAGGTTCATAATCTTTATTCACTCTCCCATACGCACAATCAAGAGTTTTTCTCTCTTCTTTGATGGAGTCACACACACAAACACATGTACTTTTGGAGGCTACTAACAATTAAGGAGGAGGATCTTGGATTAAAGAACACTTAGTGGTCTAGAAGGAGTTGTGGAGGCTTGAAAAATAAGATCCGGTAAGATCTCTAATTCTTATGAGTATTAGATTATGTATCTTTGGAGTTTTAATGGTGTATTATAATAGAAATCATTATGGGTTGTTTAATGGGATTAGACATGCATGATAGGCTATATTTAGCCTATAATTGGAGTTAGGATTGATTTGGGGTCAAAAATTGTGAATTTGGTTTTACCCGGTCGACCAGCATGCACCAGCCGATCCACCGTCTTGTGATAAGAAATTCGAGAAAACATGTTTTAGTAATTTATGCATAAATTTTTACTCAAATATCATATTTCAATGATATTTATATGGTTGGAAAGCTTATTGAAAGACCAAAAATTTTATGGTATTTACTATCTCTAGTTTTTTATCCTTAAATGCTAAAATTTTGAGATAAAGTAATGTCTTTCTGAGATGTGGGAAGGGACAATAAGAAGTTGTTGTTAATGGGATTCCAATTGAATGGTTTAGGGTCTTTGTAAGTGAGATTTGTAGGAATTTATTAAGGTTATTAGAAGTCCTAGAAATTATAAGAGAGATTGCATAAATTATAATATGATGTATGGTCTCTAAGCCCAAACTTGTGTGTTGTTTGGCTTAGGACTTTCTAAAGGATACTTGAACGGGACAAGGAAAGTGTTTTGGAGAGCTGTTGGACTTGAGGTAAGAAGAGTGGACACCTGTGCACAGGGTTTACACTAGGTTAATTATTAAGTGCTTGTTAGAAATGATGGCATATGAGATGCTAAATTTGTTATGGAATGTTTATGTATGATTTGGGAAAATGCTATTTAATGCCTATGTTTAGTGTATGAATTATTGTTGTGGTTGTCTGTGTGCGAATAACACTTGCAAGGACTTTCTTGTTATCATGGGTGAGAACAATTCATGATAAGTATTGCCTCGTGGGAATATCATGTGTGTGAGTATCATGTGGTAGGGAAAGTTGCATTACACGTCTGATCGACGTGGGTACTAGTCATGTGATTTCATGTCAGCATAACATGGACTGATATGGATTGTTAAATATATGTGAGCATAGCATACACTATATGATTATTTATGATAAAATTTGTTAAGAATGTATGTGAGTACATCATGCATTTAAAGTTAACTTTGTTATGACATGAAATGATATGATTTGATATGATAAGAAATGATATGATATGATATGATATGACATGGAATGATATGGTATGGTATGGAAACAATATGCTACGGGATTGTTATTAATTGTGATAGAATTGTTTTTCATCGATTTGGGAGGGTTGTGTCCAGCACAACTCTTCTTACTAGGCGTTAGCTCACGGGTACTCTGTGTTGTAGGTAAGGGCGAAAGCATAGTTGATGAGGCGATGAGTTGGAGTAGGCTCGGTCAGATGTGTGCATGTCATGAATGATTGACATGGTGCTCAAGGGGTTTCTACTTATGTGTTATTGTTATAAAGATCTTTAACCTTTGGTTTTATGTTGTGTCTTAAACATGTATTTTTACTTACGTCGTGCATGTAAAGCATGATTTATTTTAAATATCGAGATCTCAAGTTGTATGTTTTGTAAAAGGTGTTAATTCATGTTTGTTTCAATAAAAGTTTTATTTTTCTTAAGGAGATTCATGTTAATGTTAATTTATTTAAGTATGGAGTATTTAGTAAATTAATGGGTATTAAGTCGGGTCGTTACACTCTCCCTCCCCTCTATTTCATTCTATCTCACCTAATGATCTATCTCTCTCACTTATTTTTCGATAGATTTAGTTGTTCAAATATGTGTTAGAATTTTGAAATATGAGTTTGTTTATGAGATTTTATGGGTTTATTTTCTTGGAAATTTGACCCATTGTTAGAGAACATATTTTGGATAATTGGATTAAGATTTCTAATTAGGGTTTTCTGATTTTGATTCTCATTTGATGTGGTTTTGAAATTAGCTTGAATAAATCTAATATTTAGTTTATAATTTGGATTAAGTATTCTCGGGATAGAACTAGTATAGATAATGATGATGATGATGACGATGATGATGAACGTGTAGTATTTTTTCTCTTTAACATCAGTTTAATGATAATAGGTAAATGGAGGTTAATGTTTTAATGAGTTTGATGTTTTTTTTAATTTTTTTTGTTTTAGTTTAAATTATTAAGTTTTTTCTATTAAAGTTTTTTTTTGGTTAAAATAAGTTTTTTATTTAACTTTTATTAATTTAAATGAATTTTTAACTATTTTTTATTTTAAAATTAATTTTTAAAACTATTTATGAGCTAGACCAATCAAGAAACGATACGTGTTGGTCCAGTCAGCATCTAACAACGCAGATTGACAGAATTACTCTTTAACTAATTTTGAGTACTTTCCCACAAAAAAAAAAAAAAAATTGGGTCCATGCTGCATACAAGTGCAAGACATTGGGTACTTTTGCCACATTTACCCCTTAAAATTTTGAATATTGAGATCTCATCACTCACTTATTAATGCTAAATTAGCTTTCGACATTATTTTACGTTAAATTCCAAAGTTTAACTTAAATAATAGTAATGATACAGTTATATTGTACTCACACACATATCTAGTGGCATAGCCAATACATGAGTATCTAAAATAAGTGTCTAAAATTTATGAAGGCTTGACTTATTTATTAGACATAGTTTCTAAAATTATATATATTTATCTATGAAGTGAATATGTAGTGCACTAATTTTTTTTTAAAATTTATTGTTTGATTAGTTGTTTTATTTTGTTTATTTCGAAGTTAAGTTGAATAATTGTTTGAATTAATTACTTTTATTTAATTGTGTTATTCTTGAGTGAAAGTGTGTTTGATTGTGCGTGTGTGGGTGCATGACAAGTAAGTGAACATGCATAGTTGTGTGTGTGTGTAAGTGCATGACAAAAAAGATAGCATGCAAGAGAGTAGACTTGAACCTAGACTAAATTATGGGAAGATGATGTTTTCTTGTTTAGAGAATTCTAGCAATTAAGGGGAAGGTTCTAGAGAGACGTGTGCTCACATAGAGAGAAGGAAACAAATGAAATATGAGTACGAATGAAAGTAGTTTCTTTTAAGACCAAGAACAAGCTACTACTGAGTTTCCAAAATTAGATGATATTGCATCATGAGAGAATGTGGTTTCCTTTTATTTCTTGGTGTGAACTTGGACAAGATAGTGAGAAAGAGAGAGAAGTGGTGAGCAAGGAAAATAGTTGTCATTTTTAAATTCTCGTAACTCTAAAACCAGTCTTCGTACAATGACCATAACTTGAGCTATATAAGTCCTATTTTGATGAATTTGGTATTGTTAGAAAGCTAATAAAAATATCTACAACTTTTGTGAAATAGAGTTTTTCCTAAAACTCAACAAAATAAGAGTCAAAATGGGGGCCCAAACTACGAAACATTTTAGGTTGTGAGATTATTTTAGGGTTTTGATTTAGGGTAAGTATATAAGGAAAAATGAATATCGGGATTCATTTTTCCTTGGGGCTACAAAAATACAGAGAAGAAGAGGAAGGAAGAGAGAGTAAGAAGGAGGTTTCGAAAACCCTAGGGTAAAGTGTTCCTATGATTATGTTTTCTTTTTATCTATTCTCCTCGTCTTGAATTCTAAGAGATAGTATTGTTTTTGGGTTTTGGTTGAACCTAGGTCCTTGGGATATCAAAGACTTGACCATTATTAGTATATTCTCGAACACTATCAAGGAGGTAATGGAGATTCTTGTAACGTCCAGAATTTGCTAATAGGGCTTAGTGCCTTGATTAGCGTCCTGTGAGGGCATAAATGGATTATTACATGAACTTAATTGAATATATGTGTGATTATGTAATATATATGAGTTATATTAAGATATAACTATTTGTGCATACTTATGTGTATTAAATGTGATTGAGGACCCATTTTTGTAAAAAAAAAAATGGGCATTTTTGTAATTTTGACCCATTAAGGTTATAATTGTAATTATATGTATTATGTGATTGGAACCACATTATTATGTGGATATATTTGCGATGACATACTTAAGTCGGAATAAAGGAGGTAAGGACTTATAGCTCTGTTTTTCATTTTAGACTTTGATGTTCTTGGTTGAGATGAGGTTAAGGCAAATTTCGATGAAATTGAGGTTTCTATGAGGTTTTAGTATAGATTTTGCTACAAGAAATATGTTGGGAGGCTCTAGGAGGGTCGGAATTCAATTTCAATTCACATTTCAGACATGAAATTCTTGGATTTTGGGTAAGCTCTTAAACTCAAACTTCCATAAGGTAGAATCTTTGAATTTGAGGTTTAAGTGTGTATTTGGGGTACCTTGTTATGGGTTGTTGTTTATTTAGGCTATTAGGGATGTTTTGTGGTCGTAAATTTGTTGAAACATTGGTTTGGAGTCAATTTTCTAGGTTTGGTTTGCATGGAATCGTGGGTTTGAAGAATTTGGGGAAGAACACTAAGCTTCTGGGTAGTTTTTCAGTTTCTAGTGACCTAACGCGACCACGATAGGTTGTGACGCGACCGCACTAGTGTCCCAGAAATTAGGGAATTTTTGTTGGGATTGAGGTATCAAGTCTAGGGGCGCAACTGCGCTGGGCTCAGGCACGACCGCGCCAGTACCCCAAAAAGCCTAAACTTTCTGCAGGCACGATTGCGCTAGGGATAGATGTGACCTATTAGGAATGGTTCCTAGTACGCAGCGGAAGTTGTGGTAATGGTATAGAACAAAAAATTTCATAAAAACAACTTTATATGAGGATCATTTAATATGCAATATGTTAATATATATAATATGAATATGAAAAATAATACAAAATAATTTACCTCTTGTAGCCTATCAAGAATCCTTGAATCTTTTTGTATATGTTTCGATCTTCCAATCATTGCTGGAGTACTCACACCTAGTTCTTCCAAGACGTTCTCTACATCTCAAGATGTGGGTGGGCACATAGAGAACAAGGACCAATTTTGTGAATCAAAAGTACTCTCAACACATGAGACTTTTGATTATAGGCTAGAGAGAAAAGGATTTTGCTTTGTGAAAAAAGATGATAGTTTTTCTTCTCTGTAAAAACTTGTTTAGACTTGTTGTTTCTATATTCTATCATATAGAATATATAGACATTATTACCATAGTAATAATAATAAAGAAAAATCAATCATCTTTTTATAATAATAATAACCATAAAAGACAAAGTCTAACATTCTATTTTAAAATCCCTTTTGAAATGTATTATTAATTAATTAAAAAATCAATATATGATAACATTAGAAGTGCTACAAGCATAGAGTAGTCCAAGCCCTATGCATGTGGCCTATCCCTGAAAAATGAGATTTTGATTGTTTTCATGTGTTTTTATTTCAATTAATTAATAATTAGATATCCAAATAAGATATCATCTTTTTAAGGAAAAGATAACAACTTAAATTTCAAAATTCAAAATTTGAATTTCCATTATCATCTTATTATTAATTAAATAAATATAATAATCACAACCAATTTTGACTATCCATATTTATTTATTCACACTTAAATAAAATAATTGATTAATATCAATTTATTATATTTCTACACAATTTCAAAAATTGCACAAATGCAATAATAAATTGTGCAACTTCAATTATCACATAGTTTCACATTTATCCCGAAGAATAAATATTCTCTCAAATAGTCAATTCACAGTTTAACCCCTGTGTCAACTCTTACCTTGATTAGAGTTGTTAGAGCCGCCACGGGGACCTATGGACCAATAATTCCAAGCTCCAATAAATAAAAGATTATTAACCAAAACTAATAATCATATTTATTAATATCGTGATTATTTCACTATAAATATGAGACTGAACTCTTGAGAATTAAAGACATATATTTACTCAGTACTTTATTGTAACCATAAAGTTTCCATTGATGTAATCATTACATACAAAATAATCCTCTATTGATGATTCATAATTAAGTGGGAATAAAATTACCGTTTTACCCTTTTAATTATATCTTGATTCCTAATGTACCATCGACTTTACAATTGAAGGTTAATTCATATTCTGATTATGAATTTGACGACAATAACATTTTCAGTTCCAAAAGCCAACCCAATAGGGAATCATCATTCAATCTATAAGAAGGTATATATTCCATATCTGATAAGCAATCTCACAAGCCATGTACATCATTGAATCCCCAAAACAATAGTTCTTAGCCTGATCATTCTGACAAACTGTAACGCATGAATCAAAGGATCAAGTGACGTATATAGGCGTTCATATTAACTTCAGAATTAAGATCAGATTGTATATGATCATCAATTGATGTGTTTTATAATACTACGAAATGGTATTTAAAGAAGTATTATTAAATCACATCTGATCTAGTTCTACATACCCTCAGCATGCAAAGTACCTCCACTAAAATGTCCTACTACACTAGTAACTCAGATTTAGGTCACATGTATTCATAATACTAGTGGACCGTACTAGCAATAATTAATCTAAAGATTCCATAACTTTATTTTACTACGAACTATTTAAGTTCATTATGTCAATCTCGATCCTCTCATACCAATATGAGATTTAGACCACATAGATGAGCTTGGGAATTTTCTAATATTTACTTAATATTATTAGCAATAATATAGTACATAAGATACATATATACAATAATTCAATTCATTTATTTATTTCATTAAAACCATTGTATACTACAATTGCTTTAAGGGCACAACTCCCAACAACCTCCCACTTGCCCTAAAGCAAATGCGGCATTTCCCTTAAGCCCATGCTTCTTACATGACCCTGAAAAGATTTAATAGATAAAGTCTTTGTGAACGGATCTGCAAGATTATCTTCGAAAGCAATCTTCAAGACAGCAACATCTCCTCGGTTGACTACCTCTCGGATCAAGTGATATTTCCTCTCGATGTGCTTTCCCCTCTTGTGACTTATGGGTTCCTTTGAATTAGCTACTGCCCCACTGTTATCACACTACAGAACAAGTGGATGATCCATACCTGGAACAACTTCCAGATCAATATAGAACTTCTTGAGCTACACATCCTCTTTAGCTGTTTCACAAGTAGCTATGTATTCGGCTTCCATGGTGGAGTCTTCAATATTGTATTGTTTAATACTTCTCCAAACTACAGCACCTCCTCCAAGTGTCAAAACTGATCTAGATGTCGACTTTTGACTATCTTTTTCTGATTAAAAATCAGAATCAGTATATCCAGGTGGTTCAGGTCTCCACCTGAATACACAAGCATGTAATCTCTAGTATGTCTAAGATACTTGAGAATATTCTTTACTGTTGTCCAATGACTTAATCCACGATTGGATTGATAACGACTGACTATCCCTACTACATAACAGATGTCAGGTCTAGTGCATACTTGTGATTCCTAAAATTGCAAACCCATGTTCTCTATGTGCCCACACACTTCTTGAGGTATAGAGAACACTCCAGAAGATCGTGTTCTGAGTACTCAAAGTGTTTGATAGGAAGATCATTATTTATACAAAAAGACTCAAGGACACTTGATAGGCTTCAAGAGGTAAATATTTTTGTTCATGAATATTTGTATACATGTGCATATGATATATATATATATAAGTATGTGTATAAATATATATATGTTGCAAGATTAATGATATTGCATATTAATGGTTCCTGTATGTATGTAATCTTGAACATATAAACTGTTTATATGAGAGGTGGAAAAAATTTGTTTTTAAACTGGGCCCACCATGCCATTTCATTGCACACTCTGATTTTTTTTCCAACAAGTAGCAGATTCTAGCAGGGAACGCTGCATCAATAGCACCATCTACTACCACAGTACCGGCCGTACATTAGCATCCAAATATTGAGAACCATTGGGAACTACTATATGAACGGTTCAGGAAGCAGCACCCTCTGACTTTTGAGGGTAGTGCAGATCCACTCAAGGCTAAGCAGTGGATGAGCAAGATCACATCCATCCTAGACTTTATGAGGGTGGTGGGTAACGAGAGGGTGGCTTGTGCCACGTACATGTTTCAGGAGGATGCCCGAATCTGGTGGGAGGTGGTGCCCCAACCTAGGGATGTGACCACAATGAATTGGGAAGAGTTCAAAGATGTGTTTTAATGAAAAACATTATAATGATGCAGTGAGAGCTGCGAAGGCAGATGAATTCAACAATTTGGTTCAGGGAAATATGTCAGTAACAAAATACACCCTGAAGTTTGATAGATTGGTCAAGTTTGCTTTGGACTTGGTGCCTACTGATGTGACCAGGAAGGAGAGATTTCTTAGGGGGCTGAATTCCATGATAACTCAAGATGTAAAAATTACTACAGTGCCTGGAGTGACGATACACGCTCAGGTAGTAGAGAGAGTCCTTACTGCAGAGGGCGCTGAAAACAAGATCTGGTGCGAGAATACGACCAAAAGGGATATCAGGAGGATGGGAACTCTTTTACATGATCTGGTAGGGGCAGAGGCCCTAGTGACCAGAAAAGGAAGACCTCAAAAACTTTTTAAGCTTCAGGCCACGATATGAGGCCACAGGGTGTACAGATTGGCCGCCAGGGCAGCAACAAGGTCTGGAAGACATATCCAAAGTGCGTTAGATGTAGAAGACATCATCTGGGAGAGTGTCGGGTGAAGGCATGCTTCTTATGATTTTGGGAATGGACTGATTAGTTAGAAATGGGGCAACCATTGATTGTAAAAAGAAAATGTTAACCTTTGACCCTAAGGGTGAGGATCCTTTTGTTTTTGTTTGCACTATGCATGGACCCTGTGTACCCATGTTATCGGCATTAAGGGCTAGAGTACTACTGCAAGGTGGTTGCATAGGATTCCTAGCCACTGTGGTTGATACCACTCAGGTTGTGTCAGTGGGACCAAAAGAGACTAGATTAGTCTGTGAATTCCTAGATGTGTTTCCAGAGGAATTGTTGTAATGCCCCGCTAATTCTAGACCTCGGACCATCAAAAACTACTAAACATAACTACTATTTTGGAATACATACATACATAAAATATTATAACTTTATTAAAAATCCAAAATACGGCACAAAATACAAAATAAGGTATGGGTACCCATTGTTTAGTACATAAAACATAAAAACATAAAATTTAATCAATCATTTAAATACTAAGTGTGGAAATACATAAAACATAAATTAAAAGACTTTAAACAATGTCATCCTCGATCTTCATGCAGTCCATTCAATCCATCCATCCCCAATACACATGCCAAGCTGCCACGAATCTGTCCCGCCTTCCAAGTTCATTTTCCTGCACCATCTAAAATAAAAGGAATGAGTCTAATGCCCAGCAAGGAAAATCTACTAAAAACATATATCATAAATCATAAGACTATATCATAAAACATATACTATAAAACATGTGACATAAAAACGTATATCATATATGACTAAAATATTAATGGTCATTAACTCATTACCGTAGCATGTGATAAAACCATCTAGTTCCTCAGTCTACTAATCGAGGTAGGTTAGATCACAAAATAGTATATGATAACCCATCTAAGTCCTCTATCTACTAATCGAGGTAGGGTAAATCATAACTCTAATCCACGATAATGATAAAAATCTTAGGGTTTGCTATCTAAGCAAGTATAATCCCCAAGTGACTACAAAACATATTTCTGCATATATACATAGCACACATCATAGCATATAAACATATCATAACACATCATATAAACACATATAATCTAACCTATTTTCCTTACCAAAAACTGGGATATTGGAGACAAGAACAGGATTGGAACACTCCTAAAATCAACAGTAAAAACCATGAGTTTCTAAAAAAAAAAATATTAAAAGGAGAACTAAACCATTAAGATAGAAACTTACTGAAAACCTTAAGTTTCAAGAAACTTAAACACCTAACCAAAAATCCATAACAATAAGTTAGGATCTGAATGAAAATGGAAGGAAATAAAAGAACTATGATAGATTAAACCTGAGGATAAGAATACCTTGAATGTACTATGACTTTGATCTACACATCGATATCGAAATAACACTCTATCTTACTTCCTAAGTGTTTAGAAAAGCTTAGATTGGAAAAACTTTCAACCCAAAATCCAAGTGTTTTCTCTCTAGAGTAATCTTAGTAGCTTGGAGGCTCTAAAGAATGCTTGAATGATGTGTGAAATGGCTAAGTACTAGATCCTATTTATAGAGTTCAAGGAGTGAAACTAACCCCTTTTAAAATGAATAAATAAATGAATAATAATTAAAAATTTTGAATTTTCATTTCAACAGATGCCCAGAACTCGGTCAAAAATATTCAAGACCAAGTCCAAATGGTTGGGAATTGTTTCTAATTTAAATCCACAAAGATTCAAAAATGGCTCAAGGAGCTGATAAATCGCCTACCCTAGGCGATATATCTCCCCTACCTATGTCTCGTGCTTTCGTGCTTTTGTTCGCGCGAAGTCGACGTGTTTTCCATATCTCCCGTAGGTGATAGATTGGCCCTTATAGCTATGATGTATCGGCATACATTGATATATCAAACACGTTTTTGCACTCTTTCAGCATATTTTGAATTTGTTTAAACAACTTTGACTGAGTAAAATGTGATCCTAACAGCTGTTGGAAGGTTCTATAGCTTCTAGATTTATCCTTTATTAAATTATTCATCCAAAATGCTTAAATCCTTAATAAAAATGTTTGTGACAAGTGTCACATTCTATTTAATTAAATCTAAACCTTAGCTTATAATAAATAATATTTCTAGGACCAGCTATATTAATCAAACCTTATGTTATAATTAATATTTCTAAACTATAGGTTAAACTTATAAAATCTATAACTGTATCTAGCTAAGTAAAATTATGAAACACTACAATTGCCATGGTTGCCGCCACACAGAGAGTTAGAATTTGTTATTGAACTGGCACCAGGGACAGAGCCAGTATCTAGGGCACCATACAGAATGGCCCCAGTAGAGTTGAAAGAACTGAAGGTACAGTTACAAAAGTTGTTAGACTTGGGTCTTATTAGACCCAGTTTCTCGCGTGTGGGGTGCGCCAGTCCTATTTGTGAATAAGAAGGATGGTTCTCTGAGGATGTGAATTGACTACAGGGAACTGAATAAGTTAACCATTAAGAACAAGTATCGTCTTCCAAGGATAGATGACATGTTTGATCAGATGTAGGGTAAAATGGTATTTTCAAGGATAGATCTTCTATCTAGTTATCACCAGTTGAGGATCAAGGAGGAAGACATACCAAAGACATATTTTTACACCAGATATGTGCATTATGAGTTTCTCATCATGTCATTTGGTTTGACTAATGCCCCACCTAAGGGTGCACAAAAGAAACTGCTAATCCGCCCTACCAACCCAACCCATCAAAAATCGTTGAAATTTGGTTGGGTTGAACTCAACCCGCCATTAGATGAGTTGGGTACGGGTTGCAATAATATAAGGTGGGTCCAACCCGCACCCGCTACTTTTTTTGTGTATATTTTTTAATATTAATCTAAACTTAAAAATACAACCCATAAAAATGGTTCATTGAAAATTATAAAGTTTGTGACCCTTTTAATATTGGATTTTGAAATGTGAATCATTGTGTTCTTTATATTTATATATATACTATTGACTACCTTTTTCGCTATCAATCTTAATAAGAGAGATTAAAGAAATAAAACACAAGGATTTTTATGTGGTTCAGGTTATAAAAGAACCCTAGTCCACGAGTCCTGGTATTAAGAGGATCGTAAGCTTGTGATTACAAGCTTCAATGGTGTATTCTCATGCAGTGTTTAGATTGCTTTAAGTACAAGGTGTTTTCTCTCTAAAATACTGAACATTTTACAATGAGACTCCCAGCCCTCTTTATAGTGGTTGGGGTCATTAATACTAATCATAAGTGATTAATACATATTCTTCCCATTATTGGGGGATTAATACACTTCAATGCATTGGGCTGCATTGAATAAAGACCACAACCCAAGTGAGATTTGTGAGGCCCACTGCAGAGAGGTAACCACTTTATGGGGAACATGCCCCTGGTGCTGTCAGGGCATGATGTACGTATTTCTGTGTCAAGCAGCATAGTGGGAGTGCGAATTGTCGAGTCGTACCATCGACAACACTGTAGGCGGATCGCCCAAAAAAGGTTGTTTGGTCTTCCTCTGAGGCAGGTAATGCGCACTGGATGACATCTGGCTTATCCTCTAGATCTTGAGGACTAGGTCATCGGCCTGGAATATAACTGATGGCAAGGAAAACCGCTATCAATGATCCAAGGATATAACCTTGGGAAGACGTTCATAGCTCTCGGGACATGGACCAGGATTGATGTTGATGTCCTCCCTCTATCTGAGGAGAATGATCTCTGATCGTAGAACTAACCTGTAATGCCCTGGATAGCCAAGACCGTTACACTGTGTGTTTATAAAGTGCTAGACTTGCTAATCAAGTCATTTAATTAAAAACGTGTTAATGAAACTATAAAGGAACTAGGGTTAAAACGTTTTGGTCTCAAAAGTCACATTTCATAAAGAAACATTTCTTGCTTACACGGGATCCCAAAAATGTTAAGTTTGAAACTGTTTACAAAAGATTCAAGGACTAAATACAGTATTAGCCATAGTAAGGCAGAACAGACAAATAGGCAATCACTGTCCCGATCCACTCCTCAGCCATGGCGACCGAACAGCTGGCTATGTACATTCCACCCCGCAGCCCTCCATCTCAGGATTGGTCCAACTTGAATTTTCCTTTACCTGCACCACGTAGCACTCGTGAGCCAAGGCCCAGCAAGAAAACACACCAATAGAGCATAAGCAATCAATAGACAATTCAGTATCTCTTAAAGCATCACATATTCTTAATCATATCATTATTTAGAATAGTCAAGTATTCAACGTACTAAACATATCAATTCACACCAAATCACATATGATAACTAGGGTTAGTGCCCTCAGGCCGCACCCTCCGTTATCCCATTGACTCCGGCGCGCTTAAACCGAGCTCCGTGAATATGAAGTTGTCCTCGGCTACCAGTGGCCAAGCCGCACCCTGTGCGCAAATATTGTGTACGACACCCTTAGGGCGCTATCACATGTCCCATGGCATAATACCATCATTGACATAATACAAATATTGAGAGCACTTAGTCCCATCACAAACATATAACCGGGTGCAGTTTTCTTACCTTTCAATTCGCTAGCTTTGATCACTTAACTCTTTGAACACGATCCCTCTCGAGCCCTAGCGCTCACCTAAACACAACCATAGGTCAAAGTCATCACCAAATCTCAAGTCCAAAACCTAGCCTCAGGACCAATCCCGAGCCCCCGGGAAGTCCTAGTTCCACCAAACAAGGTGGTGGAACCAAACCCCGAACCCTTGGTCAAAAACCCTTGAAAATAACCCTAAAATCCCTTTCTGAAGACAAGGTAGCGCTACAGCACTCATTGGAGGGCGCTACAGCGCTACAAGCAGAACCTAAATACCCTCAGCATGCATGGCCTAGCGCTACAACGCCCAAAGGCTAGCGCTAGTCACAGACAGGCAACAGCTCATTTTCCCTTCCTGCGATTTCCTCGAGCCAAACTTAACAAAAACTTCTCCAAACCTTCACCAAACTCAAAAACAAGATTATTAACACACTCCACTCATCCCAAGCACCCCAAATATGCAAAACCCAATCACATGCATTCCTAATCTCAAAATTCACCATTGTTTCTCATAGACTTCATAAACTCAGCAAAGACAATCAAACCTTCAAAGTTCAAAGCTTAGAATTTCATACCTTTAATGGGAATTTGATTTCAAGACAACCTCTACACCTCCTTAGCTTTCTCTTCCTCAACCTTTGGCCTGAATTCCCTAAAGTTCCCATCAAATCCAGCTTATGCACCATAGGTCAAAAACTAAAAACAGAAACTGATGAAGCTACAAAGTCTTACCTCAAGTGATGGTGTGTTTTTGCTAAACCCCTGCCAATTCTTTAAGCCTAGCTTAGGATCCTTGATGCTCAGCCTAACCTAGCTCTCCTCTGAGCTTTCCTCCAAGAAAACCCAAGAAAAATGGTGAGAGAACCACAAACCGACCCTAGAGAAAACAGCTCTGTTTTCCTCCCTTTCTTTTTCTTTCTTTTCCTTCTTTCCTCAGACTTCTATATTATTCTACAACTTCCACTAACATAAAGCCTCAATTTTTCCTATCTCTATCTGCCAGATGACCACAATACCCTCCCCTTTAATCCCAAGTCCTTTAATCCACTTAAGGGCATTTTGGTCATTTCGCCCAATTCCCGCTAGTTCCCCAAGAGTCTCTAATATTTTTTGCTTACCTCCCGATACCTAATTAATCACCAATTATATTCCTTGATATCAAAATAGACCCCAATATACCCACTAAATTCCCGTTTATACCCCCAGGCTCGCCCCGAGCCGAGTATAAATCCCCGCCATGACTTTTTCGCTAATAGCCGAGTATAAATCGTCTCGAGTCACAGATCGCAGATATATCCACATAATAATGTGGTCTCAAAATTTATCACATATATGTATATAGTTATGCCCACAATGGCCAAAATTACGATTATGCCCTTCTAACCTAATCAGGGCCTACATGCATACTAATACACATTGTCATGCATCTCGAATATTCAAATAGTCATATAATATGCTTTAAATCATTAATCATGCATTTCACTCATTAAAGTCACACATAATTCCCATTATGCCTTCCAGGCACACTAATCAAGGCCCTTAAGCCTTATTAGCGAATTTGGGTCGTTACATAACCTCCCAAAGACTTATCCTCTGGGTGTTGCCTCATCAAAAGAGGCACATGCCCTACTCGGGTGATCATGTGTCCTTGGGTGAAAACACAGACAACATATACATATTTATATTAGTCCAAATATTTAACTTTTTTAGTGAAAACTTTCATTGCTACGAGATTAATGGTAATAACTTAGGAATTATATATAAAAACTTGTTTAGGAAAAATAGGTGAAAAAATAAATAATGTTACATGTATTGATGGTTTAAATGTTAGGAAAATATGTATTTGCCTCAATGGAAATAGGTAAGAATATTACAACTCTATGCAATAATATTACAAATAAATATTGATTGATTAAATAAAGTTACAACTCTATAACTGAAAATTACAAATAAACAAATAAAAGGAAGAAGATGATGAAGAAGAAGAAGAGAATAGTGAGAATACAACTCTAAGCAAAAGATTACAAGTAAAATAAAGTGTTTGGACCAAAAGAAAAGATTACAACTCTTAAACAAAATATACAAGTAAATATAACAAGAGAATAAGAAGGAAAACAATAGAATAAAATGAAGAAACGAAACACAAGTAAACTCTCACTTACACAGCCTAAGTGAAGAGGGTTGGGGATCACCAACTTGAACAAGGTTTAAAACCTTTGTCCAAAAGCTTATTTCCCCCTAACTCAAGCACTAAGGGATCTCTCTCAGATATTGGAAATGCTTTCTGGAATTATCAAGCCTCAAGGTGTTTCTAGCCAAGTGCTCTAATGGATAGAAATGTTGTGCCTTTCAAGTGAGCTATAGGCTCCTATTTATAGAGTTTAGAGACACCCTTTGACTTTCAAATTCCACCAACCCCCATGGTTGTTACCAATATTTAATTGGATTAATATGGAATTAAAAATGATATTTGGGAGTTATTTGGGTTTTTTGAGCTGTTCAACAAATATTGAAAAAATTAAAAAAATGGTCAGTTTTGGCCTGTGGCCACGGCCAGAGACATTAGTGGCCGCGGCCACTGACCATTTTTTGCACAAAATTTTGTGCTATTTTTCCAAACGGTTCCAAACCCTCCCAAATGATTTTGTAACCCCCAAAACACATTATTGGGGTTAAAATCATATCTCTAACAGCCATTTCTCAAATGGCTTTATGAAATTCATCTCAATATTGTGTAACACCAAATTTACACAATAAGGGGTAATATTTGGAAGTTACAAATTTGTAACACCAAATATGTTACATTATTTGGATATATCTCATATATCTAAATATTGTAACTCTCTATTATATGTTACAATATGTGACACTCTTTGTCACATTTATTTAATCTAAAACATTATATTATAATATAATATAATATTACATTATATTATAAAATAATATAACATTAAATATTAGTGAAACATTTCATAATAAAACTCAAATTGTTGAAATTATCAATGTGTGGATTGATAAGTTTAATATCATTTATAATTTGTATAATTTAGATAATTATTAGAATTTTTTATGAAGTTTTAAATTAAAGTTTAAGATATGATAATGTTTTATCAAGTTTTTATTCATGATGACATTGATGACTAAAGAATGTATAAGTTATAAATTTATAGTTTACAAATTTTTGTTTTGTTAAATTTCATAAGTCGATAATTTTGAATTTTAAATCAACCCAACCCACCCATAAAACCGCACAATTGTTGGGCAGTTATGGGTTGCATTCTTATAAAACCGTCAAATAAAAAAAACCGTGCAAACTGAACCTGCCCAACCCACCCGTCGTGCACCCCTAACCCCAGCAGCTTTCATGGATCTGAAGAACAAGGTGTTCAAGGATTATCTGGATCGTCTTCACCAACAATATCCTAGTTTATTCGTAGTCAGAGGAAGAGCACGGGCAACATCTCAGGTTGGTCTTACAGAGGCTGAGAGAGCACAGACTATTTGCGAAGTTTAGGAAGTGTGAGTTCTGGTTACCTCAGGTGTCTTTCCTTGGTCACATTGTTAGTAGAGATGGAATCAAGGTGGACCCAGCTAAGATCGAGGCAATCAGGGATTGGCCAAGACCAAGGAATGCCTCAGAGAACAGAAGCTTCCTTGGTTTGGCAGGTTATTACAAGCATTTTGTGGAAGGGTTCCCAAGGATAGCTACCCCATTGACAGAGTTGACACACAAGAGCCAAAGGTTTGTGTGGTTAAACAGATGTGATAATAGCTTCCAAGAGTTAAAGCGGCATCTGATTACCGCTCTAGTTTTGAGCTTACCAACAGATTAGAAGAAGTTTGTGGTTTACTGTGATGCCTCAAGACAGGGGTTAAGTTGTGTTCTTATGCAGGTAGGGAAGGTGATTTCTTATGCATCACTTCAGTTGAAAGAATATGAATAGAGGTACCCTGCGCATGATTTGGAGTTAGCATATGTTATCTTTGCATTAAATGTATGGAGGCATTACCTTTATGGTGAGAAGTGTGAGATATACACTGACCACAAGAGTCTAAAGTACTTCTTTACATAGAAGGATTTGAATATGAGGCAGAGGCATTGGTTATAACTGGTGAAGAATTATGACTATGAAATCTTGTATCATCCAGGGAAAGCCAACGTGGTGGCAGCTGCCTTAAGTCGGAAAGATTCAGGACAATTATATAGTGCGAGACAGATATCCAAGGAGTTGGCAAAGGATATGGCGGCCAGGATGGAAAATTATGGAGAATTATTTTAATATATGTGATTTAATTATGAAATATGTGTTTATGTGATATATATGTGTATCATTATATGATTACGTGAGTTATATTATAATATGACTAGATATGCATGTTTAGGTGCATTAAATATGCAAGTGGGCCCGTTTCTTATTAGAATGGCAATTTTCGTAATTTGGCCTGTTACGGGTATATTTAGAATATATGAGCATATATGTGATATATGTGTGAGACCACATTATTATGTGGATCCTAGGGAGCAAGATAGTGGTCTAGTTATAATGGTATCAAATACTCGACTCGGGGTGAGCTTAGGGTATTTTGGTAATTTAGTACATTACCGAGAATTATCGGGAATGGAAAATTGTTTAATGATTATCTGAGTATATTGGAAATAATGGTAATTGTGAGACGTTAATTATGATTAACGGGAAAATGTGACAAAAGACCACTTTGCCCTTGGGGCGTGTGATAAGTAAGTTAGTGGGCAAGGGTATTTTAAACATTTACCAGCCTTAGGAAGAGATATCATCAGTCTTGGTTAAAACCTAGTAGAACCCAGAAATAGAAACACTCTCATCAGTTCTCTCTCTCTCTCTCTCTCTCTCTCTCTCTCTCTCTCTCTCTATCTCTCTCTCTCAACCGTTCTCTCTCTCTCCCTCTATGTTCTAGTTGGTTTTTGAGAAAAACTATGGGAAATTAAAGGTTGGGGAGCTTGGAATTGAAGGCTTGAGTCTAGGGTTGGATTAGTTGCTGCTAGGAGGATACCAATCACAGCTGAGGTAAACTCTAACCCCTGTTTTAATTCATTTCTATTTTTGGTTTTAGGTGTTCTTGAGCTTTGTGCCTCAAGATGTTTAATTAGAGTTTTGTGGAGGATTTTAATCAAGTTTAAGGTTGGGTTTTGGTGCTGGTAATGTGTTGATAATGTTATGGGACTAAGTTATGATTTTGGGGTTATTTTGGGACAGATTTTTGGTAAGAATTGGCTGAGGAAAAACTAGGAAAACTGGGTTCGTAGGGTCGCATTGTGACCTTGTTCTTGGGGTGCTACAACCCGCGTGAACCCAGGACCCAGGGGTTCTGTTTTGCTTAGGTGCATCGCGACCCTTCAGAGTTGTGTTGCAATGCGTGTCCCTAGGAATGTAGGGGCTGGGAGCCTCTGACTTGAGTCCCGCTGTAACCCATTAGGGTGTGTCGCGGCACGCATTAGCAGAAATGGCCAAGGCATGTTTTGAGTGATGGGAACTCAAACCTAAGGGCTTAGAACAGATATTACTACCCCAGTTAGTAGAATTTGAGGTCCCAGAGGCTAGGACTTGCTCATGAAGCCTTTATTTACTCGATATTGATGGATATCAGTTATTATGGTTATGACTAGGGTACCGCTAGGGCTCGGGAAAGGATCGTGCTCGAGGGTCGTTCTTATTATACATTGCACTCTGACCTGAGGTAAGAAAACTGTACCCAGTACGTGTTAAATGTGATTATCTGTGTGATTAGGGCTCGACCCTATTAAGGAACATGGTTATTACTGCGTTTGTATATAATTGGCTGAGATATATGATTAACTAGTATGCATACTTTTATTATTTGAAGTATGTTTATCTGTATCTGCTTAGTTGTATATGCTTATCTGTATCTGGTTGTCTGAATATATGGTTAAGGCATTGACTTATTAGTCATATGCTTTTCTGCACCTGTTTATCTGTTTGTTTGGTTTTCCAAATATTTAGTTAAGGCATTGACTTATTAGTCAAGGGCGGAAAAAGCGTGTTGTGCGCTGGTCAAGAGGCTTACGCATAATCAGGGACGTACTATTACATTGGCCGACCCTATGATCGTTTGGAAAAATAAAGCTCTTGGCTATCTCTATGGCTAGCTACTCAGAGCTAGGGAAAAGGGCCCCGGGTGACTCTATGGTCACTTAGCTATGACATAGGGCCCCGAGTTGACTCTATGATCATCTATTTAGAACAGAATGCACCCAGAATGATCCTATAATCACTTATTTGTAATTGTTTGCATGCACGAGTAGGTTATTACTATCGAGCATGCTAGATATGCAACTAGAGTCTGTATTTACTATTCATGCACATGTTTAGGTTTTCTTCCTAAGCCTCGGCTCACGGATGATATGTGGTGCATGTAAGGGGAAAGAGAAGCTAGACCAGCCATGAGTTGGAGAGCTTCGGTGGCAATGTGTGTAAGATCTTGTAATTTAAATCTAGATGCATGCTTCCTCTTATTTTTCCAAACACATAATAGAAAACATAGAATAACATGACATACATATGAACATCATATTCATAAATTAACATAAACACAAAGATGTAGAAACTTATGAATACGCACAGAACTGGAACAACTCCTTCCTTCAATCTCTCTAACCCTTGATTCCTTTCTGTAGCAGAGTATTATCAAGAGATTGAACTAGATCAGCAACACAGTCTTCCTCACCAAGCCTTTGATCAACATAGAACTAGTGTGGGCTGGTTCTCAACACATGAGATAGAGATCTAGAAGAGAAAAAGATATAGTGGCTAAGAAATGATTAGAGTGTCTAGGTTTTCACTTACCCAATGAATCAACTGAGATTGACTTATCAAAACCCTAGATATCATATTCCTTATATAGACAACTTAATGGGCTTTATTTTAATTTTAATTAATTAAAATAATAAACAAAAAAATAAAAGCATTGGGCTCCCACATATGGACTTGGGCCCAATACCTTTATTTTGAATTTAAATCTCAATTGGGCCTAAATTCAAAACATTTTATGTATTTATTTATTTTAATTAATTAATTAAATCCTTATTCAAATTAACTAATTATAATTTGAAACTTGATTTAATTTTATTTATTTATATTGACTCCAATTTATCAATATTAATAAATTTACTCAAAGATTCTCTTTTATTCTCTAAATCTCACATCTCTGTAAATTTTCCAAATTTGATCTAGTCAACTTTAAAAAATCATAATTGATAATTAAATCAATTAATTGAGACATTCTAGATGATTTACTCAAAGGTGATGCGGGGACCATGGATCCATGAAATCAACCTCCAATAAGTTATCGTGAATTTATTTACGAATAATTTCACTACCTTATTAATTCCTCGTGACTCCACTATGGACTCGGAATTGAACTCTTGAATTCATAGAATGTATTTTCCAAATCATAAATATGTTATCCATTGTTATAACCATTACAGTTAGTCAATCCTCTATCGATGACTTACTAACGAGCTGGGTGAAAATTACTGTTTTACCCCTCATCAGTATTTTATCCTTAACTCCCGCTAAGTTCCTTATAAATGATATTTTCGTGAACTTAATCACATAAATGAGATCTCAATCATCTAACATTTTGAGCAAAGCAATTAAGGAAATTGTTATCCCCAAAATTTGAAAATGATGACGTGGCAATCAAAGCGACAAGTGGTAAGAAACGGCTGGGTCAAAGGTTTTAGATTAATCTGTTAAAATTACTGACATGGAAATTGTTTATCTGGTTTGGAAGTGATATGTCCGACCTGGTAGAATTTATGTCTGACCGGTAAAGATTTTTTACTGACCAGTCACATGTCTTGGCCGACCAATGAAGTGCTTGGCCGACCAGTCAGCTGTTTTGGCCGACCAGTTGAGTGTTTTGGCCGACCAGTCAAGTGCTTTGGCCAACCAGCCTTTCTTCAAGGAGTGAAGTTGGCCGACTAGACAGATCATCGTTATGCAATGAAATTCCAGTAATGACTTTGACTAGAATTAGTCATACCTACGCGGGAATCTCTCAGATTATCCCAAAGAAATCATATACTGTTGTATTTTATTATTAATTAAATATTTTGAGAGTAACAGAAATATCTCGATTATGAGGGATTTTGGTTTGTACGATCCTGGGCCTATAAATACAGAGCTCATGGCATCATTGAAGGGATTCGAATTCTAATTTTCCTAAGACAGTATTTGTATTCTGACAGAAATATTGTATTCTTTTCATTTACACTTAAGAAACTCAGTTGACACAAGTTCATTTGATCTTGAGTGTAGATCCATAATTCACAACTCTAAGTGGATTAGGCTATTACCAACATATTGGGGCTGAACCAATATAAAAATTATCAGTGTCGTTTTTTCTCTTGAAGGTTTATTGTAATTTTGACGTCTACTTGTCGTTGGCCAAAATCGTGGTCAATAGAAATCATATTTTCACTTCTCATACAGAAGTTATAGATTTCATATCTATGAATAATACTCTCACTCAGTTACACTACTAAATCTCCAAGATGTAAGAATGGGCTAGACCATAGGGTAAGCAGGTAATGAACAAGTCAAAAGATTTAAATAATAGAATTATCATAATATTATCACTCAGAATTAAGATCGACTTGACCTATGGTCAACATTGTGACATTGATTAGATTCGATAACAACGATACTTATTTATCAATCAATAATCAATATCGGTCCTAGTCCGATGTAACCAAATACATCCGATCATATTTACTTGGTCAATGCCTTAGACAAGGCATCACACTCCTAATGTGTAAGTAGATCATATCGTAGATTTCCTAATCAGTGAAAATTCAATGCAGTGATCTAATCTTAGGACTCGTTCTTTTGAACATATAATTACAACTATATTCCACTGTGACCTAGTCACTATAATTGTAACTATCCATATGTTCGAGATTTTATGAATGTTTGTATTAATTAAATAAACATGTAATAAAACAAGTGAACATTGCTATTGAATAAACAAAATGAGTTCTACTTCTTTTATTGATATAATAACGTGTTACATAAGAAATATGGTTTTATTAAGGGCATAAAACCCAACAGCGTGTACATATGCGGCTGTTCAACCACCACGGCCAGGGTTATCTTGGAAGAACTAGGGTTGTATCCCTTATTTTGCCGCCTAAGTCATCTTGGCTTGTATTTTGACTTGTATATAACCTCTTAAACATATGTTCATGTTATTTTGGGATTCCATGTATATACTTAAACTTTCAAATGAAAAGTCAACGTTTCTTTTTGACCAAAAATGTTAACCTTACCCCTTGTCACTAACCTTAGTTACACATTTATAAGCAAGGGACTTGATTAGCAAGCTTGGCACTATTTAAAGTACACAGTCTAATTGTCCTTGATTAGGAGGATGCTACCGAATTCGTGGTAATTTGAGATTAACGGGAATTATGCCTAATGACAATTTTTCCCTTGGGAGTAAAATTTGAGGTTGATTGGGGCAAGAGACAATGTGGTCATTTGACCACATGGGTTAGCAAAACAGGCAGCAACCTTTTGGAAAGGGTCTTACATGTTTTTCCCTCTTTCATTCTCATTGTTAGTCATTTTAGAAGGACACTCAAGGATACCCAAAAGACTAGAACAAGCTTGGATTTTTTTTTTTTTTTTGGAGATTGAAGGGAGATAAGATTGTGGCAAGGGACTTGAGGCTGCTAGGATTGTCTGCATCTAAGGAGTTCGAATTTTCCTTGAGAAATTCAGAGGTAAGACCCCTGTTTTTTGCATTCTAACGGTGTTCTTGGGTTTTCTAGCTTTGATTTGTAATTTTAAGTTTTATGGTTGTGTTGTGATGAGATGAGTATTGGGTTTTTGGTTGCCTAAGCCTTGTGGTGTGTTTGTTGTCGAAATTCTGCAAGAATACTTGTGTTTAGGTCGAAATCTGGTCTGTTTCGGTAGAGAAATTGCGAGTTTGGAAATTGGGGAAGAACACTCTTATTATGGGAAATTTTAGGGTTTCTAGCGACCTATCATGACCGCGCTAGGTTGTAGGGAGATCACACTAGTGTCTCAGAAAGATTGGAATTGAAATTCAATTAGGGTCTTGAGTTAAAGGGTACGACCGCGCCAATGCCCTGGAAACCCCAAATTTTCTGTGGGCGTGACCGCGCCAGGTGCCTCGAAAGGTTGTTTTGTTGGATTTTCAAAATAAGGCCCAGGGGCTCGGGAATATGGTTTGGGAGCCCGCTTGGGGGCTCGGGGACATTTTTTTAGTGCCCCGTTAACTGGGAATAGTAGTTCTGAGAGTTAGAGCCCTGATTGGAGATCAGGATCTGGGGTTGATTCTTGATGAACGTATACTTGTATTGTGACTAGGGTTTTCGCAAGGCTCAAGCCAAGGATAGAGGTCGAGGTCGTTTCTTCATTCACACGAAGTTTGAGGTAAGAAAACTACACCCAATACGTGAGATATGTGATTAGGGTTTGGCCCGGTCAATTAATGTAGATATGATTAGGGATCGGGCCCCTGTTAATGAGCATGATTATAATTATGCCTATGAATATCTGATTAAGCATACTGGAATGTGCTTCATTTGTTTATATGATGAATATACTATATGTATGATTATTCCTGATTGGAAGCTCGGCTTATAGACGTGGTCGACATTATGCATGCAGAACGCAGGCTGCTATGGCTAGGCCACCTTGGGAGTGCATTATGCACAATGCACTTGTCTGGCTTAGATGCCACTCAAATAAATGGAAGTGCAATACGCACTTGTGTGACTTTATGGTTGCATACTTGTATAATGTGTCTACTCGAGTATAATTATTACTGTTACATATGTTGTTTATATTCTGTAAACTATTTGAATTGATTTAATTAAGTTTTCTTGCTGAGCCTTGGCTCACGGGTGCTATGTGGTGCAGGTAAGGGTAACGCCCTGGATAGCAACGAATGTACATGTCTAGCCAGTCTTCAGGAACCCTTAAACCTAGGACACTCTGATACCAAGTTGTAACGCCCTGGATAGCCAAGACCACTACACTGTGTACTTATAAAGGTGCAGGACTTGCTAATCAAGTCATTAATTTAAAAACGTATCACTAATCATGTATGAGCTAGGGTTAAAAAGGTTTTGGTCTCAAAAATTTCACTTTATATAATTAAACAGTTTTATACATGGGATCCCAAAAATAAATAGAATTTAAAAGTTGATTTATAGAATCTCCAAAATACAGACAACTATCAGCCATACTAAGGCAAAATAGACATTTCTGGTTCTCGCATCCCTGCCTAAATCCCAACCGTGGCGGTTGAGTAGCTAGTCATGTACATTCGGCTCACAGAGCTCTCCAAGTCAGGGCTGATCAAGCTTGCCCTTGCCTTTACCTGCACCACGTAGCACCCGTGAGCCAAGGCCCAGCAAGAAAACATAATGTGCAACACAAACAACAATAACAAATAGTCAATCCTTTAAGCATGATCAATCAATAAATATTTCACATTAACCATTTAGCACATACTCAGAATCAAAGATGCAACTAATCACAAATAACATTCAAGTCTCATAATAATTAGGTCACATAATAGTCAGGGCCGACAACTTAGGCCGCACCCTCTGTTTACCCCACTGACTCTGGCCCACTTAAACCGAGCTCAGTGCATAATAAGCTATCCTCGGCTACCAGTGGCCAAGCCGCGCCCTGTGCGCTAGTGTAACCCTTGGCACTCTTAGGTCGTTGGTTCACTGTTTACATGGCATAATACCATCCTTTCAAATATACATATTAGGGAACCCTTAGTCCCATTACAAATACACAATCGGGTGCAGTTTTCTTACCTTTAGTCTCTGTGTTCACCAATTATGAGCGACGCTCCTCAAGCACGATCCATTCCCGAGCCCTAGCTTTAACACCTAGTCACAACCAAGGTATTGGGTTCCATTAATATTCAAGTAAAGGTTTCCGGGTATAAGACTAGCTTTCAGGACATCGAATTTCCACCAAGCACGGTGGGGAAATCGATCCTGAGCACCCTAGGCTAGACTCCTACGCCTAAAATCCCCAAAATTTCAAGAATACGCCCAAGGGCTGCGGCCCTTGAAGCCTAGCCACGGCCCACCTCTAAAATAGGGCCCATGGCCCCCAGCAAGCAGACACGCAATGCGGCCCTTCCCAAGGGCGCCGCGATGCTCTCCCCTGGCCGAGCCTCCTTGGCTCTCTTGCTTTGTAGGACCGCAACGCTCTAGAACAGAGTCGCAACCCTCACCTTCGTGCCCAGAAAAACCACCATTTCTAGCATCCTAACCCCATCCAAAACCATTCCAAAGCACCCTAACTCAAAATCCATTAATCACAAAACTTTTGTCATGACTCTAGCAACATAGTCCAACAGAAATTCAGCCCGAAAACCTACTAAAACTCCATTTTGATTATCTGAAACCCATCAACTCTAAACACCAAAACCAGTCATGCAAAACTCAAATTTTAACCTCTGAATACGAATTGAAGCTTACCTCTTTTGCTGAACCACCTCCTTGACAATCTCTGAGCTAAAACCCAAGCACTTATCTTCAATTTAGCCCCTAAACAACAAAATCATAATCACCTTATTACTCAGCCAAAAACTTAGAGTTCTAACACCCAAAAACACAATTCAACTCTTACCTTGATCTTGATCATGTGACCCTTAGTCTGAGTTAAGCTAAGCCTTCATGAATTCAGCTCAATCACAGAGTTTACCCAGCTATTTCCCTTAGGTTTTCTGTGTTTTCCTTGAAAGAGAAGAGAAGAGACAGGAGGAGCTGAGGTCGGTTTGTGTTTTGTTCCCCTATTTTTCATTAACTTAGTATAATCCTAATCGGTTAAGTCAATCCCGAGGCTCGGGTGCCGGAAACGTCCCCGAGGGAAAAATGATAAATTTCCTCAATATTCCCGCCTAAGCTTCCTATCCTCAAATATATCTCCATATATTTATTTCCATAACTCGATAGTCTAAATAACTACCCGATACCTAAAATACCCCTGACTTATCCAAAGTCAAATACTAAGCCCCGTTGTGACTTTTCCCGCTATCTAGCTCCCTAGGATCGCCTCAAGTCGCTCATTGCGAATCTACCCACATAATAATGTGGTTCTCACATATATAACATTTAACCACATTTATATTCAAATAATCATACAAGCATGCATTAAATCAATAAATTCACTCATAAGTCAATTATGCCTTCCCATCACACTAATCAGGCCCTTAAGCCATATTAGTGATTTTGGGTCATTTCAACTCTTCTCTTTGGTTCTTATAAATAGACCTTCATGTATAGGCTATTATTTACACTTCATCTCCTTAGCTTAGTGGTTTTTGAGTCTTTACTTCTTTCAAGAGGTAAGGGGTTCGAACCCCCACAACCTCACTTTTGTTATCCTTTTTTTTATTTTATTATTTGGGTCATTTCTTTTATGCCCATATTCATGTAGGTACTTGGGGACTAAAACATCATTTTCCTTTTTTTTTATAGACGCGTACTTTTGACCCTCTGCCTCTCTTCTACCGTGACAGTGCTTTTGACCTTCGGCCTCCTTTTGACCACGACAGTGCTCGATTCTACTTACTTAAGGTATACTTTCTTTCTTCCTTATGTTTACTAGGTCTAAATTAGCACCACTCAGGATGAGTTGCTTTGGCCAGAGCTCGTCGTGAGTTAACCCAGTTACATGCCCTCGTTTATACCCCGTAGTTGGTCATTTAGAGCGCTTGTGCCTAGAGGTTTTAAGCCCATTCCTTTGTGTTTTGTAGCAGTCCTCTCATTTACACGTGCACCCTAATTACCTACAAGACGAGGTACCATGGCATATGAGGGGTCATATGGTGCCCCTCTGGGGTTCGAGTTTGTAGACTTATCTTTAGACTCGTAGTCCCCGGAAGACAACCTTCACCAAGACTATGACACTTTGAGGGAGGCTCGTATACGCCATCTTGAGCATATGGCTGAACTTAGACGTAAAATCTGAGTGGTGGAGAGAGAAATAGACTCAGTTCTGAGGGGCAATGGAGTATCTTCCCCCCTGACCTTAACGACCATGTAGAGAACCTTTGGGTGACCCTTTTAGATCTGCAGATGGAGTTGGAATTTATGGAGTGAAATCTCCTGCCTGAACCTCCTACCCTGTTTTCCCCTTATGATTGTCATGGGGTAATCCCGGGTTCTCCTTAACCCTTGTTCTTGGCCGACCCTTGCTTAGCGCTTCCACACTCAATGCCTCAATGGAAGACCCTTGCTAGGAAGAAAAACTGAAGGGTAAAGTGCCCTGTTTCTACCTCATCTTTTTCTTTTGGTTTTGCAGATATGTCGAAGAGAGTATGGCGACAGGTGTCCCTTGAGAAACAAGACCCTGGTCCCCTGTTGGCATCTACCCTAGTGTCCCACGTGTCTGAAAACAAATTGCTAGAATTAGTATAGAAATATCGCGTTGCCAAGGAGTATAAACTTTATGTTCCTTTGAACAAGTGTCGGGCTGATAACCCTGCTCAGGGCTATGTGGCCATGAGTGAGCACATCTTGAAGGAGGGTGGTACAATTCCATTATACCCATTTTTCATCATGGTTCTCAACCATTTTGACATTGCTCCGCTCCAGTTGGCACCCAACAGTTGGCTGACTTTGAGCTGCCTCTTTATGGCGTATATGGATCTTAACGGGCGTGCTCCCTCGGCTCAAGAGGTGCATTACATGTACAACCTCATGCCCACCCCTAGATCCAAAGGCTTTTATTTCCTGCAGAAAGCCAATTCTCAGGTCTCCTTGATAGAGGGTTCTGTGTCCAACCCAAGGACCTGAAAGCAGGACTTCTTCTTTGTGAAAGGTCCCATTTCTGTTCGTGAGCATTTTCGCTCAGCTCCTAGTAACTACTTCAAGATTTTATTTATTTTGAACTTAATGTTTTGGAACTCATGTTCATATTGGAAACTGTGTTGATTGTGATGAAAACTTCATCGATCCCACCGTTTCTGAGTCAGAGGCGGATGCGGTGGAAAGATTTCTCGATGCTAACCCTGTCAAGAAAATGGCTACCAGTCTCTTCACCCTCAACCATTACAAGCTATCCATAGTTTTGGAGCCTGAGTTGCTGTGGCATATTTTTTAGTGGAAGAAAAAGGCTATTTTGGCTGAGCCTCACTGATGACCTCGCAACCATCTCTGTCTCCCAAGGGGTGCCCTCCTTTATCCCCTACAGACCATGACATGGCCTCTCACTCCCACAATCAACAGGTCATGTCGAGGGGCTTCGTCTGTCCCTTTTCTGAGGACTACGATGCTTTCCCTCATGCTTCCCTCAATCCTGGTCCATCGGGGGCTCATTTTTCTGATATTCCTGCAATCCCTCCTCCTTCGGTGAGCGGGTCATCTGTCCCTACCCAGCTAGGTGCCCCTGACTCGGAGGAGGCACCTTGGGTGGGCCGCACAGCAACCTCTTATGGGCAACGATATGTCTAGGTCGTTAGGAATCTTCCTGAGGCTGAATGGAGAGGTTTCGAGAGTTCCACCATGTCAGAACTTGGGGAGACTCTTGTGCGCTCTGCCACTTGGGTGAGTTCATGCATCTTACATCGGCCTTACCCCTTTTCTCTCTTTTTTTTTTTTTTTTGCTTATCATCATTATTGTTATTTTTCTTATGCAGACTTATACAGTGGCCCAATGATTTGTCAGCTCGGCGCAGGACCTCTCCTCGTCGAATGTTGAAAGGGATCGTCGAACGGTCAAGGTCCAGGGGCTCGAGAGGGAGCTTATTGAAACCAACCTTAATCTTGAGAAGGCCCTGGCGAAGGCCTCTTCATCATCAAAAAATAAGAAGAGGGCGACTGCCAGGGCCATGATGCTGCAGGAGAAGGTTACTCGCTTAGAGGCCGATCTTGAGGGTGAAAAGGCCACAATCGCAACGTTACAGGGGAGGGTCACTTCCTTAGAGGAAAATATGGCCGATATCGAATATAAATCCATAGAGCGCGACCTCTACGGAGTATGGAGGCAAAATCCTAACTTTGACTTCTCCTCCTATGGTGAGCACGCTATTGCCAAGGTGGCTGAGTGGAATGCCTACGGCAGGAGACCTTAAGATCTTGCTTCTGCAATTTTTACTATTCAATTCAATGTGGTTGTATGCTCGTTTGAGCCTTATTTTGTTTTTAATTTCTCTGAGTCCTGTATCGAAACTCTTCTTTTATATATATACATATGTGATCATTCATCTTTGTTCCTTTATGTTCGAGGTCCTTTTGAGCCCGTACAATGGGGTTCGATAGGTTCTCTTTTTTATTTATCAGGCTTGAGGTCCTTTCGAGCCCATGCAAAGGGGTTCAATAGGTCCCTCTTTGGGTGCCTCTTAATTGTATCTATAACGATAAATTGACCCTTTGGGTTTTAGTTATCCTCTTGTATATTTTTGCGCGCACTTATTATTTCTTGCGAGAAGCGTCCTTCTTGTCATTATTCGTAGTACTATTTTTGCAAGGGTCTCTTTTAGGACCCTTTTTGGCTAGACGACTTGGTGGCCGCTCTAGGCTTATTGGTGGGTGCTCTTCTTGAGGCCTTTCCTCTCATGGAGGCATCTGCCTTCATTAGTAGGCTTTTCTTGTAGGACCTTTTCACCTCCTTGATGTTCATAAGGGTAGCTAATCCTTGTGAACTCAAGTGATGCCTTGCAAGGTCTTCTTCTTTGTTTATAAGGGTTTTTTTTTATATATATACAAGGGTCTCGTTTAGGACCCTGATATAAGGGGCCCTTTTAGGATCCTTCTAATATAAATGGTCCTTTTAGGATCCTCCTGATAAGGGGGGGGGGGGGGGGGGGGGGTCCTTTCAGGATCCTGATATAAGGGGTCCTTTTAGGATCCTCAATATAAAGGGTCCTTTTAGGATCCTCTTAATAAGGGGTCCTTTTAGGATCCTCCTAATATAAAGGGTCCTTTTCAGATCCTCCTAATAAGAGGTCTTTTTAGGGCCCTAATATAAAGGGTCCTTTTAGGATCCTCCTCTTTGCTATATACTCTGCCCCCCAAGTGGTTGGCGAGATTTATCTAAGCAAGCACTTTGATCATTCCATTCACGTGTCTTGAGAATCATTTTGCTTAAACAAGAACTTTTACTAATGTCACATCATATTCATTGGAAGCGAGTGAAGTACATGATAGCTTAATGTGACTTCGTTCTTACTACATATTAAGGAATCCAGGTTAAACTTATGGCTATTACATTTAATTTACACGTTAGTCACAACAATGACATCCGTGCCCCAACATGGAGGTCTTAATGATAATACTTCTTTAGATGTTCTGTGTTCCATGCTCTAGGTACCATGGTATCATCCAAGCGTGCGAGCTTGTAGGTGTTAGGGGGCACAACCTGGGCAACTTGGTAGGGCCCTTCCTAGTTTGGCCCTAACACACCCGCGCTGGGATCTCGAGTGTTGGGTAAGCACGAGGTCTCCAACTCTAAACGCCCTCTCTCGCACCCTCAAATTATAGTATCTCACTACTTGTTGTTGATATGTGGCTAGCCTCAGCTGTGCCCTTTCTCTCTTAGCTTCCAGCAGGTCCAAATTCCCGGCTAATGTTGCGATATTAGCCTGGTCATCATATGCTTGTGTGTGGATGGAGTTAATCTTCATTTCTATTAGAAGGACAGCCTCTATAATGCCCTACTACCTTAGAGTCGTTACTAAGTGAGTTTAAAATGTGCAATTAACTCGCTAAATGAGGTTTTTAGAACAAAAGTGTGACTAAGCAAAAGTTAAGGCTGTAAACTTTGAAAATACTCTATTTCATTGAAAATTTCAAGTGTCTAACATTTGGGATCCCCAAAATAAGGTTTACAAAATATTTACAACCCAAAATAGGTTTACAGTTAATTAACTATCAAAATCACAGTTTAATACAGCCATTTCTCAAAATGCCCCCAACCAAAGCAGTCGGGCAGGCCAAACATGTACGCGCCGCTTCATGCTCTCCGTACTCATGGCTGGTTGACTTTTTCTTTGACCTTACTTGCAACACAGAGCACCCGTGAGCCGAAGCCTAGCAAGAAAACTCAAACAGCACATAACATATGCATATTATATAATCAACATATCAGATAGTCCATCAGACTAAACAAATACGGCCATGCCGTCCCAGAAGCGTTACCAAAGCCTGGGGTCTCGGTTCTCACTGTAAGGATATCCCATTTATCCATTGGGGTCTCACCCTAACAATAAGCACTCCATGTGCTAAGTGTTATTCCTAGCCCCACTGCCGTTCTTGGCCTTCGCCGTTCTCGGCCCTTCACCGCTCTCGGCTCCTTGCCGTTCCCGACTCCTTTGCCGTTCATTCTACTATAATCACATATAGCACAACTCAAACAACATTCAAGCATATAATAATTCAATCAAGGCTACACCCTAACATGTAATACGATCCAGGGTCGTGCCCTGCAACAACACTATGGGCCCATGCCCTGCTCTACGGGTAACACAGTTTTCTTACCTGTATCTGGAGCTCCTCAATGCACCAAAGTCACGAGCACGATCCTCTATCCCGAGCCTCTCCGAAAACCTAGTCACAACACATGAAAAACACTCTTTAATACTAACCAATCCAAAACCACTTCCCGGGACTAATCACGTACTCTCGGAACCTCCAATTTCCCAAAATGATGCAACGAAAACATTCCCCAAGCCCCTGGGGCAAAAGCCCTAAAATGCAAAATCTCCCTGCCCAGTAAATAGCCTAGCGCCACGACACTACCCTTTGAGGGTCGTGGCACCCAGAAATTTCCCCCAGCTCCTGATGCAGCCTTGCGCCGCGGTGGCAAAGAACAGAGCCGCGGTGCCCCTTTACGAACCCAGAATTTTGGGTTTTCCCCTACATTTTCCCTGAGCCAAAACACCTCCAATCCAACCCAAACACAAACCTAAACCCCAAAATCAATTTAAAACCCCAAATGAACTATTTTATAACCTATAAACACTAACAACAAGGTCAAACAAACAATCACACCCATAATCCACACTTTGGTTTCAAATTTCAAAAACTTAAACCATAGCTTTTAAAACTTAAACCAAGGCTTGAAAATTGTAAACCATGCTTCCAAATTCTTAAACCACATCAGATACAGAAATTGAAAGATGTTTAAAACTCTTACCTCAATCAAGAATTCAACTTGGAGCTGCTTTCCCAATCAAATTCCAAGCTCAATCACAAACTCAAGCTGAACCTAACCTCAATTCATCCCAAGAATTCACCAAACAAAACACACAACTCAATTCTCAATTCCATGATATTCTTAACTTAATTCTACAACATATACATAGAATTTCGTTACCTCAATATACTGAATAATCCTCTAAGTTTCCTAGCTTTAATCCCCTTCTTGATCCCAAGAGACTTGCCCTTCCTCCCTTCCTTCTTGCCCTTAGTTTTCCCTTTTCTCCTCTAGGTTTTCTTCCAATTTCAGCAAAATCAGAATATGACTAAGTATAGAACGTGAATCATCTTTTCCCTCAGCCGAAGGTTTCTATATTCTGCCAAAAGACCACTTTACCCCTCCATGTAATTCCTTTCCTAACTAAACCTCAAGGCATTTTTGACATTTCACCTTTCTTACAAATCTACCATTTTCTCATCTAAAATTGTTACTCTCAATAGTTTCCAATGGTCACTCAAGTTACTCAATTACCATCAACCATTAACTCACAAACTCAAATCATAAAATTCCCAAAATACCCCTAGGCTCCTCTCGAGCCAGGTATTTAATCCCGTTGTGACTTTTAAACTAATTAGCTCCCTAGGACCGTCTCGGCACTTGCATCACAATAATATCACCACTCACACGTGGTATTAATCATATAACATAATTATTACATATATGCCAACGCCAGCTCCTCCTTTGTTAGACGCCCCGTCCACATGGAGGCTCCATTCTTTAGGGTGCTTTTCCTCTTCATGCGCTGGTTCATTATCTCCTACTTCTCCCTCCTCATGGGGTCGGTGTGCAAACTCGACTATAAAGTGTACAAGTACCTGCCCGTTGATTGAAGTCCTTGGGGTGTAAGCAATGTCAAATTGACTTAATTCAATCGACCACTTTAACAACCTTCCCAAATTTTCTGGTTTGTGCAAGACTTGACGCAAAGGGGTGTTGGTGAGCACCTCGATGGCGTGAGCATGAAAATAGGGCCTCAGCTTTCGAGAAGCCATTATCAAGACATATGCCAATTTCTCTAATTATGGGTACCGGGTTTCTGCATCTACCAACCGCTTGCTCACATAGTACACGGGCTGCTGATGCTTCTTTTCTCCTTTGACCAAGGCAGCACTTATAGCATGCTCTGATACGGCTAAATACAAGTACAACTTTTCCCCTTTTTCTGGCTTGGCCAAAAGGGGTGGTTTTCCAAGGTGGTCCTTTAGCTTAATGAAGGCTTCCTAACAATCATCATCCCAAGCAAACTTTTTGCTTCCTTTTAGGATGTTGAAGAAAGGGAGGCATTTGTCAATGGACCTGGAGATGAGCTTATTGAGGGCTGCTACTCTCCCTGTTAAGCACTGTCCTCCTTCTTGCTTCGTGGTGGGCTCATTTCCAGCAATGCCTTGATTTTTTCAGGTTTGGCCTCGATACCTCAAGAATTCACCATAAAACCAAGGAACTTCCCTGATGAAACTCCGAAGGTGCACTTGAGTGGGTTTAGCTTCATTCTGAACTTTCAGAGGGTGTCGAATGTCTCACTGAGATTGTTTGTGAGCTCTTCTGCCTTCTTTGTCTTTACCAGCATATCGTCCACGTACACTTCCATATTCCTTCCTATTTGATTTGTAAGCATTTTGTTCACCAGCCTTTGATAAGTAGCACTTGCATCTTTAAACCAAAAGGAATCACTTTATAGCAATAAAGCCCTTTGTTTGTTATGAACGAAGTGTGCTCTTCATCGGCTGGGTTCATGGGTATTTGGTTGTACCCAGAATATGCATCTATGAAGCTAAGTAGCTCGTGCCCCGCCGTGGCGTCTACTAACTGGTCTATCCTGGGAAGCAGGAAGCTGTCCTTTGGGCAGGCTTTATTGAGGTTAATGAAGTCCACACAAGTCCTCCACTTTCAGATGGGCTTTGGGACTGACACTGGGTTTGATAACCATATTGGGCAGAGTGCCTTTCTGGGTCTAGCGCTCTCCTTTTCTGCCTCACAGGCCTTGCTTTTGGGTCGATGTTTAAGTGATGGCACATGACTGATGGGTCTATTCCTACCATGTCCTCGTGACTCTAGGTGAATACGTTGAGGTTGGCTTTCAGAAACTCTACCAGCTTCTCCTTCATGATACTCGTAAGGTTTCTTCCTACCTTCAATTTTCTCAATGGCTCATTCATGACCGTGACTTTTTCCAACTCCTCTACCAGCTCGGCTCTAGGTTCTTCCACGATTCGCGGGTCCAACTCGTGGGGGTTCGCACCTTCATGCACAACCATTTCCATAGGCACCGATGGCTTTGTGGGCGTGCGGAGGGATGTGTTATAGCATTCCCTCGCTTCCTTCTGTTCTCCTTCCATGCTTGCTATTCCCCCAGGAGTTGGGAATTTCATGGCTGAGTGGTATACAGAAGTTATCGCCTTCAATTTTCTTAGGGAAGGTCTCCCTAATACCGCATTGAAGGCTGAGGCGCAATCCACCACGACAAAGTATGCCATTATGGTGGTTTGTCTAGGTTGTTCTCCCATGGTGAGGGCTAACTAAATTGCCCCTAGGGGCTGTATTGAATCTCCTGTAAACCCATATATGGAGGTATTGCAAGGCTTTAGGTGCCAGATATTTAGTCCCATTTTCTCTAAAGTTGGGTGATATAGGATGTCCACAGAGCTTCCATTATCCACCAAGACCCGATGCACCCTCATGTTTGCAAGCTGGACTGTCAACACCAAGGGGTCATTATGAGGGAAATGTACACCCCGCGCATCTTCTTCGGTGAAGGTTATCAAGTCATTCTCACCCTTGAAACTCTTCGGGGGGCGCTGCTCTAAACTTAAGATGCATGGTGGTGGACTTCGTCTGGCCTCCCTGGCGTATTTGTCTCACCCCTTCCTTGATTCGCCTCCGAATCCTGGTCCTCCAAAAATTGTCCTGACTTCTCCTTGTACCTCCGGGGCCACCTCTCCTACCCGTGGTGAGGATACCCCTTCTTCCGGTCTTTGGGTTTCCTTGCGGACATATCTGCCCAAATGTCCCCTACATATAAGCTCTTAGATTTCTATTTTCAAATGGTTGCATTCTGCGGTGGTGTGGCCGATATCTTTATGATACTGGAAATATTTACTGGGGTCTCTTTTTGACCGGTCTCTTTTCATTGGCGGGGGCCTTCTGAAAGGGACCTGGTTTTCATTTGTGACAAAAATATGTTCCCTAGCGTGGGTGAGGTCAGTATAAAAGGTGTAGGTGCCTTGCCTGCGCTCATCCGTGTGTTGGGGCCTCCGAGGCCGATCCTCTCTTGTTCCTTCATAGACCCTCTTCTTCTTTGCACCACTTTGGCTCTCCCGGATTGAGGGTTTTGGTGAGGACTGGTCTTTTCTAGCCTTAAGGCTTTCGTGATCATCCTCTACGCGAATGTATTTATGTGCCCGCTCATAGAAATTGTCCAAATCTGTGACCTCTCTCTTGAGCATGTTATCCCATAACTTACTTCACGGGCGTACTCCGGCCGTGATGGCCATTTTTAGCACTCTACGGGTCAAGCTCCCTACCTTGGCTGCCTCCATATTGAACATGTGTATGTAGCTCTTCAGACAATCCTTTTTTCCTTGTTTCACGTTAGCAAGGCTGGTGCCCAGCATTGTGTAATCACGTACGGCGTGATGTTGCTGGAAAAATTCATCGAAAAATTGTTGCCAAGACCTGATGGACCCTGGTCGAAGTCTTTTGAACCATTTGTATGCAGGTCCTTTGTAGAGTCCCAGAATGTTTACTTTGTTAGCTATATAGTTAGTAGTAGATGTAGCATTCTAGATTTCATGGATTTTGGTTCAAACCGAGACTTAGTTGGAAATTCCTACCAATAGTTATGGATTTTATAAGTTTAACCTATAGTTTAAGAATATTAATTATAACATAAGGTTTGATTAATATTGCTAGTCATGAATATGATCTTTATTATAACCTAAGGTTTAGATAGAGCCAATAGGAATATGACACTTGTCATAAGTATGATTATTAAGGAATTAAGTATTTTAATGATAAAATAAGGAAATATAAGCTTTAGTATTCACCAGAAACTGTTAGGGTCATAGTTTGACTCAGTCAAAGCAGTTATCCAACTTCAATTATGCTGAAAAAGTGCAATTACGTGTTTCAAATATTCACGTATGCCGATATATCGCAACATTGGAGCCGATATATCGCCTGACGAAGGATACAGAAAACACGTTGACGATGCACGAACGTACTAACGGAGGCTCGGGACTAGGCCAGAGCTGATATATCGCCACATAGGGGTGATATATCGCCTAGAGTGATATGATTTTTGAAACTTAGTTTTTTTTATTTTAAAATAAACCTTAACTACTTAGACCTGCCTTTGAATAGTTTTGAGCAAGTCTTCAGCCTCTGATTGACGAATATTCAAATATTTTCAATTATTATTCACTATTTTATTCAAATCAAAATAAGGTTAGTTTCACTCCATACCTCTATAAATAGGACCTAGTACCCAGCCTTTCCACTCACCCTTCAAGCTGTGATCAGAGACTCCAAGGTGTTAATGATTCCATAGAGTGATAAACACTTGGGTTGGGAAAAGGCTTTGCCATTCTTAAGCTTTATAAAATACTTGGGAAGTGAGGATTAGTGTATTTCGGTATTGAAGTTAGACCAATCCTTAAGGTCAACTAAGGTACTCTTATTCTTTAAGTCTAGTTCTCTAAAACTCTTTAGTTTTCTTTAGTTCCTTTTATTCAGATCCTAACTTTTGATATTGGTTTTTGATTAGGTTCTTGAAACTTAAAGATCTTCCTGGGTAAGTTTCGTCTTTAAGGTTTAGTTTCCACAATTATTCTTTACTCATTAAGAATACTCACCATTTTTATTGTTGGTTTTAGGAGTGTTCCAAGTCCCGCATTTGTTCTCAAATATCCCAGTTTTGGTAAGGAAAATAGTATAGAACTTTATATGTTTATATGATATGTTATATTATCTAATGTTATGTTATCTTATTTTATGTAATGTTTACATTATAGTATGTTTATAGACCTTGGGAATATGACTTGTTTAGCTAGCAAGCCCCAATAATTTATGGTCATATGACTTGCTTGACTAGCAAGCCCCACAAATCTATTGGGCATATGACTTGCCTAGTTAACAAGCCCCAAGTAGTATAATGGCCATTGTAATATTATATGACATATGTTTATAGTATATATTTATGATATAATTTTAGGTATACGTTTTATGCTGTTAGTAGTTTTTCCTTGCTGGGCATTAGGCTCACTCCTTTATTTTTTGTGTGATGCAAGAAAATAGATACAAAGGCAGAGGGATTCTTGGAAGCTTGGCGTGTGTGTTGAGGTGAATGGAGTGGATGGGCTTCGTGTCGATTCGAGGACGACGTTATTTTCTTTAGTCTCTTTAAATTACGTTTTTATGTACTTTTCGCATTTAGCTTTGTAAATAATTTCATTTAAAGTTATGCTTTATTTTAAAACAATGAGCTCATTTATGTATCACAAATATTATTTTAAAGTTTTTCAATAAAGTTGTGAATTTTTCTTATGTATGTTTTCATGAAAGTAGTGTCTATGTATAGTAGTTTAATGGTCCAAAGTCTTAGAAATAGTTGGGTCATTACATCCGTTCAATGTAACAGCAAAGCAATGGCACCTGGCTCTGCTACTAATCCCCCTTAACTTCATCAGATCGTTAAACGCGTCCAGATGGTACTTGGGATTTGTGTTTCCTTCATACGGGGTCATATGAGGCTCCTTAAAGTTGGCTGGGAGCCGGATGGCTTGGATTTCCTTAATGAAGGGCGATTCATAGTCAAACTCATCCTCAATGGCTTGTCCTCCATATGCGATGATGATCTAGCTTCGGAGGCTCCTCATTTCTATGTCTAGGTCTTGCCTCCTTTTATTCAAGGAGTCTCTCAATGTGGACGGGTTAACCTATCCTTTTCCTTTGTCCTCATGGGGTTCCATAGGAGGTGCAGTCCTTTTATCCGCCCTTTTCTTATTGAGCTCTTCTCGCAAGTCTGGGGGCATTTTCTTCGACGTGACCTCGACTTCGCTACGTGGGTCGATGTTGTTCCTCTGCTTTTTCCTCTGGGGCTGCTCAGGCAGTCCGGGACGTTCACGCTGCTTTGTCTGGGGGTATTACTGGTGGAGAATTGAGTTCTCCCATCGTCCACTGGTACTGTGGTCTCTACCTCATCTTGTCCTTTCTCTTTTCACCTAGGCAGAGGTATGCTCAATTTTCCTTGTAATAGGCCATTTAACACCTCTTGCATGTTCTCTAAGGTGGTTTCCAGCCTTTGGTTCTTACGATGCAGTTCACGTATCTCCTCTTCGTAAAATCGGGATCTAGAACTCGAGCTCACAGGATGGACCCGAGGATGCTTGTCATGTCTGCCCGTCGATGGGCCCGGATCTTACCGGCCAGAGTTTGGGACCTATGGTGGCCTCGGGGCGGGAACTCATCAAAATCTCTTGCAGGGGCAGTTGTTGACTTTGGAGGATTCTCATCAGGTGGGACGGCCGGGGATAAGGCCTCCCTTTCATCTTCATGGACGTCGGGCTCCTTTAGGGCCTCCACATTTTTGGGTGGATGAGGATTCTTCATGGAGGCCTTCACCTGGTCTCCATCAAGGTGGACCTCCACCTCTCGTGGCTCTCTCAGTCGTTTAGAACATCTTGGCATTTTTTCCTGCCGGAATCAATAGAAGAACAGTGGCTTGACACTTATTCTTCCCACAGACGGCGCCAAACTGTTGACGGTGAGAACTTGTCAACGATGTTAAGTTAGAAAAATCAAAGTATAGTGCTTATAAATGAAGAACTTCAAAAATCTAATCAGAAAAAGAACTTGTATTTCTCTATTTTCTCAAGCTACAGTGTTTTTTCGAACCCCTTTCAATGTTGAAGAGGGGTACCCTTTATAGTGGGCTCTAATGGCCCCTGATACATTGTGGTCTAGGGGACCAGATTGTACACAATTACATTGTCTAAAGAATGGTATCAAGTGTAGTGGTGTTGGCTCCAGTACATGGTCAGAGTTTGTGGGAGCACCTCCACTTTAGTACGCGATGGTACCTCCACTACTCGCCTAGTACGAGTGTCAGAGATGGGCAAGTGAGGACCGTAACAGGTACCTCACTTGTACAACCACTACTTATCTGGCGTGGATGTTGTCCTTGTATCCTAACACCTCTTTGATTGGTACGTATATTCCGTACCCATACATGTACCCTGCACCTGGTGAATGTTTTCACCTTCTGAAGATGTTCATGTTGATCTAGCCCTTTCATGCCTATCTAAGCATTAGATTGCTTATTGACTGGAGTGGTTGGACAAAAGGGGCGAGGTGTGAGAGGTCCCGCGGGGTGCTCAAGCACAAGACCAACTTGCGGGTGAACATGGGTGCAAAGCCGTCTCGTAGGTCTTAGGCACAAGGCTATGTAGGGCGCTCCCCTCCTGGGCATAAGGTGCACTCCTCATGTGTATGAGATGTGCTTCGCAAGGCATGCCACTCTTGGGTGCGAGACGCCTCCTTTCACAAGCCGCGAGGTCATCAAGGGCAGGCGCGCGACGTGGGGCGCTGCATGGTGTACGATTCGTGACCTCGCTAGGTGCGCCGAGTGGAGGCAGTCGCGAGACAATGGCCTCGCAAGGGGCTGATGCGCGAGACATGGCCTCGCTAGGTGCACTGAGTGGAGGCAGTCGTGAGACACTGGCCTCGCGAGGGGTTGATGCACGAGACATGGCCTTGCTGGGGTGCGTCGAGTGGAGGCAGCCGCAAGACACTGGCCTCGCAAGGGGCTGATGCGCAAGACATGGCCTCGCTGGGGTGCGCAGAGTGGAGGCAATCGCGAGACGCTGGCCTCACGAGGGGCTGATGTGCGAGACATGGCCTCGCTGGGGTGCGCCGAGTAGAGGCAGTTGCAAGACACTGGCCTCGCGAGATGCTGATGCGCGAGACATGGCCTCGCTGGGTGTGCTGAGAGGCAGTCGCGAGACACTGGCCTCGCGAGGGGCTAATGCGCGAGGCATGGCCTCGCTGGATGCGCTGAGTGGAGGCAGTCGCGAGACACTGGCCTCGCAAGGGGCTAATGCGCAAGGCGTGGCCTCGCTGGGTGTGCCGAGTGGAGGCAGTCGTGAGACAATGGTGGCCCAAGGGCCTCGCAGCACAGGCATGTATTTAGGCATTTAGGGGACCTTAGCATGTGCTTTGTATCTTTTACAAGCATGGAATTTTGAGCATCCACACCATGATAGGAGTAATTGAAATGATATTGTTATATTCTGTGAATGCATCATAAAAAGGTACAGAGTATATAAAGCTCTTTTGGAAGGGGCCAGAACACGAGCAAAAGACACCTGGCTATTCTAGAAAATCTCTATAACTAATCTAGAGATTATAAAGCAAAATACAATTAAGGAAAAAACTAATATCACGGTTTAATAATGGTAAACTAGTTACCATCAAAGAGTGGGTATATTCAGGCTATTAATATGAATAACTTAGTTGAAGCTTCAGATTCATCAAAGAATAATGTTTGGTGGAAGTTGTTGTGGCGCAAGTTGTTGTGGCACCTAAATCTGACTCCAAAGGTGAAGATATTTTTGTGGCATGTGAGCAATAAATGGCATCCTATGTGGCTGAACTTGGTCAAGAGAAGTATGCATCTTGATCCATGTTGCTTTAGATGTGGAACCGGACTTGAATATGTTTGTCATAGTGTGTGGAAATGCCCTCATGCTAATAATTATTGGAAAGCATGTTCTTATTATAGAAGCATTAAGCATATTACAGATAGGAAGCCCATTGACTTTCTACTTCAGGTTTCTCATCTTCTTTATTTTACTAATTTTGAGCACTAAGAACTTTGCCATGGTTACTTGGGAGCTTTGGAATGTTTGTAATAGTTTTCTATATGGGAAGTCAATTCCTTGCACTTCTTATTTAGTTGAATGGGTTTGTGATTATATTCAAAGCTACCAATGTAAAGGGTTCAAGAGAAGTTTGAAGTGCCTTCAAATGAGGTAATTTGGCAAAGAACTTTCACTAGGTGTGTCAATATTAATGTTCATGAGGCGATTGATATGAATCTTGGTGAAATTGGCTTTGTAGTTGTTGGTGGAGACATTAATGGGCTAATTGTTGGTGCTACTAATGAATGGCTTTTTCTTCCTCTCTTTGTTTTTGTTGGAGAATGCAAAGCTCTTCTTTTGGATGTTTTTCTTGCTAAGTTTTTTTGGATTCCATAATTTTCAATTGGAGGCTAATTGTTTGCCTTTTATTTCTATGCTCAAGTCCCCAACTCACTTTTTATGTGCTCATAGGGCTATTTTAAAGGATATTGTGAGCAGAGTTGATGTTGCTGGTTTTGAAAGCTTTACTCATGTGCACTATTGGGGTTTTATGCCCTAATTAAAACATAATTTCTTTGTAATCTCATTTTATTATCAATAAAAGAATTGAAATCATTTTTGACGTGGTCAATCACTTTGCTCACATATTTTATTTTCATGATTATTTGTTTAATATAAACTTCTATTAAATCTCGAGCATATAGCTAATCATATACATAGTGACGTAATCACAGTAGAATATAAATATGATTATAAGTTCAAAATAAGTTAGTCCTAAGATTAGTCAGCGCACAGGATTTACACTGACTTACCAACCTACGATATGATATACTTACACAATATAGTGTTATGTTCTTTCTAGAACATTAGAAAAGTAGATAAGATCGGATGTATTTGTTACATTAGACTGGACCGATATTGACAGTAGATAGGATAAGTAAAAATAATGTTATAATCTATTCTAGTCATATCATATAGTTGACCATAGGTCAATTCAATCTCAATTCTGAGTGGTTAGTATTCTAACTGATTGTATTATTTGAGTTCTTTGACTTGTTCGTTACCAACTTACCCTACAGACTAGCCCATACTTACATCTTGGGAACTCGGTAGTATAACTGAGTGGGAGTGTTAATCATAGATATGAACATCTATAGCTTCTGATGAAGAAGTAAAATGATGGTTTCCTTTTAGTTTGGTTCAAGGTGCTAAATGATAGAGATCTCATTTTAGTAATTAATATTAGTTTAGTGAAATACCATTTACAAGGAACTAAATGTTTTAAGGATAAGATACAATGAAGGGTAAAATGGTATTTTAGTCCCATCTCATTGTAGACCGTCTATACAGGATTGAGTGACAATTATGGTTGTAACAATGGATAATTAATAATGTATGTATATTGGTTATAGAGTGTTCTATGAATTCAAGAGTGCAATTCTGAGTCTTTAGTGGAGTCACGGGGAATTAATAAGTTAGTAAATTTATTATTTAAATTTATGATAACTTATTGGAGCTTGATTTCATAGGCCCATGGTACCCACTGTACCTTGGATAAAATAATCTAGATAGTCTCAATTAATTAATTTGATTATCAATTACAATTATCAAAGTTGACCAGGTCAGTTGGATAGTTTCACAGAGTTATACAATTTAGAGAAGAAAATAGATTTTAGGACAGATTTATTAATTAAGACAAATTGGTGTCTAAATTAATAAATAAGTTTAAATCAAGGCTCAAAAAATATATAATTAATTTGATAAAGTATTTAAATAATTATTCAATAGAAAATAATACGGGCCTAGGTTTTAAGTCCAACAGGCTTATAATTAAATGGGAAATTTCACGGACCTAAAACTCATGATAATTTCGACCTAATGACTGATATTATCTATTATTTTATTGATTTTTAAATTAAAATAAATGACCTAATTGAGCCTATAAAAGGAATGCTAAGTGAGAGTTTAAATCAGACGATTTGACAGATGATCAGAACATCTATTCTTGATGCTTTATTGTTTTAGACTCTCTCTACAACAAAAGTCCTTTCTAAGCCTCTATATTATCTTCTTCTCTTAGTATCTATCTCATGTGTTGAGAATTGCCCACTCTAGTCTAGGTGATTCTAAGGATACTTTGGAAGGCTGTGAAGAAATTTGAAGATCGGTTTTGTTTCTTGGTGATACCCTTCGACATAAAGGATTCAAGGGTTAGAGAAACTGAAGGAAGGACTAATACATTCCACTGCATATAATGTAAGTGTTCTTATCATTATCTATGTTTAAATTCAATTGTAGAATCATGTTCTAGGTTGTCTTATATTTTTGAATAATATATGATTTACATGAAAGTAAACAAGATCTTGTATAAGTTTTCCCAACACATAGTTAGGCCAATAATCTTGCTAATAATTTGGCTAGATTGGCTCTTAAGACTAAGTCCTCTAAGTTGTGGAAAAGGGATTTCCCATATTGTATTTTTTTTTTTTACTGTTATAGCTGATGTTATTTCTTTTGCTTTGTAGTTTGCCTTTTGTTTGAATAAAAGTTTAATTTAAAAAAAGTGTGATAAATAAAGTATTTACTTAAAAATAATGGTTTCTTGAAATATTTATAAATTTATTTATTTTTTACATAAAAGAATAAATTTGGTTTTAAATATAATTTTATTCTAAAAAGTGAAACAATATTTGTAAATATATTTATATTTTAATTAGTAAATATAAAAAAATGTGAATACTCATTTGGTATTTTTTTTAATTAATCGAAATACAAATTTGGTACCTGTAAATATGATTTCCTACAATTGATTAGATGGGCACTAGCAACATGTCAAGAACAAAGAGAGAGACAAGAGTTCAATTGGGAGCACCGGTGGGGTGTCAGCCAAAGGCACTCCGACGCTCAAGTTAGTTGGGTTGTAATGAAAGATAATTGAAAGTAATAAAACTATGATGTAAATAATGAAATAGTGAAGGGTGGATGAGTAGTGGAATGGTCAGAGTGACGGTGGCGATGACGGTGGGACTGAACGACTAGGTCAAGTCCGGTGAGGTCAGATCAAACTGACTAATTCGACTTGCTTGACTGGATCATCGAGAGAGAGAATAGCCTTCGTTTCAATAAGAAAGTAAAAGAGAGTTAAGTGATTATCAGATGCCCTGTCCTCAACCCTTAAGGGTCTTATTTATAGTTGTTCTTTTTGTTTCGTTCTCCTCTCATCTATCTCGCCCGTCTAACCAGTTCTCAGTGGTTCTTCTCCGATATTTATGGGAAGAGGAGCGTGTACTTTGACTACTTCAATGTCACTGGCTGACTGAATGCCTCCGGACTCGGGCCTAGGTACTAGCTGGCCCGTTGGATGGTTTATTCAATATGTGTGTGCCCATTTACATTGGCTTGGGCCTTACTGGCTTATTGGGCCTAGCGAGCTAGTTTGGCTAAGTAGTTGGACTTTAATTGTAAACAAATTTTGTCCACTATAGTTTGTCCCTCACTCTCTAGTTAGAATTCATTCTAGCTAGAGATTTTATTATGTCGAATTCTAAGCACTGCGGGACCTTAAGGCTACTTGGCCAAGCGGGGCGATTGTCCAAGAGGTCGAGGTGGCCGAGTAGCCTGGTGGCCGAGTGGCTTAGTGGCTAAGTGGCCACAGTGGTTGAGTGGTCGAGTGGCCGGTTGGGTCAAGTGGCCTATTGGCATGGTAGCTGAGTGGCCAGGTGGACGAGTGGCCGAGGTGGCCTAGTGTTCAAGTGGTCGGGTGGCCTAGTGGCCGGTTGAGCAGAGTGGCCTATTAATCGAGTGGTCCGTCGGGTGGCTGAGAGGCCTGGTCGAGTGGCTTATTCGTGGTGGCCGAGTGAATTAGGCCGAGTGGGTCACACATGTTGGCCGATTGAATTGTGTGCATGAGCCGAGTGGCTTGCCAAGACGGCCGCATGCCCAGGAGAGATGGCCTACACGGTCGAGTGGCTCGCCAATTTGGCCAAGTGATCTGTCTAGTGGCCAAGTGGCCTACTTCTTGTGAAGTTCATTTGTCTTTGAAACTTTAGGTGTTTCCTAGGGAAAGTTGAGTACCTTTTGGTAGGGCCTCCTGATAGTTGACACTTAGCACCCATCTGGAGGAGTTATATGCCAATATAAGGGGAGTTTGTTTTTCACCCTTGCATTCATGGCCTTATATGGTTAATCAGGGAGTTTGTGTTTGATCTTTTTGTAGTTGTGATAAATGTAATTTTTTGTTTTAGTTACTTTAGGATAGTATTCCTCATGTATGCGCGTCCTATTTATGTATGTCTAATCCATATAGTTCTCTCTTCTAACTGAGTTGTCTGACTGACTGACTAGTAGAGACTTAATTTATTCAATAGGCATATCTTGTTTTAAGGGTCCTTTTGGACTGACTGACTGGTCATGTTGTAATTTAATTGGTATAATAGTCTATCTTTCTGATTAATACGAAATATTTGCCTTATATATCTTTGATGTTAGGTTCGTTTGTCTGGCTGATTGTTGATAACTTGTTTTTTCTTAATTGTGCTATGCCTTAATGAATGGTCTGTCTGACTGATTGATGAGTCTTTTGGTGGTTCTTACTCGTGTGTCTAGTTGAATGTTTTGAAAGCTGAGGTAGCTTCATTGGAGAATCGGATGTTAGTGATTGGGTTGGAAGCTAAGATCTAGTGTCATGGCATAATGGCCAATAAGTTTCAGGATGGTAAGACTGATAGTTGGGATGTTTCTAAGTACATCATGGACTTTGAGGAATTGGAGAAGATGAGGGCTGAAGAAATGGCTCGGGCCGAAGAGTTAGCCACTTCTTTTGGCGTCATGACTACTCATGACCTAGTTGCGGATGACCGATTCCTCCTTTGTTCAAATTCTCTGTTGAGGGATGACTGAGTTTATCCCATCTTATGTATTTTTAGTTGTTGTATGGACTTTTTCTTATATAGTGTTGTAAACACGAGAGTTTTCTAGTTTTTTTGTTGTGTCCTGACTGGTTGTAGCTTATGTTAGCGTTCTATAAGTTGTTGTATCGGATGTCAGTTGACTGTATGACTTATGAAGTAATAATGTCTAATTCCCCCCAATATAAGTATGAAGTTACTTAGTCGATTTATACTTAGATTTGTTATTGATCTATTCATAGTAAATAAAAAAAATGGTTGTGATAGGGGCTATGCTCCATGGAGCTGCCTACATACCCTTTGCAGGGATCAAGCCCGAATGTAATTCTGACACTTCCTGCATGAAAGTGTCACTATGTTGCTTGAATGAGGATCCCGTGAGATCATTGATGAAAGAAAATGAAAGAAGATTGGGCTGAGTTAAAAGTGATAATGTAGTGGCTAGCGTTCCAGCTGTTGTTGATTTCGCGTCCCTCTTTAGTGATCAGGTAGCTTGTAGCTTGTATGCTCCATGTCCGACTACCTTTGTGATCAAGTAGGGACCTTCCCATGTCAAGGTAAGCTTACCTACTCTTGCTTCCTTAGTGTTCTGGAGCACTCTTTGTAGTACCGAATCTCCCACTTTGAATGTCCGAGTGCGTATGTTCTTGGTGTAATGTCTGGCTATGCTTTGTTGATAGGCTAAGACTCTTAAGAGTGCTTTTTCCCTTCTTTCGTCGATGGTGTCGAGTTCATGGCACATGTTTTCCCAATTTTCTTCGATCCACTTGCTAAAGTAGTAAGTTACTGCAAGCATGTACACCTTTTGTCCTGGTGCGGTTGGAAGCCTGCCTACTATGTCCATCCCCCATTTCATGAATGGCTAAGGGGATAAGATTGAGATGAGACACTATGGAGGTTGGTGGGATATTTGGGAAAATCTTTGGCATTTTTTGCATCATCTTGCATAGTCGGAGGAGTCGGCTCGCATAGTTGGCCAGTAGTAGCCTTGTGTTAGGGCACGGTGCGCCAAGCTTCGTCCTCCACAGTGGTTGCCGCAGTCTCCTTCATGCAACTCAGCCAGTACGTACTTGGCGTCTGTAGGGTCAATGCATCTCAAATATGGACCAGAAAAGTAACGTTTATAAAGTTTACCTCGTATAATAGTGAAGCGGGCTGATTAAGCCTTGACCCAGCGTGCTTCGTTCTTATCTTTAGGAAGTATGTCCTACTCCAGGTACTCGACTATTGGAGTCATCCATGTTTAATTTTTGGAGATGTCACTAACTTGCTCTTCTTCACCTTTCCAGACAGCTGGCCATTGGAGATATACTACTGGTATCGTCTTGGAGTCGATTGTTTGGATGGAAGATCCAAGGTTTGCTAATGCATATGCATGACTTTTCTCCCCTTTTAGTACTTGGTTGATAGTGAACTCGTCGAAGTCCAACTGCAACTCTTTGGTCTTGTTGAGGTAGGTTGTCATCTTGTTATCCCGAGCCTGATAGCTACCTTGCATTTGGTTAACTACCAACTGGGAATCACTGAAGACCACGATCCTCTTGACTTCCATGTCTTTGGCTAGTCCGACTCCAACTATCATTGCTTCGTATTCGGCTTCATGTTGGTAGATTTGAACCCGCATCAGATTGCTTGTTCAATTATGTCACCTTGGGGTGAAGTCAGGCCGAGTCCGAGTCCACTTCCTCTAGTGTTATCTGAGTCGTCTACTTGCAACTTCCAAATTTCGGCTGACTGTCCCTCGGTCAGACAACAAATTTCTTTCTCTGCTTGCACATGCATGTTAGGTGTAAAATCTGCAATGAAGTCAGCTAATACCTGAGATTTTAGGGAAGTCTGTGCTTGTATGTTACGTCGTACTCACTGAGCTCTACCAACCACTTGGTAAGTCTGCCTGATAGTTCCAGTTTATGGAGGATTGTTTTGAGTGGGAAAGTGGTCGGGACCACTATTGGATGGAACTGGAAGTATGGGCGTAGCTTCCTTGTTGCGTGGATGAGTGCTAGTGCAAGCTTCTCCAGCTGGCTATATCGGGTTTCTGCATCAAGCAAGGCTTTCCTTACATAGTAGACTGGAGATTGCTTGCCTTCCTCTTCTCGAATTAGGACCGCGCTAACTGCCATCTCAGATACTGCTAGGTAGACGAATAGTGTCTCATTGTCTTTTGGCTTTGAGAGGAGAGGCAGGCTGGTCAGGTACTGTTTTAGTTGGGCTAGTGCCTCTTCACATTCAGCTGTCCACTCAAAGGTTTTTTATTTCCTTAATGTGTTAAAGAAGAGGTGACATCGTTCTGACGACTTTGAGATGAATCGGCTGAGTGTTGTGATGCATCCAATTAACTTCGGTACGTCTTTTATGCACGTTGGGGAAGGAATCCTTTGGATTGACTCTATCTTTGCTGGGTTAGCCTCGATTCCCCTTTGAGTTACTAGGTATCCAAGGAACTTTCCTGCAGTCACACCAAAAGAACATTTATTTGGATTCAATTTTATGTTATATTTCCTAAGAATGTCAAAAGATTGTTTTAAATTACTAATATGGCCCTCTGTAATGAGGGATTTGATGAGCATGTCGTCAATGTAGACTTCCATTATTTTCCCCAATAAGTCGACAAACATCGTGTTGACTAATCTCTGGTAAGTCACTCCTGCGTTCTTCAGGCCGAACGGCATGACCTTGTAGCATAATATGCCCAAGTTGGTCATGAAGGCTATCTTTTCCTGGTTGTCTGGATGCGTCAGGAACTGGTTGTATCCTGAGTATGTGTCCATGAAGCTTAGGAGTTCATGACCGGCTGTGGCGTCTACCGGTTGCGGCGTCTATGTGTGGGAATGGGAATAAGTCCTTTGGACATGCCTTGTTGAGGTCTATGAAGTCGATGCAGACTCGCCATTTGATATTCTTCTTCTTCACAATGACTACGTTGGGCAACCAGTCGGGATAATGCACTTCCCTCGCGAACCCATTATCAATGAGCTTTGGAACTACTTCGTTAATGGCTTTGTTCCTTTCAGGGGCGAATTTTCTTCTTTTTTACTTATTTGGTGGGTAGTCTGGATCAACCTGCAATTTATGGACAATTACTTTGGGGTCAATTCCAATCATGTCCGCATAGGACCAAGCAAAACAATCATAATGGGAAAATAGAAAATCAATGAGTTTAGTTATGATGTCAGGGTCTAATCATGATCCGATTTGGACTTTGTGGTCTGGGAAGTATGGATGTATCTGAACTTCTTCCAGCTCCTCCACGTCTGATTGGTCCATCTAGGAGTCAGTTAGTCTGTCTTGCTGTAATTTCTATAACTGAGCAGGTTTGGCCTTCATGGTAGTCTGGTAACATGCTCTTGAGTCATTCTGCTGGCCTTTGATTTCTTTTACTCCCCATTTAGTTGGGAACTATAGAACTTGGTGGTATGTTGAAGGGACTGCCTCCATTTCATGTATCCATGGTTGACCTAGTATCATGTTGTAAGAAGACGGAGAGTCTACTACCAGGAATCTTGTGCACAGATTGACTCCTTCGGCATAGATAGGTAGCTCGATCTCTCCTAGTGTGTTCTCTTGCTCTCCACTAAAACCGATGAGAATTGTAGTCTTCTTTATGATCTTTGATTCATCTATCCCCATTTCCCTGAGAGCACTTAAAAACAAAATGTTAGCTGAACTGCCATTATCAATAAGTATACGTTTAGTAAGATAGTTAGCAATGTAAAGTGCAATAACAAGAGCATCGTGATGCGGGTTGAGGAGTCTGGTTGAATCTGTTGTTGAGAAACTGATGATTTGAGCTGGTAGGTTGATGGTATTCTTCTATGTCCCAATGGACTCTCCTTTGATCCAGTTGGTCTGCCTAGCATGTCTTTTGACTGCTGAATGGGTGACTCTGCTTACCTCAGAGCCACCATATTATGTTCACTATCCGTTCATGAGTAGGTGACTTCGGAGGGGTTACTTCTCTTCAGACAACTAACCTGTCTGCCTCCTGCTGGAATGTTTGTTTGCCTTTGTCTGTGAGCAAGTCAGTCAGGTGACTACGTCTTAATAGGTTGGATACTTCGAGTCTTAAGGCAATGCACTCATCCGTTCGGTGACCGTGGTCATTGTGGAATTCACACCATTTTGTTTTGTCTCCCTAGTCAGATGGAGTCCTAATCCTTTCCAGCCATTTCACTTTGTCTCTGAGTCCTTTCAGTACGCCAATGACTTCGGCTTGTGAGATTGAAAGATTGTATTCTAGTATCTTTGGTCCATCTCGAAGACGTGTCTCGGATGACTAGTTGTACTCCCTCCTTCTGTTCTCTAATCTACTAGGATACGAGTATGGCTCGGATTGTTTGTCACTCTACCGTCTGTCTACCCTGGAGTCTCTACAAGTGTCTTTCCTTGGAGAAGAGTGATAATAGTTAGCTTCATCCTCCTGCCATTTGATATGTGCCCAGACCTTGGCAAGACGTCTTCCATCATCTTGCAAGGATACTTGGTAAGTTCTTTGCATATGTCTGAGTTGTAGCAGAGTCCTTTGCAGAAGGCTGAGATGGTTGTGTCCTGATTACAATGGATTATAGACACCTTCTCTTTGTTGAAGCGGCCTACGTAATCTCATAAGGGCTCACCCCGTCGTTGAACTATGATGTAGATGTCTTCTGCAGACTTTTCAAGTCTCCTGCTACTAGCAAACTGCTCAACAAAAGTGTCGGTCAATTATGAAAAAGTAGAAATATAGTTATTAGGTAAATTAGTAAACCACTAAAGGGCTAATCCAATTAGACTAGAACCAAACCCCTTACACATGCATGTTTCCCTCATGTCGCATGGGATGGCAACGGTGAACATTCTCTGCCTAAATTGAGTGATATGATCATTGGGATCAGACGTTCCATCAAACATCTTCATGTGGGGGAAGCTGAACGTTTTCGGCATTTTGACCATGGCTATATCATCGACGAAAGGTGAGTCGGCGTAGCAGCTTGCTGCACTCTTTTTAATAAGGGCTGGCATTCCAGGAATCCGCTAGATGAGTGCTTCCATCTCGACCAATTTACGAGCCAGCTCAGGATCTTGGATTGTAAGTGAGCTAATGTTGGTGTGGTGGGCTAGCTCGTTCATGGTTGGGTGATTCAATCCGATTATCTGCTGCTCACGTATATTCCGACCAGCTCTAATGATGGTCTGGCTGGCTCCAATGGTAGGCTAACTAACACCTGGAACCTACTGTTGTCCGAGTCCAGTGGCTGGCTGACTAGCTCCTGGAATCTGTTGTTGCCCAGCTGCCGAGGCTGGCTGGCTGACTCATGGAATCTGCTGCTACCCAGCTGCCAAGGCTGGCTGACTCCTGGAATCTACTGTGGTCCAGGCACAGATGAATGTCCATGTTCAGTCATGGTTACCTGTTCACCTGCATTGGCAATAGAATTCTGTATGTTAGACATGGTGGGTGGAGTTTGATAATTCTTTACCGGGGATGATGGAACTGTCTCTCTCAGTCTATCACTGTTAGAGATAGGGGTGAGGTCACCCAAAGGTTGCATCGGGCTAATCAGGCCTCGAAAGCAGGATGGCTAAACCTCAGTGGCTTGAGAGGACATGGCCTCCATTCGCACGAGCAGGTCAGCATTCTCAGCTTCGAGCCTCCTCATTTTCTCATGTTCTTCATTCATCTAGGTGGTAAGAGCAGCGAGTTGGGTGGACAAATCGGGTGTCTCAGTCATGCCTGGCATGGCTCTCAAGTGAACTCCTTGATTTCTTTGTGGATCGTTTGATTGATAGGGCCCCACGGTGGGAGCTGTAACACCCCACGTCATATGGTTGCTTCCTGGAATGACGACTGGCCCTACAAACCAACACAAGTCTTTCCAACGTGCTTTGTCCTCACTCGCACGCTTCCTGGGAAAACTTCCCAGGAGGTCACCCATCTTGAGATTACTCCAAGTCAAGCACGCTTAACTTTGGAGTTCTCAAGTGATGGGCTACCGAAAAGAAGATGCATCTAGTTGATAAAGGTAGTACCCATCAATCTTTTTAAGCCATCTTCAACTGTGTAGTCTCATACCTACACAGTCTTAGAATCATCACACTTGACCTTCCCCAGGCGGTGTGGGATTGCAAAGCTTTATCCGGTCTTTCCCCCCACGGATCACGGGATACTGACTATCACAATCACCCCCCCTTAGGAGTCCGACGTCCCCGTCGGCCACACTTTCGGCTAAGTCAAGGCTTTGATACCATTTGTAACGCCCCACGTCACTATTGCTACTTCTTGAAATGACGATTGGCCCTATAAACCAACACAATTCTTTCCAACGTGCTTTGTCCTCACTCGCACGCTTCCTGGGAAAACTTCCCAGGAGGTCACCCATCTTGAGATTACTCCAGGTCAAGCACGCTTAACTTTGGAGTTCTCAAGTGATGGGCTACCGAAAAGAAGATGCATATAGTTGATATAGGTAGTACCCATCAATCTATTTAAGCCCTCTTCAACTGTGTAGTCCCATACCTACACAGTCTTAGAATCATCACACTTGACCTTCCCCAGGCAGTGTGGGATTGCACAGCTTTACCCAGTCTTTCTCCCCATGGATCACGGGATATTGACTATCATAGGAGCCAAATTGTAGATGTGATTTCCTACAATTGATTAAACAGGCACCAGCAACCTATCAAGAACAAAGAGAGAGAGAGAGAGAGTTCAATTGGGAACACCGATGGGGTGTCAGCCAAAGGGACTCTGACGCTCAAGTTAGTCGGGTTGTAATGAAAGCTAATTGAAAGTAATAAAACAGTGATGTAAATAATGAAATAGTGACGGATGGATGAGTAGTGCAATGGTCAGAGTGACGGTGGGACTGAACGGCTGGGTCAAGTCTGGTGAGGTCAGATCAAACTGACTAATTCGACTTGCTTGACTGGATCGTCAAGAGAAATAATAGCCTTCATTTCAAAAAGAAAGTAAAATAGAGTCAAGTGTTTATCAGATGCCCCATCCTCAACCCCTGAGGGTCTTATTAATAGTTGTTCTTTTCTTTCTGTTCTCCTCTCATCTATCTCCCCCGTCTGAATAGTTCTCAGTAGTTCTTCTCCGATATTTATGGGAAGAGGAGCGTGTACTTTGACTGCTTCAATGTCCCTGGCTGACTGAATGTATTCGGACTCTGGCCTGGGTACTAGCTAGCCTGTTTGATGGTTTATTCAATATGTGTGTGCCCATTTACATTTTTTTGGGCCATACTGGCTTATTGGGCCTAACGAGCTAGTGACTGACTAGTTGGACTTTAATTGTAGACAAATTTTGTCCACTACGGGACCCTATATTTTTAATAGGGAAAGACTACGGTGCTGACAGTGTTTTGTCAACGCCGATGTTGACAAAAGTTAGTTTCGACATGTGGATAGTTATAAATTCTATTTTTTCAATATCACAGTACATATTGTAGTCATTTAGAACATCTCACAAATTTTCAAGAAATTTTGAATAATTTACGATACTAAAAATAAGGTTTAAACAGTCGAATTTTCCACGTGTGCCTATTTTTGAGTGCACGAATGCAACAAGTTGTTTGAACTTTGTTTTCGGTACCGTAAATTATTCATAATTTCTTAAAACTTTGTGGATGTTCTAAATGACTACAATATACACTTTCATAATGAAAAATTAGAATTTATAACCATTTACATGCCAAAACCAACTTTTGTCAATACCAGTGTTGATAAAAAATTGTCAACATCGTAGTCGTTCCTATTTTTAATAATGCTAATCTAGTACCTTGTAATTTGAAATCGTATATATTTGGTATCGTGGAGTCAAATTTGATCAATATGACCCAACTATCTTCAATTGTATGTAATTAAGTAATTAAATTTGAATTTAAAATCTATATAATTGAATATAATTTTGTTAAAGGTAAGGGTATAAGTATCTTTTCAAAGATAATTTTAAAATAGGTAAATACCACCTTAGACCCTATGTTGTGCAAAAGTAATCAATCGAACCCTTTGTTTTGTTAAATAACAAATTGGACCCTACGTTTTGAAAAATAGAACGAAATACCCTCGAGTTTTATTAATTAATTAATTTAATAAATTAAAAATTAATAAAAATTGAAATAAAATTTAAAAATTAATATATTAATTAACACTTTAAATAATTAAAATTAACAAAAAATTTAAATATAATCCTATATTTAAATCATAAAGTTAACATATGGACCAAATTAATCTTAAAAATTAAAATTCTTTCTTGGAATAACCAAAAATGCATTAACTCTTCTCTCTCTCAAAAAAGAAAAGAATCAAATCCAGATTTAAATCCCCGCCACCATCCAAGAACAGTTTGGTTCTTTAAAAGTCAAATTTTGAACTAAAATGCAGTAAGTGAGGACTTCAATCAACACAGTAACCATAGAGAAAGAAACATGGAAAGAAAAAGGTAACAATGGGAGTGTCTTTGATGCTAAGGAAAGGGAAAATCTTAGATTTACAAAGCAAATATATATACATTATTAGTGTTGGGGTTTTATGCCCTAATTAAAACACAAATTCCTTGTAATCTCATTTTATTATCAATAAAAGAATAGAAATCATTTTTTGACTTGGTCAATCACTTTGCTCACAAGTTTTATTTTCGTGATTATTTGTTTAATAGAAACTTCTATTAAATCCCGAGCATATAGTTAATCCTATTTATAGTGACGTAATCATAGTGGAATATAAATATGATTATATGTTCAAAATAAGTTAGTCCTAAGATTAGTCAGTGCACAGGATTTACAATGACTTACCAATCTACGATATGATATACTTAATTACAGTGTTATGTTCTTTCCAGAACATTAGCAAAGTAGATAAGATCGGATGTATTGGTTACATCGGAAAGGACTAATATTGACAGTTGATAAGATAAGTAAACATACCGCTATTATCTATTCTAGTCATATCATATAGTTAACCATAGGTCAATTCAATCTCAATTCTGAGTGGTTAGTGTTCTAACTGATTGTATTATTTGAGTTCTTTGACTTGTTCGTTACCAGCTTACCCTACGAACTAGCCTATACTTACATCTTGGGAACTAGGTAGTATAATTGAGTGGGAGTGTTAATCATAGATGTGAACATCTATAGCTTCTGATGAAGAAGTGAAACGATGGTTTCATTTTAGTTTGGTTCAAGGTGTTAAATGATAGAGATCTCATTTCAGTATTTAAATTAGTTTACTAAAATATCATTTACAAGGAACTAAGTGTTTTAAGGATAAAATACAATGAAGGGTAAAACTGTATTTTAGTCCTATCTCATTGTAGACCGTCTATAGAGGATTGAGTGACAATTAGGGTTGAAACAATGGATAATTAATAGTGTATCTATATTTGTTATAGAGCGTTCTATGAATTCAAGAGTGCAATCCCGAGTCTATAGTGGAGTCACGAGGAATTAATAAGTTAGTAAATTTATTTGTTAGATTTATGATAACTTATTGGAGCTTGATTTCATAGGCCCATGGTCCCCATTTTACCTTGGATAAATCAACTAGATAGTCTCAATTAATTGATTTAATTATCAATTAGAATTATCAAAGTTGACCAGGTCAATTTTGGATTGTTTCATAGAATTATGTAATTTAAAGAAGAAAAGAGAAATTAGGGCAGATTTATTAATTAAGATAAATTTGTATTTAAATTAATAAATAAGTTTAAATCAAGGTTCAAATTATAAATAATTAATTTGATAAAGGATTTAATTAATTAAATCAATAGAAAATAATACATGCCTTGATTTTAAGTCCAATGGACTTATAATCAAATGGGAAATTTCACGGGCCTAAAGCCCATGATAATTTCGACCTAGGGCTTCAAATTGGCTATTATTTTATTGATTTTTTAATTAAATTAAATGGTCTAATTGAGTCTATAAAAGGAGTGCTTAGAGAGAAGTCAAAAGATAAGTTTAATCACTGGTTTTCTGATAGTTTTAGATTCTCTCTAAACACAAGTCATTTTCTAAGCCTCTTTGTTATTTTCTCTTCTTTTCTCTGTGTCTATCTCATGTGTTGAGAATTGCCCACTCTAGTCTAGGTGATTCTAAAGATACTTTGGAAGACTATGAAGATTAATAGAAGATTGGTTCAGTTTCTTGATAATACTCTGCAACAGAAATGATACAAGGGTTAGAGAAACTAAAGGCAAGACTCATTCATTCCACTGTGTATACTGTAAGTATTCTTATCGTTGATTCACTTTGAATTCAATTTTAGAAATATGTTCTAGGTTATCTCATATTAATTTGTTTAATATTAGATCTACATAAAAATAAATAAAAATCTTGTATAAGTTTCCCAACAATTAGGGTCCAAGAGCCCAGTTCTATAAGCCAGTCCGCCTAGTAGGTCCGCCGAAAAGTTGTCGAAGAGTATAGATCGGCATTCAACAAACTAGTCCACCGAGCAGTTCTGTCAAAGTTGAAGAGCCTATATTTTCATATAAAGTTGAAGCACGTGCTGAAGAAGAAGAAGAAGAAGACGAAAAATGATTAAGAAGAGGAAATAACGATTTGATAATGTTGATTAACATTGTTATCCCTAAAAAATCCAAGGATGACATGGCAAATGAGAAAGCGGCACATGGCACACAAATCAGGGAAAAACGATGAAGTATTGTAAAAGATCGATGAGCAAAAAAGATAGGTCCAGTACCTATCGGGAAGTCGACCAGGCCTAAACCCTCTAGGGGTGGTCGGCCTGCCCTAGCCCCTAGGGTTGGCCGGCCTGACCCCAACCCCTAGAGGTGGTCGGCCTGAAATGTTCAAAAACCCCCTAGGGGTGGTCGGCCTAGCCTTACCCCCTAGGGGTGGTCGACCTGACCCCAACTCCTAGGGGTGGTCGGCCCTAGCATGCCCAAGAACCCCTCGGGGTGGTCAGCCCGCCCTATCCTCCATAGGGTGGTCGGCCTACACTCCCAAAAATGGGTAAAACTCAAGCTCGTTCAGACTGAGATCAATAGGCCTAGCACCAAGAAGATCAACGGGCCTAGCACCCAGAGGACCAACGGGCCTAACCCAAGCTTTAAAGGGTTGTCGAGCCTAGTACCTAAGTCTCATAGACCAATCTAGACTTAGCATTTTCCCAGATGTTTCAATCATGCATTGTCTACCATGATCCAGAGAAACAACGAGAAGACCCACGATCTCATAATCATGGGGAGGTGGACACGTATCTCCACTACCTAATAATTGTGTACCAAACCACGATCCTAGTACTACTGGTCATGTATCAGCCCCTGGGTACTATAAATAAAGGACCCGGGGCTTCATTGAAAGGGATCTGAGGAATTTTTTGGGAGAAACTCTGGGCAAATTAGCAATGAGTGAATACTTTTGTTCATCAGTGTAATTGTCTATCGAGTGATTCAATACTAAAAGCTAAGTGGATTAGGTTATTATTGTTCATCAGAACAGGACTGAACCACTATAAAATTTATGTGTGTTTGTTTAAGATACTTGTACTATGTCGTTTACTACATTTATTTCGTTCAAAAGGTGTCATATATTGTACATATGACCGTTGGCCAATTTCACAGGTCAACATTTTGGTGCTTTCATTGAGAGTACAAAATCAAGAAACAAACTTTCATCATTTATACGATGCCTCCAAAACCCAGCCAAATGAAGAAGACAACTCCTAGGGATTCCAACACTCAGGATCCCATCGATCCTGTTAATGAACCTCAGGTGGAGGTTGGAGACCAACCTGATGCAAAAAATCCACAGGATGCTCACGAGGAGATGGCACAGTTTTTGGCGAGGCAGGAGGCCTTTGCTACAGAAATTGCCCTCCAAAGAGCGAATATGGAACAACAACGACGTAAGATAGATGAGCAGGTCCAGAGGATGATCCAGAGGGACCAGGAAGCTGACCGGAGGCACCAGGAGGCTGTTGTGGCCCTTGAGGCAACTACCCAGTTAGCCCAAGCTAACACAGAAGCCGCTGCTCAAACGGTGAGGAAGGCTCAGGCCAAAGCAGCAGGAATGCGAGACAGCAGTAACAGGGAGTCCTAGAGGAGGAGTCAAACCCCAAGGACGCTCTCAAAGCCAATTTCCCATCGAAAAGATGAAGAGGCACAGTCCAAGACTGCCTCCTCCATGACTAAGAAGAATAACACTTCATCTCTGAGTAGGAGTGTTACCAACATGAAGGCCCCCTCCTAAGGGGACAGACGAAACAACGCAGGAGATGAGGGTCAAACATCTGAGAGGCATGACAAGAATGGAAATGGCTGCTCAAAATCTCAAAGTCATGTAGGAGGAGAGGCTCGGGGGCAGGGTCACACTGACAAGGGCAAGGCGAACCAGCTACCCCTACACCCTCAGTCTCGCAAGGGAAAGGAATTGATGAATAACACCAATACCCTGCTCGATAGGCTTGGGAAAGATGCAAAACCTCAGGATCTGAAGGAAGTCATCAACAGGAGGACCATCACTCAGGAGGGGGTACCAAGGACGTCTACCCCACCTGGAGCAGCGGTCCCACCGGCAGTGCAGGCTCAAATAGAGGCACTCGTCATGGTTGTCTAGGGTCTGACAAAGAAACCTCCCAATATCGAGCTGGCACATAGAAGTGGGAGTCCCTTCAATGCTAATATTCATGCTGCTCAACCACCACTAAAATACAAGACCCCGAAACTCCCAACATACACTGGGAAGGAAGACCCAGTACGACACATTGGAAAGTTTGAGGATCAGATGGAGTTACTCGGTGTGGAGCATGGTTATAGATGTAGAGTATTCCCTACCACTCTCTCTGACTTAGCTCAAGAATGGTATTGGAAATTCAAACCCTGGATCCATCACTTCTTGGGAGCAGTTCAGGAAGGAATTTTGCAAGGTCATCAGTGCCGAACAGATTCAACCAATTTATGCCAATTAGCTAGCTGACATCAAGCAAGGGAAGGATGAATCCCTGAAGGACTACATCCAGTGATTCATGAGAGAGGAAAACCGAGCATCCACAGTAATAGATGAAGGGAAGTTCATTACCATCTTGGCCAAAATAATTTATCGTAGTCCCTTGTGGGATAGCATACACAGGAACCCCCATCAATACCTTGTAGGAGTTCCTGGACCAAGCAAACAAATACATGAAGCTAGATGACGCTATCATGAAGGAAGAAAAAGGCATAAACCATCTAACCACTGTCAAGGCAGATAAGAACGGCGCAAACCCTCGGGGCGACAATGGGGGCAACGGTAAGAAGAAGAATACCTCAGGGGCCGAGCAGGGTGGAGAAAAGAAAGCTAAGTCAACATCTGCTGACAAACAGCCTAAGCATCAACCCTACCAGCCCAGGTTCACCAATTATACCGTCCTGACTACATCAAGGGCTGAGATTTACTTGGAAACATACCAGGAGGTACCATACCGAAAGCCACCACCCTTGCGTTCGGAAGGAAATAGGGACAAGAATAAGTTTTGTCGTTTCCATAATGATTATGGGCACGACACCAACGAGTGAAAAAAGTTGAAGGATGAGATAGAGTTTCTTCTCCAATCAAGAAAACTCTTAAGGTACCGAGTCAAGACCAAAACCCCGAGCAGGAATCCAGAATTCTGAAGGAAGGGGAGTCCACCACTGGAGCCAGCGGCCATAGACTTCACACTGGATACCATATGTGGGGGACCCCACATAGCAAGTAACAGTAACAATGCTTGGGAGCGATATGCAAGGACCCTCAAACATGAGGTAGGGGGATCTTCCCAATGCATGGCAATCGAGGAGCGGTCTCCAAAAAATCCAAAGTATGAAAGTGAAACTCTCACTTTTACAAAGGATGACGTCAAGCACATGAGGTACCCCCACAATGACCATCTGGTCCCTGCCATTCAAATTTCCAATGCCCAAGTGAAGAGATGCTTGGTGGATATGGGAAGCTCAATAGATATCATCTACAAATCATCCCTCGAGAAGATAAAGCTCACGGTCAAGGATCGACACCGTGTTCCCAAGTGATGTATGGGTTCACAGATGAATGCCTAGCACCAATATGAACTATCAGACTACCGGTCACGGTAGGGGATGCCCCCAGGCACGAGACTGTGATGACAGAATTCCTGGTAATAGATTTCTCATCAGCTTACAATGTAGTGCTCGGGAGACCCCTTCTGATGGCATTACATGCAGCAGTATCCATCTGGCATCTATATTTGAAGTTCCCCAAAATCACAGGGCAAGGATGCGTACAAGGTAACTAAAGGGAGGCACGAGAATGCTATAATGCATCAGTGGTCAAGGCAAAGAAAGGAGCATGCATAAACAACATGGCAGTAACCTGCTGCAAAGAAAAGGAAGGAATCAATGAGGTTGTCAACATGGAAGTTGACATTGAAAGAAACACTCTACTGGAGTCGGGGGCTCCTTTTAACGAAGATTTGTTCCTATAGAAAGTTTCCCAAAGTGAGGGAAACGACATAGATCCTCGCTTTGGGGATGACGTCATGGGGGTAGGACCAGTCGAAGATCTTGACGAAGTCCTACTAGATGAGGAGGACCCGACTAGAGTAATTAAAGTTGGGAAGGAGCTAAAGGTTCAAATAAAGGCACAGTTGGTAGAATTTTTGAAGAAAAACCAGGACATCTTTTCCTTGTCACATAAGGACATAGTTGGAATTTCTCAATCCATGATAAGTCATGTCCTCAATGTAGACAAGAACTACCCACCAGTGCAACAAAAAAGGAGACTGCTTGACAAAGACCGATCTCAAGCCCTAAAGGAAGAGGTTGAGTGGCTTAAGGAAAACAGTTTTATAAAGGAGGCCTACTACCCAGATTGAGTATCAAACCCCGTGCTGGTCCCAAAGCCAAAAAGGAAGTGGAGAACATACGTGGACTTCATAGATTTGAACAAGGCCTGCCCTAAAGACCGCTTCCCACTACCCAAAATAGACAAACTGGTCGATGCAACAGCAGGATATGAAATACTCTCATTCCTGGATGCGTATTCTGGGTATAATCAAATAAGTATGCACCCTCCCAACGAGGAACATACCAGCTTCCGGACAGATAAGGGATTGTACTGTTATAAGGTGATGCCATTCGACTTGAAGAACGCAGGAGCCACCTACCAGCATTTAGTGAATGGCATGTTCTGAGACTTGATCGGCAAAAATATGGAGGTATACGCCGATGACATGTTGGTCAAGTCCAAAGAAGCTGGAGGGCATGTTCGAGACTTGGAGGAATGGTTTGCAATACTTAGAAAGTATAGCATGAAGTTAAACCCTCTTAAGTGCTCGTTTGGAGTTGGTTCTGGTAAGTTTCTCGAATACATAGTCAATTCACGTGGAATCGAGGCTAACCCCGAGAAGATCAAAGCATTGATCGACATGAAGTCACCTACCACAATCAAAGAAGTGCAAAGCTTAACCAAGAGAGTAGCTACCCTCAGTATGTTCGTATCAAAGTCTACGGAAAAGTGTGTCCCTTTCTTTAACTTATTGAGGGGCAGTAAGAAGATCCAATGGACCGAGGAATGTGAGGAAGCTTTCCAAGCATTGAAGGAGCATCTCGCTCAACCTCCCATCCTAGCTAAGCCAATATATGGTGAAGTATTATTCATCTATTTGGTAATCATCGAGCATGCAATCAGCGCTGCTTTGGTAAAAGAAGAGAACAGGGCACAACACCCTGTGTACTATATCAGTAAAAGGCTAGTAGGTGCGGAGTCTAGGTATCCCCCTCTTGAAAAACTTTCCTACTGTTTAGTAATCTCCTCTTGAAAGCTATGTCCATACTTCCAAGCTCACTCAATCCGAATCCTGACCGATTAACCGCTGAGACAAGTTCTTTAGAAACCAGAGGCTCCTGGACGATTACTCAAGTGGGCAGTGGAACTAAGACAGTTTGATATCACTTATCATTCGAGGACGGAGATAAAAGGACAAGTATTGGCAGACTTCATAGTCGAAGGCACCAACCTTGAAGACCTTTCCTACCAATCGGATAATGGAGATACCGAGAAGGAAGGAGATACTCCTGTATGGAAGCTATATGTTGATGGAACATCCAATGAACACAACTCAGGCACAGGAATCATACTGGTCACTTCGGAGAATCACAGAATCCATTGCACTCTCATATTTGGATTCAACGCTTCAAACAACGAGGCTGAGTACGAGGCATTATTAGCAAGATTACGCTTATCTTGGGATGTACATGCACAGTCCCTGGAGATATTCAGCGATTCCCAGCTAGTGGTGTACCAGGTATTGGGGGAGTATCAAGCCAAGGGACTTAAGATGGTGAAGTACTTGAACAAGGTGAAGGACTTGTTGGCGCAGTTCAAGAAATACTCAATTATATAAGTCCCGAGAGAGCAGAATTCCAATGTCGATGCCTTAGCCAAGCTTGCCAGTGCCAAAGATGCAGACACCCTGAATGTCGTTCCTGTCAAACACTTAGCAGAAAGAAGCATAACCGAGCATGAGGCACTACCTGTCGAGATAGAAGATACATGGATGACCCCTATTACTAACTATCTCAACTAAGGAGTAGTACCCAGTGATCGGAATAAATCAAGGAAGTTGGTGAGATAAGTTGCACAATATGTGATAGTCGAAGGGGTCCTATATCGACGAGGGTACTCCCTACCACTGCTAAGGTGCGTTACACCTGACCAGTCAAAGTTGTTAATGATCGAGGTACACGAGGGGTTTTGTGGGGATCATGCTGGGGGGGCAAAGCCTATCAAAGAAAATTCTAAGACAAGGATACCTTTTGGCCGACGATGAATGAAGACTCGATGGATTATGTCAGAAGATGCCACAAGTGTTAGATGTTATTCAAGATACCTCGGGTGCCACCTAACAAATTAACACAAATACAAAGCCCTTGGCCCTTCGCTATATGGGGGATCGACCTGATCGGAAAGCTACCTACGGGAAGAGGAGGAGTCCAATTTGTTGTTGTAGCCATGGACTACTTCACCAAGTGGACTAAAGTAGAACTGCTCACCACCATAACCTCGAAGAAAGTCTAAGACAATGGGACTCAATTCGACAGTGATATGTTCACCGACTTTTGTACGAGGCATGGAATCACAAAGAGCTTTTCCTCGGTAGCACACCCCCAATCTAATGGTCAAGTAGAAGCAGTGAACAAGACTATCAAAGACACTTTGAAGAAATGCCTTGAACAAGCCAAAGGAGCCTGGACAGAGTTACTTCCAGAGGTCCTATGGTCACATCGAATGACGGCACGAATGGCATTTGGGTATGAAGCCATTCTCTTTGGCATTTGGGTATGAAGCCATGTTGCCAGTTGAACTCAGTCCCCCATTGCATAGACGAGAGACATACGATCAGGGGAGGAACCATCAATTGATAGAAGAGTCACTCGATTTAATCAAAGAAAGATGAGAAAATGCAAGTCTCAGAGTAGCAGCACATCAACAAAAAGTGGCCGAATACTTCAACTCCAGAGTGAAAGATCAAAAATTTCAAGTTGGGGACTTAGTGCTTAGAAAGGTGTTCCTAAACACTGAGGACACTACAACAGGAGTACTAGGACCTAATTGGGAAGGTCCATACCTTGTGGAAGAGGTGATCCCACCAGGGACATACAAGATAGCTTGACTGAATGGAGAACTAGTCAAAAACTACTGGAATGGCGAACACCTCCATCGGTACTATCAGTGAAGTTGTTCAGCAGCGACACAACTTTTATTTTGCAAATGTAGCATTTTCAAACATCTATGTAATAGCCATTGTGCTTCAATGAATGAATTTAATTTCTAAGTTTCTCTTAATTCTTTAAATTACATTCAACAAGAGACAGGTTCTAGGACCTTGTCGCCAAATTATGGATCATGTTCGATCTTGGTTCTTGAGGAACCTATCAACCCATACGATCCAAACGAGAGACATGTCCTAGGACCTTGTCGCCAAATTAATGGATCATGTTCGATATTGGCTCTTGAGGAGCCTATCAACCCATAAGATCCAAACAAGAGACTAGTCCGAGGACCTTGTCGCTAAACTATTTGATCATGTTCAATTATGGTCCTTGAGGAACCTATCGACCCACACGATCAACAAGAGAGACAGGTCCTAGGACCTTGTCATCAAATTATGGATCATATTTGATATTGGTTCTTGAGGAGCCTATTGACCCATAAGATCCAAACAAGAGACTGGTCTGAGGACCTTGTTGCCAATTTATTTGATCATCTTCAATCTTGGTTCTTGAGGAATCTATCGACCTATACAATCAACAAAAGAGACTAGTCTGAGGACCAGTCGCCATCATCAGATCATAATCAAATCAAGTCCTTGAGGGACCGATTGATAATTTGATCTAAGACTTGTTACAGGCTCAATTAGCCCATCTAGACCCGGTTGGTCCAACTTAGACACTTTTGTCTACAATCATTATAACGAGTACATGAGAGATTACGTAGATCGTGATCGACACTTGCTACACAATCTGGATCTGTGTGTAGGTATCATTACTATTGAGTATGAAACCATCACTCGACTACCAATGAGGGACAAGCATTTGCTGCTTGCATCATTGGGTAAAAAGGATAGTACTATGTGTCTAAACGCTCGAAGCAAGGCATGGTCAAGTATCAAGTGGCCAAGGTTTTTAAACCCATGATCACTTGGGGGGCATATAGTACATACCGATCGAGGTATACACAAGCAATGAGGGTGTGACCTTAAGTACTAAGCAAGCTCAAGTTTTTCCAGGACATTTGTTCAACATATGGTCTGAAAGTGCAAAAAACAAAAACAAAAACAAAAAAGGCATTGGTGGTCGGCCTATCACCCATGGGGTGGTCGACCTAACCTGTTTTTTTCATGGTACTTGGTGAAGTATCATACTACTCACATTACCATGGTTGTTAGCATGAAAAACATAAAAGGGTAAGGTTAGTATGGCACGTGAAATACATGTGTTCAGAGTATACTGATACCTGAACCAATGAGGGTTGTGAGTTGATATACTTAGTAAGCATTGGAAATAAAAAAAATTCAATCAATACACTGAATACTCATAACAAAATAGCATAAAGGTATAAAATGATATATGTAAAAATTGTCAAGTACAAGGAGCCCCGCCAATGGCATGAAAGGAAAAGACAGAATAAAAGACCAAGAGAAGACTAACTAGGGCGAAGAATATCATTTGAAGGACCACCCTAAGCCTCGGCACCCTCACGAGCCAGACACTTCCTAAGCTCCTTCACTCGCGTCTTCTTAGGAAGGAAATCCAAGTTCAGATCTTTGTTGGACTTCCAAATCAAGTAGAAGTAAGAAAAAGCTGTCTCTGAATACTCCTCTCGAGCCTTGTCCCGGGCAGCTTTGACCTCTTTCTCCTTCTTGACAAGAGCATCCTTCCACAATTGGTCCATGTCAACAATTAGCTTCTCTTTCTCAGCTTCAAATTATTGAAGTTGATCGGCAAGTTTCCCCTCCATCTAGGTTATCCTAAGAGTCAACTCGGTCACTTCCTGCTGTTTGAGCTCCATAGTACTATGGAGGGTGTTGATTTCTTCATCCTTCGAAGCAATGTCAGCATCCCTAAAGTCGAGAATGCGCCTAAGGTCCAGCACCTCTTAGCAGATAGCTTCAAGCTTAGAACGAAGGTTGGAGAGCGTAGTGGTATACTCCACAGACCTATCATGGACATGAGAGACCAGCATCAGTGCTTGCAAAAAAACATATAAGTGTTAGATAAACGTCAGCACACAAGCTACACAAGACAAGAAGGAAACTGTAAAGGACTCACGCTCTAAATGTCTAGGAGTGACTTTGTTAGGATGGTGCTCAAGTCCTCATTCTTAATCCTATTCAAAGTCGTTGTTGTCTGCTGCAGATGAGATGCTCGATCCATGATGGCACCTAAGTTCCGTATAGCAGACTGGTGTGGCTCAGATAAGGAGCAGGCGTAGAACAGCAGGCCCCTGCTTTACTGAAGATGGGAGGAACTAGTGTAGGCAGAGATGGCTCTACCTCTGCAACTGGACTAGACGACAAAGGAGTCGGAGGAGGCACCTCAAGAGGGACCTCCATTATCGACTGGCCTTGGTGGGAGTCGACCTCTGCTAGGTATGAACAAAACCGAACATGTATGAGCCTGCAAAAGAAGATCAAATGTTAGAATGATATTAAGCACAGATGAATCATAAAATAAAGGTGATAAAGTGTCGAACCTTCTGAATGAGATTCGGGCTCGAACGTAGTCTCATCAAAGTCATCTGAAGTAAGCGATGAGTAAGCGACATATGCACCCACCTCATCACCCTCCTGTCAAGCAAGCACAGGCAAAGAGGGTACCTCCTCAACATGAATAGGTCCCAGGGAGTCTATGGCGTTCACGGGCTCGGGACCATCGTCATCCGGAACATCAGCTATAGTAGGAGGAAATAGCCCGACCTTCCTAAGGTTCTTTGAAGTAACGAGGGTCTTGACATTCTTCTCCTCAGGGGTCATGACAATCAATGCCTTGGCCCTAGCTGTCATAGCCTGGGTCGGGAGCGATCTATAAAAAGGCCCAATGTGCTTAAACTTGGAGTAGTTAGCCTCTACGTCCTTAGTGAAGAAATAGTTGTCGGCATATCTGAACGCCTTGCTATTTCTAGAGATCTCTTCCAAGAAGGTTTAGGTACCCTCGCTCAAATAATGGTGGAAGTGGAAATACCCCGAGTTGCGCCGAGAAGGGTTCGTCTTCAGGTCAAATAAGTAGTGGATCTCGTGAGGCACTAGAGCAGCCCATTTTCTGCGATGATAGATAATGTACAACGAAGATAACACCAAGATCGCATTGGGAGCCAGTTGAGAAGGAGTAATACCAAAATATTCTGCAATGCTATGGAAGTATGGATGAAGAGGAAGTAGGGTGCCAGACTTAATGGCAGAACGTGTCCAAGCGCACATACCCAGAGGGGGGTCCTCAGCTCTATCATCTAGACCAGGGATAGTAATAAACACGCCAGAAAGGTCAAAGGTCTTCCTTAAGTTCTTTACCTTTTCTTCAGTCATGTCAGAGGTAGCCCCTTGAACCACACAACCTCGTAATCATCAGGGTAAGGCTTCTCAACCGGTTTCCATATGATCTCACTGGCCAAGGTGGCCCCAGAATCTGATGAATGAAACTCCTTTTGTCGTCTCTTCTTCTGCTGCGCAGCTGGCAAGATTGTCTTGCTCTTGAAAGGAAGGCGAACCACCTTAGGCCAGAACCTGTGAATAGAACGCTCCTGAGGATGAGTAGTGTAACGCCCTAAACTCCAGGGACCGTTACGGTGTGCCTTATAAACAGTGCTAAACTCGCTAATCGAGTCATTTGGCCAAAATCGTGTACTAAGTATGATTAGCGGTTTAGGGATTAAAAATCTTGGTTAAGATGTAACGTTTCATTAGAACATATAATATATATATATATTGGGATCCCAAAATTATAATTTCAGAGTCTACTACAAGAAAATATTTGCAAAAGGTCGTTCTATGCGGCAAAGCAAGGTTTAACCCTAGTTTCTTCTCAACCTCGGTCGTGGTTGACGAGCAGCTGCATATGTACACCTCATCACCTAAGCTCTCCAACTCAAGGATGATCCAACTTTATTTTGCCTCTACCTGCACCACATAGCACCCGTGAGCCGAAGCTCAGCAAGAAAACACAACATAACATGATATAATATCAACAATGTTCATAACAGTCACTCAAGACTTTTAGTTTAAACAAATAGGTGACAATCTCAAAAGTCACTAATATGGGGATAGCACCCTTTAGCCATGTGACGATAGGATCACCAGGGCTTAACAGATAGGTGAGCATCTCACTAGATTTAGCAGGATAGGTGCATGGTGATTAGTCACCAACATAACCTTCCTCGTGACTCTAGAGTCATAACTATGGAACATCGTTCCCTAGCCATGTGACAAGCAGTCACCTGGGCCATATGCCCTGGCTCTGAATAACTAGTCTTAGACTAGACAAGCGCTTATAATTTTCATCGACCTTCTGGTCGGTCCAGCATTAATACCCCATATGAGTCATTCAACGCTGATATCGATTAGATCTAATCTTCATTTGGCTCGGCGTTCGTGACGCTATGCCATTTCTGACTCTTAGGTCAGTAAAACACAACCAGTGTTCAACTCATTGTGAACTTGACTAGTAAATCACAGCTTCACAAATGGATCTAACACTGTTATCGATTCTGACTAATAAGTTAGTGCCACACACAAGTAAGCCATGCCACCAAACATGTATCACATATCCAATATCCATAACAAGCTATTCAGCATGCTTACTTAACAAGTACTAGTACAATTAGGACTATGCACGAACACAGAGGCTCAAGCTCTTAACAACATCATACTCAATGTGTAAAGCATGTCCTATTCACATGTTTCTTGTGCATTATATGCATTATATTCAACAATCCAACATGCACCAATAATAGCCCTGCATGTCATACTTAATAATCAACCAACATGCATCAAGAATAGCCATGCATGTCACATATACACAGGGTGCAATTTTCTTACCTCAGATTCGAGCTAGAACCAATATAAGAACGACCCTTGAGAGCGATCAACCTTTAAGCCCTTAGCGGTCACCTAATCATAACCAAATATGGGACACCATCAATAAAATGATCAACATAGGTTACCAAACCAAAATCTAGCCTCCGGGACAACAATCCAAACTAATCCAAGTAGTAGGAACACTTCTGAGGCCTATAGCTAAGTTCTTGGGGTCAAAACGAGCAAACGGGGTGAAAACAGGGCATGGGCTGCGGCCCTAGCACCTTGGGCCGCGACCCCCAGAATTTCTTGAAGCAAGCGCTGCGGCGCCCAACACCAAGGGTCGCGGTGCCCAGCAAGGTCAGAACCCCTCTCCTTCTTCATCGAGAGAGGGCCGCGACGCCCAAGAACAGGGTCGCGGCCCCCAACCCTGGGCCATTCCCAAACGTGTTTTCAACTTCTAAAATCTTCCAAAATCATACCCAAACATTCCCCAATCATCAAAACAAAGTTCCCAAGCTTCCCAAAGCTCCATAACCCTCAAAACCCAAGGTTCAAACCAACCAAAAACTCAACAATTCACAAAGTCCAATTCTAAGCTTAAAAAATTTAGAAACTCAAAACTTCAAACTTAGATTCCCTTTGATTGGGTTGTTTTCCGTCAAATCCATCAGTTAAGAAGCTTCTAATCTTTCCTAGGATCACTATGCCTCGACCCTCGCTTAATTCCGACTCCTAGAACTCGAAATTCCTTTAAGAAAGCTTCGAACGGTAAAATAGGCTATTGGGAAGGGAGAGAGAGATTTTCTAACGTACGTTCTTATCTGACAAGCTACTTCAAGCTTAAGTAACCTCAAATAAATCCTAAGACTCGGGGTCCCGAAAACACCCCCGAGGACATTATAGTCAAAACTTCCATAATTCCATCCTGATCTCAAATACTCCCAATTTATCATCAAATAAACATTTCTATTACCCCAAACTTGACCCCGTTATGACAAAACCGCTAACTCATAATCTATGATCGTCTCATGCCGAATAGCTCGAATATATCTCCATAATAATAAAATCTCATTCACAAATTACAACATGCACCCCACTTACAAATATGCCCTCAACAGGCCAAATTACCAAAATGCCCTTATCATTATAAATACACCCATATGCATGCATTTATCATCATATAATAATATAATTCACATTAACACGCATATGATCATTTAATGCCATGATAAATCAATTATGGCCCTCCCAGCCTCCTAATCAAGGTCCTAACCCTTATTAGGAAATTCGGGGCATTACAACTATCCCCTCCTTACAGAAATTTCGTCCTCGAAATTTACTCAAACAGCTCGGACAACAATTCTGTACAATTGATTCAAATTCCTCAGATCGTTTACTCGACCTCACTATCTCTATAGCGTTACCCAAAATACACCCTATTTAACCGAACCTTACTACCTCTGTCACAATCTGAACTGGCTATTCCTTACCGGAATACTTAACCTCAACCTTCAGATTCTTATAACTCAACTCATAAGTTCCTTTAACCCATGTCCACTGCATGGAAGTACATAACACACTGTATACAACTGCTAGTGCTAAAGATACTCTATCCAGACCAATCCAGGATTCAACTGCCAAGATGAACTAGGGCTTAGCTTGCCCTAATTCCTCACCCCTTTCCATGGTGATACTCTAAAGAAGACACGTTCTTTTACCTGGAATTCCACATTCCTACTTTTCAATTCAGTAAAACTTTTCCATTTATTCTGAGAAGTGAGCATCCAAGCTTCAATCTCTAGCAATCTCATTAATCCCCTGAACCACCTCAGGATCCAAATATATATATATATATATTACCTCATTCATCTTATAAGATGTTCTTCCAATAATAATTGGATGACCCTCTCTCTCTGATTTACCACCAGTCTGAGAGTAATAAGCTATACTGAATTCCATCTATATAGTCATCACCTTCTTAACCCTTCTAGAACCTGGAAGTTGCAGTAGAGTCTTCATCTGATAAGATAGACCTTGCATTCACAAAGGCGCTCTATTCTTCTCACAAAGAAATTTGAATACTGATCAACTGTACTATCTGCTTATCCTTACTGATAACATGAACTCACTTGAACTACTAGTCCATAATGACTCAATGCCAATTCATACTAATCCACTAACCTGGAAATCCCACCGCGAAACTTACCGCGATGCTCTCTTATTCTTATTCCCATTATAAAATACTCAAAGGTTATAATGGCCTTACTGATTCCTAATATTCTGTCTTGGCCTGCTAACAGGTTAAGAACTTTACACGCATCCCTCTTCATCTCAGGCCACCACTATAAAGCTTTCACACCCTGTTACCTTTCCACGATGCCTTAATGAAGCGAATAAAAGAATAGCATGAGATTCATCCAGAATCTCCCAATTAATCTCGATGTCCATCGGATTCCAAATCTGATCTCTATATCATAATAAATTCACATCTGCCGCTGCACAACTCTTAGCTAATCCAGCTAAGGCTTTCCATTCAATCTTTCCCACCTGTGGCTCACTTAACCATCTTTCCCTTTTATCTTCCTTGAGATGATAATCTCAAACAATAAGCTGGCCACCTGGCCCACCTGGAACTTTACTCTAGTTCTGGTCAGATCCTTTAATCAACATGTTGCATAGGCAGTCACTTTTCTCTATTACTGGGATGTCATAACAATCTACTAACTGATCCTGGTCTATAAAAGATCCAGAACACTTTCCCAAGGCACCTGAAACATCTTTACCACCCATGGATACTCTTGTCCCTAAGGCACTCTTCAACCTTGGCAAATCTCCGCAGAGAAAATACCACAATACCATCGTCCCAAACGATCACAAATCTCATTCAAATAAACCTTTGAATGCACCATTCATCTGATTCACAAACATTTAGCATTAAACCAATTCTCAAAATATATTTAACACTCTTAGTGCTCTTATCTAATATCAACACAATCCTTTATATAACTTCCTCTCCCTGATCTCTAACTGGTCCTAACCAGATCCAAGATCCACCTTAAAGAATCCCATCGTACTCCACAACTAAACCTTTAATTCTTATAACTCCGCTGAGCCACTTAAAACAGTGTTTACATCTAATTCCATCTCTGGCACTAATCCAATCACCATTCTAGTCTCTTTTCATAAAAAGAAGCCCTGGCAGACTACTTGGAAACACATTCAAAACCCATAGACTAATCCAGTATGTCCTGATCTCACTAACATATCCTAAGTGGTATTCACCACACTAGCTAAGAGTTCCATGCACCTCCCTGCAACAAAACTCTAGCTTTCACTACAGGTATCATAAGCATATAGAACCATGCACCATGCCAACTATCACAAGGCCTTCCGCTCTCAAGCCCAAGAGTTACTATACTTTCCTTGCCATTTCAGATTGCTCCATAATTACTTAACCAACCCATATCCTAGATTAAACCAAAGCCTGTCATAACCAGCTTTATCAAAATCATTGATGAGTCCTTTCCATAACCCAGCTTATCTCTTAAGTTACCAATACCATATTGCATTTCCATCACAAAATAACCATGTGATCATCATATCATCCTTATGCTTCCGTATATGCCACAAACAAAAGGATAGCATGGCCCCAAAACCAATCAGTATAATTTAGAAATCAAAACTAGAAAACTAACCTGCCACCCCTGAGGAACTAGTCTCAGTCTCTGATTCCGACTGCATCGGAATGAACACTCGAGCTGAAGTCGAGCTATCCATCCCCTTTTGCTCATTCTTCTTCCGAATTGGGCAATTCTTCTTACCATGTCCAAACATCCTACATGAGAAACATGCCCTTGCTCGACATACTCCAAGGTGATGCCTCTTGCACCGAGCGCATATCGGATATGTCTTCCGGCCTTCCTTTTTACTTGCTCTAATAAGTGGAGATACTGCTATCTGAGCCCCATGCTCTCCAGCACTCCGCTGCCCAATCTGATGTCCTGCGCTCTCAACAGCAAGAGCCTTCCTTACCACCTGAACATAGGTAGAGACTTCATGCACTAGGGCAACTCTAATGCCCTGAGTTATTCCAGGATTCAACCCCTGAATAAACTTTTCCTTCCGAGCTATATCTGTGGGTATCTTATCAAAGGAAAACTTGGCCAACCCATCAAATTTATTAACATACTCAGCTACTAATGCCTTTCCTTGAACGAGATTCAGAAACTCATTCATCTTAGCAGTCTTAGTTGCATCACAGTAATATTTCTCATTAAACAGCTGCCTAAATTCTTTCCAATCCACCACAGCTGTATCTCATGTCTGGGACACTACCTCCCACCACATCTGGGCATCATCCCGCAATACATATGTCGCACAGATCACTCTATCGTGACCTACCAGCCCCATACTGTCTAGAATGGAACTGATCATGCCTATCCATTGTTTAGCTCCAAATGGATCTTGGCCTCCCTCGAAGACTGGAGGATAATATTCCTGGAATCTTCCACAAAGGAATTCCCATCCACACTCAACCCTAGGCTGAGCTAAAGCTGATGCCACTCCTGGCATAGCAAAGGAAGAGGTGCTCCCCAACAGACTCCGTTGTTGCTTCTAATACCTAATATCTTCCTCATGCCTCTGCAATCTTAATTGCAAATATGTAAGCATCTGTTGGATATTCATAGGTGCAGATGAAGAACTGATACCCTGACTGTAACTCACAGCCCCTGTATAACCACCACCAGGCCTCATAATCTGCCTTGGATATAAATCTATTGATTAAATCTGCAGTCAATAACTTGACCCATTGATCATGATGAGCATATCAAGAGCTTTCCCCCACGGGATAAATCTTACCACACCACAATCACAAACCACTTGCAGTGCTAAAAGCATGCCCATAGCATTCATACATCGATCATAATCCCTGCTCTTCCAATATTCACACCATGCCTCCAACTCCAGCATGCAAATATCACATTTAAATAGATCCATAGAGCAGGCAATCATATGATCACAATCATATCTATATTCACGGAGCATATAATCATATAGTCAAGAGCCAAGCTCTATCAGAATCTCATGCCCCCCTAATACAATGTGCAGGTAAAACATTTACATTCTATTTAAGCAGCTATGCACATAACTACAGAAATAGTTACCATTCCATGAGTGAAGCTATCTTCAGTGACGAGTGTACATGCCCAGCTTGTCTTCAGGAACCATAAACCTTGGCTCGCTCTGATACCAAGTTGTAACGCCCTAAACTCCAGGGACCGTTACGGTGTGCCTTGTAAACAGTGCTAAACTCGCTAATCGAGTCATTTGGCCAAAATCGTGTACTAAGTATGATTAGCGGTTTAGGGATTAAAAGTCTTGGTTAAGATGTAACGTTTCATTAGAACATATAATATATATATTGGGATCCCAAAATTATAATTTCAGAGTCTACTACAAGAAAATATTTACAAAAGGTCGTTCTATGCAGCAAAGCAGGGTTTAACCCTAGTTCCTTCTCAACCTCGGTCGTGGTTGACGAGCAGCTGCATATGTACACCTCATCACCTAAGCTCTCCAACTCAAGGATGATCCAACTTTATTTTGCCTCTACATGCACCACATAGCACCCGTGAGCCGAAGCTCAGCAAGAAAACACAACATAACATGATATAATATCAACAATGTTCATAACAGTCACTCAAGACTTTTAGTCTAAACAAATAGGTGAAAATCTCAAAAGTCACTAATATGGGGATAGCACCCTTTAGCCATGTGACGATAGGATCACCAGGGCTTAACAGATAGGTGAGCATCTCACTAGATTTAGCAGGATAGGTGCATGGTGATTAGTCACCAACATAACCTTCCTCGTGACTCTAGAGTCATAACTATGGAACATCGTTCCCTAGCCATGTGACAAGCAGTCACCTGGGCCATATGCCCTGGCTCTGAATAACTAGTCTTAGACTAGACAAGCGCTTATAATTTTTGTTGAACTTCTGGTCGGTTCAGCATTAATACCCCATATGAGTCATTCAACGCTGATATCGATTAGATCTAATCTTCATTTGGCTCGGCGTTCGTGACGCTATGCCATTTCTGACTCTTAGGTCAGTAAAACACGACCAGTGTTCAACTCATTGTGAACTTGACTAGTAAATCACAGCTTCACAAATGGATCTAACACCGTTGTCGATTCTGACTAATAAGTTAGTGCCACACACAAGTAAGCCATGCCACCAAACATGTATCACATATCCAATATCCATAACAAGCTATGCAGCATGCTTACTTGACAAGTACTAGTACAATTAGGACTATGCACGAACACAGAGGCTCAAGCTCTTAACAACATCATACTCAATGTGTAAAGCATGTCCTATTCACATGTTTCTTGTGCATTATATGCATTATATTCAACAATCCAACATGCACCAATAATAGCCCTGCATGTCATACTTAATAATCAACCAACATGCATCAAGAATAGCCATGCATGTCACATATACACAGGGTGCAATTTTCTTACCTCAGATTCGAGCTAGAACCAATATAAGAACGACCCTTGAGAGCGATCAACCTTTAAGCCCTTAGCGGTCACCTAATCATAACCAAATATGGGACACCATCAATAAAATGATCAACATAGGTTACCAAACCAAAATCTAGCCTCCGAGACAACAATCCAAACTAATCCAAGTAGTAGGAACACTTCTGAGGCCTATAGCTAAGTTATTGGGGTCAAAACGAGCAAACGGGGTGAAAACAGGGCAAGGGCTGCGGCCCTAGCACCTTGGGCCGTGACCCCCAGAATTTCCTGAAGCAAGCGCCACGACGCCCACCACCAAGGGCCGCGGCGCCCAGCAAGGTCAGAACCCCTCTCCTTCTTCATCGAGCTAGGGCCGCGACGCCCAAGAACAGGGTCGCGGCCCCCAACCCTGGGCCATTCCCAAACGTGTTTTCAACTTCTAAAATCTTCCAAAATCATACCCAAACATTCCCCAATCATCAAAACAAAGTTCCCAAGCTTCCCAAAGCTCCATAACCCTCAAAACCCAAGGTTCAAACCAACCAAAAACTCAACAATTCACAAAGTCCAATTCTAAGCTTAAAAACTTTGGAAACTCAAAACTTCAAACTTAGATTACCTTTGATTGGGTTGTTTTCCGTCAAATCCTTCAATTAAGAAGCTTCTAATCTTTCCTAGGATCGCTATGCCTCGACCCTCGCTTGATTCTGACTCCTAGAACTCGAAATTCCTTTAAGAAAGCTTTGAACAGTAAAATAGGCTATCTGGAAGGGAGAGAGAGATTTTCTAACGTATGTTCTTATCTGACAAGCTACTTCAAGCTTAAGTAACCTCAAATAAATCCTAAGGCTTGGGGTCCCGAAAACACCCCCGGGGACATTATAGTCAAAACTTCTAGAATTCCATCCTAATCTCAAATACTCCCAATTTATCATCAAATAAACATTTCTATTACCCCAAACTTGACCCCGTTATGACAAAACCGCTAACTCATAATCTATGATCGTCTCATGCCGAATTGCTCGAATATATCTCCATAATAATAAAATCTCATTCACAAATTACAACATGCACCCAACTTACAAATATGCCCTTAACAGGCCAAATTACCAAAATGCCCTTATCATTATAAATACACTGATATGCATGCATTTATTATCATATAATAATATAATTCACATTAACACGCATATGATCGTTTAATGCCATGATAAATCAATTATGGCCCTCCCGGCCTCCTAATCAAGGTCCTAACCCTTATTAGGAAATTCAGGGCATTACAAGTAGCATGGCGATGAGAGCCCTCAGTATGTTCTCGCTGAGAAGAAGAATGATGGGGAACCCAACTGGTATCTCGTTGCAACGGGCGTTGCAATGATTCTCGCTGATCTGGCATATCCAGCTGAGAAGAATGACTTCACTGAGATGTGCCTTGAAATCCATGGGGTGTACTATGCTGAGAAGAGCCAGGCGAAGAGCCTTGAGTGATGTGTCTTGCAATATGAGGATCATCTTTGGATGGTTGCCGAGTTATCTGTTTTACTCTTGCCATTAGGCTATACCTTTTCAAGAAGTCTTCCTCACTGAACAAATATAAAGCGGAGCAAGGGAAAATCCTCTTCACCCTTTCCAAGAACTCTTGGGGAGTACGCTTGCTTACTGACTTGTCTGATGAAGAGGAGCTGGACATCTGCAACAAAGGAGAAATAAAGAGTAAAGTTAGTAAGTGAGCATAATGAAGCAATAACTGGGGGCATATCCATGAACTAAGGGGCAAAAATGAAGAAATTAGGAGAAAAAGTCTATATAGGGGGTCGGCCCAATGAGCCTAAGCCTGGGTCGACCACCCTGAGTCCCTAAGATTACAAAGCATGAAAGATGGGGCATAGGTGGTTGGCCTACCATCTTAAGCCGACCACCCTAGGGATGAAAACCTCAAAAAAAAATGATAGGGGACTAAAGTTTAAGTCTCCAATAAATTGTACAGTACAAGGAAGACCCCAAAGAGATCAGGAAAGGAAGAGAAAAAAAATTTTAGGGTCCCAAGTGGTCGACTTATGCTTAGGCCAACCACCCTGGATCCCTGGAAGTCGCCCAAGGGTATGGTGGTCGGCCCATGAGGTACACACTGCTCAGCCTATGGTGGTATGTAAACATGGAAATCGACAGGAGCCTAAGGAAACTTTAGGGTAGTCGGCCCAAACCCTAATCCCTAGGCCTGGAAATCGCATAAGGCAAGGAAAATGCAAGGGAAGCCCTAGAGGAACTCGGCCCATGATGGAAACTCTAAGGGTGGTCGGCCCATGAGGGAATGGACATCCCTGGAAATCACATGAGGCAAGGGAAGGGAAGCCCTGGAGGTACTCGACCCATGATGAAACCCTAGGGGTGGTCGATCCATGAGGGAATGGACATCCTTGGAAATCGCCTATGCTAGGGTTTGGAATCCTAGAAATCTCTAGGCTAATGATTTCAAAGAGGTGGTCGGCCTAGGGTTTCACAAACCTGAAATCGCATGTGCTAGGGTTTGTAACCCTAGAAATCGTCCAGGCTAAGGAAATTCGAGGGAAATCGTAGACTTGATTCAAACAAGTCAATTATTTTGGATCAAAATAAAACAAAACAAGAAGATTAAGATAGATTCCTCAAAGATTCAAAGTATTCTTCTAAATCTAAGCACATTTTAATTAAATTACGTAAGGATTAGGAGAAAGTACTTACCCAAATAAAGATATGAGTTTGATGAAGAATTGGAGATATCAGGCTTGGAGACTCCTATGGGTGAGGCGCACAGAGTAAGGAAGTAGAAGTGTGGCCCTACTTATAGCCTCTCAGGCTAATCATATATTTTTAGGAATTCAAATTTCCTTGAAAAATATCTGGTATGGTTAAAATTTCAAATTCGTTTAAAAATATATGGTATTTTTAAGAATTCAAATTCCTTGAAAAATATCTTATATTTTTAGGAATTAAAATTCCTTGAAAAATATTTTGTATTATTAGGAATTAATATCCTTGAAAAATATTTTGTATTTTTAGGACTTCAAACTCCTTGAAAAATATATTATATTTTTAGGACTTAAAATTTCCTTGAAAAATATACTCGATTTTTAGAAAATTAATTTATCTTGAAAAATTTAGTTATTTTTAGGAATTACCAATTATCCTTGAAAATTTCGTGCTGAGAAAATTATCGATAGTTGATAAAAAGTACTACGTAATGTCCCGAGGGACTTTGCTATTAAAGTACTGCTACAATATGTTTCTCGGGCCAAGATCAAGTTTACCGTAATGTTGAACACATTACAATAAACTTGGGGGGGGGGGGGGGGGGGGGGGGGCAAATGTTATCCCTAAAAAATCCAGGGATGACGTAGCGGCACGCGGCATCACAAATTAGGGAAAAACGATGAAGTATTGAAAAAAGACCAATGAGCAAAAAAGATAGGTCCAGGACTTATTGGGAAGTCGACCATGCCTAAACCCCCTAGGGGTGGTCGCCCTGGCCCTAGCCCCTAGGGGTGGTCAGCCTGACCCCATCCCCTAGGGGTAGTCGGCCTGAGATGTTCAAAAACCCCGTAGGAGTGGTCGGCCTAGCCCTACCCCTTAGGGGTGGTCAGCCTGACACCAACCCCTAGGGGTGGTCGGCCCTAGCATGCCCAAGAACCCCTCGGGGTGGTCGGCCCACCCTATCCTCCATAGGGTGCTCAACCTACACTCTCGAAAATGAGTAAAACTCATGGTTGTTTAGATTGAGATCAACAGGCCTAGTACCCAGAAGATCAACAGGCCTAGCACCCAGAAGATCACAGGCCTAGCACCCAGAGGACCAACGAGCCTACACCCAAGCTCTAAAGGGTCATCGAGCCTAGCACCTAAGTCTCGTAGACCAATCTAGACTTAGCATTTTCCCAGAGGTTTCAATCTTTCATTGTCTACCATGATCCAGAGAAACAACGAGAAGACCCAAGATCTCATAATCATGGGAAGGTGGACACGTATCTCCACTACCTAATAATCGTGTACCAAACCACGATCACAATAATACTAATCATGTAAGAGCCCCTGGGTACTATAAATAAATGACCCAGGACTTCATTGAAAGGGATCTGAGGAATTTTTGTGGAGAAACTTTGGGCAAATTAGCAATGAGTGAATACTTTTGTTCATCAGTGTAATTGTCTATCGAGTGATTCAATACTAAAAGCTAAGTGGATTAGGTTATTATTGTTCATTAGAATAGGGTTGAACCACTATAAAATTTCTATGTGTTTGTTTAAGATATTTGTACTCTGTCATTTACTATATTTATTTCGTTCAAAAGGTGTCGTATACTGTACATACGACTGTTGGCCAATTTCACAGATCAACAACACATTTAGGTTATAATTTTGTATTTAATTTTAGGTTTATTGTTTCCTTTTTATTTAAAAAATGTTTCACCAAAATCGAACTCAATGTACTATTTTATTCTATTTTGCAAAAATGTATGGTCCAAATCATTATTTAACAAAAGAGATGGTCCGATTGATAACTTTTGCACAACACAGGGTCCAAAATGGTATTTTAAATGTGTATTTTCTATTTTGTACCGTTGATTTATATAGAGGAGTATAAAGGAGTATTTAAATAAAACATTTCAGTGTAATTTGACAATTTTTTAAATCACAAAATTGTAATTGAGTGTTTAAGAAAAATATAGGAAAATGCATATACTCTACAAAATTTTGTCATTTCACTCCAAATGACATTAATTCATTATTTGCATCTTTTATTATATTTTTTGGGATATTTGCGGTAAAACTCCTTATTTTTTTACAAAAATTTTGACAAACCCCCCTGTTATACCCAAAAATTGGAGAATGCATCCTAGGAGGCTAAGGAGAATGCATTCTAGGAGAGCTAAGGGGAGTGGTCCTAGGAGACCCCAAGGAGGATGTGGTCCTAGGAGACCCCAAGGAGAAAGTGGTCTTATGAGACCCCAATGAGGATGTGGTCCTAAGAGACCCCAAGGGTGTGTAGGAGGCAAGCCTCCCAAGATTTCCTAAGTGTTGGCTCGAACGTGTCCAAGGTAAGTAGCTAAGGAGGAGGAGTCTCATGCAAGAGGAATGAGACTTAGATTTTGATAAGGAGAGCTATACAATGTTCGATCGGACATGTTTGGGGGATGCTAAAGGAAGTTGCCTCAATGTTGTCCAAGGTGAGGTTGCCTCAATGTTGTCCAAGGTGAGGTTGCCTCAATGTTGTCCAAGGTGAGGTTGCCTCAATGTTGTCCAAGGTGGGGTGCCAAGGAGGTTGCCTCGGACCACCTTGGTCCGAGGAGAAGCAAGGAGATTGGTTCAAGGAGGAACATGGCATGCTAGAGGAGAGTGCCATGTTAGAGGAGAGAAGTGCATGTCCTACCACCATGCACGTTCAACCCACCAAAAATATGTCCTACCACCATGCATGTTCAACCAGCACTTGCATGGGTAGTGGGTAGGAGGTGGACCAACTAGCTAGAGGAGACTAAGTCAGACACAACTCCAACAACATACGCGGGAATCTCTCATTCTTCCCACAAATGGGGGGTTTGTTACATTTCGAATTTTGAATGTTTAAATGTAATAAATATAATAAAATATCTCTATCATAAGGGATATCAGTTGAGGATCCCAGGCCTATAAATAGAGAGTTTATGGGATGAGAGAAGGGCTTCCTTCTGCTTCTTCTTTCTAGAGAGAGAAAATTGGGACTGTCTATTCTAGAGAGAGAAAGTGCTGAAATAAGAGAGAATTCTTGTATTTTTGCAATCTGTACTGAAGAAACTCAGTTGGCTCAGTCCATCTGATCTTGAGTACGGGTCTATAAATCACAACTCTAAGTGGATTAGGCTATTACCGACAATCGGGGCTGAACCACTATAAAAATCTCTTGTGTTATTTACTTTTCTTGTTTGTACCGTCTGTTGTCGTTTTTATTTCTCTTGAAGGCTTGTCGTTATTGACGTTCTCACGTCGTTGGCTAAAAACGCAGTCAACACCCCCAATAAAAAAATTTGGTGACAAAACCCCTTATTCATTTCAAAAGTTGCAACAAATACCCTCATAAAAAATTTTGGTGGCAAAACCTCTTTCCGTTAATGGTTGGTTACAAGTTACCTCTTTTAGGTGTTAAATGTCATATAAGCAAGTTAAGTGCCAACTAAGATACATGTGACAACACTTTATAGGGCCACATATCAAAATAATAATTATAATAAATTTAATTAATAAAAAATAGAATTTTTTTTTAATTTTTTTCAATTTAATTTTTTGTTTAATTTAAATTATGTATTATTATTATTATAAAACATTAAAATATTATATTTTTTTTAAAACAACTTAAAATTAAAAAATTAAAACCTTTTTTCAAATAAATTTAAGTTTTGAAAAAAAAAGTAAATTTATGTTTGTATCTTAAGTTTTGTTTTAGTGTTTCAATTATTTTTTACCTATTATTTTAATGTTTTAAAATAATAATAATACATAATAAAAATTAAACAAAACTTAAAATTGAAAAAGGTTTTTAAATTTATTTTTTCTATTTTAAGTTTTGTTTTAGTGTTTTAATTATTATTTTCTATTAATTTAATGTTTTAAAATAATAATAATAATAATACATAATTAAACTTAAACAAAAAATTAAATTGAAAAAAATTAAAATTTATTTTTTCTATTTTATCTTAATTAAATTTATTATTTAAAAAAATAATAATTAATTATTTTTTGTCATGTGACCTTATGAAATGTTGTCAAGTATATTTTAATTGACACTTAACTTACTTATATAACATTAAAAACCTAAAATGAGTAATTTGTAACAAACCAGTGAGAAAATAGAGTTTTCCACTAAATTTTTTTATTGTGGAGTTTGTCGTAATTTTTATAAAAGAAGAAGGGGCTTTGTGACTAAAATTTTCAAGTGAAGGTTTGCCGCAACTTTTGTAAAAAAACAAAAGGGGGCTATATTTTTTAAATGCAAAAACGAGATGTCGTATTGCCATTTTCTTTCTGGTTCATCACGTTGAATTGTACACGTATAAATTAGGTTAAATAAAAGAGGAGTCACCAAAGTTCTTGGTTCGACTTCAATCTGATCGAGCAGAGACAAGAACACCACTGAGCAAAGAAGAAGAAAAAGAAGATGGGAAAGCAACCAGTGAAGCTGAAGGCGGTGGTGTACGCTCTTTCTCCGTTTCAGCAGAAAGTGATGCCGGGTCTTTGGAAGGATCTGCCTTCTAAGATCCACCACAAGATCTCCGAGAACTGGCTCAGCGCCACCCTCCTCCTCACCCCTCTCGTCGGCACATACACGTACCTTTCTTTTCTTTTCTATTCTCTTTATTCTTACTCAGAATCTGACTTCGGTTCCTATTAGGGCATTTGCCTCTTTTTTCTGAGTATTTTGATTTTTATTAGAATGATATTCTGGTGCAAATTCGTCCTGAGTGAAGAGATATTGTGAAAATTCGCTAATTGGGTTCTGAAATGGATATTGGAAATTGCAAGTCATTTATCCTCGAATTGAATTCAGCAAGCAGTTTTAGGGTTTCGAATATGAAAACGATTTCTGAGTCTCTGTTTCATTGTTAAATTATTTTAATCAATATCTTATTACATCCGTTATTGTGTTTGGTTACTTGGGTATTTACTTATTTTCTCTTTGGTTATCTAGAATGAAGATATGTAGATTGCTATGAATCGTTTCTGCTAATATTGGGTCTTTTTCTCTTAAAATGTTTTATGTTAGTACGCTTGGTTTTTGCTTAGAAGAAAATGGTTCGTCAGGAAATTTATTACTGATGGAGATCTCTGTTTTGGCTTATAGTTGATGATGCTTATCTGAGATAGCATATTTATGCTATATGCCTGATCTCAAACCATCAAAAAAGAGAGGTTATCAACTTATCATATATAATATAAGTATAAACGTAACCCAAGAGGGGCAGCAAATGGAAAATGGTCATGACATGTGGTTTGCTCCCAGAAGGTCTGAGGTATTAAATTTAATTATATCGTGGTCGAGCTAGATAAAATTGAAATGCAGAAGGAAAATGAACATATGGGTGGGAATTAAGAATTTATGAAGGAAGTGTATTCCTCTTGATTTATTAATGTATTGTTGATTAATAGATATTAACTTTCATGGGTGGATATATTTAGTTATCTTAATGTACTAATAATTGTACTCTCAAATGTACACAGGTATGTTCAGCAGTATCAAGAAAAGGAGAAGTTATCTCATAGGTACTGAAGTCTTTTTGTTCCTTTCTAGAAGTGGACTCCAACCATGCTAGAAGAACTGAACCTTTTCCCCCCTTTTCTTTCATGTGCAAATAAGTTGAATTTTCTGGTTATCAACTGCAATTGCAGTGCAGTTGCTTAAACATATCCCATTTGGCTATTTAGTTTTGTTTATGAACTGCTGTGATTTTTTGGCGATTGGCTGTTTCAGCAATATGGATATAAGATGTTGATTTGAGTTTGGTATGGCAACTTAATCAACGAAATAATTATTTGAATTGATGGGTACTAGTCGCTTCTGCAATATAGCTAACTGTGGTGTTTTTATGGATTGTCAAGGCATAATAAGGTTTACACTCATCAAAATATTGGCAGGATATTTTTCTTCTTAGATCTTATATATAACAGGACAGAAAGATCAAATATAGAATAAAATCATTAATAATCTGCAAAATGTTTGTAACCATTTGAAAAGATTGATCAGATTATCATTTGCGACACCATTTTAATTGCAGTGGATCTATTCTTGTTAAATGCTATTTCAAGCTTATGATGCATTGTTAATGTTAAGTGCGTCACCAGTTCCTTCTAGCGATTAGAGAGATTATGTTACAACTGCCAACCGGTAGAGTAATTCTATTTCTCTTGTAAATCCTAATTCTCATGTTCTTGTTTGGTCAATGTGAGACTTTATTTAGGTTCATTATATCTCTTTTTTGTTAACGAGTAAAAGATGAACGAAAATCTTAATCCAATAAATTAACAATTGCAGAAGTAAAGTGTTCTAGGAATAGTCCCAGCCTCACCTTCTATAAAAAGCTAGAAATAGGCTGAACTCTTCTCGCATATTTTCTAAAGCAATATTGAAGTTAACAGAGAATGATCACATGTTAAGTATTTTGTAAAATCTAAAATTGGCAAACTTTAAGATTGTGTTTGGTAAAATTTTTGTTTTTGAGTTTTTTAAACACAAGAATGGAAATATTATTTTTATTTTTGTTTTTTTATTTTTAAAAACAAAAAATAAAAACGCGTTTGATAATTTTTATTTTTATTTTTTGCTTAACAATATGAGGTATTGATTTGAAGAAGAGAAGAAAAAAAAAATCGAAAACTGTTTAAAAAAAATTTAAAAGTGAATTTTATTTTCAAAATTTTTAAAATTTTAATTAAAATTTTAAAAAATAATAAATAAAAATAGAGTTACCAAACACATTTTATGTTTAATTGTCAAATTTTCAATTAATTAAATAAAAAAATTATATTTATAGTGTTACCAAACAACACCTATAGAAATTTATTTTTATTTAAATAATTATTTTAAATTTCTATTAATGTGATTTTCGAAATTAATGTCTTTAATTAATTTGTAAGGTTTTCATATAATTTTTTATTTAGCTTGATTTTATCATAATATGTTTATGAAGGGAATTTATATTTTGGTTATATAAAAAAAAATATTTTGTGCTTACTCAAAATCATTTCTGGAATATTTGTTTTCTATTTTTCGTGCTGCTCAAGATAAGAAACTTTAGGAAAATAAATCTTTGAAGTAATTAATTGTTATTTCTATCTTGAGAAATTTGATCTCACACAGGTATTAGCTGTCCCCACCAAATTCGTATCTGTCAGATCAGAATCATCTCAAAATGGCAAATCTTCATTAATCAAGAATATATTCAAATATTCTTGCTTTTATTAGGAGATTCTTTCTTAGTCTTTCTGAGTACGAAATAGACTCTATAAATAGGCTTCTAAGGCCTTGAGAAAAAGCGATCTCTTGGATGCATAGTTTGTGAGTGAATTGTAATATTTGTGAGAGTTCCTTGTTTGTATTCAAGATCATTGTATTCACGTGATCTTGCAGTAAAATGAGTGTTTAGTTTTGTGGTGGGTTTATACCACTTTTATGAGTGAATACATGTTGTAATTTGAACACAATTCTTTTAGTCTTCGCGAAAGAATTTTTACAAGTCTCGTGTCGGGAGGATGCAAGCACTCGCTGACCATTGAAGGGAGTTCAAGTGGTTGAACGTTTCAATCAGAATCAGATTAGTGAAGAGAAGTACAACAAAGTTGCGAAAAATCTCAAGAGGGAGTCTTGTTTTATTTAAGTCAATATTTTGTACTTGTGATTCTTTATTAATTGGTTTTATTCTCTGGGCGTGACCCTAAGGAGTAGGTTATCTGAATGGGTTTCTGAACCTTGTAAAATTTTGTTGTGTTCTTTATTGTTTTTGCAATGTCTTTTTATTGTGTTAAGTTTCTGCCGTGACAAGTTCATATTCTGTCCCGACAGATCTAAAATCTGCTTCAACATTTAATTATCATTTTGCACCTTAATTAATTCACATGGTTTAAATAATTTGGTAATTACACTAAAAATAGAATTTTAATTGGTATCATAGCGGGTTACTCATTTCTGAGTGTGATCTTTGTTTATTCTGTTTGTTGTTCTTGTTCTTGCAATGTCTTTTTTCACAAAAGGAGGTTCCATAACTCGCCCCCCTTTACTTAATGATTCTAACTATCCATATTGAAAAGTTAGAATGAGAACCTTCATCAAATCTCAAGACAAAAAGGCTTGGAGAGTTGTTTGGAGTGGTTGGACTCCTCCAGCGGAATTCAATGATGTAACTAAGGTAAAATCTGAACTTGATTGGACTGATGGTGAAGATTAACTGCCCAGTTACAATAATAAAGCATTACATGCTATTTTTAATGGTGTTGGTGAATGTTACAATAAATTGATTTCTTCATGTGTTTCAGCCAAAGATACTTGGAAAATCCTTCAAAACCAATTTGAAAGAATTGTTGATGTCAAGCGTTTGAGACTTGTTATGCTCACAACAAAATTTAAAAATGAATGAAAATGAAACCCTCACTGAATTTTATGAAAAATGTTCAGATATTGCTAACGAATATTTTGCTCTTGGTGAGAAACTTGAAGATAATGTTTTGGTTCTAAAAATTGTTAGAGTTCTCCCTGACAGGTTTCAGACTAAGCTCACTACAATTGAAGAAGCAAAAAATCTAGAAAAAATAAAAGTATAAGAATTGATGGATTCACTTCGAACTTTTAAACTAAACCAACAAATCATACAAAAAGGTAAAATAGAATAAATCAAGGAGAAATCTATTGCCTTGAAATCTTCCAAAGAAAAGAAGGAAAGTTCGGATGATGAGATGGCTTTGTTAACAAAAAAATTTCAATAGTACATAAAGAAATTGGGAAACAAAAAGGCCATATCCAAAAACTCAAAAGGTAATTTTTCTAAACCCTTTGAAACTAATAAAAAGGGTATTAAGTGCAGAGAATGTGAAGGATTTGGACACATTCAATCTGAATGTGCCAATACCTTAAAGAAAAAGAAAGTCATGGCAGCTACTTGGAGTGATCAAGACTCTGAACAGAGTGATGAGGAAGACAATAGTGTTGCCTTAACCTCTATTCACAAATGTATGTTTTTTTTCTTCAATTGATTCCAAGGATTTGGTATGCCTTAATAATTATGTTCAGAATGATGAAGAATCTGATACTGACTCTGATGAATCTGACTTAGATGAGGAGTCATTGAAAGATTCTTACACAATAAGTATGATCAATGACTAAAAGTTTGCTCTGAGAATCGATTAATGGCTAGCAATAATAAGAAATCAGTTGAAAAAATTGAAGAACTTGAGTTGATTATTGTTTCAAAAAATAATGAAATTAATTCTTTGAGTAAAGAAATTGATCTTATGCAAAAAGGTTTCGTTTGTGGATTAGGATGATATTATTTGATTATTGGATGATATTCTCTCTGCAGGAAAAAAAGGTTGGTGATTATAGTGGATTAGGATCAAATGGATCTGAATCTTCTAAGCAAATGATTTTTGTAAAATTTGTGAATTATCTGTCTGTTGTGACAACTAACCGTTTTGCAAGAACAAATGGCTTTTCGGAGAACACACAGTTGTCATCTGTTCCAACAGATCTACAACTAAAGAGAATTTCTCTGAAGAAAAACATTGGACAATTTGTACCATTTTATCATTTTTGTGGTATGAAAGGAAACATAAGACCTAAGTGTTTTTCCCTGTTGAATTTTTTAAAAAAGAATTATGTTAAACACTTTGGTAGCATGAATCAATTCTTGACCAAAAGAAATTCAAAATCAAAACAATGTGGGTCAAGATGAATAACTCAGTTTTCTTGGCTACCTTTACGTGTCATAAAATACATGCATCTAGTTCATGGTACTTTGATAGTGGGTGTTCCAGACATATGATAAGTAATGCCAGCATACTCACCAACTTCAAATCTTTGAAGTGTGGAGTGATAACTTTCGGGGATGGAATGAGAGGAAATATTTTAGGTAAAGGTACTCTAAACATTGAAGGGTTACCAAAACTAAAAAATGTTCTTCTTGTTGATGAGCTGAAAGCTAACTTAATTAGCATAAGCCAAATTTGTGAGCAATGTTTTCTTGTTAATTTTTTGCATGATGAGTGTAATGTTGTAAATCAGAGTGGTGACATTTTTCTTAAAGGTTCTCGCCTTTGGATAATTGTTACACACTCACACAAAAAATCACATGTCATGCATCATCATCCAGTTTTAATAATATTGATTTGTGGCATGAAAAACTTGGACATATAAATTTCAAAATTTTGAAAAATATTACTAATGTAGGTCTCATCCGTGGTATACCCAAGCTGGGTAAAGAATCACTTGGTAAGTGTGAATCATGTCAATTGGGAAAATAGTTGAAAGTTTCTCATAAAGCTCTATCTAATATTAATATTTCAAATGTGTTGGAATTATTGCATATGGATCTCATGGGTCCTATACAGGTTGAAAGTATTAATGGTAAGAGATACATCTTTGTCTATGTGGATGATTTTTCTAGATTTACTTGGGTAGATTTCTTAAGAGAAAAATCAGATAGATTTGAAGCTTTTAAAACTCTCTATACAAGACTAAGAGTTGAAAAAAATTGCAATATTGGAAAAATTGTAAGAATACAAAGTGATCATGGTAAGGAGTTTGAAAATTCTGTTTATGATGAATATTGTAAATCTGTTAGAATTTTGCATGAATTTTCTGCACCCAAAACCCCATAACGAAATGGGGTAGTGGAACGGAAAAATCGTACCTTGTAGGAAATGGCCAAAGTTATGCTAAATAGCAAAAAACTCACTAAGAATTTGTGGGCTGAAGCAATTAACACTGCTTGCTACACAATTAATCGTGTTTTTGTGCGTCCAAGTACAAATAAAACTCCATATGAGATCTGGAAAGGTAGAAAACCTAATGTCAATTATTTTCATGTATTTGGGTGCCTTTGTTATATTCTTAAAGAACGTGAGAATCTGGGAAAATTTGATTCCAAAAGCGATTTGGGAGTTTTTCTTGGTTATTCCACTAATAGTAGGGTCTATCGTGTTTATAACATGAGAACCCAAATTGTTATGGAATATGATAATATGGTTGTTGATGATCTAAAATATTTTTCCGAGTACTCCCACGAGGAAGAAATTGACAGGTTCTTTGATATTCAACAACATAAAGGGATACCAGATCTGACAGAAGATCGTTCAGAAGTGACAACAGTTGCTAATGATGTATCAGACATAGATTCTGTTGCGACAACAACTGAACGAACTGAGAAGGAAAGTCCAGTTAATTCTTCTGACTCCATTAAAAAAGAACCATTAACCAGAGTAAAAAAGAATCACCCTTCTGATCTCATTTTGGGAAATCTTGAAGAGAGTATGGTCACTCGAAAGAGGTATGTAAACTTGGTTCAATTTGTTTGCTTTACTTCTACATTTGAACCAAAAAATGTGAAGGAATCCTTAAATGATGAATCATGGATTAATGCTATGAAACAATTCACAAGGAATGAGGTATGGATCCTTGTCCCTAAATTGAGCCATACTAATGTTATAGGTACAAAATGGATATTTAAAAATAAAACTGATGAATTTGGCACCATAATAAGAAATAAAGCTAGGCTAGTTGCATAGGGGTACACTCAAGTTGAAGGAATTGATTTTGATGAGACATTTGCTCCTGTTGCAATACTTGAATCCATAAGATTATTGCTAGCTATTTCATGTGTTCTTGGTTTTAAATTATTCCAAATGGATGTCAAATCTGTTTTTTTTTAAATGGATTCTTGAATGAAGAAGCTTATGTGGAGCAACCCAAAGGGTTTAAGGACCCTCACTATCCTAATCATGTTTTAAAACTGCAAAAAGCTTTGTGTGGGTTGAAACAAGCCCCCCAGGCTTGGTATGAGAGACTAAGTCATTTTTGGTCTCAAAGGGGTACAAGAGAGGGGGGGAGTAGACAAAACACTTTTTATCAAAAATGTTGATACCAATATTATGATAGCTCAAATATATGTTGATGATATAGTATTTGGTTATATTAATGACTCTCTAGTACAGGAATTTGTGAAACAAATGCAGGAAGAGTTGGAGATGATCATGGTGGGAGAGCTCAATTTTTTCTTAGGACTCCAAGTTAAGCAGTTAGATGAGGGAATTTCCATTTCACAAAGCAAGTATGCCAAAAATTTGGTGAAGAGATTTGGGCTTGATGCATCTAAACCTGCTAAAACTCTCATGGGAACCACTGTCAAACTATCTAAAGATGAGAATGGGAAGAAAGTCGATCCAACTCTTTACAGGAGTATGATTGGGAGTCTTCTATACTTAACTGCTAGTCGTCCAGACATCAGTTACAGTGTTAGAGTGTGTGCTCACTTCCAAGGGAACCCCATGGAGTCTCATGTGACTGCTGTAAAAAGAATTATCCGTTATATCAATAATCCTCTTGATTTAGGCATTTGGTACTCCAAAGAAACAAAGTCTAACTTTGTGTGTTATAGTGATGCAGATTGGGTAGGAAACACTGATGACCGCAAAAGTACAAGTGGTGGTTGTTTTTATTTAGGAAACAATTTGGTTTCTTGGCATAGTAAAAAACAAAACTCCATCTCCTTGTCAACAGTCGAAGCTAAGTACATAGCTGCTGGAAGCTGTTGTTCTCAACTTTTGTGGATGAAACAAATGTTGGCTGACTATGGGTTTGATCTTAAAACTTTAACTATTTTTTGTGATAATACAAGTGCTGTTAATATCTCCAAAAATTTTGTTTAGCACTCTCGCACCAAACATGTTGACATTCGTCATCATTTTATCAGGGAACTTGTTGAAAAAAAAAAACTCTGATTTTAGAATATGTTGAGACTAACAAACAAATTGCAGATATTTTTACTAACGGTCAGATTTGATTCCCTCAGGAAATCTTTGGGGGTTTGTTTTATTTGAAATTTCCAATAATTGATTGTCTTGCCTTGTATATGTGATTGTGTAAATCTCTTGTCCTGTTTGGAAGAAATTTGATGACCATATTTTTTCAATTTTTGGAAAATGAACGTTATAATTCTTATATTTTATGAGGAATAAAAACCATATTTGAAAAATTATAGACCATCCAATTTATATTTGATCAAATCATTATGTCTGTTTTCATATGAGCACTCCTTAATCCAGTTTCTTTTTCAGGGTCCATTCTGGAAAAGAGCTACCTATACTGATGTGTGAAAGCTGACACTGAGTAAGTTGGTACCAGGTAATTAGCAATTATATTGGAGGAAACTCTACCAGTGTAAATGGCAACCATCAGTATAAGAGTTATAGCCTCCATTATGGTTACAATTTGAAAAAGGCTACAATTGTCGAACATGGGCAATGACCCTAGCTTTAAATGGCCAAAAAGAAACGTCAAATTGGTTGCACATGCACACACAAATGCCTGCTGACTAAACTGTGTAAGAATGTTGTAAGACTCATACACATAATGAATTGATTAAAATATTTTTTGTGATTGGTATATTCTTTTTCGAATTATGGTTATCATTCTCACTTAGTATTTTAGTTCTAATTCATTTTTCTCATTTTTGAAGAAAATTGTTATCTTGTTTCTCTTACACAGGACTTGGCATTTACATAGACTCATATGGTATGGCAATGTAACCTTTTATTTTTGGCAGTTTTTTTCTTTAAAATAAAAAAAAAATCAATTCCTTGTTGACTGAGTACTAAAGACAAATCAAATTTGAAACAAAAAAAATAATAAATGCAAATTGATTTGTTTTATCTCATTATATTCAAAATCTTGTAAAAGTTTTCCAATTTTGAGGTGTGACAGAATATTTTTTTTTAAAAATGAGATATTTTGGCATTTATCACACTAAATTCGGTTACCCATTTTCGAACTTGACTCATTTGTTCACCGAATTCTCTATATATTCGGATTCCCTTTGGCTCTTTGGTTCTAAGTGTTCTTGTTTTCTTTCTTGCTCACTTGTGCCAAGTGTTTTGTTGGGAAAACTTATACATGATCTTTATTTATTTTCATGTATATCTAATATTAAACAAATTAATATGAGATAACCTATAACATGTTTCTTAAATAGAATTCAAAGAGAAACAAAGATAAGAATACTTACAGTATACGCAACGGAATGAAAGAGTCATTCCTTCAGTTTCTCTAACTCTTGTATCCTTTCTGTCGCAGAGTACTATCAAGAAACTGAATTGTTCTTCTAATTTCTTCACAGTCTTCCAATGGATCCTTAGAATCACCTAGACTAGTGTGGGCAATTCTCAACACATGAGATAGATACAGAGAGAAGAAGAGAAAATAACAAAGAGGCTTAGAAAAGGACTTGTGTTTAGAGAGAATATAAAACTATCAGAAAACCAGTGATTAAACTTATATGATGTCTGTTTTGACTTCTCTCTAAGCACTTCTTTTATAGACTCAATTAGGCCATTTAATTTAATTAAAAAATCAATAAAATAATAACCAATTTAAAGCCCTAGGTCGAAATTATAATGGGCTTTATGCCAGTGAAATTTCCCATTTGATTATAAGTTCATTGGACTTAAAATCAAGGCATGTATTATTTTCTATTGGTTTAATTAATTAAATAATTATTTAAATCATTTATCAAATTAATTATTTATAATTTGAACCTTGATTTAAAATTATTTATTAATTTAGATACCAATTTATCTTAATTAATAAATATGTTATAATTTCTCTTTTATTCTAAAAAATACATAACTCTATGAAACTATCCAAAATTGACCTGGTCAACTTTGATAATTCTAATTGATAATTAAATCAATTAATTGAGACTATCTAGATGATTTTATCCAAGGTACAATGGGGACCATGGGCCTATGAAATCAAGCTCTAATAAGTTATCATAAATCTAACAAATAAATTTACTAACTTATTAATTCCTCGTAACTCCACTAAAGACTCGAAATTGCACTCTTGAATTCATAGAACACTCTATAACAAATATAAATACGCTATTAATTATTCATTGTTACAACCACAATTGTCACTCAATCATCTATAGATGGTCTACAATGAGATAGGACTAAAATACCGTTTTACCCCTCATTGTATTTTATCCTTAAAACACTTAGTTCCTTGTAAATGATATTTCAGTAAACTAATTTAATTACTGAAATGAGATCTCTATCATTTAACACCTTGAACCAAACTAAAAGGAAACCATCGTTTCACTTCTTCATCAGAAGCTATAGATGTTCATATCTATGATTAACACTCCCACTCAATTATACTACCGAGTTCCCAAGATGTAAGTATGGGCTAGTCCGTAGGGTAAGCTGGTAACGAACAAGTCAAAGAACTCAAATAATACAATCAGTTAGAGCACTAACCACTCAGAATTGAGATTGAATTGACCTATGGTCAACTATATGATATGACTAGAATAGATAATAATGGTATGTTTACTTATCTTATCAACTGTCAATATCGGTCCTGTCTGATGTAACAAATACATCCGATCTTATCTACTTTGCTAATGTTTTGGAAAGAACATAACACTGTAATGTGTAAGTATATCATATCGTAGATTGGCAAGTCATTGTAAATCCTGTGCACTGACTAATCTTAGGACTAACTTATTTTGAACATATAATCATATTTATATTCCACTGTGATTATGTCACTATAAATAAGATTAGTTATATGCTCGGGATTCAATAGAAGTTTATATTAAAAAAATAATCATGAAAATAAAACATGTGAGCAAAGTGATTGACCAAGTCAAAAAATGATTTCTATTCTTTTATTGATAATAAATGAGATTACAAGGAATTTGAGTTTTAATTAAGGCATAAAACCCCAACAAACTCCCACTTTCACTAATTGAAACTAATGCCTTAATTCTACTAATCCCATTTCCTTGATATGCTTATCAAATGTACCTTCTGGTAGTGTCTTTGTAAACATATCTGTAAGATTGGCATCAGTTGCAATCTTCATAACCTTCACGAATCCCCTGGCCATATATTCTCGAATAATGTGATACTTCCTTTCTATATGCTTACTCCTCTTGTGACTTCGAGGTTCTTTCGAGTTGGCTATCGCTCCTGTATTGTCACAAAATAACACAAGAAGTTTATCTATTCCTTAGCTACTTCTGATGCGGCTATGTACTCAGCCTCCATGGTGGAATCTGAGATTGCAGGCTGCTTTACGCTTCTCCAAATCACAGCTCCACCCCCAAGAGTAAACACCTTTCCAGAAGTAGAATTCCTATCATCGACATCAGTCTAAAAATCTGAATCGGTGTAGCCTACAAGGTTTAGAACACCACCCTTGTAGACTAACATATAATCCCTAGTCCGTCTCAAATACTTCAGGATATGCTTAACTACTATCCAATGTTCTAGTCCTGGGTTTGACTAATACCTGCTCACTACTCCCACTGCATAGCAGATATCTGGTCTAGTACACAACATGGCATACATCAGACTTCCAACTACAAATGCATAAGGAAATTTTCTCATTGCATCTTCCTCTTCAGGAGTCTGGGGAGACTGCTTCTTTGAAAGATGAATTCCATGGCGGGACGGTAGATGCCCTTTCTTGGAATTTTTCATTGAGAAATGTTCAAGCACTTTATCTATGTAAGCTGCTTGAGATAGAGCTAAGAGTTTTGTTATACACAGATTTCGAGCTATGTTAAATATGACCTCGAAAGTTGGATTCACAATCAAGTGGACTCATAAGGTTGGAAGTATGCTCCAGGATTAAATATCGAGCCTGCAGGACATAGACGACCTCGAATATGGTGACCTTGGAGTGTTCATGATCTCGAAAGGTAGCTCCGGAGACGCATTCATCTTCAGGTATGACCTCGGATCAGGGGTCCCGAGCTCGACGCACATACGATCTCGAAAGCCATGTGACCTCAGGAGATGTCTCTAGCTCGAAAGATGACGAGAAACCTGGGAAGCTAAAGCCTTAGAGATACATGATAACCACCTTGAATATCTATAAGTGTTGTAAATACGAGATGTAATCCTCATTTATTACTGTAAATCCCCTAGAATCGTGGGATATTATTTGGTCAGTTATACGTCCCCTGATCTTCAGGGGACGTTTCCTTTTATATCTGATTATAGGCATTTAAAGCCATTAATTTTATTCACAAAAAGAGTAACTACCCAAAATATGTGGGATAGTATTCTTCAATCTTCTCTATAAATAGAGAGGCCATGCACCATTGTAAAGGACCGAAATTCTGAACCTTGGGAGAAGACTCTGAAGAATTCATGCTGAAGAATTTTCAGAGATAATCTTGAGTTTAATAACAGAGACTCGTGGACTAGGCAGATTTAACTGCTGAACCACATAAAAATCGTGTGTTTGTATTGTCTTATTTCAATTGGCCATTATCAGTTATTGTTTATGTGCTCTTCTTTCACTGTTTGACGAAAAACGGCATCAACAGTTTGGTGCTTTCATTGAGAGCCTTAAGCATCCATCCCTGAAAAAGTCATGGCCACTAACAATCATAACACACCTGTGGAAAATTACCCAAGACGTCTTGGAAAACAACCAATGGAGAACCCGGATGTTGAAGAGAGAAGTGGGTCCTCTGATTCCCGGGGACCACCTCCTCCACCAAGAGATGAGGATATGTACTACAATCCTGAGCGGTACGTTTCTATTGTGGAACTTGAAAACCGACAACTGAAGCAGTTGTTGGCAGAAGCCAACAAACGGAATGAGGAGTTGACAAGGATAGCCGTAGAGGCGCAGGTGGCTCAGCCCCCGCCTCCGCGCGAAAACCAAGTCCCTCCTCCAAGGGAGTGCATGTTCCTCCCCGGAGACCCTGCGGGCATCCACGAAAGGATGCTGCCACAAGGAGGCCGACTCAACCTCCGGCACCAGCAGAGCCATCCGCTCCTCCTAGGCCCCAGAGGAATACTCGAGCTCGGGTCCCGTCTAACCCGCCTGTGGAAGTGCCTGCAGGAGCTGAGAATAACCGAACCCCTGCAGAGGCTCGGACTCAGGTACCTGGGAGCGCACCGAATGCGACTGACCCCTCTCGGGCAAATTCTGGACCCTCTAGGCTACGACAAGGGTGGCAGCCACCGTCGCCTATACGGTTCCCTCCGTCACCCATAAGATATCCTTCGCCCCCACACAGAAACGCTCAACCTGTTTGAGATCAGGATCAAGGGCGTGCGGGGGAAAGACAAGGAAACAGAGAGACTTTCCAGGAGCAGAGAGGCGCTCCTTCTGAGAGAAGTCAGACATCTCGGTCTCGCACTGCAGAGATGAGGCGACGTGGAAAGAATCCATCGCGAAATAACCGAGCAATGAGTTTCACCAGTGATGAGTCTGGAGAGACCAGGTCCGTCAGTAAACACGACCGAGGTCGTAAGAATACTGGAAGTCGCAAGAATCGTCCCGACCTGCGAAATCATCTGAATCAGAGTCGGGGGAATAGAGATCAAACAAATCCGGACCTGAGGGATCGCTTGAATAGGCGTAGAGATCCCTCGCGGAGACGCGAGCCTGGAATCACGATCAATGGCAGTCAATTCTAGACAGCACCTCCTACTGACCCAGTCCAAGAAAGAATCGATCAGCTCGAAAGAGCCTTTAGGCTTTTAAAGAATGAACGAGGAAATGGTCGATATGAGGACTCTGATGAGGAGCTCGAGCCGTTTTCTCCCCATATTAATGACACTCAATTTCCTCAAGGGTTTCGGATTCCTCACGTCCCTACGTTTGAAGGAAAGACTGACCCGTGTAGTCACCTGAGCACGTTCAACACAATCATGAGAGCTAGTAACGTGGGTTACGAGCTCAGGTGCATGTTGTTTCCAACATCATTGGCAGAGCCTGCCAAAAGTTGGTTCTAAAAGTATAAGAGACACTCAATAACCTCATGGGAGCAGTTTTCTAAAGACTTTAAGAAGCAGTTCAGAGCAATGGTAGGGGTCAGACCAGAAGCATCCACCTTAACTAACGTCCGGCAGCAACCGGGCGAAACATTGAAGAGTTACTTAACAAGATTTAATCTGGAAGTAGCCCGAGCTCGGGATGTGGATGACAGTGGACACCTCATGGCTATCCGAGCTGGCGTATTACCGGGAAGTGCCCTTTGGGACGACATGCAAGGGAAACCGGTAAGGTCAATAACCGAGTTTAACAGACGAGCGCAGAGGTTTGTCAATGTAGAGGAAGCGAGGTCGACGCTCAAAGCGACCTCCCAATCCGAAACTACAACGATAAACATCAACTCTGCCTCAACCTCGGCGGACCCAGCGGCACCAAAGCCTGCCTCGGAGAACCCCTCCAAGAGGAAAAAGAACGAAGGAAGTAACCCCGAAGCTGAGGGAGGAAAGAAAAAGAAAGGGGAGAGGTATTTCTCCGTGTATAAGGTATACACCAAGCTCAATGAGTCTCGGGAGAACATATATCTGGCTAATGGAAACCAGGTCCCCTTTAGGCGTCCAGACCCGATGAGAAATCAAAAATCCAAGAGGGATTCCAGTAAATATTGTCGGTTCCACAGAGACACCGGACATACAACCCATGAATGTCGACAACTGAAGGACGAGATCGAAGGGTTGATCTCGAGAGGTTACTTCCGGCATTATGTCAAAAACCAGAATACTGCTCAGGCGGCTGCGAGCCAGAGAGTAGCCGCGCCTCCGACCACACAAAACAATAACTCCCGATCTCGGGAAGAAGATAGGCCCCCGTCGATAGATGGAGAGGATGTAATAACCATCTCAGGAGGGCCTCATCTAGCAGGAGGGGGAAGGAATGCCCAAAAGAGGTATGTTAATGAGTTGAAGACAGGGGACGGGTCTCCTTATGAACCTGAACCCAGGGCACGAAAAAGCCAGAGGATTGAAACACAACCAATAACCTTCACTGAGGAAGACGCCTCCCATGTTCAATTCCCTCATCATGATCTGCTGGTTAGTACTCTTCAGTTGGCCAATAAAAGGGTCCACCGAGTTCTCATAGATAATGGGAGCTCAGTCAACATCCTCTATAAAGCAACCCTCGAGAAGATGGGACTCTCCCTTCGCGACCTGAAAGCATGTGCAACTACTTTGTATGGCTTTTCAGGAGAAGGAACTGCCTGTATGGGATCTATTGAGCTCCCCATAACCTTGGGAGACTATCCAGTCTCGGTGACCAAGATAATGGAGTTCGTAGTAGTAGACTTACCATCTGCCTACAATGTGCTGCTCGGGAGACCCGCCCTGGTCGGGCTGGGGGCAGTTTCATCAGTAAGGCATCTGGCCCTTAAGTTCCCGACCCCTAGCGGAGTCGGGACGTTGAAAGGAGACCAATTGGCAGGGAGGGAATGCTATAGCATCTCCATGAGAGGAAAGAAACAAACGAACGCTCAAGCACTCGTCATCATACAAAACAAAGATGGATCAGTTTTAGAAATTGACGAGGAGATTGATCCGAGGATTGAGGAGAAAGTTGACCTCGAACCTTTAGAGGAGCTTGAAGAAATTCAGCTCGAGGAAACTGATCCCTCGAAGAAGGTGAAGGTCGGAAAACACCTCCAAGACGAGGCAAAATAGCAATTAATCTGGTTTTTGAAGAAAAACCAGGATGTCTTCGCATGGTCGCACTCAGACATGGTGGGGATAAGCCCGAATGTAGCAAGCCACGCACTAAACATAGACAAAAGCTTTACCCCGAAGCAACAAAAGCGAAGACAACTGGATGAAGACAGAAAAAAGGCGTTAAAGGAGGAGGTTGATAGGTTAAAGGCAAACCAATTCATTAGGGATGCCTTTTACCTTGACTGGGTAGCCAATCTGGTGTTGGTCCCAAAGCCCAATGGGACGTGGAGAACCTGTATTGACTACTCAGATATCAACAAAGCTTGCCCAAAAGATTGTTTTCCGTTACCAAGGATTGACCAGCTCGTAGATGCCACGGCAGGGCATGGCCTGATGTCGTTCATGGATGCCTATTCTGGATATAACCAGATTCCCATGCATACCCCTGACCAGGAACACACGAGCTTCATCACGGAAAAATGGCTATATTGCTATAATGTCATGCCATTCGGGCTCAAGAATGCTGGAGCCACATACCAGCGGCTCGTAAACATGATGTTTTCAGAAAAAATAGGGAACAACATGGAGGTTTTTGTTGATGACATGCTTGTAAAGTCTCAACTCAACAAGAACCATGTTGATGACCTCGAAGAGTGCTTTGGCGTGCTCAGGAAATACAACATGAAGCTAAATCCTCAGAAGTGCACTTTCGGGGTATCTTCAGGAAAATTTCTGGGCTTTATTGTGAACTCTCGTGGAATCGAGGCTAACCCCGACAAGATCAAGGCCCTGATTGACATGCCCTCACCTCGAAGGCACAAAGATGTCCAAAGTCTGACTGGCAGGATGGCAGCCCTAAGCAGATTCATCTCGAAATCTACAGATCGTGGTCTTCCATTTTTCAACTTACTGAGATGAGGTAAGAAGTTTGAATGGACAGAGGAATGCAAGCTGGCCTTTCAGGAGCTCAAAAAGCACCTAGCGGAACCACCCATCCTGTCAAAACCTGAAATGGGAGAAGTATTGTACCTATACCTTTCAACCACCGAACATGCAATAAGCGCAGTGCTTGTTCGAGAAGAAGAGAGGGTACAAAGACCCGTTTACTACATCAGTAAAAGATTACTGGGGGCAGAGTCAAGAAACCCATTTATGGAGAAACTCGCGCTCAGTCTAATTCATTCATCCTATAAGCTCCGCCCCTACTTTCAGGCACATCCCATCCATGTACTGACTGATCAACCACTTAGGCAAGTCCTGTCTAAACCAGAAGCTTCAGGTCGACTTCTTAAATGGGCTGTTGAGCTCGGACAGTTCGAGATCACCTACCACCCGAGAATGACCATTAAGGCACAGGCATTGGCAGACTTTATAGTGGAATGTACTAGTATAGCCGACGACGAGATAATAACCACGGCCCACGAGCTATGGAAACTTTACGTCGACGACTCGTCAAATGAAAATGGAGTGGGGGCAGGGGTCATTTTAGTTACCCCCGCAGGAAGCAGATTTCATTCTGCCCTAAGATTTGACTTCAAAGCGTCGAATAATGAGGCCGAATACGAGGCTTTACTCGCGGGACTTCGTATAGCTAAGGAGCTCAAAGCTAAAGCTATACATTGCTACAATGACTCCCAGCTAGTGGTTAATCAAATCTTGGGTGAATACCAGGCTCGCGGCACGAGAATGGCAGCTTATTTGGAGAAGGAAAAATCAGCGTTAGAGTGTTTCAAATTCTATACAATCGAACAGGTTCCCCACGAGCAGAACTCAAATGCAGATGCCTTAGCTTGACTCGCCATGTCCGCCGAAAATGAAGAGCTGAATGTTGTACCCATAGAACACCTATCAGCGCCAAGCATTAACGAGCCAGAAGAGGAAGATGTGTGTATGATCAAGACAGAGCCGACCTAGATGACCTCGATAGTTGATTATCTCGAAAACAGAGTTCTCCCAAAAGATCGGAACCAAGCTCGAAAGTTGATGTATCAACTTCCCCGTTACACAATTTTGGATGGAAGGCTGTACCGAAGGGGATATTCCATGCCGTTACTCAGGTGCGTAACCCCTCCCGAAGCTAAGAAAATCATTGAAGAAATTCATGAAGGGTTCTGCGGAGATCACACTAGGGTCCATAGCTTGTCCAAGAAGATCATACGCCAGGGATATTTCTGGCCAACCATTAAAACAGATTCTTTTGAGTATGTAAAGAAATGCGACAAATGCCAGAGATTCGCCACGATACCCCGAGCCCCACCCTCCGAGCTGACGATGTTGACATCCCCATGGCCTTTCGCGGTATGGGGCATCGACCTCATAGGCTCTCTCCCGACTGGCAAAGGCGAAGTGAAATATGTTGTAGTCGCCGTGGATTACTTCACAAAATGGACGGAGGCTGAACCGTTGGCAACTATAACCTCAAAGAAGATCCTTGATTTCATTGTAAAGAGCATCGTGTGCCGATACAGAGTACCGAGGAAGATCGTATCCGACAACGGAACCCAGTTCGATTGCGACCTATTCACCATCTTTTGTGAAAAGAACGGTATAATAAAGAGTTTTTCATCAGTCGCTCACCCTCAAGCGAATGGCCAGGTCGAAGCTGTGAACAAAACTCTCAAGAGTTCTCTAAAGAAAAAGTTGGAGGAAGCAAAGGGACGGTGGCCCAAAGAATTGCCCCAAGTCCTTTGGGGATACAGGACAACGGCTCGAACCTCGACAGGACATACCCCATTCTCTCTAGCATACGGCTGCAAGGCAATGTTGCCCATAGAAGTCGAAATCCCAACGGTCCGAACTCAGATTTACGACCAAAGTTCAAACCATACTCAGCTCGAGGAAACCTTAGACTTGATTGAAGAAAAAAGAGAAGAGGCTCAGCTGAGAAATGCTGCCTACCAGCAACGGACTACCAGATATGTCAACAAGAGGGTTCGAGATCGAAAATTCGGAATGGGAGATCTGGTGTTAAGACGCGTATTCTTGGCGACTCGAGATCCGGCAGCTGGAGTGCTCGGGCTGAACTGGGAAGGACCGTACCAGATAGAGTCAGTCATCCAACCTGGTGTGTACAAACTTACGAGATTGGACGGGAGCCTAGTACCGCGAGCATGGAATGGCGAACACCTTAGACCTTACTATCAGTAGTGTAGGAAAAGTGTTGCCTATAACCATGAGTTCCTATTTGTATTAGTTTGTTTGTTTTTGAATTTCATCAAATAAAAGATCCATTTCGTTCAAATATGTTATTTCTTTTTATTTTTGCAATCACTCTTAATTTAATAACCTATGGTCACACTCATAGGATATTAAGGGGGCATCATTGGTACATATACCATCAGCTTAAAAAATAAAATAGCATATACAAAAAAAAAACACAAAGCATTTGGATATAACCAAATACGTGAGCCTAGATAGTTCGGACATAACCGAATTATCAAAAACATATAAAGTATTTGGATGTAACCAAATACGCGAGCCTAGATAGTTCGGACATAACCGAATTATCAAAAACATATAAAGTATTTGGATGTAACCGAATACGCGAGCTTAGATAGTTCGGACAGAACCGAATTATCAAAAACATATAAAGTATTTGGATGTAACCAAATACGCGAGCCTAGATAGTTCGGACATAACCGAATTATCAAAAACATATAAAGTATTTGGATGTAATCAAATACGCGAGCTTAGATAGTTCGGACAGAACCGAATTATCAAAAACATATAAAGTATTTGGATGTAACCAAATACGCGAGCTTAGATAGTTCGGACAGAACCGAATTATCAAAAACCGAAAACGTTTGGAGTTAACCAGATGTGCAAACTTAACAGGTTGGGAACAAACCAGCCAAAAAACTAATCAATGATAAGTAGGAACCTAAACCTACTTCGGGATAAGTCGAGATCGAGGCTGGAATATCTTAAAGAAAATAGTTTCGAACTCTTAACCTCGGAGCAAAAACTGAGGATGAGGAAAAGTGACTAAACAAAAAAGATAACCAAATCATTCACATTACATACCATATAAGTACTTTCGGGTTCATGGTTAAAGTAATATCCGACCTTGAAAAATAACGAGGTCGAAAGCGGATAATTTGAACAAACTGTGCATGAATGCATTGAGCTTCGAACTTAAATCCACAATATGTTTGTATGAATAAATAAACATAAATGATTCGTTCATAAAAAAATATGCAAAAAATTTCGAGCCAAGAAATGTAAAGCATATATAAGTGATATTTAAAGAAATTGTATCAGCCCCGCGGGCATAAATTAAAATAGTTACAAAGAAAGGGGGACGCAGCCCCAATAAATGATTTCCCCGAGATCAGATCTAAGGAAGAGGAGTCTCCTTGGCCTTCTCAGCATCAGTAGCACCGAACCCCCCAGGATGAATAGCATGACTATCCTTCTGAGCAGTCTCTCGAACATCTTCACTTGCCTCAAGACGGGCATTCCACCGCTCAACATATGTGGCCTCGAGAGGGCCCAGGAAGCTGGTATCGAGGTCAGCATTATCAGCCCAAAGTTTTTACATGGCTTGGTCGACCACTTTCTCCTTCTGCTCCTTATACTCGTCCAGGAGGCGGGCCTTCTCGCTCTCCATGAAGTCGAAGGTGACAGATTTCTCCTCTTCGAGCTTGGCATTGGCCTTCTCGAGACGAGTCTTCGCTTGTTCAAGCTCGGCATTCGTCTTCTCCAGCTCCTCGAGACGGGCCTTCATTTTTTCATGTTCAGACTTCGAGTCCTTGAGTTCGTCAGCCATCTTAAGCTCGAGATCCTTCGACTTTTGGCCAAAGACATGCTCATGTGCACCTCGTTGGTCAGCTTATGGTTAAGTTGTGCTAAGACGACAAGGGCCTGAAATACAAAGGACGAATTAGATCGCGAGCTGAGGTACAAACATTTAAAGGAGAGTTACGAAGGTTACCGCGGCAGTAAGCTCGATACTCTTGTCGTAAAGAGTATTGTAGTTCGAGGCCTTGTGCACGAGGTCCCAATGGTCGGCGCCGAAGCCTGAAAAGCTCTGACCCACCCGAGAGAGGACATCCGAGCTGAGCATAGCCCCTTGGGTCCCAGTAGTGCCATCAAGCACGAACTCCTCGATATGAGGTCGGGCTGTCAGCAGTTGGACCTTGGAGACAGAAGGTTTCTTCGGGGGCCGACCGACTGTTATTTGAGTATCGGTCGGAGGAAGCGAGAGGGGGGGCGTCGAGCCAGACGCATCAACCTGGACAGTCGGCTCCGTGGCAGTGCTCGAAGTAGTCTGGACCGTGGGGGTCGTCTCATGGCATCTGGGTACCTTGGATGGTCGGTCGGACCTCCGTGGTATTCTCGGACGTTTGCTCTTCTGGGCTCCAGCTCCCCTATCGCTAAAAAGCACAGCGTCAAGGTCGGGATTCATGGCACCTGCGCAGTTCCAATCTAAGTTAAACAATGATAATAAGTTTGGAAAGAGAGAAGAAAACCAGGTAAAGAAAAAAACCTAACTGGAACTCTCCCCCGAGCTCGAGATTGGGGACCATGAAATTCCCCCGTCTTCGGAGGAGGCAGGGGGAGTGCCTTCCCTATATGTGGGCGATAACCTCGAAAGGTCCCTATAATCGTTGGTCCCATACTGAACAGCTATCCCGTTCCACACCTCGTCCGTGGTGTACATGCTGTCGTATTTCCCGAGCCCACTATCAAACCTATGGACACAGTCATCTACCCAACTCCATATGTAGAAGTGGTATCTATCCTGTGGGCACGAGACTAACCTATTGGGCCTGTGTTTTAGTAAGGTGGGGGACCACATTCTCGAGGTAGGGAGGACTTTACCTTCATCCGAATTCGAGCTCGAGGCTTCATCATTAGCCTCATTCCCAGACAGCGGACTCCTCAGGCGAACTGGAAGTGGTGGCCTCGTTTCTCTCCTCGGAGGAAGGGCGCCTGTGGGCAGTGGCACCTGCTCCCAATGTTCATATTTTTTATTGGACCAGTCAAAGGTGGACTGGCCCTCCCCCAAAAGTCCGCACTTTCGGAGCTTATCCTCGTGTAAAAGGTATAAGAGAGACCTCCTGCCACGTGGGAGTTGGAGCAGGGTCTCTCTATGCTCCTTCATTGTCTCGTCAGGAGTGGGACGCTGAAAGTTGGCTGAAAGATAACATGTTTCTACTGAGTACGGATCTAAGAGCTAAAGTCATGAGCACAGAAATAAAGATAATGGGAATACTTACGAATCTGCTTGAACGAATAGTGTCGAGACGGGGACAGGTCGTCCGTCCAGAAGAAGGCCCTTTTGAAATCAGGCGGATGATTGGGAAGATCTTCAAAGACCTTCTTCTCCTTGGGATAGCTCGAGAGGTAATAAAAGCCATCCCCTCCCCGAGCTCAGGAGGGGTTACTTTTCAGACAAAAGAGATACAAAATCTCTTGAGGCGAAGGTCCTTTCCACCCCATCTCGTGGTATAAGGACCTCAGGGCAGACAGCACCCTGTAAGAATTGGTGTTGAGTTGGAATGGAGCCAACCCAACGAAATCAGTGAAGTCTTTGAAAAAAGATTTCAAGGGCAACAGTGCTCCCGCCCTCATGTGTTCCTGGCTCCAGGCTGCGTATTTCACGTTGGCGTCGCGGCCCCCAGGGGCGAAGCAGCTTCGTTCATGTTCGGCCGGAGCTCGACACTTCAAGGAGCTTGACAGGCTCAGGCCGTGGAAAGCCAGGATGTCAGTTATATGACTAGTTGTGGTAACCGAGCTCCAATAGTGCTCGGCCTCAAACATTTCTCTCCTTGGCTGCGAGGAAGAAGGTTCCCCCATTAGTGAAAATTTGAGCTCTCCTGGATGGTATGCGACAGTAACCTTTAATGCAGGATCGAGAGGAATCGGCCTAGGTCCTGAATTGGATTCCGGATAGAGGGCCTCCCGAAGAACTCTCCTCTTCCCCTCTATAACCTCGTCTATCTGGCGGCGGTAGTGAGCTCGAATGTCCTCTTGCTCGCGCGCAAGCTCGTATTCTCTTATCCGACGTTGATTCCGGGCGAACAACGATTCTGGGCTCAGAGATTTTGGCTCGTAAGGGATTTCCAGCAATGACCCCCACCGTCTTTCCAGATTCTGTGACATCTAGCAAGAAAGAAAAAATGGTGAGGGTCATGCATGCAAGGATTGCGAGCTCGAAGTTACGAGCTCGGGGTTAAGGAACAAAACAAGCTATGTATTAAGGCCCTTATTGAAGAGTCAGGACGTGCGTTCCACGAGAAAGGAAGGAGAGTGGAATTTTTTTTTAAAATCCCGAAAATCAAGGGAAAAAAGAGTGGCGGTTAACCAGAAAAGGCAGTCTTGGGTTTCATGCATTTATCAGAGACAAGGTTTTTTACCCGAAAACTTAGTGTACAAGAAACGTCGCCTAAAAAATTTCAAAACCCAGAAAATAGGAACCTCACTCAAACATGAAAACTGGGTATAAGCCAGTGATGTAAATCCAGTATGGAAGTCTAAAAAGCATAAGAGCCTATCGGATCAAAAGCTCCTATCATATTATGCTAAGGATGTAAACTAGTATATACACATACACAGCAAGAACAACATGAATAAAAACTAACAAAATGGAAAACAAAGATTGCATACTTACACAATAATGGCGATTGCAGAGAGATTGTCGATCGAAGAAGAGGTTGCAAATAAGAACTCACGGACTCGAACAAACCAGGGTTTCTTTGTTTCTTTGGCTGAGAAAACATGCACAGAATAGAAACTTTATAGAGAGGTCTGTGGTTTCGTTTTTCTTCTTTTCTTGCTTTTGGTGAACGAAGGTAAAAAATAAGATGAAGAGTGGGGTATCGTATATATAGATGGAAAAAGGGGGATTAATCCGGGGCGTTGAATGAAATCCTTGCTAGATCGGACGGATGGGGATCAATGACAAGATGGCGCCGAAAAGGTGGCAGACGGAAGATCGTGGGCATGTTTCCAAGGTACTCAAGTACCAAAAATGAGCAATACCCAGCTGACACGTGTCCATTTTCAAAAGTGTGACGGTACAGTTCTCAAAGAAAGTAATTCAAATGTTTCCTTCTCTTAGGATTCGAACAAATACTTTTGAGGGGGCAAGATGTTATACCCAGATTTTGAGCTATGTTAAATATGACCTCGAAAGTTGGATTCACAATCAAGTGGACTCATAAGGTTGGAAGTATGCTCCAGGATTAAATATCGAGCCTACAGGACATAGACGACCTCGAATATGGTGACCTCGGAGTGTTCATGATCTCGAAAGGTAGCTCCGGAGACGCATTCGTCTTTAGGGATGACCTCGGATCAGGGGTCCCGAGCTCGACGCACATACGATCTCGAAAGCCATGTGACCTCGGGAGATGTCTCTAGCTCGAAAGATGACGGGAAACCTGGAAAGCTAAAGCCTTAGAGATACATGATAACCACCTTGAATATCTATAAGTGTTGTAAATACGAGATGTAATCCTCATTTATTACTGTAAATCCCCTAGAATCGTGGGATATTATTTGGTCAGTTATACGTCCCCTGGTCTTCAGGGGACGTTTCCTTTTATATCTGATTATAGGCATTTAAAACCATTAATTTTATTCACAGAAAGAGTAACTACCCAAAATATGTGGGATAGTATTCTTCAATCTTCTCTATAAATAGAAAGGCCATGCACCATTGTAAAGGACCGAAATTCTGAACCTTGGGAGAAGACTCTAAAGAATTCATGCTGAAGAATTTTCAGAGATAATCTTGAGTTTAATAACAGAGACTCGTGGACTAGGCAGATTTAACTGCTGAACCACGTAAAAATCGTGTGTTTGTATTGTCTTATTTCAATTGGCCATTATCAGTTATTGTTTATGTGCTCTTCTTTCACTGTTTGACGAAAAACGGCGCCAACAAGTTTGTTCTTTCTATCCTTAATGATCTGGATACCTAGAACATAACTTGCTTCACCCAAATCCTTCATCTGGAATTGAGTGCTCAGCCAATTCTTCACATCTGATAATTTCTTAACATTGTTTCCAATGAGTAAGATATCATCTACATAAAGAACTAGGAATACCACTATTTGATTTTCCTTCAGTTGGTAAACACAGGGCTCATCAATATTTTGTTCAAAGCCATAGGTTTTGATTATTTCATCAAACCTAAGATTCTAGGAACGAGAAGCTTGCTTAAGTCCGTAGATGGACCTATTCAACTTGCAAACTTTTCCTTCTTGTCTAGCTACTTTAAATCCTTCTGGCTAATCCATATAAATGACTTCGTCAAGCTTTCCATTAAGAAAAGCTATCTTGACATCCATTTGCCAGATCTCATAGTCGAGAGCGACTCCTATGGATAGGAGGATGCGAATGGACTTGAGCATGGGGACTAAAAGTTTCCTCATAGTCCACACCTTCTCTTTGGGTATAACCCTTTGCCACTAATCGAGCTTTATAAGTCTCGATATTTCCATCAACACCTCATTTCTTCTTGTAGATCCACTTGCACCCAATGGCCCTAAAGTCACTAGGTGCTTCCACAAAATCCCAGACGGAATTTAAGTTCATGGACTCCATTTCTTGTTTCATGGCTTCGAGCCATAGTTCATTTTCAGGGTTTGTCATTCCCTGTTTGAAAGACAACGGATCATCATTACTAGTGTCACCAACAACCATATTGGTTTCATCATCCAAACCATAGCGAACTGGGTTCCTAGAAACCCTCCCACTACGACGAGGCTCTGTGACTGCTTGCTCAGTGTAACGACACAAATTTACTAATAAGGCTTAAGGGCCTTGATTAGTGTGCCGGGAGGGCATAACTGGATTATATGTGATTTAAATGATTAAATACATGATTATGTGATAATCATGCTTATATGATTATATGAATATATGAGATGCATGATTTTGAGTATTAGTACGCATGTAGGCCTTGTTTAGGTTATAAGGGTATATTCGTAATTTTGGCCCGTTGAGGGCATAAATGTAAATATTTGTGATAAATTGTTGAGACCACATTATTATGTGGATATATTTGTAACTTGTGACTGATCCTTGTGAGTGGTTTAGCGGAAAAGTCACGGCGGAGATTTATACCCGACTCGGGGTGAGTCTGGGGATATTTCTGGGAATTTAGAAAATATATTGGAGACCGTTTGATATTGAGGAATATAATTGGTGATTAGTTAGGTGTCGAGATGTAAGCGGTAATTAATAGGGGCACTCGAGGAATTAGCGGGAATTGGGAATAATGACCAAAATGCCATTAGAAGGACTTAAAGGTTTAGCTATAATTGGGAGGGCAATATAGTCATTTGACTTTAAAGGGATAAGTTATATTCAGCTTTTAGGACTTAGTGGAATTTTTAGAAAGAAGTAGAAACTGAAAGAAGAAAGAAAGAAGAGAAAACAAAACACTTAGACTTACTCTCTTCTCCTCCAATCGGTTTGGCCATCTTTCACCACCTCTTGAGGAATTTTGAAAATTTAACTCAGGAAAACTTGGGCAGAGGCTTGGGGCTAGAGACCTTGGTGAAGCTAGAGGTTTTAGTAGGGATTTGTCAATTAATTGAGGTAAGGTCTCAGGGTTTTGTTGAGTTTTCTAAATTGTGTTAGAAATTATTTCTGAAACTTGATTTTGATGGAAGTTAGGAGAATTAAGCTTTGGGAATTAAGGAGTTTAAAGCTGGAAAGGTTTAGAGGATAACCTAAAGTTGATTTCCCCATCAAAGGTAAGAAAATTCTGAGTTTGATCAACTTGATTGCTAGGTTAGTTTTGAGTTTCTGGTTGAGTTCTTGAATTTTGAGTTCAATGCTTACTTTCTTTGTTTAATGATGCATGTGGTTAGAATTGAGGTTGTTTGGTCATGTGTGGTGAGATGTAGATGATGATGGGATAAAATTGGTGTATGGTTGAGGTTTGGAGGGGTTCTATAGAGGTTTGGCTCGGGGAAAATCGAAGGAGAAAAATCAAAGTGCTGAAGTGTTGTAACTAGCGCTGTAGCCCTAGCCTTTGGGCGCTACAGTGCTAGGCTTGGCTAATTTGGGCATTTTTGCTTCTGTTTGTAGTGCTATAGCGCCCACTTTAGGGCGATGTAGTGCTACCCTGTTTCCAGAAGGGATTTTTGGGTTATTTCTTAGGGTTTTTGCCCAGGGGCTCAGGGTTTGATTCCACCACCCCATTTGGGGGAATTAGGGCTTCCCAAGGGCTCGAGATTGGTCCCGAGGTTAGGTTTTGGGGTTGAAATTTGGTAATGGTTCTACCTTATGACTGTGACTAGGTGTACGCTAGGGCTCGGAAGGGATCGTGCTTGAGGGTTGTCATCATTGATCAAAGCTACCAGAATCCAAAGGTAAGAAAACTACACCCGGTTATGTGATTATGTTGGGACTAAGAGCTCCCTATATCTGTATGAGATCATAGATAAGATTATGCCATGGGACATGTGATAAACGACCAAAGGGTGCCAGAATCAATATTTGTGCATAGGGCACGGCTCGGCCACTGGTAGCTGAGGACAGCTTGATATTCACTAAGCTCGGTTTAAGTGGGCCAGAGTCAGTGGGATAAATAGGGGGTGAAACCTAAGGGCATCGACCCTGGTTATTATTTGTAAATTGGTTATTAATGTTAATTGATAAGCTTGGTATGCTGAATGTCTAATTATATGGATGTTCTGGACTGTTAAGTATAAGTCTATACTGAATGAATTATCTGATTGTTTGATTGATGATTGTGCTCTGTTATTGTGTTTTCTTGTTGGGCCTTGTCTCACGAGTGCTATGTGGTGTAGGTAAACGCAAGGATAAAGTGGACCAGTCCTAAGTAGGAGAGCTTTAAGGCTGAATGTACATAGTCAGCTGATCAGCTGCCACGATCAAGGAGTGGTACAGAATGGGAAAAGCCTAAATGTCTGTTTTGCCCTTAGAGTGGCTAGTAGTTATACTTTTAATCTGAAATTTTGTAAACTGTCTTTTTAAACGTTATTAATTTTGGGATCCCATGTAAAAGTATGTTTGAATATATGAAATGCAACTTTTGTGACCCAAAACTTTTAACCCTAGTTCAACTGTAGTCTCAGTAACACGTTTCTAACTAAATGACTTGATTAGCAAGTTTTGCACCTTTATAAACGCACAGTGTAACCGTCTTGGCTATCCAGGGCGTTACACTCAAGAACAGTGGTACTTTCTTCATTTAAATCGACTTGCGTCAGTTGGACATGAAGAGCGGGAATTTCATCATCAACTTGCGTTGATGACGATGGAACATTGATTGGAGTCAATTCTTTAACCATCTTCTCTAAAACTACTTTGCTGCGAGGTTTGAAGTTTTGGACATAGTCATTTTCTAGAAAAGTAGCATTCGTAGAAGTAAACACTTTCTTTTCAGAATGAATATAGAAAAGTCCACCCCGAGTACCTTTAGGATAGCCAACAAACATGCAAACTTCAGTTCGTGATTCTAGCTTTCCTTCCTTTTTCCTCAGGACGTGGGAGGGACATCCCCAGATTCTATAATGGCGTAAACTAGGTTCACGACCATTCCAGTGTTCTAAAGGTATTTTGGGGATTGATTTAGATGGCACGACATTGAGAATTTCATTCGCGGTTTCAATTGCATGTCTCCTGAACGAAGTTGGTAGAGTTAAGTAACTAAACATGCATCTAACCATTTCCAATAAAGTTCTGTTCCGGCGTTCCGCTACACCATTTTGTTGCGGAGAACCTGGGGTAGTAAGTTGTGATAAAAGCCCAAGTTCAGTTAAATGATCTTGGAACTGCATATCCAAATATTCTCCACCACTATCAGATCGCAAGATGTTTGACGTTTTACCTAATTGGTTCTGAGTCATTCTAGGAATTCTTGAAACTTTGAAAATGTTTATGATTTCCTATGCATTAGGTAAAGACATGAGTATCTAGAGTAATTGTCAATGAAAGTGATGAAATACTCAAAACCACCCCTGGCTTGTACATTCAAAGGTCCACAAACATCTGAATGCAAAAGACCAAGTGGTTCTTTGGCCCTATCACTCTTTGCAGAGAAGGGACACTTGGTCAATTTGCCTTCTAGACAAGATTCACAAACAGGTAATTCACCTAAGGTGAGTTCCCTCAAAGGTCCGTCCTTTGTAAGTCTTTGAATCCTATCATAGCCAATGTGACCTAGTCTCAGGTGCCATAAATACATCATATTATCGTTATCATTCTTTTGACGTTTATTGGTCCTAGGTTTAGCTACTTTGAATAAATCATTGCTAAGAGCGAGGGGTTCGTTAGGTCACAGGATAAAAATCGTTTTCCAAACACGCAATACACAATTGTGATCCATTGAAGGAAATAAATATATTAGAACTTGTGAAAGTCATAACACATTGTTCTAATTGCAACATGGAAACTTAAATTAAATTTCTACTAAAATTCGGAATAAAAAATGCATCATTTAAAATTAAAAATTTATTTTTGAACTTCAGACGAGCTCTTCCTCTAGCTTAGACCGCAACGAACGCTCTGTTCCCAACTAAGTTTTAAGCCGCCTTCGTCCACTTCCTCCCACGATTCAAGAAGCTGTAAAGAGTTGTAAACATGGTTGGTAGATCCATAATCAATAATCCAAATAGATTTATCATTATCTAAAGCACATGTTTCTAAGATAAATGAACTATAATCATTACCTTTGTTTTTAGCTGCTAGAAACTTAGCGCAATCCTGTTTCTAATGCCCCTTCTGTTTGCAGTGAAAACACTTACCTTTACCTTTCTTTTCTTTCTTGTTCTTCCCCTTAGGCATCTATGCACTTGGTTGTGCACTCGTCTTTGCATCCTTTGCAGGCTTAGGGTTGTTGTTTTGTCCACCTTTCCTCTTGATTCCAGCTTTCAAAGATGAAGCTTGGTTAGCTTCAGCCTTAGCTGGACCAGCAACAACATCAGCAATAGTCTTATTTTCTCCTCTTTTACTAGGTCCACCCATAATAGACTTGAAAGTCTGAAGCTCATTCATGAGCTGCGTCAGACCATAGTTGAGTTGATCACGAACGTGTGGACATGGTTCCATTCGAGAAATTACGTTGCCATCACGATCGTGTGGAGACAGTGCTATCCAATCATTTATGGTGCCATCACGAGCACTGACGGTGCCATCACGAGCGTGCGATCACGGTGCTCGTTCTGGGGATTCTTCAATCATGACGAATTCAGAGTTGTCACCAATCAACTCTATGTTGATATTCTGCTTCCAATTAAGGAAGTTTTCTCCAGTGAGTTTCTCCATCAAAAGTTAAGAAAGGATGGGAGTAGACACAGACACTACTTAACTTAAAACTGCAAATTACCAATAGAATAGAAATCAATCACATTTGCTCAATAAAACTTCTATTCACGCATTTTTTAAGAAATAGCACAACATATACCAAAAATATGTAAGATATGAAAAAAAATAAAAAAAAACAATCATATCTCTATTTATTTAGGTTTTTAACTAATCTATGATATCCTTGTCCCGGTTGGCGAGAGTAAAAAATACCACTAGTTAAATAGAGTTGTAAACTCATTTAATAATGGACACCACTATTAACAACCTTCTATTCGATCAAAATAAGAAAACAAAATCTCTTATTTTATGAGCTAGACCCACGGTTTCGATAATCATAGATTTAGTCCTAGCAGTCACCGTTGGGGTGAGTCTAGTAGAATTTGACCTATAATTATCTATCTTTCGAGATCTAACCTTGTCAAAATAACTAATGAAAACCTTCCGTTGGGGGACGAATCAAAGCGCCCTGATGCCCCATTAAGCTATTGACTATGTTAAACCAACTGTGGAGATCGAATATAATTCTTAAAATAAGCTCATTATAAAATTAAAAAATAGTATTTTTATTATTATTCGAAAATTAATGACTGGTTCTCCAAAAAATTGTAAGATTAGAATTTTTAAAACCAAAATCCTATAATTTCCTATTAATTATAAAGTGTCACATTGAAACAAATTCAATTAATTTAGAATTAATTTGTTGCTGATCAATATTTAGGTTTAACTAATATAATGAACCTATACAATTAAGTCCAACTTAGGTAAATGAGCCTTAACAATTTGGCTCATATGGAGGAGGGTTGGGTCCAGTATGTCGTTCCCACTACAAAGGCTCCCAATCTTCCATACAAGCTCCAAAAGACAGGAATTTAAACATTCATTTTATTAATTGTTATTAATTGGTTAGACCCACTATAGTCATGCAAAGCAAATGAGCCTTCACAAGTGGAATCACCCACAAGAGAGGAATTTAAACTTTTCATTTTCTAATGGGTCCAAATAAAACCTATCATTTTATGAAGATTTTATTTGGCAAAAACCATATATCTAACAAATATATGGGTCACTATATGCATCTAAGCCCAATTGCAAAAATACCACATATAGTGCAAACAGACATGTTATAATTGGATGGGCCTAATCATGTTACTATATGAGCAATTCTATGAATTTATGCAAAAATACCACAATTTATTTCATTTGCCAAAATACCACAATTAATTTTCTAGAATTTATCAAAAAAATTCAAATTAATTAAATTTTTACAAAAATAAGTCAATTTAAATGAAATTTATCAACAATTAACAATAGATAATTTAAATTTTATTTATCAACAATCAACTTAGTTTAGGTTAATTTGAAAAAAAATATATTAATTTAATTTAAATAGGATTTATCAACAATTAACCAAAGTTAATTTAAATCTCATTTATTAAAAATATATATTTTATTAATTGGCTGAAAAAAATGATATTTTTCAAAATTTAACCAATTTTAAATTTGAAAATCAATATCTTAACTATATTTCAAAAATATCTTGTGTTGTTACAATTATAGCTAATATTTTAACCATTAAAAAAATAAATATTAATAGTTGTAACAATCCTAAAATATCTTAAAATATTTAATCAAATTCAAATATCCATAAAAATATCTAACTAACAATATTCAAATTTCAAATAATTTAAATATTAAAAACTATAGAATAAAAATATATTTATATTTTCAAATAAAGATTTAATAAAAAATCAAGAATTTAAATGAAAATATCTTAAATATCTCATATCATAATTATAATATTTTAATATATTAAAAGATTTAAAATTAAGTTGTTAGTCTATTTTTAAATTTGAATTTGAATCTTTGTAGAAAATATCTAATTATTTAAATCTCAACTAACAAAAATATCTTATTTAAAAAAATAATTTTAAATATAAAAAAATATGATATTTTTGGCTTTGATTATAAATAGTTTATTTCCAAAAAATTTATTTTTCTTTAATTTAAAAAAAATAAAATTGGCTGGGCTGGGCACGCAGCTACGCGTGCATGGCAGCTAGTGCAAAAAAAATTTGAGCAATTTTTCAAATTAAAAAACATTTTATAATTAATTTTTAACATGTTTTACACAAAATAAAGCATATATAAAAATTAATGGCATAGAAAACACAACAAAATAACCTAAAAATTGCGAATAATCACATAAAATTCAATATGCTTCATAAAAATATGAAAACCATCCAATTTTAAACATGTTCATTCATGAAAATAAAGATTACTAAAGGCTCTGAGGCCAGTTGTTGGGAAAACTTATACATGATATTTATTTATTTTCATGTAGATCTAATATTAAACAAATTAATATGAGATAACCTATAACATGTTTCTTAAATAGAATTCAAAGAGAAACAAAGATAAGAATACTTACAGTATACGCAACGGAATGAAAGAGTCATTCCTTCAGTTTCTCTAACTCTTGTATCCTTTCTGTCGCAGAGTACTATCAAGAAACTGAATTGTTCTTCTAATTTCTTCACAGTCTTCCAATGGATCCTTAGAATCACCTAGACTAGTGTGGGCAATTCTCAACACATGAGATAGATACAGAGAGAAGAAGAGAAAATAATAAAGAGGCTTAGAAAAGGACTTGTGTTTAGAGAGAATATAAAACTATCAGAAAACCAGTGATTAAACTTATATGATGTCTGTTTTGACTTCTCTCTAAGCACTTCTTTTATAGACTCAATTAGGCCATTTAATTTAATTAAAAAATCAATAAAATAATAACCAATTTAAAGCCCTAGGTCGAAATTATAATGGGCTTTATGCTAGTGAAATTTCCCATTTGATTATAAGTTCATTGGACTTAAAATCAAGGCCTGTATTATTTTCTATTGGTTTAATTAATTAAATAATTATTTAAATCATTTATCAAATTAATTATTTATAATTTGAACCTTGATTTAAACTTATTTATTAATTTAGATACAAATTTATCTTAATTAATAAATATGCCATAATTTCTCTTTTATTCTAAAAAATACATAACTCTATGAAACTATCCAAAATTGACCTGGTCAACTTTGATAATTCTAATTGATAATTAAATCAATTAATTGAGACTATCTAGATGATTTTATCCAAGGTACAATGGGGACCATGGGCCTATGAAATCAAGCTCCAATAAGTTATCATAAATCTAACAAATAAATTTACTAACTTATTAATTCCTCGTAACTCCACTAAAGACTCGAAATTGCACTCTTGAATTCATAGAACACTCTATAACAAATATAGATACGCTATTAATTATTCATTGTTACAACCAAAATTGTCACTCAATCATCTATAGATGCTCTACAATGAGATAGGACTAAAATACCGTTTTACCCCTCATTGTATTTTAACCTTAAAACACTTAGTTCCTTGTAAATGATATTTCAGTAAACTAATTTAATTACTAAAATGAGATCTCTATCATTTAACACCTTGAACCAAACTAAAAGGAAACCATCGTTTCACTTCTTCATCAGAAGCTATAGATGTTCATATCTATGATTAACACTCCCACTCAATTATACTACCGAGTTCCCAAGATGTAAGTATGGGCTAGTCCGTAGGGTAAGCTGGTAACGAACAAGTCAAAGAACTCAAATAATACAATCAGTTAGAGCACTAACCACTCAGAATTGAGATTGAATTGACCTATGGTCAACTATATGATATGACTAGAATAGATAATAACGGTATGTTTACTTATCTTATCAACTGTCAATATCGGTCATGTCTGATGTAACAAATACATCCGATCTTATCTAATTTGCTAATGTTTTGGAAAGAACATAACACTGTAATGTGTAAGTATATCATATCGTAGATTGGCAAGTCATTGTAAATCCTATGCACTGACTAATCTTAGAACTAACTTATTTTGAACATATAATCATATTTATATTCCACTGTGATTATGTCACTATAAATAAGATTAGTTATATGCTCGGGATTCAATAGAAGTTTATATTAAAAAAATAATCATGAAAATAAAACATGTGGGCAAAGTGATTGACCAAGTCAAAAAATGATTTCTACTCTTTTATTGATAATAAATGAGATTACAAATAATTTGGGTTTTAATTAGGGCATAAAACCCTAACATGTTTTAGGTTTTTGTTCTTTGTGTGTCTCCTTTTGTTTGTCTTCTAGCAGCCATGAAGACCCGAGGTCGTGGTTCCACCTCCAATGCTAGAAAGGTCAAGGGCATTAATTTGGCTGGTTCTGGGTTTGGAGATGTCGAGCCTGGCTCTTTTGCTATTCAGACTACTCTTACTTCTGTCCAGACAGGTATTACCAGTCTCTCTGAGCAGTTCACTGCATGGGGGATTCTCAGCGCTAAATTCTAGCTTCTTTGGCGATCATCAATGCATCTACCACTCTAGCTCCAAGACGGTTATAGTTCTTCTCCATCCACTTTTGTTTTGGTTTCGTTTCATTTTTCTTTGGCATTTTCTTAGACAGCGAGGGGAAGAGAGAGTATTGTATTTTTTGTGCTTTGATTATGACTTGCGATTGTTCCTTATTTTGGTTATTGTTTTAGTGCTTTGGTTATTTTTGGTAGGGGGAGTCATTAAAAGACTCTTGTCACTACCGTGAATTTAAGCACTCACTTGTTTTATGCAAAATCTTTTAAAAAAACAGATATGCCTTGTCTATAAAATTGTCAAAGGGGGAGATTGTAAAATCTAAAATTGGCAAATTTTATAGAAATATCTTTTTATTTAAAAGATAATTTTAAATTCCTATTATTGTTATTTTCAAAATTAATGTCTTGAATTAATTTGTAAGGTTTTCATATAACTCCTTATTTACCTTGATTTTATCACAATATGTTTATAAAGGGAATTTATATTTTGGTTATATAAAAAAAATATTATGTGCTTACTCAAAATCATTTCTAGAATATTTGTCTTTTATGTGCTGCTCAAGATAATAAACTTTGGGAAACTAAATCTTTGAAGTAATTAATTGTTATTTCTATCTTGAGAAATTTGATCTCACACAAGTATTAGTTGTCCCCACCAAATTCGTATTTGTCAGATCAGAATCATCTAAAAATGACAAATCTTCATTAATCAATAATATCTTCAAATATTCTTGCTTTTATTAGGAGATTCTTTCTTAGTCTTTCTAAGCACGAAATGGACTCTATAAATAGACTTCTAAGGCCTTGAGAAAAAGCGAACTCTTGGATGCATAGTTTGTGAGTGAATTGTAATATTTGTGAGAGTTCCTTGTTTGTATTCAAGATCATTGTATTCACGTGATCTTGTAGTAAAATGAGTGTTTAGTTTTGTAGTGAGTTTATACCACTTTCATGAGTGAATACATATTGTAATTTGAACACAATTCTTATAGTCTTTGGGAGAGGGATTTACAAGCCTTATGTCTGGAGGATGCAAGCACTCACTGACCATTGAAGGGAGTTCAAGTTGTTGAGCGTTTCAATCATAATCAGATTAGTGAAGAGAAATACAACAAAGTTGCGGCAAATCTCAAAAGGGAGTCTTGTTTTGTTTAAGTCAATATTTTGTACTTGTGATTCTTTATTAATTGGTTTTATTCTCTGGGCATTGCCCCAAGGAGTAGGTTATGCAAAAGGGTTTCAGAACCTGGTAAAAATCCATTGTGTTCTTTATTGTTTTTGTACTGTCTTTTTATTGTGTTCAGTTTCTGTCGTGACAAGTTCATATTCTATCCCGACAAATCTAAAATCTATTTCAACATTTAATTACCATTCCACACCTTAATTAATTCACATGGTTTATTAATTTGGTAATTACACTAAAAATGGAATTTCATATTTAAACCAATATTGCTATCTGTGTTATCAATTTATCATGGACAATGACAGAGCCGATTAGAATTTGTTGTGGGGACAAACCATGACAGTGAGTGTTGACCGTGAGAACTCGTCAACGAAGTTAAGTTAGAAAAATCAAAGTGTGGTTCTTATGAATGAAGAACTTCAAAAATCTAAATAGAAACTTAAAAAATAGTTGCAGAAGAAAAATGGGGAAAAAAAAGGATATTCAAAAAAGGCTGAGTGCTGGTTTTTTCTCTCCCATGGCGAAGAAGAAGAAGCCACTGCGTAAGCCAGTTTCTCCAGTAGGAGAGCAAGATCAACAACTAAGTTTGGAAGAGAAATCTCCAATTTTTGGCATGGACAACAATCGATTGGATGAGGGCAACGAGTTTGCTGTAACTGGTGTAGAAGTAGAGGCTACAAAAGAGGACTTGAATCGTCAATTTGACGAGATCTTTGGGTTGGGAGACATCGATACCCAGGGATTTCAAACTGAAGGGATTGGTCAGGTTGGTTCGACCTCTAAGAAAAACTTGTGGGCAAACAAGGTGGATGAGGGTGACTATCAAGTATCCGCTCAGAAACAATGGCAAAAATTCAAGGCAGGTAACTTTCATTTTCGGACCAGAAGCTTGAATTCACAGAATTGATGTATAGAGAAGGACGAAAGTTTGCTAAAGTTGATGTTGAGGAGGTTAAAATGCAGTCTGCAAATTGGAGCTCGACAGTTATATGCATGGTGCTAGGTTCCAACCCACCTATGGCTGTCTTTGAAGGATTCATAAAGAGGGTTTGGGGTCACCTAGGGATATCTCAGATAGCGAGAATGATGATGGGTCTAACTATGGTAAAGTTCAATGATGATGCAACAAGGGATCATGTCCTGGAAAATGACCTTATCCACTTTGATAGGAAATCGGTAATAGTTCAGCCTTGGACGACGGATTTGAGTGCGGTTCGTCTTGTGCGTTCTGTTCCTCTTTGGATTCGCCTTCAAGATTTGGGGCTCCAATATTAGGGTAGTAAATGTCTCAGTGCATTAGTGAGCACTATAGGTAAGCCAATAATGGTGGACAAGTTTACAAAGGAGCGTTCACGTATTCAGTTTGCTCGAGTTTTGGTTAAAATGGAAATCACTGACAATCCTCCGAAAAGCATACAATTCATTAACGAACATGGCAAAATCATGGAGCAGAGGGTTGAGTATGAATGGTTACCAATAAAATGTAAGACCTGTGCTGGCTTTGGTCACTTAATGGCAGGATGTAGGAAAGATAAGAAAGTTCAGTGGGCTAGGAAGGAACCAGAACCTCATTCGGAGGAGGAGCAGGGACCTGGTGAACGTCAGGATGGAAAGATGAAACAAAGTGTGACTCAGGCTAGTTCAGAAGTTAGCAAAGTTCAGGCAGATCCAGATGAGTCTATATTACCAAACGAAGAGGATTTGGCTGAGGCTGATACTAGAGTTAAGGCTAACCAACCTTGGCTTACCCCAAAACGTATTGCTGTTCAAGTTAAGGAGGGACAGAGATCAGTCACTCATGCTAATAATGCAGGTCATAAGAATAAGAACTCGAACAAGTTTGTGGTGCTTCAAGAGCCATTGGTGAATGGTAAGGAAGGTAGTTCCATTCCAATCCCCTCCAATGGATAGCTGCAATATATTAAGTTGGAATGTTAGAGGGCTAAATAGTTCCAATAAACATAGCCCAGTAAGTGATCTCTGTAGTAGAAATAAAGTAGGAATTTGTGGTCTTTTAGAGACTAAAATGAAGGGTTGTAAAATAAGTAAGTTCATGGAAAGTCAGTTTCTGCACTGGGATTATCACACCAGTTCCGTCATTGAAGGCCGTCTATTAATCATTTGGAGAAGGTTATCTGTTAAAGTCATCATTTTAGAGGAGTCCACTCAAGTTGTTCACTGTTTGGTGAAGATGATGGGAGTGCAGCAGGTTTGGTGTCACTTTTGTCTATGGTTTTAATTCAATTGAGGGTAGGTGAAGTCTTTGGGAAGGGTTACAAAGTCCTATTCATTTGGTTAAAGCTTGGTTATATTTAGGAGACTTTAATGCCCCCTTTTCAGGCAAGGACAGAACGGGAAGCAAGCCAATTTCAGACTTAGAACTAGTTGATTCTATTAAGTGGCTGGTAGGTGCTCATGTTGAGCCATTAAAGAATATTGGTTCATATTTTACTTGGACTAACAACCAAGATGGTGCAGCTAGGATCTACTCTAAAATAGACCATGCTCTAAGCAATGAAAAATGGTATGATTTATTTTCTCAGTCTACAGCCATATTTAGATGGGAAGTCATCTCAAATCACTGCTCTTGTCTTGTTAGAGTTCAGAATTCAGGGAAGTTGGGATCCAAGATTTTTTCGATTTTACAACTATTGGGCTGAACACCATGAATTTCCTGATCTGGTGTTAAAAAGCTGGAGAACCTCGATTAAAGCTACTGGTATCAATGCGATTTATCTCAAGCTTTTGAGGCTAAAACATTGCTTGAAAGCCTTTAATATGGACATAATAGATGATCTAAAGGCTAATTATAATAAGGCTAAAGATTCTTATCAAGATGCTCAGATGCAAGCTCAAGCTCACCCCCACAATTTATGTTATCAAGAGGCAGAGAGGATAGCAGTAGGAAATTTCTCGGTTCAGGAAAAGTTGTACCAGAGTTTCATAATTCAGAGGAGTAAAATCACTTGGCTGAGACAGGGAGATTTGAACACCTCTTTCTTTCATGCTTTTTTAAAGAAACGTAAAGCAGAGAATGGGATAGTCTCTTACATAACAACATAAGGGCAGTTAGTTGAAAATTATTCTGAAGTTGTCTCTCATTTTTTGGGTCATTTCAGAGCATGTTTAGGCAGTCCTAGCTCGGCTACAGGCAGGGTTAACATTCAGCATATAGAGATGGGCCCGAAGCTTTCAGTTGAGCAGCAAGTGATGCTTTTGAGACCTTTCTCTAAGAAGGAAATTCAGGAGGCTTTATTTAGTATTCCAATTACCAAATCCCCAGGTCCTGATGGGTATGGTTCAGGTTTTTTCAAAGCTGTCTGGAGTGATATAGGTGATGAGTTTTGTGTTGCTATATCTCAATGTTTTGAATCTGGTAGGTTCCCTTCTGAGCTTCATGAAACTACCTTATCGTTGATTCCTAAGGTAGCTAATCCCTCTCGGGCTGTAGACTATAGGCCTATTGCCTGCTGCTCCACGTTGTACAAATGCATGGCTAAGTTGCTTTGTAAAAGGCTGGTTGCTGTTCTTCCTGATATTATTCAGACCAATCAGGGAGCTTTTGTTAAAGGTCGCACCATAGCCCATAATATAATGATTTGTCAAGATCTTATTAAAAATTATGGGAGAATTTCTACTTCTTCGAGGTGTGCCATTAAGATAGATCTTAGCAAGGCCTATGATACTGTAGATTGGATTTTTCTTGAGGACTTGTTAAAAGCTCTAAGGTTTCCTATGAAATTCATAGGTTGGGTTATGTCTTGTGTTAGGAGTACCTCCTATTTTCTTGTGATGAATGGAAGAATTCAAGGCAAATTTAAAGGAGAGAAAGGGCTGAGACAGGGTGATCCTATGTCACCTCTACTGTTTGTTCTCATCATGGAGTATTTGACTAGAAGTTTACAACATGCAGCTCTTAATTCCCCTTTTCGATTTCACCCGATGTACAAAAGTCTTAAGCTTATTAATCCGTGTTTTGCGGATGACTTGCTTATCTTTTGTAAGGGTACTCTCCCAGCTGTTAGGAGTGTTAAGGTCGTTCTTGATGATTTTGCTACTGCCTCTGGTCTTTACATCAATTTTGGAAAATCTCAAATCTTTTTTGGTGGAGTTTATAACTGTGATAGATCCCGGATTGCTCTTGAGATTAATCTTTCAGAAGGTACCTTTCTGCTAAGGTACCTTGGGGTTCCAATGAGGCCAACAAAATGGAGACATGCAGATTATGAGGTGCTAATTCAGAAGTTTTGGTTAAAGATTCAGAATTGGGCTAGTAGACATCTCTCTTTTGCAGGCCGGATTCAACTTATAAACTCTGTTTTACTTGGGCTTCGAAACTATTGGATGACAATATTTGTGTTGCCTCAAAGCATAGTCAAGGAAATCGAAAGAATTTGTAGAGGTTTTCTGTGGAGCATTTCTGGGCAGAGAAACAAGTTACACATCCCTTCCTGGCAAAAGGTTTTTCTCCCTAAAGCTTATGGTGGCTTGGGATTCAGAGATGGAGCAATTTGGAACTGAGTTGTTTTAGCAAAGTATGTTTGGGGTTTATCTTCCAAACCAGATTTGCTATGGGTTAAATGGATTAATTCCATTTATCTGAGAGGAGAAAACATCTGGAATTATGAAATGAAAGGAGACTGTAGCTGGTACTGGCAGAAACTTTGTCGTCTCAAGGACTATTTCAAATCTGCTGCCATTTTAGTTGCTGGTATGCATAGGAAATTTCAGACTTCGAGATTATATAATAGTCTTCTAATACAGCAAAGAGTTGAGTATTCTAGGACTGTTTGGAGCAAAATCATCCTCCCTAAACACAGATTTATGCTTTGGCAGGTGGTTAACTCGCAGTTGTTAACAAGGGACAATCTCAATAGGTTGCATATTCCTATGACTTCACTGTTATGCCTGGTTTGTGAGTGTTGTCTAGAGAGTCATACTCATCTGTTTTTTTATTGTAGTCTTTCTACTCAGCTGGTCGACAGTATCTTTAATTGGCTGGGGTTTGCAGCTTGGCCTCTGGACTTTAATTGCGGGATGGTTTGGCTAACTAGTATTCAGAGTGGAACTAAATCTAACATTGTTAATATGGTCTTTGCTGCTGTCATTTATAGTTTATGGAAAAACAGAAATAGGTGCTTTTATGATGGTTACTCCTCAACTATAATGTCTCTTGTTCAGGAAGTTAAATATACAACTAAATATAGACTTTACTTAGTGTCCAATAGACATAACTCAGCTCAAGACCAAATGTATATTCGGCATCTTCACTGTAATTAGCTGCTAGTCTGTTCTGTTTTAGGCAGGTTCCCTGCTTGTGGTTGAGTCTGTGTCTGTAATCTGCTTTGTTCATTTGTTCAATGAAGTTCTATTATTCTTCTTGATCAAAAAAAAAAAAATGGGGAAAATAACTTGTATTTCTCTTTTGTGTCCAGCTACAATATTTTTTCCATCCCCTTTCCATGTGGAAGTGGGGTTCCTTTTATAGTGGGCTCTAATGGCCCCTGATACATTGTGGTCCAGGGGACCAGATGGTACACAAGCACACTGTCAGAAGAGTGGTCTCAGGGGTAGTGGTGTTGGCTCCAGTACATGGTCATATTCCGTGGGGATGTCTCCACTGATTATTTGGTACAAGTGTCAGAGGAATGGCACCAGGCGTAGTGGTGCTGGTGGTGGTGTCAACTCTGACATCTGGTTAGAAACATACAGACCATGTCCCCTCTCCGAGTACTCCCACGAATTGTCTGGCATGAGTATTTGGATCAGACATATGGGGTCCTAAAGGTCGTACCCCGTATGACCTCCGTACTTGTATGATCTTTTTAAATTACAATTGTTCCTTTTACCTCTAAACGTTGGAGTTTCGGCAGGTCCTCATAGGATACACCATCTTGAGGTGCCAGGCACGAGGCCACCTGGGCAGCCATGGGCGCGCGAGACGTTGACCTGGGCGAGGCGCGAGGCCACCTGGGCAGCGACGGGCGCGCGATGCGCTGGCCTGGGCGAGGCGCGAGGCCACTTGGGCATCCACAGGCGCGTGAGGCGCTGGTCTGGGCATGGCACGAAGCCACTTAGGCAGCCACGGGCGCGCGAGGTGCTGGCCTGGGCGTGGAACGAGGCCACTGGGGCAGCCATGGGCACGTGAGGCGCTAGCCTGGGCGAGGCGCAAGGCCACCTGGACAGCCACGAGGGCACAAGACGCTAGCCTGGGCGTGGCGCGATGCCACTTGGGCATCCATGGGCGTGTGAGGCACTGACCTGGGCATGACGCGAAGCCTCCTGGGTAGCCATGAGCACACGAGGCGCTGGCCTGGGTGTGGCGCGAGCCCACCTGAGCAGCCACGGGCGCGCGAGGCACTGGCCTGGGCGTGGCGCGAGGGCACTTGGACAACCACAGGTGCTCGAGGCGTTGGCCTGGGCGTGGCGTGAGGCCACTTGGGCAGCCACAGACGCGCGAGGCGCTGGCTTGGGCGTGGCGTGAGGCCACTTAGGCAGCCACGGGCGTGCCAGGCGCTGGCCTGTGTGTGGTGTGAGGCCATCTGGGCAGCTATGGGCACACGAGGCACTGGCCTGGGCAGCCATGGGTGCGCGTGATGCTGGCTTGGGCCAGGTACGAGGCACGGGATGGGGGTCCTATGCGGCTCACCTGTTGGGGTTTCATTCGGCAAGGTTTATCAATAAACACCTAGGGGCATTGCCACAGGTATGTACTTAAGCATTTATATGGGACCTTAGCACATGCTTTGGACCTTTTATAAGCGTGGAGTTTTGAGCATCCACACTTGCCCCCGAGTCTAGGAGAGTACCTTTAGGCGCTCTGATAGACTTTTCAGTATGGTTTCGTGAAAGCACGGGTAGTGTTAGTGGTGATCCTTGTGATTTCTTGAGAATGGTAGTGAGCCTATCGTCTTGCTTCATGGATCTCAGTCTAGATGTCAAGCTCCCTTCTTATCCACTGATCAGTCTTTAGGTTTGATGGTTGAGATGAGCCTGTGGCTCCTATAAATAAGCCTTCACATCTATCATATTATTTACACTCCATCTCCTTAGCTTAGTGGTTTTGAGATCCTTGCTCCTTTCAAGAGGTAAGGGGTTCAATCCCCCACAACCTCACTTTTGCTATTTCCCCCCCCCCCCCCCCCCCATTTTTTTTGTATGTGAGTTCATTTCTTGTATGTCTATATCCATGCAGGTATATGAGGACTAAAACACCTTTTCCCTTTATTTTTGCAGACGCGTACTTTCGACCACTTGCCTCTATTTGACCGTGACGGTGCTTTTGGCCCTCGACCTCCTTTTGACCATGACAGCACCCAATTTTACTTGCTTGAGGTATACTTTCTTTCTCCCTTATGTTTATTGGGCCCAAATTAGCACCACTCGGGATGGGGTACTTTGGCCTGAGCTCGTCGTGAGTTAACCCAATTGCATGTCCTCATTTATACCCCGTAGTTGGTTATTTAGAGCGCTTAAGCCTAGAGGTTTTGAGCCCATTCCTTTGTGTTTTGTAGCAATCCTCTCATTTATTCGTGAACCCTTTTTGCTTTCGGGACGAGGTCTCATGGCATGGGAAGGTCCATTCGACGCTCCTCCGGGGGTCGAGTTTGTTGACTTGTCTTCAGACTCGGAGTCCCCCGAGGATAATCCTCACCATGACTACGACACTTTAAGGCAAGCCCGTATTCGCCATCTTGAGCACATGGCTGAACTCAGGTGTAAAATCTGGGTGGTAGAGAGTGAAATAGACTCAGTTTTGAGGGGAGACGGAGTACCTTTCCCCTTCGACCTTAGCGACCATGTAGTAAACCTTAAGGTGACCTTTTTAGATTTACAGATAGAGTTGGAGTTTATGGAGGGAAATCTCCCGCCTGAGCCTCCTACCCCGTTTTCCCCTAATGGCTGTCATGGGGTCATCCCATTTTCTCCTCAACCCTTATTCTCGATCTACCCTTGCTTAGCGCTTCCACACTCGGTGCCTCGGTGGAAGACCCTTGCTAGGAAGAAAAAATGGAGGGTAAAGTGCCTTGTTTCCACCTCACCTTTTTCTTTTGGTTTTGCAGATATGCCGAAGAGAGTGCGACGACAGGTGACCACTGAGGATCAAGACACTGGCCCCCTGTTGGCATCCACCCTAGTGTCCCATGTGTCTGAAAATAAATTGTTGGAGATAATGGTGAACTACCGTGTTGACCTGGAATACAAATTATACATTCCTTCGAACAAGTGTCGGGCCGATCACCAAAATTCGGGTTACATTGCCATGAGCGAGCATATCTTGAAATGGGTGGCACAATCCCATTACACCCATTTTTCATCACGGTTCTCAACTATTTTGACCTTGCTCCGCTCCAGTTGGCGTCCAACAGCTGGCTTACCTTGAGTTGCCTCTTTATTGGATATATGGAGTGCTTCAAGCGTGCTCCCATGACCCAAGAGGTGCACTTCATGTACAACCTCATGCCCTCTCCTAAATCCAAAGGATTTTATTTTCTGCAAAAAGCCAGGGTCTTGGAAGCAGGACTTCTTCTTTGTGAAGGGTCCTTTTTCTATTCGTGAGCACTTTTGCTCAGCTCCTAGTAAGTACTTCAAGTTTTTTTTTTTTTTTTGGAACTTATGTTGATTGTGTAGAGAATTTCACCGTGCCTGAAGCTATTGGGTCAGAGGCGGATGCAGTGGATAAATTTCTCGAGGTCGATCCTGCCAAAAAAATGGTTGTACACCTCTTCACCGTGACCAAACTCAACTTTCACAAGTTGTCCCTAGTTTTGGAGCCCGAGTTATTGTGGACTATTTCTAGAACAAAGAAGAAGAAGGTTGTTTTCGCTGATCCTCACTCGGATGGGGGTGAGGCTGAGCGTGTTCCAGAGGGGATCTCCCCCGAACATAGGCAACCCCACCGGCCATCTTTGTCTCCTAGGGAATGCCCTCCTTTAGCCCCTACAGACCATGAAATGGCCTCCCACTCCCAAGATCAACAGGCCATGTCGAGGGGTTTTGTCTGTCCCTATTCTGAGGACTTCGATACTTTCCCTCAGGCTTCCCTTGATCCTGGTCCATCGGGGGCTCATTTTTCTGATCTTTCTGTGCCCCCTCCTGGTCCATCGGGGGTTCACTTTTCTGATCTTCATGCGCCCCCTCCTCCTTCGGTGAGCGAGTCATCTGTCCCTACCCAGCCAAGCGCCCTTGGCTCGGAAGGGGCTCCCTAGGTGGGCCGCATGGCGGCCTCTTATGGGCGACGGTATGTCTAGGTCGCCATGGATCTTCCTAAGGTTGATTGGAGTGGTCTTGGGAATTTTGCCATGTCAGAGCTCGGGGAGACTCTTGCGCGTTCCGCCACTTGGGTAAGTTCATGCATCTTACGTCGGCCTTATCCCTTTTCTCTCTTTGTTTTTGTTGCTTATCATTGTTATTGTTATTTTTCTTGTGCAGACCTATACAGTGGCTCAGCTATTTGCCGACTCAGTTCAAGACCTCTCCACATCGAATGCTGAGAGGGATCATCTTACGGTCCAGGTCCAGGGGCTCGAGAGGGAACTTGTTGAAACCAAGCTTAAGCTAGAGAAGGCCCTGGCGAAGGCCTCTTCCTCATCAAAAAAGAAGAAGAGGGCGATTGCCAAGGCCACGATGCTGCAGGAAAAGGTCACTTGCTTAGAGACCGAACTTGAGGGTGCAAAGGCTACCATCGCAGCATTGCTGGGGAGGGCCGCTTCCTTAGAGGCAGACAAGGCGGATATTGACTATAGATCCATAGAGCGCGCCCTCTACGGAGTATGGAGGCAGAATCCTAACTTTGATTTCTCCTCCTTTGGTGAGCACGCCATTGCCCGGGCGACTGAGTGGAACGCCTATGGCAAGAGGCCTTGAGATTATCATTTTGCGATTTTTTCCATTTAGTCCAATGTGGTTGTATGCTCATTTGAGCCCTATTTTGCTTGTAATTTCTCCGAGCCCTGTTATATTATCAAAACTCTTTTTATATATATATATACATATGTGACCATTCATCTTTATTCCTCTGTGTTCGAGGTCCTTTTGAGCCCGCACAATGGGGTTCGATAGGTTCTCTTTTTTATTTATCAGGCTTGAGGTCTTTTGGAGCCCATGCGAAGGGGTTCAATAGGTCCCTCTTTGGTGCCTCTTGATTGTTCCTATAAGGATATATTGACCCCTTGGGTTCTGGTTATCCTTTTATATATTTATGCGCACGCTTATTATTTCTTGCAAGAAGCGTCATTCTCGTCATTATTCATAGTACTATTTCTGCATGGGTCTCTTTTAGGACCCTTTTTGGCTAGACGACTTGGTGGCCGCTCTAGGCTTATCGGAGGGTGCTTCCCCTGAGGCACTTCCTCTTGTGGAAGCATTTACTCTTATTTAGATGCTTTTCTTGTAGGACCTCTTGGCCTTCTTGATATTCATAAGGGTAGCTAATCCTTGTGAACTCAAGCGATACCTTACAAGGTCTTTTTCTTGATTTATAAGGGGTTTTTCCTTTTTTTTTTTATATATATATACATATATATGAGGGTCTCATTTAGGATCCTAAGATAAGGGGTCCTTTTAGGGTCCCCCTGATAAGGGGGTCCTTTTAGGGTCCTCCTGATAAGGGGGTCCTTTTAGGATCCCTCTAATACAAGGGGTCCTTTTAGGAACCTTTTGATATCAGGGGTCCTTTTAGGATCCTTTTGATATAAGGGTCCTTTTTATATATATATATACATATATATATGAGGGTCTCGTTTAGGATCCCGAGATAAGGGGTCCTTTTAGGGTCCTCCTGATAAGGGGGTCCTTTTAGGATCCTCCTAATAAGGGGTCCTTTTAGGATCCTTTTGATATCAGGGGTCCTTTTAGGATCCTTTTGATATAAGGGTCCTTTTAGGATCATCTTCTTTGTTGTATATTTTGCCACCTGTCCTACCCCCCAAGTGCTTGGTGAAATTTATTTCAGTAGGCACTTTGGTGGATGCTATAGAGAAGAAAAATAACATGTGAAGTTGCGAACAACTTCATCCATAGCATGCGGGTTACAATGACATATATGAGAGGGTTACATCTAATTGGGAGGTTACCCGGGTAGCCTCTTTGATTCTTACCTACTAAGTTAACATAACAAGGAACAAACTAAACATAGGTCTTCTTTGCATCGGGTGCAGAAGTCTCATTGGTAGTATTTCTTGAGGTGTTCCGCATTCCATGCTCGAGGTATGATGGTGTTATCCATGCGGGCCAGTTTATAGGTGTTTGGTGGTATGCATTGAGCGACTTGGTAGGGTCCTTCCCAATTTGTGCCTAGTACCCCCGCCCCCGGGTTTCGCGTGTTGGGGAGTACTTTTCTTAGTACCAAGTCTCCTACCCTGAACATTCTCTCTCGCACCCTTGAGTTGTAGTACCTTGCTGCTCGTTGCTGATATGTGGCTAGCCTCAGTTGTGCCCTTTCTCTCTTGGCTTCCAACAGGTCCAAATTCCCGACCAATGCTGTGATATTAGCCTGGTCATCATATGCTTGCGTGCGGATGGAATTAATCTTCATTTCTATCGGGAGGACAGCCTCGCAGCCGTAGGCTAAAGCAAAAGGCGTCTCCCCAGTGGTGGAACGAGGGGTGGTCCTGTAGGCCCAGAGTACATTGGGGAGTTCCTCGACCTAGGCCCCTTTCAACTTTTCCAACTTTGTTTTCAAGTTCCTTTTTAGGATCTTGTTGATGGCCTCTACTTGTCCATTGGCTTATGGGTGTACTACTGCAGAGAAACTCCTCTTGATTCCTTTTTCCTTGCAGTATTCCTCAAATATTCCTCCTTCAAACTGCGTTCCATTGTCGGAGATAATCTTGTAGGGTACTCCAAATCTGCAGACGATATACTTGTTGACAAAGGAGGTGATTTTCTTAGTCGTTATGTTGACTAAAGGCTATGCTTCTACCCACTTAGTGAAATAATTGACTGCTACCGCCACGTATTTAGCTCCTCCTCTCCCTGTTGGTAACGCTCCAATCAAGTCAATTCCCCACACAGCGAAGGGCCACGGACTGGTCATGTTCACCAGCACATTTGGTGACTGTCGAGGGTAATTTGCATGTCTCTGGCACTTGTCACACCTTCTCACAAAGTCGCTCGCGTCCTTCTCCATGGTAGGCCAACAATACCCCTGGCGGATGGCCTTTTTTGCCGTGGACTGCCCCCAGCATGATTTCCATATTCCCCTTCGTGTATCTCTTGTAAAAAATTGAAAGCCTCTCCTTTATCTACGCACCGCAGGAATGGGGTAGAGAATCCTCTCTTATATAAGGCTCCATTTATTAGGGTGTATTGAGCGGCTTTGTAAGTCAGTTTATGGGCATCTTTTTTGTCCAAAGGCAAGGTCTCGTCATTTAAGTACCTCACGATGGGTGCAAACCATAACTCCTCAGTGCTATTGACCATGTTGATCCTTTCTTCTGCTATGCTTGGCTTGGGGGGGTATTCGACCGGGATGGACTCAAGCGTGTCTTCGTCTCGTGTGGAGGCGAATTTCGCGGGTGCATCGGCGTTTGTGTTCTGCTCCCTTTGGGATCTGTTCTATGGTGTATTTTTCGAACTGATCCAAATACCCCTTCACCTTGGCGAGATATGCAGCCATTTTTGGACCTCTAGCTTGGTATTCACCCTTCACCTGAAACACTACCAGCTGTGAATCACTAAAGACATGCAAATGGGTTACCTTTAACTCCCTAGCTAGTTGCAGGTCGGCCAACAGCGCCTCGTATTCTGCCTCATTGTTGGAAGCTTTGAATCCAAATCTCAAGGCACAATACATCTTATGCCCCTCAGGTCCCGTCATTACTATGCCAGCACCGGTTCCTCCTTCATTAGATGCCCCGTCTACATGGAGGCTCCATTCTTCAGGGTGTTTTTCCTCTTCATCCGCTGGTTCATTCTCTTCTATTTCTCCCTCTTCATGGGGTCGGTGTGCAAACTCGACTATAAAGTCTGCAAGTACCTGCCCGTTGATTGAGGTCCTTGGGGTGTAAGTGATATCGAATTGACTCAATTCAATCGACCATTTTAACAGCCTTCCTGAAGTCTCCGGCTTGTGCAAGATTTGACGCAAATGGGTGTTTGTGAGAACCTCGATAGCATGAGCATGAAAATAGGGCCTCAACTTTCAAGAAGCCACTATCAAGGCATATGCTAACTTCTCTATTTCTGGGTACCGGGCTTCTGTGTCTATTAACCGTTTGCTCACATAGTACACGGGTTGTTGGTGCTTCTTTTCTCCTTTGCCAAAAATAGTGTATCTTTATTATGATAAAATCAAATCTTTTTTAGCTGTCTTTTTCTAGGCGATTACCTCATTGTATCTGACCATATAATTGAGTTTTATTCAATGATCAGGTTATAAAAGGGAAGCCTTGATTCCTAGATCAAAGGAGGGATTGTTACCATATATTGCTCACGATTATGTAGCTACAAAATCAGGAAATCCTGTCAAATTGAAGAATTCTTTTAGGAAAGTTTCCTTGTGGGCTTAGGTCGGTTTAGACCGTGTATTAGCTGCCCGATATGAGTATAATGACTATAAATATTCATATTGGCTGCTAGTTTTTAGTTACCTCTTTTTGTATTTCACTCTTATTGTAAAATAGAGTCTTTGTTTTGTAGAGGTGAGTGAGTTCGACTCTACCTCTGTTTTTCAGTGTCCTTGTAATTTTTTTGAGTCTTCAAACAGTTCTACAAAGGAGGCGAACACAGCGCAAACCTTCGGGAGAAGGTGGTTCAAGTCTTGCTTCGGGAGGAAACAAGCACACTTCAAGCAAATCGAAGGGAGTTCGTATTCTTGAAGGTTCAGCAAGGTTCATTTGTCAAGGTGGAATACATCAAGCTTGCGGCATATAATAAGAGGGAGTATATTTATGCATAAGTCAAAAACTTTTTATTTTTTAGATCTTACTAATGAATCTTTTCTCTAGGCGTGGCCCCATTGTAATGACCCAAATTTGCTAATAGGGCTTAGGTCCTTGATTGGCATGCCTGGAGGGCAATAGGTGAATTATGGATGTAATATGTGAATTTATGTGAATATGTGATAGAGATGCATGTTTAGTTGAATTAAATATGCATGTGGGTCCCGTTTGGATATTAGGGGTATGTTTGTGATTTTAGCCCGTTGAGGGCATAAATGTGATAAATAAGATGTCTATGTGATATATATCTGTGTAGCACGATCCGAGATAGTTCTAGGGAGCAGTTAGCCAGAAAATCACAACGGGGTTGAGAATCCGACTCAGGGTGAGTCGAGGGGTACTTTGGGGTATTAGATATGTTATGGGGTTATTGGGTTTTGGAAATAAATATTTCGACATATATTTGAGGTTAGAATGTCTAGGAGGGAATATTGGGGAAATTTACCATTTTGCCCTCGGGGACGTTTCCGGTACCCCGAGCCTTGAGGTAACCCTATAGACTTAAGTTGAATAAAAAAAAACTTATAATTATTTAGAACTCTCAAAAACCAACTCTTTCCTTCACCCTCTTTGGAAGACTTTCTCTCCATTTGAAGCTTTGGGAAAACTATTGGTGAATTAAGCTAGAGACTAAGAAGTGGAGCTGGGATTTTGGGGAGATTAAAGCTTGGAACTTAGAGAATCTACTCAGAAACATAACTCATCAAGGTAAGCTCCTAATGTGTTGAAGTGTGTCAATTTGCAGTTGGTTTTAAGGTTGAATATTAGAGTTTGCATGTTAGTTAAGTTTGGATTTGCTCTTGATTGCTTGGCTGAGTTTTGGGGCTGGTCTTTGTTAGGTTTTGATGCTGGGATTGTGTTAGAACCTTTGTGATAGTTAATCTGAATTGTTGGCTTGATCTTGGGGGATATTGGACTGGTTTTTGAGGTGGAAATGTTGAGTTTTTCTGAGTTCGAGGGGTAGGGCCATGGCTCTGTTCTTGCTGAGCCGCAGCCCCTTTGAACTTGGGGTGTCAAGAAATTGGAGGCACGCCGCGGCGCCCTTCAGCAAGGGCCGCGGTGCGTGTGGGCTATTTTGAGGCAAGGCCTCGGGTTGAGCTGGGGGCCGCGACATGAGTCCCTAGGGCCGCGGCGCTTAAGGTACTTTTGGGTTTCTAAGGGGTTTTAGGCTCGGGAACTCAATAGTTTAGGCTCGGGATGGATTTTATCACCCAGATTGATAGAATTCAAAGCCCCGGAGATTATAATTATGGTTTGAAACTATTTATTGGATTGGAGTTTGATAGGTGGACATTGTTAATGTGTTGTGACTAGGGCTTTGGCGAGGCTCAGACTAGGGAACTGTGCTCGGGCATCGGTGCTTGGAAAGCTCGGGACGCAGGTAAGAAAACCACTGTTCCCATAAAGCTTGTATGCAGGGTGGAGCCCAATATGTTTGTATTGCAAGGCGTAGCCCTTTGATTGAACTTGTTCATGTTCAGTATATGTTTTATTATGCCATGAATGCAATTGTGTAAATGTTCGGCAAGAGCCGGGAACGGCGTAGGCCGAGGTCGGCAGGGGCCGGGAACGGCGTTAAGCACGTAGAGTGCAAGGCCGACTGCGATAAGGGGCCGGGAGCAGCGTTGAGCACGTGGAGTGCGAGTTTCCAGGGAGAGACCCTAAAGGATACCTGGGATATCCTCACGGTGTGGACCGCGAACCCAGGGCCTGGTAAAGCGCCTGGGACGGCATGGTCGTATGTGTTTAGCCTATTGATGGCCTGTTTATATGCTAAGTGTTTGTTATGCATATGTTTATGCTTGTGAGTGTTTTCTTACTGGGCTTTGGCTCACAGGTGCTCTGTGGTGCAGGTAAGGGCAAGGGGAAAGTCGACCAACCATGAGTACGGAGACCGTGAAGTGGCACGTACATGTTTGGCCTGCCTGGCTACCACAGCTAGTGATTTTGGGAGATGGTTGTGCTAAAACCCAGATTTTGTCATCTAGTCGACTTTGTTTGTACTTTAATGTTGTAAATATTTCTAAACGGTGTTTTGGGATCCCAAATGTCAAACACTTTATGATTTCCAGTAAATGGAATTATTTTCAAAGTTTATAACTCTGTTTATGATTTAATTACACTTTTGACTTAAAACCTCGATTAGCGAGTTAAATGCACATTTTTAAACTCACTTAGTAATGTCTCTAAGGAAGTAGGGCGTTACACCCATGGACTAGTAGCAATCTGCAAGGATTGCTGATACCACGTATAAAAACCTTGTGTGTTTTTATTTTCTGCACTTTAGTTCTTTTCTGGTATGTAGTTACGAAACTCTGGTCTGTAGCTACAAAATATCTATTTCAGTACCAACTTAATTATTCCACATTTAATTAATTGATTAATTAAATAATAAGTTGGTAATTATAAAATACGAAATTTCATATATTAATTCTCTCGTACTAATACAAGAGCATATTCTCATGAATGAATAGGGAATTTTCTTGATATTATTATATAATTAATTCAAACAATAATTATAACATTCAAATATAATACAATTGTACTTTTATTTAAAACTAATAAAATGTCTTTACATGATTTTAGGGCATTAATCCTAACAATCTCCCACTTTCCCTCAAAGCAAGTGAGGCAGTTCCCTTAATTCCATATTGCGCACGTGACCCATGAACGACTTTGCAGGAAGTGTCTTGGTTAACTTTTCAACCAGGTTCTGTTCCGACGCTATCTTCATAATGGTCACATAACCTCGGTGTACAATTTCTCATACCATATGGTATTTCCTTTCTACATGCTTCCCTCTCTTATGGATTCTAGGTTCCTTGGAATTAGCTACTGCTCCACTGAAGTCACAATACAGGATTAGTGGCTTATCCATATCTGGAACAACTTCCAGATCAGTGTAGAACTTCCTCAACCAAACCACTTCCTTAGCTGCTTCACAAGCTACTATGTATTGGCTTCGAAGGTTGAATCAACTATGTTAGATTGCTTAATGCTTCTCTAGACCACAACTCCTCCACCAAGAGTGAACACTGACCCAGATGTCGATTTTTGACTGTCTTTGTTTGATTGGAAATCATAATCAGTGTATCTAGTAGGGTTTAGCTCACCCCCTGAATATACCAACATATAGTCTCTTGTTCTCCTAAGATACTTGAGAATGTGCCTTACTGCAACCCAGTGTTTTAAACAAGGATTTGATTGATAATGACTTACAATCCCAACTGCATAACATATGTCGGACCTAGTACACAACATAGCATACATCAGAATCCCAACTGCTGAAGCATAGGGATATTTTCTCATATCATCTTCCTCGTGAGGTGTCTTGGGACATTGTTCCTTGGAGAGAAAAATTCCATGTCTGGTTGGTAATTGACCTTTCTTGGAATTCTCCATAGAGAATCTTTCAAACACCTTATCTATATAATTAGCCTAAGAAAGTGTCAAGATCATGTTCTTCCTATCCCTTAGAATTTGGATTCCCAGAATGTAGCTCGCCTCACCCAAATCTTTCATTTGGAACTTTTCAGCTAACCCTTTCTTTACGCTTGACAATGTCTCTACATTGTTCCCAATTAGAAAAATGTCATCAACTTTAAGAACTAATAAAACCACCACTTTTTCTTTGATGTATTTATACACACATGCTTTATCAACATTCTGTTTGAAGCCATGTGTTTTAACTGTTTCATCAAAAGTGATATTCCAAGATCTAGATGCTTGCTTTAATCCATAAATGGATTTCAACAACTTTCACGCCTTTTGATCTTCCCCTTTCTTTATGAACCCTTCTGTTTGTACCATATAGATACTTTCATCAAGATAGCCACTCAAAAATATTGTCTTGACATCCATTTGCCATATCTCATAATCATTGGCAGCCGCTATGCATAAGAGGATACGAATGGATTTGAGCATGGAAACAGGAGAAAATGTTTCTTCATAATCAACACCTTCTCTCTAAGTGTAACCTTTGGATACAAGCCTCACTTTGAAAGTCTTTACTTTCCCGTCTACACCCATTTTCTTCTTGTATATCCACTTACACCCTATGGGCCTGACATCTTCAGGTGGATCCACTAGTTCCCAGACAAAATTGGAATACATCGATTCCATTTCTTGGTTCATGGATTCTCGCCATTTCTCCTTTTTAGGATCATCCATTGCCTCTTTAAAGGTTAATGGATCATCCTTGTCTGTATCAGAAACAAGGACATGTGCCTTATGTTCGTAGCGAACAGGTTGTCTCACAATCCTGCCACTATGACGTTGCACCGGGGTTTCTTTTCCAGGAATTATGGTTTCCTCGGTTTTTTGTTTAACATTTAATGATGAAGATGATTGTGATGGAATCTTATCATCTGTGAGTTCCTGCAATACTTCCTTGCTCCGAGGTTTATAGTTATTCATATAGTCATGTTCAAGGAAGGTCGCATTTGTGGAAACAAATACCTTTTGATCCTTGGGACTATAGAAATAACCACCTCTTGTTTCTGGAGCGTATCCAACAAAAATGCACACTTCTAACCTTGATTCAAGTTTCCCTGATTTAGGTCTAAGAACATGAGCAGGACAGCCCCAAATGCGGAAATGGTGCAAACTAGGTTTGTTTCCATTCCACTGTTCCAGTGGCATTTTGCTAATGGTCTTAGATGGGACTACATTCAAAATGTACGTCGCCATTTGAAGTGCATATTCCCATAATGAGAGAGGAAGTGAAGAGTAGCTTAATATAGATCTGACCATGTCCAACAATGTCCTGTTTCTTCTTTCAGAAACACCATTTTGTTGTGGTGTTCCTGCTTCTGCGAGTTAGGATAGAATATCATGCTTTTGCAAGAAATCTTTGAATTCTAAATCCAAATATTCTCCACCTCGATCAGATCGAAGTGTCTTTAGAGTCTTACCTAACTGCTTCTCAGCCTCAGCTTTGAATTCTTGAAACTTACCAAAGGTTTTAGATTTCCTAAGCATTAGGTAAGTAGACCATATCTTGAGTAGTCACCAATAAAAGTGACGAAATACTCATACCCACCTCTTGCTTGTACATTGATTGGACCACAGAAAATGATGCGTACAAGCTCCAAAGGTTTTTTGGCCTTATTGCCTTTCGATGAGAAAGGACGTTCGATCATTTTCCTTCTAGACAAGATTCAAAAACTGGAAGACTTCCGACTCTTAGTTCTTTCAAAGGTCCATCTTTTATTAACCAGTTTATCCTATCTAGACCTATATTACCAAGTCTAAGATGCGAAAGATATGCGTATCCTCGTTTGAAACCTTTGTGTTTTGTTACCTTGCGGTTTTGCTACTGTAAATATTTATGAATTATTGAGTGTTCGTTCATTTTAATATAAGCGATAAAGTCCAAATATTTAATTGCATGTCCAAAAAAAAATTTTAAGAATAGTAAAAAATATTCTAAAGTCAGTACATGCAATAAAATTCCAAATTAATTAAAAAATGAACTAAACATTGTTCAAACAACAATAAAATTTTCTTATAATAAAACTAAATAATTTTAAATAAATGGACTTTCTTTAATGCTTTCTTGAACTAGACGCTTTTCCTCTTCAACTTTTTGTCTCCATCTGCAAGTTCCTCTTGATCGCTCAAGTGTCTTTAAAGAAGAACAAATAACAAAAAATATGATTAGTAGTTTCTAAATCAAAGATTTAGAACTTTATGTATCATGATCCACTATTAAGCCTAAGGTAAAGGTAAATCATATCTGCATTTTTCGTGATTGTGGTCTTGTTTGTAAATCCTCAAAGGCAACATCCCACAAATCACGAGCATATTCAATGTGTTCGAACTTTTTCCTTAGCTTCTCTTCCATGGTACTAAGACAGTAAAATCTTGCCATGTGATTTGATCTCATCCAATCAGCATATTTCTCATGTTCCTCTTTGCTTGCATCCCATGATGGTACAGGAGGAGGCCTCTTATCATTATAGATCTGTTTAAGATTTTTGGCCAGAAAAATGAACAAAGTTGAATTTGCCCATCCATCTTCAGTCATTTTTACTTTCTTTATATGATCATTAATATTTTTATGCATTACTGTTTTGGTATTAAATGATCAAATCAAAGGTACGCAGCAGAATATATGGACCTATTTTTTTAAATATTAATACCAGCCAGGATCATATACATATATAAATATTAAATCACATACAAATAGATCAGGGATTACCTCTTGTGGCCTATCAAGTGTCCTTGAGTCTTTTTGTATAAATCAACGATCTTCCTATCCAGTGTTCTGAGATCTCACACCCTGATCTTCCAGACCAATCCTCAAACACACAAGGACGTGTGTGGGCACATAGGATTCAAAATGTTGATTTATGTGAATCCCTATATGTACTTAACACATGAGATCTAGAGTGTTTTGATAGAAAGAATGTTTAGAATAGTTTTCAGGTTTAGAGAAAACTATCACTTTAGAGAGAGATTATAATTTTCCTATTCATTATCTGAATATCACGTATATTATATTTATAAAGATATTTAATCTAATTAAATAATATTTATTTAATTAAAATATAATTCAAATTAAAAACTGATCATATATTTTCATTTAATTATCTATTTAAATCATATTTAAAAATAATAATTAAATAACTGATTTAACAAATTTATTTGAAATTCAAAATTCAAATTTCAGGGATAAAATCACTGATGCTAGGCGCCACACATTGTACTGTACAGTGTGTGTTGCTTAGCCCTATTAGGGTTGCCCTAATTTCCTCATTTGTTTATTTAATCAACCTTTAAGATAAGATATTTATTCCAACATAAATATCAATTAATTTAAAATTAACTTTATCTTAAAATATCAGTTTTAAATTAAATAAATAAATATCATATTTTAAATACGATATTTATTATTTTCTCTCTTTATATTAATCCAAACAAGATTAATATTAATTTAACCTATAGTTTTTCAAAATAAAAATTATATAGTTAAATAATTAATTAATTCACAATTAATCAATTACCCATATTTATCAAATAATTATTTTCTTGCCCTGGAAAATTAATTCTTTTGCAATTTAGTCATTTCTCTTAACAAATCTTTCTTTTGGCATCCTTACCATTGACAGTGTAGGAGTGAGGTGATCTGGGGATCATGGATCTATAATACGAAGCTCCAATAAACCAAATTATTAATTAAACTCTTTAATCTAATAATCTTATTTATTAATTCCATGATTACTCTACTATAAATATAGAATTGCACTCTAAGTATTTATAGAATTATATTTACAGAGTTTTCTCTAGTAGTCCATTGATATAATCAATATATGTAGTTCTATCCTCATTATTGGTTCGTTAATTAGAGCTGGTCAAAATTACCATTTTACCCTTATAATTACCTCTTGATCCTTAAGTACCATTAATTCACTAGCAAATAATTAATCTATAATCTAATTATGGATTTGAGCTCAATAGCTATACAGTTCCAGAATCAACCCTTAAGGGAACCAATATTCGATCCGTTAGGAAAGCATGGATTCCAATATTGTAATTCATGTTCCCAGCCATCCATGATATTGAATATCCAAAACAAAAGTCATTAGCCTCATTATTCTAAGAAACCTTAACGAGTGAATCAAAATATCCAATAAACATAAACAAGAGTTCATGAATACTTGGGATTTAGACTGATCTACAAATGATCATCTATTATGACAAGAATTAAATCTTTACATCAAACGACAAGTTATAAAGATAATTAATTCCCATCGATCCTGTCATATATAATTTCTATTATATACAACACCTTTACTAAGATGTCTATCCACATCAGTAATCTGGATCTAGATTACTTGCATCTCGTATGCTTAGCAAACCGTACTAGTAACCATTCATTAAAGATTCCTTACTTTAATATGTTACTAACTATTTTATTCATTATATATGATCTTAATTCTCTCTAACTAATACAAGATCATATTCTCATGAATGAATAATGAATTTTCTTGATATTATTATATAATTAATTCAAACAATAATTATAACATTCAAATATAATAAAATTGTACTTTTATTTAAAACCAATAAAATGTCTTTACATGATTTTAGGGCATTAATCCTAACACCACGTACATGCTACAGGAGGATGCCTGAACATGGTGGGAAGTGGTATCACAGACCCAGAATGTTGTTATGATGGGTTGGGAGGAGTTCAGACAATTGTTCAATGAGAGGTATTATTATGACACAGTCCAAATTGCGTTAACCAATGAGTTTATGAATTTGGTTCAAGGTAGTAAGACAGTGACAGAGTATACCAACGAATTTGATGGGTTAGCCAAGTTTGCATGTGACTTGGTACCAATGAATGCAGCCCAGAAGGAACGATTCATTCAAGGGTTGAAATCTGGGGTGGCCCATGGGGTTAGGATCACTCCAGTCCACGAGATTTCTACCTACGCTCATACGGCAGGGAAGGCCCTTACTATAGAGGATGTAGGAGGTGAGATATTAGGCGAGGGTGCCATGGGGCAAGAAATTCAGGCAGCAGTACCCCCATTTGTGGGAGCAGATAGGGGCGGAGGCCCCAGTATTCAAAAAAAGAAAGACCCCTGATAGTTCTACCACTTTTGGACCTGACAGAAGGGGTCATAATATTCAGGGCAGCCACCAGGGCGGCAATAAGGTCTAGAGAAGTTATCCAGTGTGCGTCAGGTGCAAGAGACGCCATCTGGGAAAATGCCGAACGAAGGCATGTTTTCTATGTGGAATAGTTGGGCACATCATGAAGCATTTTCTGAAATCAAAGACAGAAGAATCAAGAAGTACAGATAGCTCGACCTCGGCTCGAGAGTCCTCCTGGAGGCAACTAGAGCCCGAAATTGGTCCCTCAGAAATGACAGGTTGGCCTTCTAGTTCTTGTTTCTTATATTGTACTGACTTAGTGTGGTGCTATGTACCTCTTAGTAGAGATCCAGGCATGGGATACCTACCGTATGAATAGTATGTTGTGGGGCTTTAGAGCTTGCATTTGTTAGGAAAGTTGGTAATTTCAAGGGAATAGAACAGAGTATTACAGGTAGAAAATTTGTAGTAAGAATTGGTTGGGATTGTTATATGATGACCTTGGTTTAGTCCTAAGTATGGATTAGCTTTCCAATAAGGGACAACCATGAACTGTGAGAGAGAGTGGTGACTTTTAATTGTAAGAAAAGAGGACTCAACTGTGATTGTGGGATGTCTAGCCGTGGTGGTAGGTGCCACTAGGGTTATGTCAGTTAGACCCGAGGGAAACTGGATTGGTCAGTGGGATTTCAGATGGGTGTATAAGGATTTGTCAAGATTGCTGTCGTGACCAGGAATGGAAAGTACTATGGGAATAAGGCAAGAATAGAACTAGCATCAGAAACACCAGGAAGAATGACACTAGTTGAGCAGCCATAATTAAGGTTTAGACAAAGGAGTTATTTGACTTAAAGGTGATCTGACTGAGCACTTTACCATGGGACATATCAAGTTGTGGGTTAAAGAGGAGGTCGAATCTGTGAGAGCACGTACGATATATTAGGGGTGTTCATAAAACCGCCCACACCGTACAAACCGCCTACACCGCACCGCAATTTGCGGTTTATAATCCTTCGCGGTGCGGTTGCGGTTTGTATTTTTGCCAAACCGCAGGGTGCGGTGCAGTTTGCGGTTTTAAATTTTATAAATACGGTTCAAACCACACCGCACCGTGTCATTATATATATTAACTTTTTTATATTATTTTTTTTCAATTTTACTACATTTAAAGTTAATGCATAAATATTTATATAGTATAATATAATATACACAATATCTAGAAAGAAATATAATATTTCATAGGATGCTAACACATATTCTACTTCAATCTAAAGATATTCCTCCTTAATTAAAATAATATTTACTTTTATATTACATTTTTTATTTGTTATTAGTTTGTTATATTTTTATTGTTTTGCTTAAAGTTTATTAGCTTGTTGTACATTTAATTATTTTGTTAAACACTCTATGGTTATGAGATTTATTATGAATCTTTCTTAATTATAATATTTAATTGTTAAATTATTTGGCGATAGGTATAAACTGCTAAAACCGCACCGCACCACACCGCATTTCTGCGGTGCGGTTTATGCGGTTTGAGGTCTATGCGGTGTGGGTTGCGGTTTGGAAAATTATTCAAACCACATATGCGGTGCGGTCCAAAAAATTAGAGAAAAACCACACCAACCGTACCACGAACACCCCTACGATATATGAAAGCCAAATAAGATAATTGTTAAGAACGGATATCCACTACCAAGAATGAAGGATTTATTTGGGTAAGTTATATCTAGCTTGATCAAGAATGATTTGGGCTACTTCCAGTTAAGAACAAAATATAAGCAATACATGAAGTGATACTACTGAAGCTGAGGAAGCAGGGATTACAGGTAAGACTCCAGAAGGAATAAGTTCTGATTTCTCCGAATGATATTCAAGGTCACCTAATGGGAAGTGATGGGATTGGATATGAATTAGGTAGATTGAGACCACAAGGCAACTGTTAAGGGAATGCCTCAGGGAATAAGAAACGCAGTGAGACTGATGAGACACCTCGACTTCTGCCTGAAGTATCTTTAAAAAAATTTCTACCCTTGATTAAAGTAATATAGAAATCTAAAGTTTTTTGAATGGATAGTTGTGTGCCAGATTCTCAGAGATTGGAATAAAGGGTTGATTCGCACGCTATGGTACTGGGATATGCACAAAATGGACTCGTACAGGAGGACAGTGCAGTGGACTCTGTCCTTGCTCAGAACACGGGCTATTATTGCGGTACATTAAGGATTAGGGTACGCTCGTATATATACTAGAAGAGTGATCGATTGTAACCCGCAATGGTTGAAGGGATAAGGACTTAGATGTTCTACATGGGATGTTGAGTTGACAGTGATACCAGTTAGCCACGATTAGGATGGAGTAACGACTGGGATTGGCCCGGAACCTGCGATGGATGAGTAACAGATATACCTCTATGAATAAACAGTGAAATAGCATAAGAAGATCTTGTAAGAATGTTTAATACTTCTACTGCCTTACACAGATGGGTTAAGATATGCGAATCGGATGAGTGATACGATGGGTGTTGACGTTGAGAGAAAGATAAAGGACGAGTCTTAGGTTACCTCTCTAATATTATTGTATCCAGAAAGTTGAATATTAGGAGGCGCACGACTTAATCTTTTGGTAAGTGAGAAATAATAGTCAAGAGTCGGAGGGTTATTATGACTCTAGGATACCCTAAAGTTAGTATGAAGGAATATAGTTACGGACCCTAAAGGTGGATCACCACAGACTGCAGATGAGGTGAGTGGATGCGGAAATTTGTGACTTGACCTATTGGGTTAATATAAGGTGGTTGGCGTGAGTGAGTTATCAAAAGAGGGAATGGGTACGAAAGGAGACCGTACGTCCCCACTGGACACCAAAATCGACAATGTTAAATTGAGACCCTTAGGTTCCCAGGTTCGGGAAGAGAGTCATAGAGGGTGATGAGTATAAGGTTGGAATCTGGAATTAACAGTTATCGTTAGACATGGATAACCTGAAAGAGTAACTCAGGCTTTGAGTGCTTTACTTCGAATATGTGAGTTTTGGGACCTTGAGGTAAATACAGTCCCTGGAATGGATTGTCCCAATGATGAAGGCCGATAGACGGCTAGAGTGACTCTAAGTAAGCTATAATGAGATAGGAAACGAGAAATACATATTCAGTGAAAAATGAAACCAGGAACAAGAAGTGTTCTAGTTCAAAATGGGTTTAAAGGATCAGTAAAATTATTAAGGATTGTTAGGGCAGAGTGTCTACTTTATTGAAGGATATAGAAGTTCGCAAACTTGAGTATGGGAACGTAGGATTCCAGGATTGGAGATTTTGTGCATCTCTGAATATTTTGGAATAAGAAGGGTAAATGAGTTTGGGAAAGAAAGAAAGAATTATGACCCCAAATTTGAATAGATTTGAAAGATCCTAACAAGGGCTAGGCCAGGGGCCTACAGTTTAGCCTTACCCCGGCATGGGTAGAGGCTCATGAGATATTACTGGTGCCAATATTTAGGGAAGAAGTATGAGTACTACCCCGATCAGGTGAAGAGGTCCTAGAAGTTAAGGGGAACTTATTGTACAAGGGAAAGTTAGTGGAACTCTGACACAAGAGATAAAGACATGCAGATTCAGACTATCCTTCTTGTGGAAGTGTTGCAAGTAGTTGCAAAGTAAAGAGCCTAATTCTAGGGTTATAGTCAGGGTTACGGAATTGGTATCCTGAGATGTTTGAATAAATTTCGAGGATGAAATTTCTGTAAGGAGGGGATAATTGTAGCGTCCCAAATTTTCTAAAAGGGCTTAGGGCATTGATTAGCATGTCGGGAGGGCAATAATTGATTTAATTATGCTAATATGTGAATTTAACGATTATGTGATTAGAAATGTATGTTTAGGTGAATTAAATATGCATGTTGGCCCAATTCGATGAATAGGGGCATATTTGTAATTTTAGCTCATTGAGGGCATAAATGTGATATATATATATATATGTGTGTTGTGATTGATGCCACGAGAGTGTGGTGATATATTGGTGATGTACAATCCGAGATGGTTCTAGGGAGTGGAATAGCTAAATAGTCACAACGGGGTCGAATACCCAGCTCGGGAGGAGCCTAGGGGTATTTTGAGGATATAATATGTGTTCGGGAATTACCAGGTAGCAGGTAGAGATTTAATGTTGTTTAAGTGTGTCGGGGATCAAATGTGGGATTATAGGAACACTCGAGGATTTAGCGGGATGTGGCAAATGACGGGATTGCCCTTGATGGCACTAAACTTAGACTTGTCTCAGATTCTAGAACCTAGTTAGAAGGAAACTATAGAAAGAAACACCAAAAAAATCTCAGCTCTTGCTCTCTCTCTTGGTTCTCTCTCCTTCTCTTGGGGACTTAGCCAATATTTTAAAAATGGGGTGGTGAAACTCATAATTTAAAGCTGGGAACTTTGGGAAGACAAGCTAAGGGTGTTGGAAAGTTAGACTAAGCTCGAAATCTTCACTTTTTGTTGGTAAATTCTGTTGAGAATGAAGCTTAGTTAAGTTCTAGACTTAAGTTGAATTTGGTCTGAATTGGGGTGATTTAGCTAGCTTTCTAAAGTGTTAGCACTGCCTAAAGTGTAATAGAGTGATTGAGGGACTTAACTTTGGCTTTGGGGTATGTTTAGATTGAATTTTAGGGAGGTTAGCTCGTAAAATGCATGTGGAATTCCGCATTTAAGGGCTCGAGCCGCGGCCTTATTCTTCAGGCGTCGCAGACCGTTTGAACATTTTGGCCTGGGGGCCTCAAAAATTTTCCCAAGCGCTGCGGCGCAGGGTATAGCGCGTCGCGGCCCGTGTCTTTCAGTAGAGAGGGCTTTTCCCTCTGAATTGAGCACACCACGACCCTTAAGGGCTGGGACGCAACTCAAATGTGAAATATTGGTTGTTTGAGGATTTTAAGTTCAGGAACCCAAACGTTAAGGCTCGGGAAGGATTCTACTACCCGGTTTAGTAGAATTCGAGGTCCCAGAGGCTAGATTAATATTTTGAAGTTATTATTTGGCTTAGGACTTGATGTATGGTTATGATGAATGCGTTGTGACTAAGCTTATGTTAAAGCTCGGGTTCAAGGACTGTGCTCAGGAATGCTGTAATCAATGAGCTCGGGACACAGGTAAGAGAATTGTTTGTACCCATAGAGCTATGTGGTGTGTTGTGTTGTATGTATTGTTTATAGTTGTTGTGTCATACATGTGGTTGTGACTGATTGGCAAGAGCCGGGAGCGGCAAGAGCTGAAAGCGGCAAAGGGCTGAGATTGGCGTTAACCATGCTGAATGCAGGCCGCTAGGGAGAGACCCTCTAAAGGTGTTCTACACACCCGTTTGGTTAAGACCGCGGGCCTGGAGTCTGAAAGTGCACCCCAAGCAGAGGAGACCGTTGTTGTGCTACTGTATTGTTGCCCTGATTATGCTGCTATGATATTGTGTTGTTGTGCTTACATGTTATTATATTACTATGATGTTATGTTGTTGTGTTTATGTGTTGTTATACTGCTATGATGTGATGTTGTGTTGTTGTGCCATCGTGTATCCCAATAACAATTTGTAGATTGTTTATTGCCTTTGATTAAGTATTTATTTGTTGAGATAAATTATTGTATGTTGTGCTTTGAGGTTCTCTTGCTAGGCCTCGACTCACGGGTGCTCTGTGGTGCAGGTAAGGGCAACAAAAATGTCGATCAACCATGAGTTGGAGGACATGGAGCGATGCGTACATGTTCGTCCAACCTGACTGTCACGGCCAGGGTTATTCCGAGGAATATGTTGTAAAAGTTAGTTTTGTCACCTATGTTTACAAACAGTATTTTGGGATCCCAATATAATACTTTTATAATTTAAATGAATGTCCAACCCCTTCAATACCAAAATCTTATTTAATTGAGTCTTTGTTTTAATTAACCACACTTTTTGGTCAAACACCTCGATTAGCGACTTAATGGTACATTTTTAAATTCACATGGTAACGACTCTAGGGTAGTAGGGTGTTACACTACCTATGCCAACAAGATGCATCTTCTTTTCGGTAGCCCATCACTTGAGAACTCCAAAGTTAAGTGTGCTTGACCTGGAGTAGTCTGATGATGGGTGACCTCCTGGGAAGTTTTCCCAGGAAGCGTGCGAGTGAGGACGAAGCACGTTGGAAAGACTCGTGTTGGTTTGCAGGGCCAATCGTCATTCCAGGAAGCAACCATAGTGACATAGGGCGTTACAGCTTGTGCTGAGGAAGGAACAATTGTTGGAATGGACTCATGGGCATGTAAAGAAGTAGGAACAAAGGTTAAAGTGGTATTGGGCAGTGACATCTTAGCAGGTAAGTCTGAAGACTTAAACAAAAACAACTCAGAATATGGATAACTATTTTCATCAAATACACAACTTCTAGTAACATAGACCCTACCATAAGGATGAAGGCACTTATATCCCTTATGTTCTGCACTATACCCTATAAATAAATATTTGGCATACAAAAATTGAAGCTTATTTCTATTATAGGGCCTAAGGTGCGGGTAACAAGATGTCCCAAAATCCTTAAGGAATGAGTACTGAGGTGACATGTTAAAAATCTTGAACAAAGGACATTGACCATTGAGAACTTGAGAGGACAGTCGATTAATAAGGTACGCCGAAGTGTGAAAAGCTTCCCACTAAAAAGTGAGGGGCATACACTCTTGAGCTAACAAGGTGAGGCCAAGTTCAACTATATGGTGATGCTTTCTTTCAACACGCCCATTTTGTTGGTGGACATGAGGACAAGGCTTCCTAAAATGAATGCGATGTTGTTCTAAGAAGGCTTGAAAAGGACGAAATTCACCTCCCCAGTCACTTTGAAACATCCTAATGGGCTGCTCAATTAATTTCTCAACATGTTTTTTGAAAGACTTAAACACAATAATAGCCTCTGACTTGGTTCGAAGAGGGTAAATCCAAGTATAGTGTGCAAAGTCATCTAGAAATTGGATATAGTATCTATAACCAGAGGTACAAACTATTGGGGTTGGTTCCCAAAGATAGGAATATATAAGTTGTAATGGATAAATTGTTTTAGTTTCAAACAATTAAAATGGTAAGACATGGCTTTTTCCATATTGACAAGCTGAACCAAACAAAGCTTTATTACTTTTCAAACCAGTATTACAACCATTCAATACAGATGAAAATTAGTGTAAGACCCTATTGTTAGGATGACCTAACCTTCTATGCCAAACATAAGGACTGACTTTTACAAACTGAAAACAGGCAGTAGAAGTTGTTTAATTACACACAAGACAAGGAAAAGACTTGGCAGGTATAGTTGGGGTTGTAGACGATGGAAGAAAAGTCTGAGATTTCTTTGTGAGAGTGTAGAGTCCATTCTTAAGCTGTCCTTCTAGAAGAAGAGCTCATGTGACCTTTTCTATAACACTCTGGATAGCCAAGACCATTACACTGTGTATTTTAAATAGTGTTGGACTTGGTATTCAAGTCATTTGGATATAAACGTGTAACTAAGGATAATTAATGGATTGGGGTTTAAAAATTTTGATCATAGGAATATTTTTTTAATAAAAAGGTTTGAGTCTTTACATGGGATCTCAAAATAAGTGTTTCAAAGGCATTTACAACTTCAAAAAATAATTACAACATAAGCCGACCTAAGTGGCAAAATTAAGTTTTGGCTCTAGTCCCTATTGATCCCTCGGCCATGGCGGTCGAGCAGCTGCAAATGTACACGCCGCCCCTAAAGTTCTCCAACTCATGGCTGGTCCAGGTTCCCCTTTCTCTTACCTGCACCACATAGCACTTGTGAGCCAAGGCTCAGCAAGAAAACTTAAATCAACAGATTCAATAAGCAACATAAATATGAACAATAAGCTTAGTAGTAAAAATCTGCTCAAACGAACACATAATCTAATTTAGCAATCAATGAGTTAGACAAGTGCATACGAAACTTCTGATTCTTTAGGTGGTGTTCAGGCTCTACAAGTGCATATTGCACCCCAAGGTTGCCCTAGCCAAATGGCATGCGTTCTGTACGCTTATTTCCGTCTCCGACGCCCTTAGGCCAAGCTTCCAAATTAGATATAATCAAACATATAGTTGCATAACACACAATCATATGCAGCATTTACAAGTATGTTTAATCATATAATCACATTTATAACCACAATCATATCCATTAAGAGGGTCTTGAGCCCCGATTACAACCAGAGTGTAGTTTTCTTACTTCAAATCCCGAGCAGATAATGTATGGCAATCTCGAGCACGATCCCTACGCTCGAGCCCTAGCGGCATAACCAAGTCACAACGCAACAACAGACAACCATCAATCACTTAGACTATTTAAGAGCTTCAAGGGAAATTTATAGCCTTCGAGATCTTGAATTCTACAAAACTGGGTAGTAGAATCCTTCCCGACCCTTTAGGCTTAGGTTCCTAAGCTTAAAAACCCTATTTGGCAAAAAATTTCTATTTGAGTTGCGGCGCCCCCCACAAGCGTCGCGACCCTCAACAAGTTAGAGACAAAAATCCCTAAGTTTCCTAGATATGTGCCGCAGTGCAAGCCACCTAGCTTCGTGGCACTAAGGTAGTTCAGTGAACGTCCCTTAGCCTATGAGTTCATGCCGGTCACGGCGCTCCAGGAACAACGTCGCGACGCGACCTCGCAAACCCAGAATTTCCAACATTTTTCCCGATCCAAATCACCAAAATTCATCCCAAACGTGAACTAAAGACAAAATTTAACCCCTACACTTCAACACTACACTCAGAGCAGCACAAACATCTAAAAACTTAACCAAAACCTCATAGAAACTAAAAATTCATAAAGGACTTTTAAAACTTCAAAACTTTAAAACTCAGAACCTAAAACTTCCAATTACCTCTGTTCAAATCGTTCCTAGCTGCTCTCTTAAGCTTAGAAGCTCCCAACTCCAACTGAGCTTCAATTCCCCAGCAATCCTTGTCCCAAAATTCAGAGAATCAGTACTTTTCCCTTTCAATTTTCCAAAGCCTCCACTATGAGAGTGAGAGAGAGCAAACGAGAGAGAGAAACAAGGATTGAGTTTTTTGTGTTTTCTGGTTGTTTCTGAAGGCTTCCTAAGTCTCGAAGTGGCTAAGGCAGTCCAAGGCTAGGGAAAATACCCAATTGTCCCTAACCTTAACCTTGGTTCTCTGATGCCCCCAATGGAAAAATCGCCTTTGTACCACATTTCCCGCTAATCCTCAAGTAGCCCTATGAATTCCCAATTAATCCCGACATACCCTAATAATCACTAAATGATTACCCATCACCCAATAAATCTCGACTACACACCAAATTACTAAAATACCCCTAGGCTCACCCCGAGCCAGGTATTTGACCCCGTTGTGACTTTTCTGCCAACCCGCTCACTAGGATCGCCTCGAGCCCAATATCGCAAATATATCCACATAATAATGTGGTCTCAATCACATAATACATATAATTACATTTATACCCTCAACGGGTCAAAATTACAAATATACCTGTTTACCGAGTTTTTCGGTAATTATAATTATGAAAGATAAGAGAGCTTAAAAAGAAAGGATTTCGAAAATGCAAACAGGATTTTTACGTGGTTGGGGCGTTAATGAGCCTTAGTCCATGAGTCATTTGTATTAGAGCTTAGAGAGCTTTTGACAATGGAGTTTTCTGCAAATTTGAGCAGAGTAATCACTTACAAGCCAAACCTGGGATCCCCCCTACTGTGCACAACTGGCACTATTTATAGGTAGTCTTATGCAATGGGCTTGGGCTGGACTAATCCTGGCCCAATAGAGATGTAATCATAGTTTGCTCACTAATGGAGCCATAATACAAAGGATTTGAAATATACAACATATATCAACCAAGGCCCATTGGGCCAGCCCAAACATGATCACATTACAAGACTCACAACAAACAGTTGCTTCAGTCTGGGTGTTACGATCCACAAGGAAGATTCAGGGGACAAGATCTGTCAATGTAGTGGCAGCACTGTTTCTCAGGAACAGTGTACGCTCCATGCGTAACTTCTTGTTCATAGTTGAGGAGACCAACTTCTGTGTTTCTCGGGGACCTGTCAACTTCAGGGAAGACCAAACTTTCCCTATCCGGACATCTTGTCCGGGTTCATTTACTAGTGGCCCAGACCATTTTGGACGGGGGCACCTTGTCCGGGTTCATTCATTGATGGCCCGGACCATATGGACGGGGACATCTTGTCCGGGTTCATTCACTGATGGCCCGGTTCATTCTGGACGGGGACACCTTGTCCGGGATCATTCATTGATGGCCCGGACCATATGGACGGGGACACCTTGTCCGGGTTCATTCATTGATGGCCCGGACCATTATGGACGGGGACACCTTGTCCGGGTTCATTCACTGATGGCCCGATTCATTCTGGACGGGGACACCTTGTCCGGGATCATTCACTGATGGCCCGGTCCATATGGACGGGGACACCTTGTCCGGGTTCATTCATTGATGGCCCGGACCATTATGGACAAGGTCTATCAGGACTTTCTTCCCTGTTCATTGGGCTCAGGGTGGGCCTGGATCTCTTTGAGGGAGCCCATGTACCCATCGTGTCACGCCACGCGTCCCGAGGGAAAACAGGGATAACAATACCCTTATTAACAAAAACGGGCCCACATGCGTATTTAATACACATAAACATGCATAAATACTCATATCACCATATAAATCATATACGCCACATAATCACACATATATTCAATTAATTTCACGTAATTCGCATATAAATCCAATTAGGCTCTCCCAGCACACTAATCAAGGCACTAAGCCTTATTAACAAATTTGGGACGTTACATTTTCCTTGACATAGCAAGCATCAGAATGAAATTCAACAAAAACACCATTGTTAGCTTTTAGATTAGAAATACTGATGAGACTTTTGAATGTGAGGAACACAAAGGACATTATGAAACTTTATAGACTTTTCAGAATAAAGAGAATTAATACTTCTACAGCCAGTATGAGTGATTGGTATGAACTTACCATTACCAAGCATGAGTTTGTCGGGTCCAGCATATGCAGAATTGACATTCATCTTGCCAAGATCAGATATAATGTGATATGTTGCATTGCTATCAGCATACCAGGCAGGGTCAGCTACAGTCTCTGAAGTAGCAAGCAGAGCAGTCTTGTTCCCATTATCAGATGAGGAGTTGTTGTTGGGACAATGATAGTCTCCATCAAGAAAATATCAGCAAGCAAGAGCTAAGTGACCAGATTTGACATATGGGTTTAGAGCCCCTGCCTTTGTACGAGCCACGGCCTCGACCATGTCCATGAGATCCCGAACCATTGTTGGAAGCAGCTTGTCCATAGTTAGGGACAAATCCTCGACCTCGAGGTAGTGCTTGAGTAAGATTCGCGGAGTGTGTCTGGACTTCAATGAAACTCATTGAAGACCAGCATTCTAGACGATTTTCTTGACTCAGCAAAAGAGATTGAACTTCTTGAAGTCCAAGTGTATGTTGTTGCTGACTGAGAACACTATTGATCACACTATCATACTCCATAGGCAAACCTCCAAGAATATTCATCACCAGTTCTTCTGAGATCTTGACTCCACCAAGAATTAAAGTATCATAAATACTTTCCATCTGAGCACAGAACTTCGAAATCAACTGCGATCCTTTCTTCGTAGACTGTAGTTGAGTACAGAGCTGCAAGATCCGGGCCTTGCTTTTGGAGGAGAACAAAGTTTCAAGTGCATGCCATAAGTGATTGCTCGATTCACAACAGACGACTTGGCTCAAGATTAGAGGAGATAAGGAAGAGAAAATCCAACTCATGAGAAGTTGATATTCTCGGATCCAGAAAGAGTATTCCGGATTGGTGATTGTGAACTTAGATAGCTTCACCAGTAATTTCAACCCTCTCTGATGGAGAAGGAGTGGTGCCGAAGACATAGCCCTCTAGGTCATAGACGCGAATAGCTGGAACCACTTGAGAATGCCAAACAATGTAGTTGGTCTTGTCGAGCTTCACAAAAATTGCAGATTGGAGTGTAGCCGCAAATGGAGATGCAACAATCTTCGAGCTAGAAGAGCTAGCAGGAGTAGTAGAACTTTGAGCAGCGGAGGAAGAAGATGAAGACGCCATGGGAGACTTCTAATAACAAGTGAAAATGCAAAGCATATAAAGAAGAAATTGAAATATGTGTGAATAATTCTCTCAGTAGTAATGAACTGAGAGTAAGCTGATTATATATATATAGAAGAGTTGTTACAAAAAAGAGGTCTAACAACCTCTAGCAATATCCCCAATATTTTGGGTTCTGTAATAACAAACCTAACAAATTGTCGAATTGTTTCTCAACACTCTCAATGGTGCTTTCAGGAGGGTATCCAGATATGTTATGTACAGAGCAATTGTCGAAATGCGATTCTTACTTTTCAGAGCAAAACAAGTCATTCTGGACACAATATAATTGTTGGTGACATTCCATATTTTTTTTCGCTTTACCAAATTGGTTCTGGTCACTTTAATCCTCGCAAGAGGGATAAATTGGCTCATACTCTTGCAAAAATTAATATTCGTGATAATTATAATGGGTTAACAATGAATGTAATTAATCACTGAATGAAGATGGTTGATAACTATTAATGAAATTATTTACTTTTAAAAAAAAATATATCCTACAATCTACTAAGCTACTATAAATCTTTATTGGAAATTCTTATAATTTTTTCATAAAATTTCGTATCAATCCTTTTTTTTTCTTTTACTTTTTTCTCGCTCGGCATTTTACTTTCCTAAGAGCTATTTTAAGTATTTACATAAATAGTCTCCCTTGTATCTCATTGCAGTACAAAATGTTTTTATATATACTAGATACAAGCAACGTGCAATACACATAATTTTATTTATAAAATTTATTAATTATATTTTTTTAAATTTGTATCATTGTCGTATAAATTTTAAATAAATAAACAATATTATATATAAAAGAATAACATAAACATATTAAATTAAAAATTAAACCAAAACACTATTTATTTATTTTTTTAAAATATATATAATATGATAATTTTTTTAAGCATAAATAATAATTTTTTTAATAAAAATTAAGATTATGTATTATATATTATTATAATAATATTTTATATTATTTTAAATTTATATTGATATAAGTATTAAATATCTAGTATTGTATTAAATATTATTATAATAATATTTCATAATATTTGAATTAAAGAATAACATAAAAATATTAAATGAAAAATTAGACCAAAAAACTATTTATGATATATATATGATATGATAACCTTTTTAAACATAAATGATAATTTTTTAATAAAAATTAAGATTATGTATTGTATTATTATTATGATGATATTTTATATTATTTTAAATTTATATTGATATAAGTATTAAATATTATTATAATAATAATATGTTATAATATTTGAATTCATATTAATATAATTAGTAAAAAATTAGGATTATATATTATTATCATAATAATATTTTCTAACATTTAAATTTATATTAATATAACTATTAGATATCTAATTTTATATTATGTATTATTATAATAATGATATTTTATAATTTATGATTTAAATTTATATTAATATAATTATTATATATATGTAGTTTTATATTAAATATTATTATATTAATGATATTATTTAATATTTGAATTTATATTAATGTAATTGATAAATGTCTATTTTTAAGTTAGTTTTAATTGTATATTTCATTAAATATTTAAAATATTATGTTAAAGTTAACAAAATAAACCGTTAAAATCAAGAATTTCTGTTATCAACACACTTTTTATATAGAAGATATATATATATATATTCCTTTTCCATATATCCTACAAACTCCTGACTACTTTTATTTAATTATTAGAATTGGTAAAATTAAAGTTTCAATGTTTTATTAAAATCAAATACACAATGTATAATAATCCAACATAAAAAAAAATTATCATAGGTGTATATTATAATGCATTATTTAAACTTTAAGCTAATATACAACATCAAACAATTAATTTTTAAACATGACAAAAAATAGTAATTAATTTTTAGGGTACAAACGTATTAAATAATTATAATTTAACAAAACATAATTATAATTTAATATTATAGAGAGAAAAAAACATGTTATTTAGTTTCTTTTAGTCCTTTTAGTGGACTTGCATTCTAAAAATCATTAGCTAAAGTGAAATTTTATTTAATTGATATAAAATTTATAATATAAAAATATTGCAATTTGATAACTTTGGTATGCAATTTTTTTTAAGTTAGCAATATAATTGATTGTTCTAATTACTATGATTCTTTGAACAACTAAGACAATTATTATTACATCCGTGTAATATTTATCAATACATACTGTGTTTTACTCCCTCAATATCACTACAACTATCTTAACAAACTCAAAATTTTGCTTTAATATTGAAATTAAATTGGATAAATGTTAGTCTTTAGTTTTAGATGACAATTGTATACCGTTGAAATATTTATTGTTACAAACTATATTTTTAACATGAAAAAATGGCATGATTTGCAGTGGTGGTGAAAACCAAAAAACTTATTATGATGATGTCTTATTAATATTTTATAACAATTTTTTTATGTGAAGTTTATTTATATTAATTTAGTGCTGAAAATATATCAATTAATTTAAAGGAAAGATGAAAACAATATGTATTTTATTTATATTTTTGTTTTGCTAATGTTAAAATAAAAATAAAATATGCATTGTTATTATCTATAGATATTTTGGATTAAATTTTATGTTAATGGCTTTATATTATCACCAAAAAAAATAGTTGAAGCATATTTTCACTTCATTTAATAGAACAATTTTAGAAATAGATAGAAAATTAACGGGAAAAATTTTATATTAACTTTTTTGTAATTGAGGGAAAGATATTTGTTTTTATGATTTTTTATATTTCTCCCTCTCTTAGATAAATTAACTACTTTTTTTTTATTAAATTAACTACTTTTCTTTGATATCCTTTTAGAATATATATAATATATGAGCTAACAAGATGTACTATATTTTTGTTGTAAATAATTTTTTTTTTGTATAGACAATAAACAGAGAAATAGTTGTACCTAATAATGGACATAACTATCAATTATGTATTTAATATTTCTTTTCAATTTGAGTTTTATTTTCAACATGTTGCTTTTTTTTTTCAACATAAAGGTTTTTTTTTCAGCTACAGCTCTATTATTTACACTTTGTAATACTTAAGTCCACAAAGTTAATTTTGTATCAGTTAAATCCCCAACATTTTCAAATCGTATCTGTTGACGCCGTTTTTCGTCAAACAGTGAAAGAAGAGCACATAAACAATAATTGATGATGGCCAATTGAAATAAGACAATACAAACACACGATTTTTACGTGGTTCAGCAGTTAAATCTGCCTAGTCCACGAGTCTCTGTTATTAAACTCAAGATTATCTCTGAAAATTCTTTAAACATGAATTCTTCAGAGTTTTCTCTCAAGGATCAGAATTTCGGTCCTCTACAATGGTACATGGCCTCTCTATTTATAGAGAAGATGAAGAATATTATCCCACATATTTTGGGTAGTTACTCTTTTTGTATAAATAAAATAAATGGCTTTAAATGCCTGTAATCAGATATAAAAGGAAACGTCCCCTGAAGACCAGGGGACGTATAACTGACCAAATAATATCCCACGATTCTAGGGGATTTACAATAATAAATGAGGATTACATCTCGTATTTATAACACTTGTAGATATCCAAGGTGGTTATCACGTATCTCTAAGGCTTTAGCTTCCCAGGTTTCCCGTCATCTATCGAGCTAGAAACATCTCCCGAGGCCACATGGCTTTCGAGATCGTATGTGCGTCGAGCTCGGGACCCCTGATCCGAGGTCATCCCTGAAGATGAGAGCGTCCCCGGAGCTATCTTTTGAGATCATGAATACTTCGAGGTCACCATACTCGAGGTCGTCTATGTCCTGCAAGCTCGACATTCAATCCTGGAGCATGTTTCCAACCTTATGAGTCCACTTATTTGCGAATCCAACTTTCGAGGTCATACTTAACATAGCTCGAAATCTGGGTGTAACATCTTGCCCCCTCAAAAGTATTTGTTCGAATCCTAAGAGAAGGAAACTTTTGAACTACTTTCTTTGAGAACTGTACCGTCACACTTTTGAAAATGGACACGCGTCAGCCGGGTATTGCTCATTTTTGGTACTTGAGTACCTTGGAAACATGCCCACGATCATCCGTCTGCCACCTTTTCGGCGCCATCTTGTCATTGGTTCCCATCCATCCGATCTAGCAGGGATTTCATTCAACGCCCCGGATTAATCCCCCTTTTTCCATCTATATATACGAGACCCCATTCTTCATCTTCATTTTTACCTTCGTTCACCAAAAGCAAGAAAAGAAGAAAAAACGAAACCAGAGACCTCCTCATAAAGTTTCTATTCTGTGCATGTTTTCTCGGCCAAAGAAACAAAGAAACCCCGGTCTGTTTGAGTCCGTGAGTTCTTATTTGCAACCTCTTCTTCAATCGACAATCTCTCTGCAATCGCCATTATTGTGTAAGTATGCAATCTCTCTGCAATCTTTGTTTCCCATTTTGTCAGTTTTTATTCATATTGTTCTTGCTGTGTATGTGTATATACTAGTTTACATCCTTAGCATAATATGATAGGAGGTTTTGATCCGATAGGCTCTTATGCTTTTTAGACTTCCATACTGGATTTACATCACTGGCTTATATCCAGTTTTCATATTTGAGTGAGGCTCCAATTTTCTGGGTTTTGAAATTTTTAGGCGACGTTTCTTGTACACTAAGTTTTCGGGTAAAAAATATGGGCCTTGATAAATGCACGAAACCCAAGGTTGCCTTTCCTGGTTAACCGCCACTTTCTTTTCCCTTGATTTTTGGGATTTTTAAAAAACTATCCACGCTACTTTCTTTTTCGTGGAACGCACGCCCTAACTCTTCAATAAGGGTCTTAATATTTAGCTTGTTTTGCTCCTAAAACCCCGAGCTCATAAGTTCGAGCTCGGGACTCTTGCATGCATGGCCCTCACCATTTTTTCTTTCTCACTAGATGTCACAGAATCTGGAAAGACGGTGGGGGTCGTTGCTGGCAATCCCTTACGAGCCAAAATCTCCAAGCCCAGAATCGCTGTTCGCCCGGAATCAACGTCGGATAAGAGAATACGAGCTTGCGCGCGAGCAAGAGGACATTCGAGCTCACTACCGCCGCTAGATAGACGAGGTCATAGAGGGGAAGAGGAGAGTTCTTCGGGAGGCCCTCTATCCGGAATCCTATTCAGGACCTAGGCCGACTCCTCTCGATCCTGCATTAAAGGTTACTGTCGCATACCATCCAGTAGAGCTCAAATTTTCACTAATGGGGGAGCCTTCTTCCTCGCAGCCAAGGAGAGAAATGTTTGAGGCCGAGCACTACTGGAGCTCGGTTACCACAACTAGTCAGATAACTGACATCCTGGCTTTCCACGGCCTTAGCCTGTCAGGCTCCTTGAAATGTCGACCTCCGGTCGCCCATGAACGAAGTTGTTTCGCCCTTGGGGGTCGCGACGCCAGTGTGAAATACGCGGCCTAGAGCCAGGAACATATGAGGGCAGGAGCTCTGTTGCCCTTGAAGTCTTTTTGCAAGGACTTCACGGATTTCGTTGGGTTGGCCCCGTTCCAACTCAACACCAACTCTTACAAGGTACTGTCTGCCCTGAGGTCCTTATACCACGAGATGGGGTGGAAAGGACCTTCGCCTCAAGAGATCTTGTATCTCTTTTGTCTGAAAAGTAACCCCTCCCGAGCTCGGGGAGGGGATGGTTTTTATTACCTCTCGAGCTATCCCAAGGAGAAGAAGGTCTTTGAAGATCTTCCCAATCATCCGCCCGATTTCAAAAAGGCCTTCTTCTGGACAGACGGTCTGTCCCCGTCTCGACACTATTCGTTCAGGCGGATTCGTAAGTATTCTTGTTATCTTTATTTCTATGCTCGTGACTTTAGCTCTTAGATCCGTACTTAGTAGAAATATGTTGTCTTTCAGCCAATTTTCAGCGTCCCACTCCCGACGATACAATGAAGGAGCATAGAGAGACCCTGCTCCAACTCCCACATGGCAGGAGGTCCCTCTTATACCTTCTACATGAGGATAAGCTCCGAAAGTGCGGACTTTTGGGGGAGGGCCAGTCCACCTTTGACTGGTCCAATAAAAAATACGAACACTGGGAGCAGGTGCCACTGCCCATAGGCGCCTTTCCTCCGAGGAGAGAAATGAGGCCGCCACTTCCAGTTCGCCCGAGGAGTCCGCTGTCTGGGAATGAGGCTAATGATGAAGCCTCAAGCTCGGATTCGGATGAAGGTAAAGTCCTTCCTACCTCGAGAATGTGGTCCCCCACCTTACTAAAACATAGGCCCAATAGGTTAGTCTCGTGCCCACAGGATAGATACCACTTCTACATATGGAGTTGGGTAGATGACCGTGTCCATAGGTTTGATAGTGGGCTCGGGAAATACGACACCATATATACCACGAACGAGGTGTGGAACGGGATAGTTGTTCAGTATGGGACCAACGATTATAGGGACCTTTCGAGGTTATCACCCACATATAGGGAAGGCACTCCCCCCGCCTCCTCTGAAGACAGGGGAATTTCAATGTCCCCAAGCTCGAGCTCGGGGGATAGTTCCAGTTAGGTTTCTTCTATCATCACTTTATACGTCTGTGATACTGAAACAACTTGTATGCTTCTCTTTTATTAACTAACTCTGTGTTGTGACTTGTGCAGGCAAGATGGACTCCGACCTCGACAACATTATCGATGGCGCCGGCGCCAAGAGGAGCAAGCGCCCCAGAGCGAGGGCGTAGAAGACCGACCGGCCGGGCAAGGGCCCCAAGAGGTCCAAGAAAACCCCTCCTCCTGCTCCACCGGTTTCGAGCTCCATCGCTGCGGCGACTTCCCAGGCCGGTGCTTCCACAACGGCGCCGTCCTCGCAGGTCGTCGCCTCGGCAGTGGCGCCGACCTCGCTGGTAGGTCCCTCCGCTATGGCTGAGTCCCAACCCCCCATGGTGGTTCAGTCATCCTTAGGTCCGCCTTCTAGAAAGCCTTCTGCTTCTCGAGCACAGAAGCTATCAGTCTCCACCCACATGGATGCATATGTGGTTGACAATGCCACTGGGTCCCATGGATCTACGCTGGTCTCAGATGTTATGTCCCGGATCGGCCAGAGCTATGGCAGTCTCGAAGCTCCCCAATGGCAGTGCTTAAATGACACCCGAGACTGCACTTTTCTCTACAAGAAGAGTATCGAGCAAACTGCCGCGGTGAGTATTCTTCTATTGTCCTTCCTTTTCTGCTTATAATCACACTGACCTGGAGCTAATAGTGGTTTCTTCCTTTTTCAGGCTCTTGCCTTTACAGCCCAGCTCAACTATAAGCTGAACAATGAGATCCACTCGAGCAAGTCTCATGCTCAAGAGGCGAAGGATCTCCATCTCAAAGCATGCGATGATCTGAAGGCAGCGAATGCGAAGCTTGAGGCAGGAGCCAAGGAACGTGAGGACATGGCCACTGAGCTCGGGAAGCTGAAGACTGAGCTCGAGGAGCATAAGAAGGAGATCGCCCAGCTCCAGGAGACCAACAAGAAGCTTAAAGAGGAAAAGGCTACTACCTTTGACATCATGGAGGATGCAAAGGCTCGTCTCCTTGTTGAGTACAAAGAGAAGAAGGAACAAGCGGTTGACTCGGCCATGTACCGAATGTGGGCCTACAATGAAGATCTGGACACCAGCTTCTTAAGTCCTCATGAGGCGCTGCTTCTTGAAAGGTGGAATGCTCGGCTCGAGAAGGAAGAGGCTGAGCAGCTCGAGAAGGAGAAGGTTGATCAGCTCGAGAAGGAAAAGGCTGCTCGGGACGCCATTTTGGATGGAGCCCAGTAGGATAGCCATGCTATTCGTTCTGAGCAATCTGGTGCTGCAGATGCTGAGAAGGCCAAGGAGACTCCTCTTCCTTGACTCTGATCTCAGGGAAACCATTTATTGGGGCTGCGTCCCCTTATTTCTGTAATTATTTTAATTTATGCCCTCGGGGCTGATACAATTTCTTTGAATATTACTTATATATGCTTTACATTTCTTGGCTCGAAATATTTGGCACATTTTATATTGATGAATCAGTTATGTTTATTTAGTCATACAAACATATTGTGGATTTAGGTTCGAAGCTCAATGCATTCATGCACAGTTTGTTCAAATTATCCGCTTCCGACCTCGTTATTTTTCAAAGTCGGATATTACTTCAACCATGAACCCAAAAGTACTTATATGGTATGTAATGTGGATGGTTTGGTTATATCTTTTTTGCTTAGTTACTTTTTCTCATCCTCGGTTTTTGCTCCAAGGTTAAGAGTTCGAAACTATTTTCTTTAAGATATTCCAGCCTCGATTTCGAAATAGGTTTAGGTTCCTACTTACCATCGATTAGTTTTTTTCTTTTGGCTGGTTTGTTCCATACCTGTTAAGTTTGCACATCTGGTTAACTCCAAACGTTTTCGGTTTTTGATAATTCGGTTATGTCCAAACTATCTCAGGTCGCGTATTTGGTTATATCCAAATACTTTATATATTTTTGATAATTCGGTTATGTCCGAACTATCTAGGCTCGCGTATTTGGTTACATCCAAATACTTTATATGTTTTTGATGATTCGATTATGTCCAAACTATCTAGGCTCGCGTATTTGGTTACATCCAAATACTTTATATTTTTTTGTATATGTTATTTTATTTTTTAAGCTGATGGTACCAATGATGCCCCCTTAATATCCTATGAGTGTGACCATAGGTTATTAAATTAAGAGAGATTGCAAAAATAAAAAGAAATAACATATTTGAACGAAACGGATCTTTTATTTGATGGCATTCAAAAACAAATAAACTAATACAAATAGAAACTCATGGTTATAGGCAACACTTTTCCTACACTACTGATAGTAAGGTCTAAGGTGTTCGCCATTCCATGCTCGCGGTACTAGGTTCCCGTCCAATCTCGCAAGTTTGTACACACCAGGTCGGATGACTGACTCTATCTGGTATGGTCCTTCCCAGTTCGGCCCGAGCACTCCTGTTGCCGGATCTCGAGTAGCCAAGAATACGCGTCTTAACACCAGATCTCCCATTCCGAATTTTCGATCTCGAACCCTCTTGTTGAAATATCTGGTGGTTCGTTGCTGGTAGGCAGCGTTTCTCTGCTGGGCCTCTTCTCTTTTTTCTTCAATCAAGTCTAAGGTTTCCTCGAGTTGAGTATGGTTTGAACTTTGGTTGTAAATCTGAGTTTGGATCGTTGGGATTTTGAATTCTATGGGCAACATTGCCTCACAGCCGTATGCTAGAGAGAACGGGGTATGTCCTGTCGAGGTTCGAGTCGTTGTCCTGTATCCCCAAAGGACTTGGGGCAATTCTTCGGGCCACCGTCCCTTTGCTTCCTCCAACTTTTTCTTTAGAGAACTCTTGAGAGTTTTGTTCACAGCTTCGACCTGGCCATTCGCTTGAGGGTGAGCCACTGATGAAAAACTCTTTATTATACCGTTCTTTTCACAAAAATTGGTGAATAGGTCGCAATCGAACTGGGTTCCATTGTCGGATACGATCTTCCTCGGCACTCCGTATCGGCACACGATGCTCTTTACAACGAAATCAAGGATTTTCTTTGAGGTTATAGTTGCCAACGGTTCAGCCTCCGTCCATTTTGTGAAGTAATCCACGGTGACTACAGCATATTTCACTCCACCTTTGCCAGTCGGGAGAGAGCCTATGAGGTCGATGCCCCATACCGCGAAAGGCCATGGGGATGTCAACATGGTCAGCTCGGATGGTGGGGCTCGAGGTATCGTGGCGAATCTCTGTCATTTGTCACATTTCTTCACATACTTGAAAGAATCCGCTTTAATGGTTGGCCAGAAATATCCCTGGCGTATGATCTTCTTGGACAGGTTGTGCCCCCCAGTGTGATCTCCGCAGAACCCTTCATGAATTTCTTCAATGACTTTCTTAGCTTCGGGATGGGTTACGCACCTGAGTAACAGCATGGAATATCCCCTTCGGTACAGCCTTCCATCCAAGATTGTGTAACGGGGAAGTTGATACATCAACTTTCGAGCTTGGTTTCGATCTTTTGGAAGAACTCCATTTTCGAGATAATCAACTATCGGGGTCATCCAGGTCGGCTCTATTTCGATCATACACACATCTTCCTCTTCTGGCTCATTAATGCTAGGCACTGATAGGTGTTCTATGGGTACGACATTCAGCTCTTCATTTTCGGCAGACGTTGCGAGTCGAGCTAAGGCATCTGCATTTGAATTCTGCTCGCGGGGAACCTGTTCGATTGTATAGAATTCGAAACACTCTAACGCTGATTTTTCCTTCTCCAAATAAGCTGCCATTCTCGTGCCGCGAGCCTGGTATTCACCCAAGATTTGATTAACCACTAGCTGGGAGTCACTGTAGCAATGTATAGCCTTAGCTTTGAGCTCCTTTGCTATACGAAGTCCCATGAGTAAAGCCTCGTATTCGGCCTCATTATTCGATGCTTTAAAGCCAAATCTTAGGGCAGAATGAAATCTGCTTCCTGCAGGGGTAACCAAAATGATCCCTGCCCCTGCTCCATTTTCATTTGACGAGCCGTCGACGTAAAGTTTCCACAGCTCATGGGCCGTGGTTATTACCTCGTCGTCGGCTATACCCGTACATTCCACTATAAATTCCGCCAATGCCTGTGACTTAATGGTCGTTCTTGGGTGGTAGGTGATCTCGAACTGTCCGAGCTCAACAGCCCATTTATGAAGTCGACCTGAAGCCTCTGGTTTAGATAGGACTTGTCTAAGTGGTTGATCAGTCAGCACATGGATGGGATGTGCCTGAAAGTAGGGGCGGAGCTTACGGGATGAATGAATCAGGCTGAGCGCGAGTTTCTCCATCAGTGGATATCTTGACTCTGCCCCCAGTAATCTTTTACTGATGTAGTAAACAGGTCTTTGCACCCTTTCTTCTTCTCGGACGAGCACTGCACTTATCGCGTGTTCGGTAGTTGAAAGGTATAGGTACAGTATTTCCCCCGTTTCAGGTTTTGACAGGATGGGTGGTTCCGCAAGGTTCTTTTTGAGCTCCTGAAAGGCCAGCTCGCATTCCTCTGTCCATTCAAATTTCTTACCTCCTCTCAGTAAGTTGAAAAATGGAAGACCACGATCTGTAGATTTCGAGATGAATCTACTTAGGGCTGCCATCCTGCCAGACAGACTTTGGACATCTTTGTGCCTTCGAGGTGAGGGCATATCAATCTGGGCCTTGATCTTGTCGGGGTTAGCCTCAATTCCACGGGAGTTCACAATAAAGCCCAGAAATTTTCCTGAAGATACCCCAAAAGTGCACTTCTGAGGATTTAGCTTCATGTTATACTTCCTGAGCACGCCGAAGCACTCTTCGAGGTCATCGACATGGTTCTTGTTGAGTTGAGACTTTACAAGCATGTCATCAACATAAACCTCCATGTTGTTCCCTATTTGCTCTGAAAACATCATGTTTACGAGCCGCTGGTATGTGGCTCCAGCATTCTTGAGCCCGAATGGCATGAAATTATAGCAATATAGCCCTTTGTCCGTGATGAAGCTCGTGTGTTCTTGGTCGGGGGCATGCAAGGGAATCTGGTTATATCCAGAATAGGCATCCATGAACGACATCAGGCCATGCCCTGCCGTGGCATCTATAAGCTGGTCAATCCTTGGTAACGAAAAACAGTCTTTTGGGCAAGCTTTGTTGAGATCCGAGTAGTCAATACAGGTTCTCCACGTCCCATTGGGCTTTGGGACCAACACCGGATTGGCTACCCAGTCAGGGTAAAAGGCATCCCTAATGAAATGGTTTGCCTTTAACCTGTCAACCTCCTCCTTCAGTGCTTTCTTCCTGTTTTCGTCCAGCTGTCTTTGCTTTTGTTGCTTCGGGGGAAAGCTTTTGTCTATGTTTAGTGCGTGGCTTGCGACATTCGGGCTTATCCCCACCATGTCTGAGTGCGACCACGCGAAGACATCCTGGTTTTTCTTCAGAAAGCAAATTAATTGCTATTTTGCCTCATCTTGGAGGTGTTTTCCGACCTTCACTTTCTTCGAGGTATCAGTTTCTTCGAGCTGAATTTCTTCGAGCTCCTCCAAAGGTTCGAGGTCAGCTTTCTCCTCAATCCTCGGATCAATCTCCTCGTCAATTTCTAAAACTGTTCTATCTTTGTTTTGTATGATAACGAGTGCTTGAGCGTTTGTTTGTTTCTTTCCCCTCAAGGAGATGCTATAGCATTCTCTCCCTGCCAACTGGTCTCCTTTTAATGTCCCGACTCCGCTGGGGGTCGGGAACTTAAGGGCTAGATGCCGTACTGATGAAACTGCCCCCAACCCGACCAGGGCGGGTCTCCCGAGCAGCACAATGTAGGCAGATGGTAAGTCTACTACCACAAAATCCATTATCTTGGTCACCGAGACTGGATAGTCTCCCAAGGTCACGGGGAGCTCAATGGATCCCATACAGGCAGTTCCTTCTCCTGAAAAGCCGTACAAAGTAGTTGCACACGCTTTCAGGTCACGAAGGGAGAGTCCCATCTTCTCTAGGGTTGCTTTGTAAAGGATGTTGACTGAGCTCCCATTATCTATGAGAACTCGGTGAACCCTTTTATTGGCCAACTGAAGAGTAATGACCAGCGGATCATGATGAGGGAACTGAACATGAGAGGCGTCTTCCTCGGTGAATGTTATTGGTTGTGTTTCAATCCTCTGGCTTTTTGGTGCCCTAGGTTCGGGTTCATAAGGAGACCCGTCCCCTGTCTTCAACTCGTTAACATACCTCTTTTGGGCATTCCTGCCCCCTCCTGCGAGGTGAGGCCCTCCCAAGATGGTTATTACATCCTCTCCATCAATCGGTGAGGGCCTGTCCTCTTCCCGAGATCGGGAGTTATTGTTTTGCGTGGTCGGAGGCGCGACTACTCTCTGGCTCGCAGCCACCTGACTAGTACTCTGGTTTTTGACATAATGCCGGAAGTAACCTCTCGAGATCAACCCTTCGATCTCGTCCTTCAGTTGTCGACATTCATCGGTTGTATGTCCGGTGTCTCTGTGGAACCGACAATATTTATAGGAATCCCTCTTGGATTTTTTATTTCTCATCGGGTCAGGGCGCCTAAAGGGGACCTGGTTCTCATTAGCCAGGTATATGTTCTCTCGAGACTCATTGAGCTCGGTGTGTACTCTATACACGGAAAAATACCTCTCCCCTTTCTTTTTCTTTCCTCCCTCAGCTTCGAGGTTACTTCCTTCGTTCTTTATTCTCTTGGAGAGGTTCTCCGAGGCAGGCTTTGGTGCCGCTGGGTCCGCCGAGGTTGAGGCATAGTTAATGTTTATCGTTGTAGTTTCGGACTGGGAGGTCGCTTTGAGCGTCGACCTCGCTTCCTCTACATTGACAAACCTCTGCGCTCGTCTGTTAAACTCGGTTATTGACCTTACCGGTTTCCCTTGCATGTCCTCCCAAAGGGCACTTCCCGGTAATACGCCAGCTCGGATAGCCATGAGGTGTCCACTGTCATCCACATCCCAAGCTCGGGCTACTTCCAGATTAAATCTTGTTAAGTAACTCTTCAATGTTTCGCCCGGTTGCTGCCGGACGTTAGTTAAGGTGGACGCTTCTGGTCTGACCCCTACCATTGCTCTGAACTGCTTCTTAAAGTCTTTAGACAACTGCTCCCATGAGGTTATTGAGTGTCTCTTATACTTTTCGAACCAACTTTTGGCAGGTCCTGCCAATGATGTTGGAAACAACATGCACCTGAGCTCGTAACCCACGTTACTGGCTCTCATGATAGTGTTGAACGTGCTCAGGTGACTACACGGGTCAGTCTTTCCTTCAAACGTAGGGACGTGAGGAATCCGAAAACTTTGAGGAAATTGAGTGTCAGATATATGGAGAACAAACGACTCGAGCTCCTCATCAGAGTCCTCATATCGACCATTTCCTCGTTCATTCTTTAAAAACCTAAAGGCTCTTTCGAGCTGATCGATTCTTTCTTGGACTGGGTCAGTAGGAGGTGTTGTCTGGAATTGACTGTCATTGATAGTGATTCCAGGCTCGCGTCTTCGCAAGGGATCTCTACGCGTATTCAAGCGATCCCTCAGGTCCGGATTTGTTTGATCTCCATTCCCCTGACTCTGATTCAGATGATTTCGCAGGTCAGGACGATTCTTGCGACTTCCAGTATTCTTACGACCTCGGTCGTGTTTACTGACGGACCTGGTCTCTCCGGACTCATCACTGGTGAAACTCATTGCTCGGTTATTTCGTGATGGATTCTTTCCATGTCGCCTCGTCTTCGCAGTGCGAGACCGAGACGTCTGACTTCTTTCAGATGGAGCGCCTCTCCGCTCCTGGAAAGTCTCCCTGTTTCCTTGTCTTTCCCCGCACGCCCTTGATCCTGATCTCGAACAGGTTGAGCGTTTCTGTGTGGGGGCGAAGGATATCTTATGGGTGACGGAGGGAACCGTATAGGCGACGGTGGCTGCCACCTTTGTCGCGGCCTAGAGGGTCCAGAATTTGCCCGAGATGGGTCAGTTGCATTCGGTGCGCTCCCAGGTACCTGAGTCTGAGCCTCTGCAGGGGTTCGGTTATTCTCAGCTCCTGTAGGCACTTCCACAGGCGGGTTAGGCGGGACCCGAGCTCGAGTATTCCTCTGGGGCCTAGGAGGAGCGGATGGCTCTGCTGGTGCCGGAGGTTTAGTCGGCCTCCTTGTGGCAGCATCCTTTCGTGGACGCCCGCGGGGCCTCCGAGGAGGAACATGTACGTCCCTTGGAGGAGGGACTTGGCTTTCGCGCGAAGGCGGGGGCTGAGCCACCTGCGCCTCTGCAGCTATCCTTGTCAACTCCTCATTCCGTTTGTTGGCTTCTGCCAACAGCTGCTTCAGTTGTCGGTTTTCAAGTTCCACAATAGGAACGTACCGCTCAGGATTGTAGTACATATCCTCATCTCTTGGTGGAGGAGGTGGTCCCCGGGAATCAGAGGACCCACTTCTCTCTTCAACACCCGGGTTCTCCATTGGTTGTTTTCCAGGACGTCTTGGGTAATTTTCCTCAGGGGTGTTCTGATTGTTTGTGGCCATGATTTTCTCAGGGATGAATGCTTAAGGCTCTCAATGAAAGCACCAAACTGTTGACGCCGTTTTTCGTCAAACAGTGAAAGAAGAGCACATAAACAATAATTGATGATGGCCAATTGAAATAAGACAATACAAACATACGATTTTTACGTGGTTCAGCAGTTAAATCTGCCTAGTCCACGAGTCTCTGTTATTAAACTCAAGATTATCTCTGAAAATTCTTTAAGCATGAATTCTTCAGAGTTTTCTCTCAAGGATCAGAATTTCGGTCCTCTACAATGGTACATGGCCTCTCTATATATAGAGAAGATGAAGAATACTATCCCACATATTTTGGGTAGTTACTCTTTTTGTATAAATAAAATAAATGGCTTTAAATGCCTGTAATCAGATATAAAAGGAAACGTCCCCTGAAGACCAGGGGACGTATAACTGACCAAATAATATCTCACGATTCTAGGGGATTTACAATAATAAATGAGGATTACATCTCGCATTTATAACACTTGTAGATATCCAAGGTGGTTATCACGTATCTCTAAGGCTTTAGCTTCCCAGGTTTCCCTTCATTTATCGAGCTAGAAACATCTCCCGAGGCCACATGGCTTTCGAGATCGTATGTGCGTTGAGCTCGGGACCCCTGATCCGAGGTCATCCCTGAAGATGAGAGCGTCCCCGGAGCTATCTTTCGAGATCATGAATACTTCGAGGTCACCATACTCGAGGTCGTCTATGTCCTGCAAGCTCGACATTCAATCCTGGAGCATGTTTCCAACCTTATGAGTCCACTTATTTGCGAATCCAACTTTCGAGGTCATACTTAACATAGCTCGAAATCTTGGTGTAACAGTATCATTTAAGTCCCTAAATGTTATTTTTATTTCTTTTTTCTTTCAAAATACATAAATAAAATATAATAAATGGTGAATCAATCTTAGAAAAAAGTGGACCACTAAATTTATGACAATATCAAACATGACATATATTTTCATAACATTTTAAAAAATATTTAATAATTTTACAAATTAAATTAATTTTTCCTTGAAAAAAACTCTTACCTATACTTTTTTTAATATTAATAATTGAATTATCACGATTACATATTTATTTTTATTTTGTAAATTTTTTCTATAATACAACTTATAACTAATCATATATAAATATATATATGCATATAAATAACTTTATATACACTATTAAGTTTAAAAAAAACGTATGAAATAAACAAACATAAACATAATAAAAATTGATAATATCAAAATTGGTACACCCAGATTTCTAGACCAGAGGTTATGACCTCGAAAACTAGACTCGTCAAGAGTGAGCTCGAAATGTATGAAAATGTTGTATGGTCTAGCTGTAAAATCTCTGAAGTAAAATAACGACCTCGAAGATGTGTAGCCTCGGGATGCCTTCTGAGTTCGAAATGGCACGACATTGGGATACATCCGTTATCGATTGTCTTCGGATTAAACAGTCCGAGCTTGGGAAGTGCAAGCTCGAGTGTGATAACTTCGACAGTGTCAATCTACTCCGAGCATGTCCCGAAGTAGGGTGGCAAGCTCGTAGCAGTACCATAAGTCTTGACAACCACAAGGTCGATTGCTGATCTTGAAGACCCGATGAGTCGCCCGGGATAGACCGTTACGTATGAACACATTTATTGTTGTATAATCCCAATATTTAAGGGATATCATTTAGTCCGTTATCCGTTCCCGATTCTTATGGGACTTTTCCATGTATATAAGAGATATTACATTAAATGTCATTATTTAAATTGATATACATAATATCTTCCTGAAATATGTGGGAATGAACTTTGTAACCTCCCCTATAAATAGAGGAGGAATGACCACTTGTAAGGGATCGATTTCTTTTGACCTGAGAGAAAGCTCTGGGTAATTCATCTCTGAATAATTTCCAGGAATCTCTAAGTCTTAATAACATAGACTCGTGGACTAGGCAGAGTTAACTGCTGAACCACGTAAAAACCCTCTTGGTTTTCTTCTTTATTCATTCACTCCATAGTTTATGTTGTTTAATTGCTCTACGATTTAAGTTGACGAAAAACGGTGTCAACATTTTGGTGCTTTCATTGAGAGCATTAAGCAGTACGTACGTTAGTCTATTCAGTCGAAGAAGCCTCCCTGAATCAACTATGGCCGCGAATGATCCCAATATTCCTGAGGAGGAAATATTAGAGGAAGTTGACTACCCCCGGTTCAGACCCAGACGAGAGGAGTGGGTCCTCTGACTCTCGAGGACCACCTACACCACCGGCCTCCAGGGATGATGAGGAAATGTACTACAACCGTGAACTATATGTCCCTATTGTGGAGCTTGAAAACTGTCAGCTGCGTAAACAGCTGGCAAAGGCGAAGAAACGTAATGAGGAGCTGGCCAGATTGGCTACCGAGGCGTAGGCGGCTCAGCCCCCGCCTCCGCTTGAGGCCCAAGCTCCACCACCATGAGATGTTCATGTTCCACCACACAGGCCTCGTGGGTGACCTCGCAAAAACGCTGCCACACAAAGAATGGAGCAACCTCCGCCACCTGCAGAATAGCTTGCTCCCTCAAGGCCCCGGAGAAGTACCCGGGCTGGGGATCCTGCCAACCCAACTGCTGAGGTACCGGCCGAGATTGGGAATAACCGAGCCAACACGAAAGCTCGGACCCAAAATCCTGGTAACACGCAGAACGTTCCTTAACCAGCACAGGCAAACTCGGGACCTTCTAGGCCCCGTAATGGATGGTAGCCACCATCACCCATAAGGCACCCACCATCGCCGATAAGGTATCCCTCACCAACTCGGAGAAACACGCAATCGACTCAGGGTGATAGGAAAAGGCGAGCGGGGCAAAAACATGGGAATGGGGAGCCCGCTAGGGAGCATAGAGGTACCCAACCCACGAGAATCCAAATGTCTCGGTCTCACACTATTGACACGAGACAACCAGAAAGGAACCCATCTCGAAACAACCGTGTGACAAGCCATATCAGTGAAGGCTCGGGAGATACTAGATCGGTCAGTATGTATGACCAGGGACACAGAAATACTGGGAATCGAAGGGATCACCCAGATTTACGGGAACACCTAAACCAGAATCGGGGTAATGATAACCCCTCGAACCCAAACTTGAGGGATCACCTCAATGGATGCAATAATCCTATGCGGAGGTGCGAAGCTAGAATTATGATCAATGATAACCAGTTTCAAGTCAGACCCCCTGTGGATCCAGTCTAAGAAAGGATCGAACAACTGGAAAGAGCGTTCAGGCTCTTACAAAATAAACGAGGTCGGGATCAGGACGAAGAGTTCGACGAGGAACTTGAGCCCTTCGCCCCCCATATTTCCAACACCTTGTTTCCTCAAGGATTCTGAATTCCTCATGTCCCACCATTTGATGGGAATTTCGATCCATACAGTCACTTGAGTACGTTCAATACAATCATGAGAGCGAGTAACGTTGGCTACGAGCTCAGAGGCATGATGTTTCCAACCTCGCTCACAGGACCAGCAAAAGACTGGTTTGAAAAATATAAGAGGCATTCAATTGCTTCTTGGGATCAATTATCTAGATACTTCAAGAAGCAATTCAGAGCCATGATTAGAATAAGGCCTGAGGCGTCTGCCTTGACCAATGTCCGATAGTAGCCGAATGAAACATTGAAGAGTTACCTTACAAGGTTCAATTTGGAAGTCGCCCGAGCTCGTGATGTAGATGACAGTGGTCATCTAATGGTTATCCGAGCTGGGGTAATGCCTGGAAGTCCTCTCTGGGAAGGTATGCAGAGGAAACCCGTAAGGTCCTTAACCGATTTCAATCGACGAGCTCAGAGGTTTGTTAATGTAGAAGAGGCGAGGTCAGCGTTGAATATGGCCTCTCAGCCCGTAACTATAACAACAAATATAAACTCTGCTTCAACCTTGGCAAATCCTACGACCTCGAAACCTCCTGTGGATAACCTTTCTAAAAGAAAGAAGAATGAAGGAAATAATCCCGAGGCGGAAGGAGGAAAGAAGAAGAAAAGGGAAAGGCATTTCTCCGTGTACAAAGTGTATACCGAGTTGAATGAGTCTCAGGAGAATATCTACCTGGCTAATGAAAACTAGGTCCCTTTCAGGCGTCCGGCCCCATGAGTAACCAGAAAGCAAAGAGATATTCTAGTAAATACTGCAAATTCCATAGAGATATCAGACATACAACCGATGAGTGCAGGCAACTAAAAGACGAGATTGAAGGCCTGATCTCGAGAGGATATTTCAGACAATATGTAAGAAACCAAAATCTCAATCAGGCTTCTACCAGTCAGAGGGCAGTTGCACCACCGCCTGCCCAAAACAATAACTCCCAAGCAAGGGAGGACAAGTGACCCCCTCCGATTGATGGAGACGATGTTGAAACCATCTCGGGGGGACCTCATTCGCAAGATCGGGCAGGAACGCCCAAAAATGATACGTGAATGAGCTAAAAACTGGTGACGGGTCCCCTTACAAACCCGAACCCAGGACTCCGAAACACCAGAGGGTTGAATCTCAACCTATAACCTTTACCGAGGACGACGCATCTCATGTGCAATTTCCTCACAACGACCCGCTGGTCATCACCCTTCAGCTAGCAAATAAAAGGGTTCACTGAGTCCTGGTTGATAACGGGAGCTCAGTGAATATCCTCTATAAGGCCACCTTATAAAATATGGGACTCACGCTTCGTGACCTAAAGGCCTATGCAACGATATTGTACAACTTTTCAGGAGAAGGGATTTCCTGTATGAGATCTATCGAACTCCCTGTAACCTTGGGAGACTACTCGGTCTCAACAACCAAGATGGAGGAATTCGTTGTAGTGGATCTACCATCGGCCTACAACGTACTGCTCAGGAGACCCGCCCTAGTAGGGTTGGGGGCAGTTTCATCTGTAAGGCACTTGGCCATCAAGTTCCCAACTTCTAGTGGCATCGAGACACTGAAGGGAGACCATCTCGTAGAAAGGGAATGCTATAGCATTTCCATTAGAGGAAAGAAACAGACAAGTGCACAAACACTTGTCATAATTCAGAATAAGGAAGGAACAGTCTTCAAGATAGACGAAGAAATTGATCCGAGAATAGAGGAAAGAGCTGACCTCGAGCCATTAGAAAAGCTCGAAGAGGTTAGGCTCAAAGAAGTAGACTCCCCGAAGACAGTGAAGGTAGGGAAAAACCTTCCAGAAGAAATGAAATAGAAATTAATTTGCTTTTTGAAAAAGAACCAGGATGTTTTTGCATGGTCACGTTCGGATATGGTAGGAATAAATCAGAATGTGGTAAGCCACGCTCTAAATATTGACAAGAGCTACCCCCCGAAGCAGCAAAAGCGAAGACTCCTGGATGACAACAGGAAGAAGGCTCTAAAGGAAGAGGTCGACAAGTTGAAGGCAAACCGATTCATTCAAGATGCCTTTTACCCCGATTGGGTCGCCAAACCGGTGCTAGTTCCGAAACCTAACGGTACATGGCAGACTGTATTGATTATTCAAACCTCAATAAGGCCTGCCCTAAGGACTGCTTCCCCCTACCTCGGATCGACCAGCTCGTAGATGCCACAGCTGGGCATGGACTTATGTCATTCATGGACGCTTATTCTGGATATAACCAAATCGCCATGCATGCGCCAGACCAAGATCATACGAGTTTTGTGACAGAAAAAGGGCTTTATTGCCACAATGTCATGCCGTTCGGACTAAAGAATGCTGGAGCCACTTACCAACGGCTCGTAAACATGATGTTCTTCGAATAGATAGGTAATAACATGGAAGTTTATATTGATGATATGCTAGTAAAATCTAAACATAACAGTAACCATGTGGACGACCTTGAAGAGTGCTTTGCCGTGATACAGAGGTATGACATGAAGCTCAACCCCCAGAAGTGCTCTTTTGGAGTATCGTCCGGAAAGATCCTAGGCTTCATTGTAAACGCCCAGGGAATAGAATTAATCCGAACAAGATCCAGGCTTTAATTGATATGCCCTCACCTCGAAAGCATAAGGATGTCCAAAGTTTGACTGGGCGAATGGCGGCACTAAGTAGGTTTATCTCGAAATCTACAGATCGCTGTCTTCCATTTTGCAACCTTTTGAGGGGAGGCAAAAAATTTGAGTGGATAGAAGAATGCGAGTTAGCTTTTCAGGAGCTCAAGAAGCACCTCGCGGAGCCTCCCATCTTGTCGAAACCCATCACAGGGGAAGTTTTGTACTTATATCTTGCTACGACCGAGCACACCATTAGCGCCGTGCTCGTCCAAGAAGAATAGAAGGTACAAAAGCCGGTATACTATGTCAGCAAAAGGTTACTGGGGGAAGAATCGAGATACCCTTTAATGGAGAAGTTGGATCTCAGCCTAATTCACTCATCTCGAAAGCTTCGACCCTATTTCCAGACGCACCCCATCCATGTGTTGATCGATCAACCACTAAGACAAGTCTTCTCCAAGCCAAAAGCCTCGGGTCGATTATTAAAATGGGTCGTTGAACTCGGACAATTTGAGATCACCTTCCATCCGAGGACAACCATAAGAGGACAGGCCCTGGCAGACTTCATAGTGGAATGCACTGGAGTGACTAACGATGAAGTTATAACCCCAGCCCACGAGTTGTGGAAACTTTATGTTGATGGGTCTTCTAATGAAAATGGGTCGGGGGCAGGAATAATATTGATCACCCCAGCAGGAAGTCGATTTCACTCTGCCTTGAGATTTGACTTCGAAGCCTCAAATAACGAGGCTGAATACGAAGCTCTACTGGCAGGACTTAGAATAGCCAAGGAACTCAAGGCTAAGGCGATACATTGCTATAGTGACTCCCAGTTGGTGGTCAACGAAATCTTAGGGGAATACTAGGCTCGCGAGACGAGAATGCCTGCATATTTAGAAAAAGCGAAGGCAGCCCTTGAGCATTTTGAGTTTTACACAATAGAGCAAGTACCCCGAAAGCGAAATTCGAATGCAGATGCCCTAGCCAGGCTCGCATCATCCACCGAGGTCGACGAGCTGAATGTTGTGCCAATGAAACATCTATCGACACCCAGTATAAGCAAGCCTTTACGGAGGATGTCTGCATGATTAACTCCGAGCCAACCTGGATGACCCCGATAGTTGAGTACCTCGAAACCGGCATTCTCCCAGCAGAATGATCCAAGGCTCGAAAACTAATGTATTAAATTCTCAGGTACACTATTGTGGAAGGTAGGCTATATCGACTAGGATACTCTATGCCACTACTCCAGTGTGTGACTCCACCTGAGGCTAAGAAGATCATAGAAGAGGTTCATGAGGGATTCTATGGGGACCACACTGGGGGACATAGCCTATCTAAGAAAATTATACGCCAAGGGTATTTCTGGCCCACCATCAAAGCAGACGCATTTGATTACGTCAAAAAGTGCGATAAGTGTCAACGGTTTGCCACAATCCCTTGAGCTCCACCTTCCAAGCTAACTATGATGACCTCCCCATGGCCATTCACAGTCTGGGGAATCGACCTCATAGGCCCGTTGCCAACTGGAAAAGGTGGAGTCAAATACGCAGTAGTCGCAGTAGATTACTGTAACGCCCTGGCTACCCCAAAACAGTTACGGTGAATGGTGGACTGGAAATTTGACTCGTTACCTGAGTCATTTGGTCAAAAACGTGCTCTAAGTGTAATTAATGGGTTAAGGTATAAAATCAATAAAAAGTAAATGGAGATTTTATTACAAACTGCTCTGCAGAGCTAAACAAAACATTTACAAGTGGTTCTCAGTACAAAATGGTCACTACTGTTTTAAATTTACAATCCCGCCGACCTAAGCGGCAAAAATAGGGTAAACCCCCTAGTTCCTCTGAGAACTCCTTGGCCGTGGTGGTCAAGCGGCCGCATATGTACACAACACCACATCAGCTCTCCACTCAAGGCTAGGTGAGCTTTTCTTTCCCTTTACCTGCACCACATAGCACCCATGAGCCAAAGCCCAGCAAGAAAACATAATACTTTTCATAAACATTATCAAATGATTATCATTATAATCACACTGAGCATAAAGCTTTCAAACAAATGAATAGCACATGGTTTTTAGCGGGAGAGTGGCTGTTACGTAAGCCACTAGCCTCCAAGCTCTCTTTTGTAGCGGGAGAGTGGCTGCTAGGCAAGCCACTAGCCTCTCTAGCGGGAGAGTGGCTGCTAGGTAAGCCACTAGCCTCCAGGCTCTGTTTGTTCATCGAGCCTCAGGGTCGGTCAGGCATTAATGCTCCTTGAGTCATTCAATGCTAGAATTCGATTAGATCTAATCTCTGTTGGCTTGCGTGACTCACGCTAAAGCCGTTCTGACAAATAAATCAGCGCTTCCTGACCTGTGTCCAGTAACACTGCCGAGCCTGACAAGTAAGTCACAGCCTCACAGCTGATACTAACACTTTTGTCGATTCAGTATTCAGTCCATGTCCATATTTATACAATCAACATGCCTCACAAATATCCATGCATGTCACACTTTGGGTGCAGTTTTCTTACCTTTGTTTTGAGCTAGAAATAATATAAGAACAACCCTGAGAACGATCGACTTTTTGGTCCTTTAGCGGTTACCTGGTCATAAGCAAATTATGGGATTCCATCAATAAAATGAATAATAAAAGGTTCCCAAACCAAAACCTAACCTCCGGGACCTCAAACACTACTCAACCGGGTAGTAGGTTCAATCCCGAGGCCTTAGGTTTGAATCCCCATGCCAAAAAGCTCACTTTGGCCAAAAATGCCTTAAGGGCCGCGGCCCTCCTTGGCCATGCTGTGACCCGCCCCTCAGACAGAGGCGCCTAAACCTAGCAGCTCCCAAGGGCCGCGGCTCACCCCTGCCATGCCGCGGCACAAGCTCCAGTTCAGCCACAACCCCTGTTTTTTTCTTCCCTTGCGTTATCCCTTGAACCAACCCTTCAAACCCAATTTAAACACCACCCAAACCTCTTTCAAATACCCATTTAAACCTCCAAACATCACCCATAATTATCCCTCATCATAACCCAAGTAAAACATCCCAAGAACTCCCCTTGATTCCAACTTTCCACACCAAAATCAAGAGCTGAAATCCATGAACGAAAACAGAGCAAAACCAGTAAAACAATGGATAAAACTCACCTCAAATTCGAAACCAATCCCTCTTCAATGGCTGAGCTATGTCTACAACCTCAACCTCCAAATTCCCTAGCTTAATTCCACACCTTGAGCTCAAAACTCTAAAGAAGAAACAAGGAAAATGAAGGAAAGAGAAGGTACGGGAAGGAGAAGAAGAGAACTCTGTTTTGGGTTCTGTTTCACAGCCATCTATACATCATATATATCCAAATCCCAAATGACCATTATACCCCTAGGTCCTTTAAAGCTTCTAAAACCAACTCAAGGGCAATTTTGACACTTTCCACTAATCCCGTTAATCATAACTAACGCTTCCCAATTCCCGCTAATCTCAATATCCTCAAACACCAATATTTCACCTCCCGTTACCCTTTAATTCCCGGTAACACTCTAATCATTAAAAGTACCCCGAGACTCACCCCGAGCCCCGAGCTTAAGCCCGTTATGACCAAACCGACATTAAACATTCCTTGATCGTCTCATGCCAAATGGCTCGAACAAACCCACATCATAATGTGGTCTCAAATTATATCACCAACATGCGAACAAATAATCAATTTACCCTCAACGGGTCAAATTACCATCACACCCCTGTAATTGCAAATATGGACTCACATGCATGCATTTCACATCATATCATAATATAATCAATATATACATGCATTCAATCATTTAATAACATAATTAAGCAAGTATGGCCCTCCCGGCCTACTGTTCATGCCGTTAAACACAACGGAGAATTCGGGGCATTACAATTACTTTACGAAGTGGACTGAGGTCGAGCCTCTGGTGACAATTACCTCAAAAAAAGTCTTGGACTTCATGGTAAAAAATATCATCTGTCAATATGGAATGCCAAGGAAGATAGTGTCCAATAACGGTACTCAATTCGATAGCGACCTGTTTACCAACTTTTGCGAGAAAAATGGGATAATAAAAAGTTTCTCCTTCGTGGCCCATCCCCAAGCGAATGGCCAGGTCAAGGCTGTAAACAAAACCCTGAAGAGTTCTCTGAAGAAAAAGTTGGAAGAAGCTTAAGGGAAATGACTCGAAGAATTGCCCCAAGTTTTGTGGGCATATCGAACCACAACTCGTAATTCAACGGGACATACCCCTTTTTCTCTGGCATATGGATGCGAGGCTATGCTGCCAATTGAGGTCAAAATTCCCACCATTCGAACCCACGCTTATGATCAAGCCTCGAACCAATCCGAGCTCGAAGTATGTCTGGACCTAATTGAAGAAAGAAGGGACGAGGCACAGCTAAAAAATGTTGTATACCAACAGCGAGCTACCCTGTATTTTAATAAAAGGGTACGAGATAGGAAATTCGAGGTAGGAGATTTGGTGCTTAGGCATGTGTTCTTGGCAACACGGGACCCAGTTGCTGGCGTGCTCAGGCCTAATTGGGAAGGACCTTATCAGATCGAATTAGTTATCCGACCTGGCGTCTACAAATTGGCAAGATTGAATGGAAGTTTGGTCCCACGAGCATGGAATGGCGAACATTTGCGACCTTACTATCAATAGTATAGGAACAATGATACCTATAACCATGTTTGTTTTCCTTTGCTATGTTTCTGTTAATAAATTGTTCAATTTTGAATAAACCTCGTTTTCGTTTAAATATGCTGTATTTTTTGCAAACTCCCTTGATTTAATAACCTATGGTCAAACTCATAGGATATTAAGGGGGCATTAGTGGTATATATATACCGTTTACTTGAAAAAATAAAATAGCATATACGAAAAACATAAAAGTGTTTGGATACAACCAAATACGCGAGCTAAGATAGTTTGGATATAACCAAATTATTAAAAAATAAAAGTGTTTGGATACAACTAAATACGCGAGCTAAGATAGTTTGGACATAACCAAATTATTAAAAAATAAAAGTGTTTGGATATAACCAAATGCGTGAGCCAAGGTAAGTTGGATACAACCAAATACACAATCTAGATATGACTAGATCAAGAATATAAGTGTATGGATTTCAAACCAAACACGACCTGAATAGGTTCGGAGCAAACCAGCTAAAACTAATCAACAGTAAGTTGGAACACAACCTACTTCAAGCTAAGTTGAGATCGAGGCTGGAATATCCTGTAAAAAGATAATTTTGACCTCATAACCTTGGGGAGCTACCCAAGGACGAGGAAAAGTAACTAAAAAATCAAGATATAACTAAACCACCTACGTTACACGCCATAGAAGTACTTTCGGGTGCATGGTAAAAGTAACTTTTCGACCTTGACAAATAATGAGATCGGATACGGATATATCGTGCAAACTATGCATGAATGCATTGAAGCTCAAGCTTAAAAATCCACTGCATGTTTGTATGAATAATAGACATAAGGACACTTTAATATAAAGTGCGTGAAATATTTCGACCTAAGAAATGTAAAGCAAAAATATTAAAGTAAAGTCAAATACTGTATTATAGATGTCATAAGAAAATAGCTCTGTCACGAGCTATAAATTATCTTAGCCCCAGGGACATAAAAAGCAGAAGATAAAAAAACTATTACAAAAAAATTGAAGGGACGCAGCCCCAAGTAGAGACTTAGGAGGGAGGAGCATCCTACTTAGCCTTCTCAACTTCCTCCTCGTTGAGCCGAGCTTGCCAGTTGGCCACAAGTTCTTCCTCGAAAGAGCCTAAGAAGTTGGTATCGAGATTGGCATTACTGGCCCAGATCCTATACATGGCCAGGTCAACCGCCCGATTCTTCTTCTCCTTAAACTCTGCAAGGAGACGAGCCTTTTCGCCCTCCATAATCTCGAAAGTGGCCACCTTCTCCTCCTCAAGCTTGGCATTAATCTTCTCAAGCTCCGCAAGCTGAGCATTTACCTTCTCGATCTCGGCTGTCTTGGCCTTTAGTTGTCCAGCTTCAACCTCCATCTTTGCCTTTGTGACCTTGAGCTCGTCACTAAGCTTAAGTTGGAGATCCTTCGCCTCCTGGGCATAAGACTTGCTAGAATGGACCTCATTATTCAACTTATAATTAAGTTGAGCAGAGACAGCAAGAGTCTGACACACAAAGAAATCAAATTAGAACATGAACTAAGTACAAGTACAACTAATAATAAGATGAGGGAAGTTACCGCAACAGTGAGCTCGATACTCTTCTCATAAAGTGTGTTGCAGTCTCGAGCATTGTTCAAGAACTGCCAATGAGGGGCATCAAAGCCACCAAAGCTCTGGCCCACTCGAGACAGAATGTCTGAGCCAAGTGTAGCCCCATGGGATCCAGCAGCATTGTCGATTACATACTCATCGACGTGAGTAGAAATCGATAAAAGATGCGTTTTGGAGGCCGAGGGCTTTCTCGGAGGTGGACTAAGCGTGGAATGGACTAGGATCGGAGGAGGCACGGGAGGAACGACTGTAGAGGACGCTTTGACCTGAGGAGTTGGATCCACAGCTGGGCTCGTAACAGTTGGAGCTAGCGGAGGAGGTGTCTTCTCGGTCCTCTTAAGGACCTTGGCAGGTCGATCTGATTTTCGCGACCCCCTCGGGCGCTTACTCCTCTGGGCTCCCTCGCCACTAGCAAGCATAGTGTCGAGGTCGGAATCCATATCACCTGCACAGTTGCACCACACTATGAGATATTCTAAGACAAAACAAGTTAGCATGACGCAGACAGGCAAAGAATAAAAAGACAAGTAGAGAGAAACCTAACTGGAACTCTCCCCCGAGCTCGTGCTCGGCGGGGGGAGTACCTTCCCTATAAGTGGAAGTCAACCTCGAAAGGTCTCTATAGTCGTTTGTCTTGTATTGAACAGCTATTTCATTCCATACCTCGTTCAGACTATACATAATTTCATACTTCCCAAGCCAACTATCGAACCTATGAACCCTCTCATCTACCCAAGACCATACATAAAAATGGTCCCTATCATCCTTACACAACACTAACCTGTCGGGATTATGCTTAAGTAGTGAGGGAGACCACAAATCTGAGCTAAGGATGACTGTACCTCTGTCACTCGAGCTCGAGGCTTCGTCGTTGGCCTCGTTCCCCGATTGCGGGCACCTGTGACATCGAGCTGGGGATGGTAGCTTAGCATTTCGCCTCGGAGGAAGACTGCCAGTTAGGAGAGGCACAAGCTCCCACTGGGTATATTTTTTGTTGGACCAGTCAAATGTGGACTAATCCTTCTCCAGGAGGCCGCAAGCTCGAAGTTTGTCTTCGTGAAGGAGATAGGAGAGGGACCTCTTGTCGTAAGGAAGTTGAAGCAAAGCCTCTTTGTGCTCTTTCATCTCCTTGGTGGGAGTGGGACGATGGTAGTTGGCTGGAAAAATTAACATGTTATGACTAAGCGCGAGCTTAAACAAAACTCGAGCACAAAAAGAAGAAATTTGTTAGGTACTTACGAATTCGCCTGAACGAGTAGTGTTTGGAAGGAGCCAAGCCATCCGTCCAAAAGAAAGCCTTCTTGAAGTCTGGGGGATGGTTGGGTAGATCCTCAAAGATTTTCTTCTCTTTGGGATAGCTCGAGAGGTAGTAGAAGTCATCTCCTCCCCGAGCTCGGGAGGGATTTCTTTTCAAACAAAAGAGATACAGGGTCTCCTTTGGTGAAGGTCCCTCCCACTTTAGCTCGTGGTAAAGCGACCTCAGGGCAGACAAAACCCTATAGGGATTAGTGTTGAGCTAGAAAATGGTGAGCCCAACGAAGTCCAAGAAATTCTTGAAAAAGGACTTTAAGGTCAGTAAAGCCCTTGCCCTCATATGTTCCTGGCTCCAGGCCGCATACTTCAGCTTGTTGTCAGGATTCCCATCTCATGGGGCACAACAACTTCGCTCGTGGGATGACGGAGGTCGACACCTCAGCGAGCCCGATAATCCAATGTTGTGAAGGGCCAAGATGTCAGAGATCCTCCCTAATGAAAAGATCGAGCTCCAGTAGTGCTCGGCCTCAAAGAACTCTCTCTTCGAGGTGGGAAGGGAGGTTGGCTGCGAGGTAGAAGAGGAGTTTGATGGTTCTCCCATTAGTGAAAATTGAAGGTCCCCTGGCTTGAAGGCGATTGTCACTCTAAGAGTGGGATCGATAGGGATTGGCTTGGGCTCGGAGTCTGGATCCGGATATACGGTGACCCTAAGTCTCTGCCTTTTTCCCTCCTCGACCTCGTCGATTTGGCGCCGAAAGTGATCTCGGGTGTCTTCTTGCTCGCGCCTTCGTTGGTGCTCCCGAATCAGACACTGGTTCTGAGTGAAAGGTGATTTCGGACTCGGAGTCTTCGGCGAATAAGGAATTGCGACCTTTGACCCCCACCGCTTTTTCGAGTTTTGCAGCATCTAGCAAGAGAAAGAAAGGGTGAGGGCCAAATGAACAAGCAGTTAAGAATGAAAATCAGAATGACCTAAGCTCGAATAATCGAGGCTACAAGGCAAACTCGGTCCAAAAGACGAGGCCAGTCTCGGAGCGTATATTTCACGAAAAGAAAGGAAGGTGGATTTATTTTTGAAGATCTCGATATTTCAGGGGAAAAAGTTGGCGGTTACTCAAAAAGTGACATTTTTTGGAAACGTGCAATTTACAAAACCCTAATTATGTACCCAATATCTTGGTGGGCAAGATATATCATTCGAAATTCAAAAAACTCAGTAAAGGAACCATTTTTGGGCCTTCTACGCATGATCTGGGTTTGGAACCCGTGATATCAAAACTTAAGGCTAACATTTACTAAAACACTCTAATGTGCAAAATTAGTGAAGGGATCAACAGTACAACAATACAAACATGCATGCATAAAAAATATACAGGCATACGAAGCTATGAACAGGGACTTACACAATGCAATCGGCGAAAGTAGGGAGATTGATGACCGAATAAACGGTTGCAAAAACGATCTCACAGAGTCGAAGAGGCCAACATTGCTCTGTTTTCTGAGCTTGGAGAACATGCAAGAACTTGGGAAAATTTTCTGGTTTCTTCTTCTTTTCTCTCTGCAAAAGCTTGAACATGAAAGTAAAACAGGGAAGACGAGTGAAGAAGTATTTATAGACCCATGGGGATGTAAAAAGCCAAATTAATCTGGGCCATTGGCCAGATTCCGTATCAGATCCGACAGTCAGGGACCTGTGAAGTGATAGTACCATAAAGAGTGGCAGGCGAATGAGCATGGGCAGGTTTCTAAGGTACTCAAATAATTTGATTGACCAATACCCGGTTGACACGTGTCCACACTCAAGTGTTTTGATGGTACAGTTTTCAAGAGGAGCAGTTCAAAAGTTTCCTTCTCATAGGATTCGAACTGATACTTTTAAGGGGCAAACTGTTACACCCAAATTTCGAGACTAGAGGTTATGACCTCGAAAACTAGACTCGTCAAGTGTGAACTCGAAATGTATGAAAACATTGTATGGTATAGCTGTAAAATCTCTGAAGTAAAATAACGACCTCAAAGATGTGTAGCCTCGGGATGCCTTCTGAGTTCGAAATGGCACGATGTTGGGATACATCCGTTATCGATTGTCTTTGGATTAAACAGTCTGAGCTTGGGAAGTGTAAGATCGAGTGTGATAGCTTCGACAGTGTCAATCTACTCCGAGCATGTCCTGAAGTAGGGTGGCAAGCTCGTAGCAATACCATAAGTCTTGACAGCTACAAGGCCGATTACTGATCTCGAAGACCCGATAAGTCGCCTGGGATAGCCCGTTACGTATGAACACATTTATTGTTGTATAATCCCAATATTTAAGGGATATCATTTAGTCCGTTATCCGTTCTCGATTCTTATGGGACGTTTCCATGTATATATGAGATATTACATTTAATGTCATTATTTAAATTGATATACAAAATATCTTCCCGAAATATGTGGGAATGAACTCTGTAACCTCCCCTATAAATAAAGGAGGAATGACCACTTGTATGAGATCGATTTCTTTTGACCTGAGAGAAAGCTCTGGGTAATTCATCTCTGAAGATTTTCCAGGAATCTCTAAGTCTTAATAACATAGACTCGTAGACTAGGCAGAGTTAACTGCTGAACCACGTAAAAACCCTCTTGGTTTTCTTCTTTATTCATTCGCTCTATAGTTTACGTTGTTTAATTGCTCTACGATTTAAGTTGACGAAAAACGGTATCAACAAAAATAATCGAGATAATATAGTTATTCATATTAATTATAAAACACCAATGTAGGTAAAAATATTTTTTTTAATGAAACATTAATTTAATTTAAAAAATATTAAATATTTTAAAAAATACCATGAAAATATTTTTTTTCATGTCATGTTTGTTATTGTCATAAATTAAATGTTCAAATATTTTAAGAATGATTCACCATTTATTTTATATATCTTTTATGTATTTTAAAAGAAAAAATAAATAAAAATATCATTTAGAAACCTTAATGATACGAATTGAAATGGTTAGGGACCTAACTGATACTAAATCAACTTTTAGGACCTAAGTGCTACAAAGTATAAAGAATGAAGACTACAGCTGAAAAAAAAACCCAAAATAAATAGTTTGTAACTTTTTATTTTTAAACTATATTTAAAATAAAAAATGGTAACACATGCCTTGCTTGTGCCATCCCAACTAGTTATTCATAAAATAAAATTCGAAGTTACCGACTGCAATTCATTGTGGTGAAGAGTTGTGTCCTTGATTTGTGTACAAGTTTATTAGAATTTAAACGAGTGAGATGTACTTATTAAGAATTGAGTTTAATAAATAAAATTTTGATCTAAAATTGTATTCTTTATTCATTTTACAAAATAATAAATTTGTAATTAATATTTTTAAGAAAAGATACGTGTTTATATTAAATTGAGTGTATAGTATAACTCTCAATAACTAATTTCTCAAAAAATTATCTGGAGTGCAATTGTATTAATATTTTCACCTTCATATCCTGTGATATGAAGGTGATTTTTTTCTTCTGTTATGCTAAAATTTCTCAAGTTAAATCAAAGTCCTCGGAGGCAACTACAATGTTTCCCATGACATTATACTAAAATATAATATAATACTATAAAATTAAATGAAGATGTGGCAAACCAGATTGTTTAGCCATGACCAGGTTGCAACTTGTAACCGAACTTTTCTTTTCCAAATCGAATGTTTAATTTCTAAATGAACATGTGTATATCTCTGAAGTTCAAACGTATAAATTGGTTAATCTTATCGACCAAAAGTACAGAGCTGAAGCTGATCAAATAAAGAACACATAAAAAAGAACCATCTAGAGAGAGAATAAAAATCATTGATTACCACAATTCCCATTTGTAAGTTTTAACATTAAAAAGAAAATACACAAAAGTACTAGTATTCCTGCTGCGCTCACTTGTAAAATTCAAAGTCAGTATCAGGTTTCTTCACGTTGGTTCGATAACCCTTCTCGAAGTCTTTAGGAAGAATGATGTACCGATTTTTGCGAACTGCGTGCATTCCTGCTTCTTGACATATAGCAGTAATCTGTAGACATCCATTAACGACAATGTTACCAATTATAGTAATAAATATATATGAGAATGACACCAGAGTGAACTGATTTTTCTTTTTCATAGGTACCCAGAATATGTCCCAAGCTCTAAAGCATACCCAATATGGAACATGAATTCCACATCTAACCCTTCAATATTTGGAAAGCAAGAAACTATAACAAAGGCTGTGTAGGAGCCCAAGAGGGACCTCAAACCTCACAGCAGACTTTGAGGATTGAATTATATCTATAATATGACTGTTGGGTCAAAGTGAACTGAATTATAACTATGGCTGCTGGGTCAAAGTGAACTGAATTATAACTATGGCTGCTGGGTCAAAGTGAATCATAACTATAACCGCTGGATCAAAGTGAATGATAACTATAACAATGATGCACATAATTTGATGAAATGTTCTCTCTTTTTAGTAGAAAAATACAATATAACCGGAATAAAAATATTAAAAAGAAAGCATGTTAACTGACCTCAGCAGCACTAATTTTATCTGGCCGAGAAACATAGTCTTCTAGATCCACCTCGTCACTCAAATTCATTTTAGCAGTGCAAACCTGGCATATTAAACAAATAAAAATAAAGACCTTTCAATATCTCATTGCTTGCAGTAGCTCGCCCAAAATAAGTACGAGCAAACACTAGGTTTAAGTAAACAATAACCACACTATTATTTCAAACAATGTCACATCCGGCAGATATGTAATTTGCAAGTTCAACATACAATAATTCAACTCCAGTTTCAAAAAAAAAAAATCTGACAGAAATAAGAAGAGGACAGAGGCAAACACCATTATCAGTAAGACATAGGAACCTATTTTGCCAAAATGAAAGAGAGAACAAAAAAAAATCACTAGCAAAAATTATCAGCAGAAGCATTACTAATACTAAGCTAGACTTTAGTTCCATACAAAAATAAGGCCAAATATGGCTGTTCTATTGCCAAACAAAAAGTTACGAGGGAAAAATAGCCAGACCACATAATGCAGAGTGTGAAAGTTAAAGGCTTAGCGAACAAGATTTGTGATGTAGAACAAGAATGTTAGAAGCAGAATTTGAGGGTTTAACTATCAAGAAATAAACTCAAAACTCACCTGAAAAACAAGTCTCTTTTGCCTCCTATCAGGCAAAGGAAATTCAATCTTCCGGTCAAGCCGTCCAGGACGCAGAAGTGCAGGATCCAAAGTATCAGCTCGATTAGTAGCCATGATAACCTTCACATTCACTGTTTGATCAAATCCATCCATCTGAAAATATTTTAGTTGTTAACAAGAGTTGGGAGGCAGGATTAGAAGTAAAAGAAGAAGCAGCTTCAGCTCCAGAATTAGATCCTCAAATACAAAAAAAAAAAAAAAAAAGCCTTTGCACATAACAGGACGAGTGTTGACAAGTTTAGTGATCAAAATTATTATTTTCAAGATTTAGATATCTCTTCCAGCTCCACCTGATTGAGAAGCTCCATGAGTATACGCTGAACTTCTCTATCAGCTCCAGTTTGAGCATCAAACCTAGCAGTCGCTATAGCATCTACTTCATCAATAAAAATAATTGCTGGGGCATTCTCTTTGGCAAGACGGAAGACATCACGAACCATGCGAGGACCCTGAACAAGAAAACAAGATAAATTAGTGTCTTTACAAGTATCTGTAATTTAAGATGAATCTGGCAAATATGAAGATACAACAGATACAGTACTAGCAATCTAATCCTAAGTACCATTTTCTTTTTTTTCTTTTTTCTTTTTGTTTTTCCTAATCCTAAGTTCCTTAACACAAAAAACAAAAAGATTAAACAATCTGCATTGCCAATACATTTTTTTCTTTATGCCAATAAATGAGGTTTTTTATTTAATAACCATGTCCATTTCCTACACAGCTGTCATAACTCAAACAATCTACATTGCGAATACACTTTTTTCTTTAAAAATAATGATAAAAACATGTTCTCAGGTATTAAAATTAAAAAGATAAAGAAAAGGCAACTCAAAAATGTTGAAAACAAGATCCAAGAAGTATACACCTTACCTCACCCAAATACTTCTGGACAAACTCTGAACCGACAACTCTGATGAAGGCAGCAGTTGTGTGATTAGCAACAGCCTTGGCTAGCATAGTTTTACCAGTGCCAGGAGGACCATAGAGCAAAACACCGCGTGGAGGGTCTATACCAATTTGTTTGTATAGTTCATGGTGAGTAAGCGGTAGTTCCACAGCTTCACGGATTTCTTGCTTCTGAATGTCACATCCACCAATATCCTAATGCATCCAAAAAAAAACTCAGTATCATTCAGACATGGACGAACAGATGTCTCATGGGAAGGTAACAAAGGATGCGATGCCACCCATAAAGGGGAAAGTCAAATGCAATGGAAAAAAATCTTCCTTCGATTACAAAGTCAATTAGAGGGATTCTTCCCTAAATCATGAATAACTCAAGTGCACTTGACTTCCAAATCATATCAATAGCAACATTCTTCCAAAAGCACAATTTTTATACAAAAGAAGTACAAACTGAACAGCAAACACATCATATAACAGTCAATTCAGTGCGCACCACATCTAAGCAGATAGTATGACATCATACAAGTTGTATAATTAAAATGGAAAGAAAAGCTCTGAAGAAGGTTGGATCATGTGGAGTTTAGGGAAGGGACCTTGGAATAAATCAACCAGCCTAGATGCCCCCAATACCCTTAATAAATTTACAACTAAGCCGACTGAATTTTGGTCGAATTTTGATTGCAGCTTAACATGAAAAATCAAAATATTTGAACTAAGTGCATTTCAATTTCCAAGCAAGAAAGCACAGTAAGCTACAAATAGAAAAACTTTTTAACAGTCTCAAGATGCACCCAATATGTGGTACCTAGAAATCATACTTAGAATTCCTAAAATCTAAGTAAGCATAAAAATCCTTGCACGAATCTAGCATCAAAAACAAAATCTTTAAACTACTTGAACCTAGAAATCGTATCCTCGTTACAGCTCGAACCCTATAAACAAATGAAAGCATAATATGTTGCAAATTTGAACACCTAAATTCTTAAAATTTCCAATTTAAATAGAGACAGGTTAGATGAGACAGCTAGAAAGGAGAAAGACCTAAATTCAAATTTCTGCAAACCCTAATAAAATCCCTATTAACAAAAAGACAGTTAGAGAATGTGTAAAGACTGAATAAAGATTGAATTGGGCATACAGAATAGGTGACATCAGGCTTCTCCGACTGGCTGAGAAGGGAGATACTGGAGTCGGCCTCGGGAGGAAGAACATCAACAAGGGCATTCGAATGGCGATGCAAAGCAACAGAAGCAGAGGGCTTGAGAAGTTCCCGATTGATGGTGCTGAGAATCCTGACGTAGTAATTGGAGCCGGTGGTTGAGCCCACTATCCCATTATTCTGATCAACCATTTCCATGAACTGGCCAATGACGAGGGGAACCGACTGGATCCTCTTGACCTCTTCTTGGGCCCGAAGAAGTTCTCGCTTGAGATTCTTCTGCTCGTCCTTGACGTACTCCTCCTGGATGTCGATGAACTCGAGCTGGCGTTGCAGCGACTTGAGACGACTGTAGAGATCGTCCTCGTCGGAGGACTGGTGCTGTTCGGAAAGACATGGGTCAGATTTCGTCGACGGGAAAGAAGCCGGTGGCTCCAAAGGGCTCGGTTCCATTACTAGGGCAGATGCCGCCATAGCCGCAGAGCTTTCAATACAATGGAAGAGAATATACTGGAGTGAGACGCAAGAGAGAGTCTAATAAGAAGGGAGAAAGAATCACTTGCGTATGTATCGGGTCGGGTCTGGTTTGCATACTATTTTTCTATTTTGTTATTAAAAAAGTATTGTGCAAAATAACCCGAGGGAAAGTAAGGTAATGTTCGTTTTAGAGTAAAATAGCTTAATTATCTGTTTAATATTATATATTATTAAATATATCATTTAATAAATTACTATTTTATTTTAAATATTTTAATATTATAGTATATGTATATTAGTTTTATTTAATTAGTTTTTATTTTAAAGTTATTTTAAATTTTTTTTCGTTTTTTATGGGTGGTTGAATGATATACCATACCACAAAATATATATACTAGGTTGAAAATTAATATACCGTCGAAATTTACAAAATTATTACTAAAAAATATATATACTATACTAACAAAATTATATACTACTATTAAAATGTATATACCATGTTACAAAATTATATACTACAACTATGTATAATAAAATAGAAACTAAATATCACAAAAAAAAAATTATATATCATACCACAAAAAATATATATAATAATTGGAAAATAATATAACAACAACCTATAAAAAACTTAAAAAATCAATATAACTTTAAAATAAAAACTAATTAAACAAAACTAATATACATATACCACTATATTAAAGTCATACAGTCCTAAATTTATAAAAAATTATAAAAAATGGCAATTTAGGTAATCAACACTGTAAAATTGTCATTTCTCTACAATTTTAAAAATGAGGACATTAGTTTCTTGATGCTTTTATTTTGGGTCATTTCCTATAATTTCTCTATTAAAAAAGACACTTAAATTAGATTTCAATAAAAAAAAAATTGAATATAACCAATACAATTATTACATAGAATTATTATAGTTTTGAAGAAAGTTGGTAATAGTAAATTATTTGTGATTTTAGTTAAAATATCAAAATTAGGTTTAGGGTCTATCTCAAACATTTTACAAAGGGAAAGTATCATTTTAGCCCTTATATTTTTTTCGAATATGCGGTCAGCTTTTGTGTTTTGTTAAAATGACAATTCAGACCTAGTGTTTTAGAAAATAGATCAAAATGGTACCTTAAACTCAATTTTGGTCAAAATATTTTCAATTATAAGATCAATTCTCGGGTCGTTAGTGATGCAATGGATTCAGAGAAACGGAGAAAGTAGTCGATGAGCTGAGAATGAAAAATTATATTTGAAATTGTTTTGACTAAAATTGGGTATAAGGTACTATTTTGATCAAAGTTGTAAACACACAAGGTGCGAACTATCATTTAACAAAAACATAGGGGTCGATCGCTTATTCGGGAAAAGCACAAGGGTCAAACTAGTATTCTCCCTTTTACAAAATACAAAGTCAAAAAGTAATTTATCAAAACAGAAGGTCTAAACATGTAATAAGACAAAATGTACGGTCCAAAAAATATAAACCTTTCTTTTTTGATGTTGCACCCGTTTACATATTTTCTTGGCTTATTTGCATCACATGTCCTTAAGTTATACACGTTTTGGCAAATTGGTCCTCCAACTTTAATTTTATTGGCACTGTTAAACCCCACTGTTAATTCACAATTATTTTGTTAGTTTAGGGACCAATTTGCAACAACAATAACAACAACAAAAAGTTTGGAGACCAACTTACCAAAATAAGTCATGACCCTATTATTTTACATGACGATGTTCGTAGTAGTTACGACAACTTTCTTGTACGTTTTTGAGAAATTCTTGATAATTTAAAGTTCTAAAAATATATATATATATATAATTTTTTATTTATTTTTTTGCTTGTGTGGTAGTTCAGAAAATCATGAATTCTATTTTCGGCACATCAAATTATCCATAATTTCTTGAAAAAACGTCGAGAAGGGTTTCCATAATTACAACGAACACTATCATGTAAAAATTTGAGTCATAACTTATCCGCATTTATGAAACTGGGGCGTGGCATACTGGTACAACAAAAAATTATTAACTAGGATATATCAAAGTGAATTTTTATTTTCTTAGTATAAATAAAACAAAGGAGTGTACAATATACAAATGGATAATTTTGTATTAAATGAAAACTAAATATAGGTGTTTATTTTAGAAAAATATGAGAGGAAAAAATATGCATATAAAAAAATGGATAGTTTTATGGGATTTTGTCAAAATCTAGAGTTCTTGATATTTCAAACTACTACATGTACAAAAACAAAAACAAAAAAAATAATCATGGTTTCAATATACTAAATTATCCAGAATTTCCAGAAAACATGTAGGAGGGTTGTTGTAACTACATGACTTATCTACGTGTGTAAAATTGGAGTGTATCTTACCAGTACAACATGATCCAATATTTTTACATAATGACGTTTGTTGTAGTTACAAAGACCCTCATGGACACTTTCGGGAAATTATGGATAAATTGGTGTGCCGAAAATAGAATTCCTGATATTCCAAACCACCACACGTGCAAAAAAAAAATCAACCATATTTTCAACACACTAAATCATCCAAAATTTCCCAAAAGCGTATAGGAGAGTTGCCGTAACTACGATGAAGCCTGTCATATAAAACAATAGGGTCATGACTTATCTACGTGTTTAAAACTGGAGTGTGTCGTGTTGGTACAACAAAAATTAGGTCATGTCTTATTTGGGTTAGTTGGTCCCCAAACTTTTTTATTGCAAATTAGTCCCTAAACTAACAGAAAAAAATGTGAATTAACAGTGGAGGACTAACGATGCCAAGAAAATCAAAGTTGGAGGACCAATTTGTCAAAAAAAAATTAGAGGATCAATTTTCCAAAATGTTTATAGTTTAAGGACTTGCGATGCAAATAAGAATTTTTTACCAAAATTAAATTATTATTATTATTATTATTATTATTATTATTATTATTAAAGGAAACTCCATAATATATCCCATATCTAAGCTTAAAATTTTAAAAATTTAAAAGTATTAGCCAGCAGTTACGGTGCTAAAGCGGTACTGTATCACACGCTCCAGTTTACACATGTAGATTAGTTATGATTCTAATTTTTTTTATATATCGGTGTTTATTATAATTAGAGCAAACTTCTTGTATGTTTTCATAAAATTTTGAATAGTTTAGATGCCAAAAATAATGTCCAAATAGAATATATTTTTTGCACCCTAAATTATTCAAAATTTACCAAAAAATATGTGGGAGGTTCAATGCAACTACAATGAACATCATCATGTAAAAAAATTGAGGTTATAACTTATCTATGTGTGTAAAAATGCATGGAGTGGTACGATACCGCACAAAAAGTGTGCATAACCATAATTGTTCATAAAGTAGTATATTTTAGTTATTTTACTTAATTATAAATATATAGTAATGAGAATCCATTTTTAAGAATGGGGTGTAAATATAACTCTAGATGAAAAAAGAGGTTGTAATGGGAGATATTTTTTATTTTTGAGATAATAAATATAAATGGGTTATTAAAATTTGATTTGGTAGACAAGAAAGAAGATAGTAAAGTTGGTAAAGGATCAAAGTAAAAAAAACAATGATAAAAAAAGAATGAGAGAAAAAAATGATGTGTTAAAGTAGTAAGAGATAACTAATTAATATAAGAGATAATAATAAAAGAAAAAGTGATGACAAAACATAAATATATTTTTATTAGAAAATATTGAAATTACAAGATTTGAAATATTTCTTTAACAAAGTAATTACACCTTAATAATGTGATTGGAGGTAATTGAAGTGCCACAATTACCCTTTCTAATTCTCATGATACCCATGAGAATTGGGTGTAATTACTATATGTTGGGAGAGAGTGAGATTACACTACTACAATAATACGAATATACACAAAATTATCATTGATAGAGTCCAATAAAAGATTGAGAAATAGAAATGCAAACCCTAGTTATAGAACAAAATTCTTAAATCTTCTTGCAAGCTTCAAACCCTTATTAGAACACCACTTGAAACTTCTTATTCTTTAATGAGAATCAAAACCAAGGCTTATACACGATGAGTATTGTTGTCTAAATTCTCTATTTCCTAGCCCTTGATGGATGCTTGAGGGTTTCTCTAGTAGGAAAGAGAATTGGGATTGAAGAAGCCTTGAAATTTACAAAGACATGCATTTTTTTTATGAATTTTTTGGAGAAAACTTATAATCTTGAGATCTAGAGAGAAAGAGGTTAGAGAGAGTAATTAAGTCTATCAAAACTCTAAGAGAACTCTTTCATAGTTCAGACATTGTAATTAAGTCCAACCAATAGGATTAGAACTCTTAAACATATCATTTAGAGCTTAAAATACGTGTATGTACGGACATGTCAGGCGACGCCTGTCTATAGGCGATGAATCCCCTACCAGACGATGCGTTTCCTACTAGCAGACGATGCGTCGCCTACTAGGCATTGCCAAAACCCGATGCAACGCCACCTAGGCAGGTCAAAATTCTCAAAATTGACCTTTAACACCTCTAAATGTTACCAAACTTTTTGGGCATCCTTAGATACCTCAATGTATCATTTTAGACCCAATACACAATTTTTAAATGCCTACAACAAAAACTCTGCAACGCCCTGGATAGCCAAGACCGCTACACTGTGTGTTTGTAAAGGTGCAAGACTTGCTAATCAAGTCATTTAGTTAGAAACGTGTTACTGAAACTACAGTTGAACTAGGGTTAAAAGATTTTGGCCTCAAAAGTTTCATTTCTTATAATCAAATACTCTCTTTACATGGGATCCCAAAAATAGAAAAGTTAAAAGACAGTTTACAAATTACAGGATTAAAATATAGTTTCTAGCCACTCTAGGGCAAACACAGACGGTTAAGCTTATCACGTCCTGTACCACTCCTCGCCCGAGGTGGCCGATCAGCTGACTATGTACATTCAGCCCCAAAGCTCTCCATCTTAGGACTGGTCCAACTTGCCCTTGCCTTTAACTGCACCATGTAGCACCCATGAGCCAAGGCCCAGCAAGAAAACACAATAACAGAGCATAATCATCAAGCAAACAACCAGATAACCCATACAGTATAAACATGTACTCAACAGTCCAAACATTCACGTTATTCAAGTATTCAGCACACCACGTACATCATTTCATATCAATACTCAATTCACATATGATAACCAGGGTTAACGCCCTTAGGCCGTACCCTCTATTTGTAATGCCCTGGTTACTCCAGAACCGTTACGGTGAACCGGAAATTTGACTCGCTACCCGAGTCCTTTGGTTAAAAATGTGCTATAAGTGTTGTTAACAGGTTAAGGTGGAAACCAACAAAAAGGAAATGATATGTTTTATTTAATGCATAAAACTGTTCATGGGCTCACACGAACATTTACAAGTTATTTACAACTCAAAAATGTCATTATTGTTCCAAAAATTACAAACCCGCCGACCTAAGCGGCAAAAATAGGGTAAACCCCCTAGTTCCTCTGAGAACTCCTTGGCCGTGGTGGTCAAGCGGCCGCGTATGTACACATCACCACCTAAGCTCTCCACTCAAAGCTGGGTGAGCTTTTCTTTCCCTTTACTTGCACCACATAGCACCCATGAGCCAAAGCCCAGCAAGAAAACATAGTGTTGTATATAAACAATATCAAAGGATTATCATTATAATCACACGGAGCTCGTAGCTCTTAAACAAATGAGTGAATATCACTTGAGGTTCTGGTAAACCATACTGAGTGACTGACAAATAAGTCATTAGTTTAAACAGAAGAGTGGCTGATGGGTAAGCCACTAGCCTTAAACAAATGAGAGACTGATGGGTAAGTCTCCAACTCAACAGATGAGAGACTGATGGGTAAGTCTCTAACTTAACAAATGAGTGACTGATGGGTAAGCCACACAAGTGCTTATTATATTCATCGAACTTGAGGTCGGTCCGACATTAATGCTCTTTGAGTCATTCAATGCAGAAAGTCGATTAGATATAATCTTTGCTGGCTTGCGTGGAACACGCTAAGGCCGCCCTGACTAATGAGTCAGCACTATGTGACCAGTGCCCAGTACCACTGCCGAACCTGACTAATAAGTCATAGCTTCACAGTTGATACTAGCACCTTTGCCAAATCTGACTAATGAGTCAGTACCATACACAAGTGAGCAAGATTTGCTAAGCATTCGATAATCAATCCATGTCCACATTTATACAATCAACATGCCTCAATAATCATCATGCATGTTACATATGGGGTGCAGTTCTCTTACCTCTGGTTCGAGCGAGAAATAATAATAAGAACGACTCCTGAGAACGATCGACCTTTGCTTCCTTAGCAGTCACCTAGTCACAACCAATTATAACCTCAATTAAAGAGAATCCACAATGATAGGGTCTTAACCTAAGCACCACTCTCAGGACCTCGAAACATGCCCACACGGTGAGTAGATTCGATCCTGGGCCTTAAGGATTGAAACCCCAAGTCAAAAACCCTTAAAAACACTCAAAATGGGACTTTGAAGGAGCAAAGTAGCGCTACAGCGCTCAACCCCTAGCGCCCCAGCGCTATACTCAGAACCCCCAACATGCCCATCTGCCTCCTGAGTAGCGCTGTAGCGCCCTAAGGTGGGCGCTACATCGCTACCTCCAGCACTGAAATCCCTTGAAACGCCCTTCTTCATCTCCTTCGATTCCTACCTGATTCCAAAGCTTCCAAAACCCATTTTTTATGCCAAATGAACCCAAAAACCATCCTAACATACCCCAAACATCCCAACCATAGGAACCCTAGCCAAAACTCCCAACAAAACCAAAGTCTCAACCTAGAAATCAAAGCTGCAAAACAAAGCTTAAACAGAGAAAACCAAGGAATTCTATGGCTAGAAACTTACCCAAAACTTAGCTTATGAAGCCCTTCAATGGAGGAAGACACTCCCAAACTCCCAAGGCTTGCTTCCCAGGCTCGAATCCTCAAGATTGATTCAAAAATCACAAAGAAAACTAAGAGGAAAGATGATACGGGAAAGCTCTCAAACGTGCTCTGTTTTTCTACTTCAACCTCAGCAAAAAATGGCTTATATCTATCCTAGGGGTGAAATGACCATTTTACCCCTAGGTCAATTAATGGTTTCTAAAGGCTCCCAAGGGCATATCTGGTATTTTCCACCTACCTCGTTAATCATAATTAATGCTCTCCAATTCCCGCTATTCCCGATAATCTCAAACACCAATGATTCACATCCCGTTACCCTTTAATACCCGATAACGCTCTAATCATTAAAATCACCCCGAGACTCAACCTGAGCCCCGATCTTAACCCTGTTGTGACTAGACTGCTAATCAACATTCCAAGATCGTCTCATGCCGAATGCCTCGAACAAATCCACATTATAATGTGGTCTCAACATATATCACCAACATGCATACAAATATACAATTTTACCCTCAACGGGCCAAATTACCATCACACCCCTGTAATTAAAAATGTGGACCCACATGCATATATTTAACATCATATTATAATATAATTCACGTATACATGCATAATATCATCTAATGGCGTAATTAAACAAGTATGGCCCTCCCGACCTACTAATCCCGCCATTAAACCACATCGGAGGATTCGGGGCATTACAACTATCCCCTACTTACTGAAATTTCGTCCTCAAAATTTACCTGAACAGCTCGGGATACTGACTCTGGATATCTGACTCCAACTCCCAGGTCGCCTCCTCGACCTTGCTGTTCCTCCACAATACCTTAACCAAAGGTATCGTTTTATTTCTGAGGACCTTATCTTTCCTGTCGAGTATCTGAACTGACTGCTCCTCAAAGGAGAGATCTGGCTCAAGCTCCAGATCTTCATAACTCAGAATATGGCTCACATTAGATACATATTTCCAAAGAGCCGAAACATGAAATACATTATGCACGGTCGACAACGCAGGAGGCAAAGCCAATCTGTAAGCCACCTGACCAATCCTCTCCAGGATCTCAAATGGACCTACAAATCTTGGGCTTAACTTGCCTTTCTTCCCAAACCTTCTCACCCTTTTCCATGGTGAGACTCTGAGGAAAACATAGTCCCCCACCTGGAACTCCACGTTCCTGTGCTTGGGATCTGCATAGCTCTTCTGTCTACTTTGAGAAGTAAGCATTCTAGCTCTAATCTTCTCAATGGCCTCACTGGTCCTCTGAACTGCCTCAGGACCTAAGTATCTCCTTTCACCTGTCTCATCCCAATGAATGGGAGATCTGCACTTCCTACCATACAACATCTCTTAAGGTGCAACTCCAATGGTAGACTGATAACTGTTATTGTAGGAGAACTCTATCAGAGGTAGATACTTACTCCAAGATCCACCAAAGTCCAGCACACATGCTCTCAGCATTTCTTCCAATATCTGGATCGTCCTCTCAGATTGCCCATCTGTCTGAGGATGATAAGCTGTACTGAACTTCAATTGTGTCCCCATGGCTTTCTGAAAACTCCCCCAAAACTTGGAAGTAAAAGTGGGGTCCCGATCTGACATGATCGACCTAGGTGCACCATGGAGCCGCACGATCTCTCTCACATAGAGATCTGCATACTGGTCAACTGTATAAGCAGCCCTCACTGGCAAGAAGTGAGCTAATTTGGTGTAGCGATCCACTATCACCCAAATAGAATCATGTTAACCAACAGTCCTGGGTAAGCCCACCACAAAATCCATTGTGATGTCTTCCCACTTCCACTCTGGGATATCCAAAGGCTGCAATAACCCTGTCGGCCTCTGATGCTCAGCCTTGACCTGCTGACATGTCAAGCACTTAGCCACATACTCTACTACATCTCTCTTCATCCCTGCCCACCAATACAATGATCTCACATCCTGATACATCTTCGTGGTGCCTGGATGCAAAGAGTAAGGTGTAGTATGAGATTCATCCAGAATCTCTCGCCTTAGTGCAATGTCTAGCGGAACACATATCCGCCCTTTGTATCTTAACAAGCCTAACTCAGACACTGTATAATCCCTGGACACTCCAACCAGAACATCCTCTCTGATCTTGATCAGCTGTGGATCACTCAACTGACCTTCTTTGATTCTTTCCAATAGCGTAGACTGTAGCGTAATGTTAGCCAACTGGCCCACCAGCAACTCTATACCAGCTCTGGTCATATCATCTGCTAACTCTCTGGCTATCAGCCTCATACCATGAATCTGTCCCAGACCCTTCCTGCTTAAAGCATTAGCTACCACGTTGGATTTTCCTGGATGATACAAGATCTCACAATCATAATCTTTTACTAACTCCAGCCAACGTCTTTGCCTCATATTCAGGTCTTTCTGGGTGAAGAAGTATTTCAGGCTCTTGTGGTCTGTATAGATCTCACACTTCTCTCCATAGAGATAATGCCTCCATATCTTTAAAGCAAAAAACCACCGCCGCCAACTCTAAATCATGAGTGAGATATCTCTTTTCATATTCCTTCAACTGACGAGAAGCATAGGCAATTACCTTCTCTGATTGCATTAAAACACAGCCCAAACCCTGATGAGAAGCATCACAGTAAATCACAAACTTCTCCTGATCTGTCAGAAGACTCAGAATCAGAGCTGTAATCAATCTCTGCTTCAGTTCCTGGAAGCCGTTCTCACATTTATCTGACCACACAAATTTCTGACTTTTGCATGTCAGCTCAGTCAAAGCACTAGCTATCTTTGAGAACCCTTCCACGAAACGTCTATAATAACCTGCCAATCCAAGGAAACTTCTAACCTCAGAAGCATTCTTTGGCCTTGGCCAATCTTTGACCGCTTCAATCTTTGCTGGGTGTACCTTAATCCCATCCTTACTGACAATGTGTCCAAGAAAGGATACTTGAGACAACCATAACTCACACTTCTTGAACTTAGCAAATATCCTGTGTTCTCTCAGTCTCTGTAGAACCAACCTCAGATGCTGCTCATCCTCTGACTCAGTCTGGGAATACACCAGAATATCATCGATGAAGACAAATTGGTCCAAATAATCTTTGAACACTCTGTTCATCAGATCTATAAAAGCAGCAGGGGCATTAGTCAATCCAAATGACATAACTAAGAACTCATAATGCCCATACCTGGTACGAAAAGCAGTCTTTGGTATATCTCCTTCCTTGACCCTCAACTGATGATAACCAGAACAAAGGTCGATCTTTGAGAATACCTTCTTGCCTTGCAATTGATCGAACAGATCATCTATCCTTAGCAAAGTATACTTATTCTTAATTGTCAGCTTATTCAGTTCTCTGTAATCTATACACATTCTCAGAGAACCATCCTTCTTTTTCACAAACAGAACTGGCGCACCCCAGGGTGAGAAACTCGGTCTGATAAAACCCAAATCTAACAGTTCTTGCAACTACACCTTTAATTCTTTCAACTCAGCTGGAGCCATTCTATACGGTGCTTTAGACACTGGCTCCGTTCCTGGTGCCAGTTCTATAACGAACTCAATTTCTCTATGCGGCGGTAACCCTGGCAAATCTTCTGGAAATACATCCAAGAATTCACAAACAAGTCTAGTATCCTCCGGTCTCATTGGCATGATCTGAGTGGTATCAACCACACTGGCTAAGAATCCAATGCAACCTCTTTGCAATAGATCCCTGGCCCTCAACACAGAAATCATAGGAATGCAAGGTCCATGCACAGCACCAACAAACACAACCTTAATTGGATGCCTAACCCCTGTTGAATTTCCAAACCTGATCAAAATCCCAAGTGCAAAGTCTTAGCTTAAAGCGCCTTTGAGTTTTAGCTCCAAGAGATCTCAAGAATTGAAGAGGGAACCCCAAACCGCGAGAGAGAGAACTTCTATCTCCTTCTTCCTTCTTTCCTTTTCTTTTCCTTAGACTTCTACAATTTTCTACATAATCCACTAAGGCAATAAAGCCAAAACAACACTTATCTGATTCTAAACACCAAAAGACCATATTTCCCTCCCACTTATAACTAAGCTTTTAAACATCTTAAGGGCATTTTAGTCATTACACCCAATTCCCGTTAATTCCTCGAATGTCTCTAATATTTACCGCTTACTTCCTGACACCTAACTAATCACCAATTATATTCTTCAATATCAAAATAAACTCCAATATATTCCCTAAATTCCCAGAAATACCCCCAGGCTCGCCACGAGCCGGGTATAAATCCCCGCCGTGACTTTTCCACTAAACCCCTCACTAGGATCACCTCGAGTCGTAGATTACAAATATATCCACATAATAATGTGGTCTCAACAATTTATCACAGTTATTTACATTTATGCCCTCAACGGCCAAAATTACGAATATGTCCTTCTAACCTAATCAGGGCCTGCATGCATACTAATACACATAGTCATGCATCATAGATATTCAAATAATCATATAACATGCTTTTAATCATTAAAGCACATATAATCCAGTTATGCCTTCCCGGCACACTAATCAAGGCCCTTAAGCCTTATTAGTAAATCTAGGTCGTTACAACTATCCCCTCCTAATGAGAATTTCGTCCTCGAAATTTACCTGAATAATTCAGGATACTGATCCCGCATCACTGTCTCAAGCTCGCAGGTCGCTTCTTCGACCCTACTATTCCTCCACAATACCTTAACAAGAGGAATCATCTTATTCCGTAGTACTTTATCCTTCCGATCCAAGATTTGAACCAGTTGCTCCTCATAGGCTAGATCTGTCTGCAATTCCAAGTCTTCATATCTCAACACATGTGTCGCATCTGAGACGTACTTCCGGAGCATAGAAACATGGAATACGTCATGGACTCCTAACAACGATGGTGGCAAGGCTAACCTGTAAGCCACCTGACTGATCCTTTATATGTCTCAAAAAGTCTGATGAACCTAGGGCTTAGCTTGCCCTTCTTCCCGAACCTCCTCACCCCTCGCAATGGTGAAACTCGGAGAAATACGTGGTCCCCAACCCGGAACTCCGCGTCCCTACGCTTAGGATCAGCGTAGCTTTTCTGTCTGCTCTGTGAGGCAAGCATCCTAGCTCGGATCTTCTCTAAAGCTTCATTTTTCCTCTGAACCATATCCGGCCCCAAATACTTCCTTTCACCCATCTCATCCCAATGAATGGGTGATCTACACTTCCTTCCATATAACATCTCGTAGGGAGCCACTCCAATCGTTGATTGGTAACTGTTGTTATATGAAAATTCAATCAACGGGAGATACTTGCTCCATGATCCCTCAAAATCGATCACACACACTCTAAGCTTATCCTCCAACACCTGAATCATCCTCTCAGATTGTTCATCAGTCTAAGGATGAAAGGATGTGCTAAACTTCAGTTGGGTTCCCATAGCCTTCTGCAAACTACCCCAAAACTTGGAGGAAAAGATAGGATCCCGGTATGACACTATAGACTTAGGAACCCCATGGAGATGTACGATCTCCCTCACATACAACTCTGCATACTGATCCACAGTATATGTCGACCTCACTAGAATAAAATGGGATTCCTTTGCGTATGTACTTGAAGGGCCATAAGAAAAGAGAATAAAAACCTCTAAAGAATGGGTGCATTTCAGCTAGTGACCCTACCCCCGTATAAAAGATAAAGGAAACATGTGTATCATTGGAGGAAGAAGGTATACCTGGGTGTGTATGTATGGATCCGCAGATGTGTAAGGACAGACTTTTGGGGGCATAAAGAAGGGTCGAGCGACAAGCGAGAGCGGATCCTTAGCAGCAAGGAACGCCTAGCGAGACTACAATGCAAACCTGACATGAGAAGAAATAAGAAAAAAAATGAATGAATAAATGAAAAGGGGCGAAAATTACCACAAGAATGCTTCTATGGAGGATATAACCTTGGAGCTCTTGGAAATGACTTAGAAGGAATACCACTAGGCTAAACAAGTCTTGGTGTGAAGAAGTGGGTTCAAGTCTTGGGATATTTATAAGGAAAGTCAAGGCTTTCTAGCCATTGGATCAAATTTAGATGGATGGTGAAGATCAAGAGCCTTGGCAACCTTGGGATCCGCGCTTCGAAATGATTGGCTCTTATCACATCTTAAGGGCAAACTTGGATCATAACCAAAATTAGTTGGTTTTTGTGTTTCTTTATGAATTACAAAGAAACACACCACCAATGCCCATTTTGTGTTTCCTCATTCATTTCAAGATATCATTCAAAAGGTTAGTCTTCCATGCCCCTTCAAGAAGGGGCGAAGCATGAGCGCCATACTTATCACACAGAACACATGTTAACGAGTCTACAAGAACACTTGAAAGTATACTCATAGACTCGGGGCAAGTGTGACTGTGGGAATTTTTCCCTTGTGAAGTCCCTTCAAGAGAACCTCTAAATTACAAAGGATGTTAAAGACCATGAAACATGTGCTAACAGAAAGGTGCTTCGAGGCACGCCCACATAGGTGCCGCCAAGGAATCATGGACCTCGCGCTGAGAGTGCATGGCCCCCCAACCAATGGCCTCGCCAGGTGAGGCGCAGTGTACATATGTGCGTAAGTGTGGAAGCATGCACAATGATCTCGCATATAAAGGGTCATCACGCATGTGTGCCTAGATGCTAAGATGCATGCAAGTCTCTCCTGCGATGTCACCATGGAGGAGTTTCGAGACACGTGCACCATTTACTAAGTGTTATATTATTTCATATAATATAATATTAGATTAAATAATGTGACAAAATGTGATTTGTCACACCTTGTAACATATTATTGAGAGTCACAAAATTGGACTAATGTGTGTGCCCAAATGTGATATATTTTGGAGTTACAAAATTAGTTACAAATTTGTAACTCCAAAATATTACCCAATAAAATGTATATTATATGTTACACATTTGAGATTGGATTTCATAAAGTCATGATGATATATGATTGTTGGAGACATGTTTTTAACTCCCAATAGGTGTTTGGAGGTTACAAAATCATGTGGGAAAGGATTTGGGACATTTTGGAACGTTTTGGAAAAATGACTTTTTTGTGCTGAAAATGGCTTGTGGCCGCGGCCTGGGGGACAGAAGCTAGTGGTCGCGGCCACTGAAAAGTCGTGGCCGCGGTCAGTGAGGCTGACAACCTATGTGAATTTTCAGTTTTTTCCAAATTGAACGGTTCTAACATCCCAAATAACTCCCAAATCTCCATTTTAATTCCATAAACATCCAATTAAACATTGGTAATAGCCATGGGGGTTGGTGGAATTTGAAATTCAAAGGGGTATCTCAAACTCTATAAATAGGAGCCTAATGCTCACTTGTATGACACACCATTTTCCATCCACAAAACACTTAGCTGGAAAATACACCAAAAGGCTTGATAATTCCAGAGAGCTATTTCCTTGAGAGATCCCTTAGTGCTTAGAGAATAGGGGGAAATAAGCTTTTGGACAAAGGTCTTGAACCTTGTTCAAGTTGGTGATCCCCACTACTCTTCACTTTGGTTGAGTGTGAGAGTTTGTTTGTGTTTTCATTCTTTTGTTCTTCTTATTTACTTGTATTATTATAGCATTGAGTTTGTAATCTTCTTCTTCTACATCTTTCTATTTACTTGTATTTTGAGCAATTGAGTTGTAATATTTATTTAATCAATATTATCTTGTCCATTGTATTTTTGCATAGAGTTGTATTTGGTTTTACATAATTCCATTGAGCAATAATATATATTCTCTAACAATCAAAAGCTTATTATCCTTTTCAATGGAAGGAGAAACCATGGAGATCATATGAGGATCCAACTTTGAAAAGATGGTAAGATAAGGTAATGCTCTTCTTTAGTTTTCTTAGAAGATCTAATGGTTTTCATATAGTGATAGAAATGAGAAGAAGAAAAGTTTATAAATGAGATTCATTGTTTTCTAATCTCCTTTGTTTTTTAATGGTTAGATTAGAAGATAATATAATATCTTGAGTTTTTGTTATATGTGATTAATATGTAAATAATCTAGTAGATTATTGGGTAATATGATAAGCATGTTATAGAATTGTCTTATTATGAGATAATGATAAATTATTGAGATGACAATTTATGAGTTTTATATGACATGCCTATATATTGATTTTGTGAATCAATAGAATATATCAATATGTGGATATGTGAATTATTGTATGATATTTGTGATATATTTACAATATCATTATGAGATTAACAATGCATGCTAATATGATTGATATATGTTGACAAATTGTGTGAAATTTCTTTGAGACATAATTATGTTAATATATAAATGTATATTGATTTATACATGAGAATTATGATGCTTATTATGATATGTCATATAATATGATTATTAAGGTGATAATAATGTAAATATGTTTATCATATATTTGAAATGTGATGAGTTACCATTTATTTGGTAAATAAAGAGAATTATTTGAGAAATTAAATTTCTCATTTAAGTGTTGACCATCTCATTTTATGAGATAAGAAAAGATGAACCTAAGGGGGTTACATCTTTTAATGATAAGTGTCTTGCCATTGCAAGAAAAATGAATTAAAGTGGATTCAAAAATTGTGGGATGATATATTGACTCAATAGACTTATAGTCTAGAGTGTGGTCAAATAAAATATATTTGAGAATTATTTAGTGACAATAATTCTTAAATATTCAATGAGGAGACATTTTCAAAATTGGAGAAGCAATTTTGAATCTTTACATCAATGGTGAATAAAAAATAACTTTATTCATTTTGGTTAAAGATGGTGATATGTTTAAATTAATCTCAATGAGGAGATAATTTTAAACAAAAACATAAGAAATTAAAGTATTATTCTATGATGATTTTTTATTTTGCTATGAGACATTTGTGTGAGACATTAACAAAGTTTCAAAATGAACTTGTTAAAATAATAGGTAAGTGTGTAGACCTATTGTTTCATAATGTGATTATTTGTTTGAGAAATTCTCACATTACACTTGTATTCACATTTTATTTTGTGAAATATATACAAGAAAGCAACCAAGTGAAAGTTACTTTCAAATAAGTGTGCCTTGCTTTAGCAAGTAAATGAATCAAGACAAACATTGAGGTGTTTTATCTTGATCTATTGAGTGTTTATCATGAATCTTAAGGACTCATGATGAACTTTGAGAATCATAGGTCTAGATTTATCTTGGAGGATAAATGACTTATTAGAAATGAAGAGATTTCTATTTTTAAAGTGATATTTTATTATCATTATGTGAGAAATGTGGGGGTGGTGCTTCAAAGTTAATCAATTTATTTTATTGTTAATCAATTGATTAATTTGGTCATCCTATCAAATAGGTGATTTGGAATTCCACATTCTAAATCACATTGGATATATGTGTATAGAATGAACAAATCTAGACATGTTTGATGTCTAAAGTCATTGTTTGTAATATTTTGATTCAAGAAGGAATCAATTTAAACATAAAGGATAATTTTAGAAACAAAGAGGTTTCTATAATTAATATTCAAGGAAAATGTTTATCTTGGATATAAAACTATAAAATATTGGGGGTGTTGACTATGGTCAAAATCACTATTTTAAAGGGGTAACTATTTTAATCAAACTATGGCTAGCAACAAAGTTTGAATAAAATAATGAGAGTGTCTAAGTATACATACATGAGAAAAGAAATGATTCAAATGGAATTATTTCTACATCTCAAGGGGTGGGACTTAGACTCCCTAAAGAGATTCACAATTGATGGTAACATATCTTAATACTAGTAACCAAACTAGTATTAGGTTCAATAGGTAATAACAAGTCAATCAAGTGAATAGATAGTAGTACTCAAATTTTGTCCCATCTGAGATATGAGTACTAGTGTGTTACCAAAATGAGGGTTAAAACCGAAAGGTTTTTTAATAGAATTCAGTCTTGAAAAGACAAGTATTTTAGGGTAACAAAATACTGTAAGAGTTCTACCTATATAGACCTAGGGGTGGTGCCGCCCCTCATGAGAATTGGGAGTCATTCTCAAGAAAAGTCTATGAATGGAATGTGCACATGGCCATTAACGGTGCAAAAGCGAGACATTGAGGTCTCAAGTGAACATAGCAAAGGTGTGTGTGTTATCACCGGTTTGTTATCAAGGGATAGTGGTTCAATGCTTCGGCAACCAAAATTTCAACAAACTTTGTGATAATTACACTAAGGTAAAATTCAAGTTGAAAGACATTTTACTTTATGCACCAATGCAAATGTTTCTATAGAGAGTGATTATTTAATCAAGTGGGGGAATATTATATTTTAATATAATGTTTGATTGATTAAATAAGTGTTACAAAAAGTGATTATTTAATCTAGTGGGGGAATGTTATATTATTTCATATAATATAATATTAGATTAAATAATGTGACAAAATGTGATTTGTCACACAAATGTAATTTGTCACACCTTGTAACATATTATTGAGAGTCACAAAATTGGACTAATGTGTGTGCCCAAATGTGATATATTTTGGAGTTACAAAATCAGTTACAAATTTGTAACTCCCAAATATTACCCAATAATGTGTATATTATATGTTACACATTTGAGATTGGATTTCATAAAGTCATGATGATATATGACTGTTGGAGACATGTTTTTAACTCCCAATAGGTATTTGGAGGTTACAAAATCATGTGGGAAAGGATTTGGGACGTTTTGGAAAAATGACTTTTTTGTGCTGAAAATGGCTTGTGGTCGCGGTCATTGACTTTCAGTGGCCGCGGCCTGGGGGACAGAAGCTAGTGGCCGCGGCCACTGAAAAGTTGTAGCCGCGGCCAGTGAGGCTGACAGCCTATGTGAATTTTTAGTTTTTTCCAAATTGAACGGTTCTAACATCCTAAATAACTCCCAAATCTCCATTTTAATTCCATAAACATCCAATTAAACATTGGTAACAGCCATGGGGGTTGGTGGAATTTGAAATTCAAAGGGGTATCTCAAACTCTATAAATAGGAGCCTAATGCTCACTTGTATGACACACCATTTTCCATCAACAAAGCACTTGGCTGGAAAATACACCAAAAAGCTTGATAATTCCAGAGAGCTATTTCCTTGAGAGATCCCTTAGTGCTTAGAGAATAGGGGGAAATAAGTTTTTGGACAAAGGTCTTGAACCTTGTTCAAGTTGGTGATCCCCACTACTCTACACTTTGGTTGAGTGTGAGAGTTTGTTTGTGTTTTCATTCTTTTGTTCTTCTTATTTACTTGTATTATTATAGCATTGAGTTTGTAATCTTCTTCTTCTACATCTTTCTATTTACATGTATTTTGAGCAATTGAGTTATAATATTTATTTAATCAATATTATCTTGTCCATTGTATTTTTGCATAGAGTTGTATTTGGTTTTTCCATAATTCCATTGAGCAATAATATATATTCTCTAACACTAAGGGCCTCGCTAAGCGAGACCGGATGCATAAGGTACCCCCTCATAGGTGCTGCCAGCGTAGCTCGGCGTGGAAGAAGGACTTGATGCATCTCCAGGTGCCTAGGGTTGCCCGCATGACTCGGTGTGAAGAAGGGCCGATACCTTCGAGCGCCTTAGGGCACGACCCACGCACAACCCAATGAGTTAACGCCCGCATGACTCAGTGTGCAGGAGGGCCTCGCATAGCGAGGCCTGACACCTTCGAGCGCTTTAGGGTGCAGCCTGTGCATGGTGATGAGCTAATGCCTGTGTGTCTCAGTGTGCAGGAGGGCCATGCATAGCAAGGCCCGACACCTTCAAGAGCCTTGGGGCGCGACTTGCACATGGACCGATGTTCTTGGATGCTGAAACGCCAAGTTGTCGAGAAGTGTTGTGAACCCAAGATGTCGAGAAGAGCTAAGTTTGTGAGGCACCATGTCTCACCTTTATGCGTTTGCGTGAGAGCAACACTAGGAAAGATCAAGCAATCATTCAATGTCAAACTAGAATGGATAAAGACGACTGAGTATGTCATTCAAGACATACTACAAGATATCATACACATATAAGGAGGCTTAGGGGGGAATTAATGCCTTGAAAATGATAGGTGGACCATCAGGTACAAGGCACGCGTACGAGTACGGGGTATACGGCAATAAAGGAGTCAAATGCGTGATTCTGACATCTGTATCCGACAAGTAGTGGCGACATGAATAAGTACAAAAAGTGGTAGCATGTTCTGTACATCCTTGAACATGTGCCAGAGTCGACACCACGACTCTCTACACCACTACGCCCTGCACCACTACCCTGACAATGTACCTACGTACGATCTTGTCCCCTGAGACCACCTTGTATCAGGGGCCATTAGAGCTCATCTATAAATAGGCTTCGACCCCTCAAACTAAGGGGTTGAAAAAATCTTGTAATATCAGACTATTCTAAGAGCAATATACCAGTTTTTCTTCTACGGTTCACCTGCAATCTTCTTTCAAATTTCTATAAGTTCTTTTGGGTTCAGAAGACATTGATTAAGTCTTTGAGTTTTCCATCCATATTTCGTTGACGAGTTTCTGCTATCAACAGATGGCAATAGTGCCCCGAGCGTTGGTCGAAAGGATTGACTTATAAGTCAAGGGAGGCAATAACACGCTGAGCACATGATGATATGGTTAAGCCTAACCAGGAGCGTGATATATGCTTGACCGACTCTATGGTCGTTTGTAAATCAAAGTGCCAGGCTGGGCCAACTCTAAGGCTGGTTATACAAAGGATAGGGCAATGGGCCCCGGGGTGACTCTATAATCCTATGTCCTAGGGTAATGGACTCCTGTGTGACTTTATAGTCGCTTATGTGGAATAAGAAGCTCGGCTTATAAGTCGAGGATGACTATAGTGTGCTGAACGCAGGTCATTGTGGCTAGGCCAACCTAGAAGCGTGATATACGCTTGTACGACGCCACGGTCACCTGAAATATAAAGCACGAGGTATGCTTGGTTAGCTCTAAGGCTATCTAAAAAGGGAACAGGGCAAGGGGGGCCCCGGTTTGGCTCTATGGCCGCTTGTTTACATTAAATTTGATATGCTCATTAGCCTTGAGTTATCAATGAATGTATGATATAACTGATTTTTAACCAATGTGTTTAACGTGGGGTTGGACAGCCATCGCGTTGAGCATGGGGATGATCGGTAAAGCGTGTGGATCGCAGGCTGTGAAGGTGAGTTTAGTTTGGAGGGTGCAGTCCCCACTTTTCTGGCATGAACCGTGAGCAGAATGCTTGTGTACACATTTATCTCGGTAGGGTCATTCGCTAGGACTGTCTTCTTGAGTCGTGTAATTCAATATATGAATATCTTTGTAAACTATGGAATGTGTTTACAAATTTAAATGTATTGGATAATTGTGAAGCATGTGTTTAATGCTTTTGAATATTGTTATGAATTGTGAGGCTTTCTTGTTGGGCCTTGGCTCACGGGTGCTCTGTGGTGCATGTAAGGGCAAGGAATAGTTGGACCAACTCTGCTTTGGAGAGCTTCCGGGGCAGAGTGTACATATGCGGCTTGTTCGACTGCCACGGTTGAGACTACTTGCTGGAACTCGGGTTGAACCCGAAATTTTTCTACCTAGGCCGGCTTTTGATGTTTATGTTGTTCATTTGTCAATTTATAACCCTTTGGGATCCTATGTACAAGTCTAAACCTTTTAATGAGTGTTGACCAAATTTTTTAATACCTAATCCTTGGGTTAGTTTTAATTACACGATTCCAGTCCAAATTACTCATTTAGCGAGTTAAGCACCATTTAAAGTGCACAGTGTAACAGTCTGATTAGTAGGGTGTTACAACTTGGTATCAGATTCGTCTAGGTTTAAAGGTTCCTGAAGACTGTCTGGGCATGTACACTTGTCACTATAGATAAGCTCGACTCAGGGTTTGGTAATCATTGATACGGTTATGTGTTTAACTGCTTAATTGACATATATGTGCCTTATCTGCATGCTAGAATAGAGAGCATGGTAAGTATATTGTTAAGAGCAGGGCCTATATATTGAGGCATGAGTAGTATATGCATGTGTTATAACATTATTGTATGTGAATGTTGTGTTGTTTGGTTTTGCTTGTGGAGTGGCTCCTGGATATGATTATCATGTTTGATAGGTCAAGTCGTTGACTGCAGAACAACTCAAAAGTTATGTACCCAAGGCAGTCACTAGGACCAAGCAGAATTTATATAAAGGTCGGGAATGATAGTCAGGGCCAGAACCCTCAACCTACCCCTTGGAATGGCAGCAAGTGTTTACAAATGTGCAAGCAGGATTGCAGAGGCAAGGGGAAGAGATTAGGTGGTTGAGGCAGCAGATTCTACCAATGAACGCTGCTTCATTAGTACTGCCCAGGGTGGCACCAATATTGGCTCAACTTGCGGTTGAGAACATATGGGAACTACTGTATGAGAGATTCTAGAAACATTACCCTCTAGCTTTTGAAGGAGGCCTAGATCCATTCAAGGTTGAACAATGGATGGGCATGATTAGCACAATCCTTGATTATATAGGGGTGGTAGGCAATGACAGAGTGGTTTGTGTCACGTACATGTTACAGGATGATGCTCAGACTTGGTGGGGAGTGGTATCCCAAACCTGTAATGTTATTACTATGTGCTGGAAAGAATTTAGACAATTGTTCAATGTAAGATATTACAGTGACACGTTTAGGACTAGGATGACGAATGAATTCGTGAACCTGGTTAAGGGCAACATGATAGTGACAGAGTATGTCCATAAATTATATAGGTTGGCTCAATTCGCTTTTGACTTGGTGCCGACAGATGTAGCTCGGAAAGAGCGATTTGTTCAAGGACTGAATTTTGGAATAGCTCAGGGTGTTAGAATTTCCCCAGTGCATGAGATCTCTACCTATGCTCAAGTGGTAGGGAGGGCCTTGATGTAGAGGGCATAGAAAATGAGATATGGAGGGAGAGCATTGTGGGGCGCGAGGCTCAGACAGAGGCACATCTGTTTATTGGGTCAGATAGGGGTGGAGGCCCCAGTAATCAGAAAAAAAAAAGTTACAGACACATTTAGCACCCCTGAACTAGAGAAGGGGTGCCATATTGCTCAGAGTAACCGTCAGGATGGGGAAGAGCACTGGAAGATTTACCCACAGTGCGCTCAGTGCATGATGCATCATCTAGGAGAATGTCGAGTGAGGGCATGCTTCTTATGTGGGGTGGTTGGGCATCACAGAGAGAATTGCCCAAGACTGAGGAAGAAATAATCAAAGAGGGCAGACAACGTGACTCCAGCTTGAGTGTTCGCCCTGACGTGGTCAGAGGGTAAAGCTAGCCTCAGTGGTTATAGGTTATCCTTCTAGTTTTGATTCTTCTTATACCATGTTGGTTGGTTTTGGTGTTATGTATTTCATGGTATCTAGTAGAGGCACATATAGATTGTGCAGATTATGTGATTATCACTTTATGAGGGTATTGGACCCCGTTGCCCACTGGAAATTTGTGGTTTCTAGAAGATGAATTGGATTATTGCTAGTAGAGGGTTATCAGTGGATTTGGTTGGGTTGGTCATGGAAGATAATGACATGATGTGGGGCATGGACTGACCAGTATACTATGGGGGCAATTATAGATTGTGAGGAAAGGCGGTGGCCTTTGAGTTCGAAAGAAAGGACCTGTTAACGTCCTTTAGCGTTCACGAGATTCCTAGTTATTGTGGCAGATACCACTAGGATTGTATCAGTTAGATCAGAGAGGACTGGATTGGCCAGTGAGACTTTAGACGGGGTTTTAAGAATCTATTGGGATTGCTATCGCGTTAGGAGAATGAGTCAGCTGTGGGACTGACACCAGGACAGAATCGGTATTCAAGGTATTGTACAGAATAGCCCCAGCCGAATGGTTCTTAAGAATTGCTACACGATTGACAGAGTTGACTCATAAGAATTTGAAGTTTGTTTGGTCAGATGGATACGAGAACAACTTCCAAGAGTGGAAGCGATGATTGATTATTTCTCTGGTGTTGGATGTTCCATTAGATAAAGCTTAGTTTGTGGTTTATTGTGATGTGTCAAGACATGGGTTAGGTTGTGTCCTTATGCAGACTGGAGGGGTAACTGCCTATGCGTCACGATAGTTGAAAGAATATAACCAGCAATACCTTGTATTTGACTTTGGTGCTAGTAGTAATGGTATTTGCATGGAAAGGGAATGCGGGAGATTACACGGGTTATGAGAGCTTAAAGTATATCCTTGCTCAAAGGAATTTGAATGTGAGACAGAGAGTTTAGTTAAAACTGGTGAAGTATTATGACCATGAATTCTCTATCATTTAGGGAAAACCAATGTAATGATATATGCTCTAAGTCGGAGAGGTCTGGGACGGTTAATTGATTAAAACAGATATACAGAGAATTAATGGATGAGATGATCTTAATAGGTATTAAGTTGGGGAAAGTTTAGTTAGCCAGTGTTATCCTAGCCTGTCGTTTGGAGGGGATAAGAGAAACTTAATTAAGTGAACCTCAGTTGAGGAAATAGGAAGTGAACGTACTAGTTGGAGTAGCTAAGGACTATACAGTTTTAGTGAGGTATTTATTGAGATACGAGGGTCGGATCTATGTTCTGATAGATGTGAATATTGGACAGAAAATACTAGATGAATGCCATATTATACTATATCATTGCATCCAGGCATCGCAAGGGTGTAAGAGGATTTAAAGACCTTGTATCAGTGGCTTGGGAGGACAAAAGATGTGATTGACTATGTGGCTAAGTGCCTAAACAATCAGTCGGTGAAAACTGAGCACTAGAAGTTAGCGGGGCTATTACGTCCTTTGGGTATGCCTGAGTTGAAAAGGGAGGACATTATTACGCACTTCATAGTTGGACTGCCCGAGACATTGGGTTAGTATGATTCATTTTTAATGGTTGTGGATCAGCATGTAGAGTTGTATGTAAAAGAAACAGTGATGATTGGAATGGCTCCAAATGGAATTTTGCAAAGTAGGAAGTGTATATCACCCTATATTGGGATAAAATGGGTGAGAGACATAATCTGGGTCCTGAAATGATTTAAAGGATCAATGGGGTTATTGATAAGAATAGAGCTCGAATGCTCACTTCCAAAATAGATAGAGGAACTACATTGGTCTTAAGCGTAGGGGTATAGAGTTCCAAGTTAGAGACTACGCCTTCCTTCGAGTTCACTTTTGAGAGAAGTGAAGCAGTTTGGAGAAAGGCAAAGTGATTATTAGCGAGACCTTTTGAGGTACTGGAGAGGATCTGGAACCACAGATAGAGTTATTCTATGAGGAACGACCAATTCAGGTCCTGCATAAGAAAGATAAACTTAAGGGACATGATTAGTCCTCTGGTTTAGATATTATGTATGAGCAGCAATGTCAAATAAGCGACCTGAGAATTTGAGATAGATATTTGAGAATCAGTATCCCGAATTATTCAGATAAATTTCAAAGACAAAATTTCTGTAAGGAGGGGATAGTTGTAACGTCCCAAAATTCCTAATAAGGCTTAGTGCCTTGATTAGTGGGCTAGAAATGCAATATTGGACTATTATGTGAATTTAATTTATTAATTATGTGATTATGCGAATTACATGAGTTATATTATAATCTAACTTATTGTGCATGTTTACATGTGTTAAATGTGCTTATAGGCCCATTTATGTTAAGAATGACACTTTCATAATTTTTAACCCACTGTGGGTATATCTGTAATTATATGTGTTATATGTTGAGCCCACATGGTTATGTGGGTATATTTGAGAGATTCGGGAGGAGTTGGTCCTTTCAAGCAAGATGGCAATTTAGTCACAACGGGGAATTTATACCCGGCTCGGGGCGAGACAAGGGGTAGTTTGGATGATATGGGGAGTCACCGGGACTCATTGTAGCGTAAGTCGTATTCAGGGAGAAATAGCAATATTCCGAGTTTAGCAAAATTATTTGAGGAAATTTGGGTATAGATCGGGATTTGAGAGTAAAATGACATTTTTTCCCTTATGGGGTGTTGAGAGAGTAATAGGTTAAGTGGGGATATTTTGGTCATTTGGGACCATTCGTATATAAGGGTTCGGTTGAGTTCATTAACTAAAAAAAACATGGAAATTTCTCTCGTTCTCTCTCCCATTCTATCATTACGTCCGTTAGCGTTTTCAAAGGAAACTTGAGTAATAGAGCTCAGATTCAAGCGAGGTTAGAGTCATAACGATTCTAGGGAAGATTAAAAGCTTGATAACCTGGGGATTTAGCTGGAAAATGACTTAATCAGAGGTAATTTAAGCTTTTAAGTTTCTGAGTTTTGTTTCCCTTAAGTTTCTCAAGCTTTGATTGGATTTGATGGTTTGATCAATTTTTAATTCGTTTGAAAGTTGTTTTGTGGCCTGGGATATACTGATGATGTTTTGAGACGAATTGTGGGTTTGGTACGCTTTTGGGGGTGAGTTTTGGGAGGAATTGGATCAGAGAAAGCTGGGTTCACGGGGTCGTGTCGTGGCCCTATTCTTGGGCACCGCGACCCTCATGAACTCGGGAGCTTGGGCGGTTCCATGAACCGCCATCGCACCGCGGCGCTTGCTGGGCTGTGTCGTGGCCCGTGTCTAGAGAAAGGTGAGGCTGGGTGTAATGCCCTACTACCCAGGGACCGTTACATTGTGCATTTTAAACAATGCTAAACTCATTAAACGAGTTATTTGGCCATAATCATATAACTAAATGTGATCAACAGTTTAGGGTTAAAAAATTTGATCAAAGATACAACGTTTCACTAAAACGTTAACTGTATACATTGGGATCCCAAAATATATTTTAAAGGTTAATTGCAATAAGAGAATTACAACTAGCCGACCTAAGTGGAAAAATAGGGTTTGTTAGACCCAGATTTCGAGCCATGGTAACTATGGCTCCGAAAGTTGGATTCGCAACAAATGGTCTCGTAAGGATTGAAGTATGCTCCAGGATTGTATATCGATCATGCAAAGTACGATATATGACCTCGAATATATGAGCTCGAAATGGTCTCGATCTCGAAAGATAGCTCCGAGAATACACTCATCTTCGGGGACGACTTCGGATCGGGGGTCTCGAGCTAGATGTATGTATGATCTCGAAAGACACGTGATCTCGGGAGATGCCATTAGCTCGAACAATGACGTGAGACCTGGGATGCTAAAGCCTTAGAGATACGCGATAATCACCTTGAATATCTACAAGTATTATAAATATGAGATGTAATCCTCATTTATTAATGTAAATCCCCAAGAATCGTGGGATATTATTTGGTCAGTTATGCGTTTCCTGGTCTTCAGGGACGTTTCCTTTTATATCTGATTATAGGCATTTAAAGCCATTTATTTTATTCACAAAAGAGTAACTACCCAAAATATGTGGGATAGTATTCTGCATTCTTCTCTATAAATAGAGAAGCCATGCACCATTGTAAAGGACCGAAATTCTGATCCTTGAGAGAAAACTCTGAAGAATTCATGCTAAGGATTTTTCAGAGAAAATCTTAAGATTAATAACAGAGACTCGTGGACTAGGCAGATTTAACTGCTGAACCACGTAAAAATCGCGTGTTTGATTTGTTTTATTTCATTTAGCCATTGTCAATCATTGTTTACGTGCTCTTCTTTTACTGTTTGACGAGAAACGGCGTCAACAGTTTGGTGCTTTCATTGAGAGCCTTAAGCATTCATCCCTGAGAGATTCATGGCTACAAACAATCAGAACACCCCTGATGAAAGCTACCCAAGGCGTCCTGGAAAACAACCAATGGAAAACCCAGATGCTGAGGAGAGAAGTGGGTCCTCCGATTCCTGGGGACCACCGCCTCCACCGAGGGATGAGGATATGTACTACAATCCTGAGCGTTACGTTCCTATTGTAGAACTGGAAAACCGGCAATTGAAACAGCTGTTGGCAGAAGCCAACAAACGGAATGAGGAGTTGACTAGGATGGCCGCAGAGGCGCAGGTGGCTCAGCCCCCGCCTCCGCGCGAAAACCAAGTCCCTCCTCCAAGGGACGTGCATGTTCCTCCCCGGAGGCCCCGTGGACGTCCACGAAAAGATGCTGCCACAAGGAGGCCGACTCAACCTCCGGCACCAGCAGAGCCATCTGCTCCTCCTAGGCCCCAGAGGAGTACCCGAGCTCGGGTCCCGCCTAATCCACCTGTGGAAGTGCCTGTAGGAACTGAGAATAACCGAGCTCCTACCGAGGCTCGGACTCGGGTTCCTGGTAGTGCACCGAACGCGACTGACCCATCTCGGGCAAATTCTGGACCCTCTAGGCCGAGGCAAGGACGACAGCCACCGTCGCCTATACGGTTCCCTCCGTCTCCCATAAGATATCCTTCACCTCCCCGCAGAAACGCTCAACCTGTTCGGGATCAGGATCAAGGGCGTACAGGGGATAGACAAGGACACAGGGAGACTTTCTAGGAGCGGAGAGGCGCACAATCTGAGAGAAGTCAGACGTCCCGGTCTCGCACAGCAGAGACGAGGCGACATGGGAAGAACCCATCGCGAAACGACCGATCAATGAGTTTCACCAGTGACGAGTACGGAGAGACCAGGTCCGTCAGTAAACGCGACCGAGGTCGTAAAAATACTGGAACCCGCAAGATTCGTCCTGACCTGCGGAATCATCTGAATCAGAGCAGGGGGAAGGGAGATCAGACAAATCCGGACCTAAGGAATCACCTGAATGGGCGTAGAGATCCTTCATGGAGACGCGAGCCTGGAATCAGGATCAATGACTGTCAATTCCAGACACCACCTAAGGACCCAGTCCAAGAAAGGATCGATCAGCTCGAAAAAGCCTTTAGGCTTTTAAAGAATGAACGAGGGAATGGTCGATATGAGGACTCTGACAAGGAGCTCGAGCCGTTTGCTCCACATATTTCTAACACTCAATTTCCTCAAGGGTTCCGGATTCCTCACGTCCCAGCATTTGAAGGAAAAACCGACCCATGCAGTCACCTGAGTACATTCAACACTATTATGAGAGCTAGTAACGTGGGTTACGAGCTCAGGTGTATGTTGTTTCCAACATCATTGGCCGGACCTGCTAAGAGTTGGTTCGAAAAGTACAAGAGGCACTCGATAACTTCATGGGATCAGTTGTCTAGAGACTTCAAGAAGCAGTTCCGAGCTATGATGGGAGTCAGACCAGAGGCATCCACTTTGACTAATGTCCGACAACAGCCGGGCGAAACACTGAAAAGCTATCTGACAAGATTTAATCTAGAGGTCGCCCGAGCTCGAGATGTGGATGACAGTGGGCATCTGATGGCTATCCGAGCTGGTGTTTTACCCGGAAGTGCCCTTTGGGATGACATGCAAGGGAAACCGGTGAGGTCAATAATCGAATTTAACAGACGGGCGCAGAGATTTGTCAATGTAGAGGAGGCGAGGTCAACGCTGAAGGCGACCTCGCAGACCGAAACTACAACGATAAACGTTAACTCCGCCTCAACCTCGGCTGACCCAGCAGCTTCACAGCCTACCTCGGAGAATCCCTCCAAGAGGAAAAAGAGCGAGGGAAATAACCCCGAGGCTGAAGGAGGAAAGAAAAAGAAAGGAGAAAGGTATTTCTCCGTATATAAAGTACACACCGAACTCAACGAGTCTCGGGAAAACATATACCTGGCTAATGAAAACCAGGTCCCCTTCAGGCGTCCGGACCCAATGAGAAATCAAAAGTCCAAAAGGGATTCCAGTAAGTATTGCCGGTTCCATAGAGACACCGGGCACACCACTGATGAATGTCGACAGCTGAAGGACGAGATCGAAGGGTTGATCTCGAGAGGTTATTTCCGGCAGTACGTCAAAAACCAGAGTACTGGACAGACTACTGCGAGCCAGAGAGTAGCCGCGCCTTCGACGACACAAAATAATAACTCCCCATCTCGGGAAGAAGACAGGCCCCCGCCGATAGATGGAGAGGACGTAATAACCATCTCGGGAGGGCCTCATCTCGCGGGAGGGGGCAGAAATGCTCAAAAGCGATACGTTAACGAGTTGAAGACGGGGGACGGGTCTCCTTATGAACCCGAACCTAGGGCACCAAAAAGCCAAAGGGTTGAAACGCAACCGATAACCTTCACTGAGGAGGACGCATCTCATGTTCAGTTCCCTCATCATGATCCATTGGTTATTACTCTTCAGCTTGCCAACAAAAGAGTCCTCCGAGTTCTCATAGATAATGGGAGCTCGGTCAACATTCTTTATAAGGCGACCCTCGAGAAAATGGGACTCTCCCTTCGCGACCTGAAGGCATGTGCAACTACTTTGTACGACTTTTCAGGAGAAGGGACTGCTTGTATGGGATCCATTGAACTCCTTGTGACCTTGGGAGACTATCCAGTCTCGGTGACCAAGATAATGGAGTTCGTAGTGGTAGATTTACCATCTGCATACAATGTACTACTCAGGAGACCCGCCCTGGTCGGGCTGGGGGCAGTGTCATCTGTAAGGCACCTGGCCCTTAAGTTCCCAACCCCAAGCGGGGTCGGGACATTAAAAGGAGATCAATTGGCAGGAAGGGAGTGCTATAGCATTTCTTTGAGGGGAAAGAAACAAACGAGCACTCAGGCACTCGTTATCATACAAAATAAAGATGGAACGGTTTTAGAAATTGATGAGGAAATCGATCCAAGGATTGAGGAGAAAGTTGACCTCGAACCATTGGAAGAGCTCGAAGAAGTTCAGCTCAACGAAGCTGATCCCTCGAAGAAGGTGAAGGTCGGAAAACACCTCCAAGACGAAGCAAAATAGCAATTAATTTGCTTTCTGAAGAAAAACCAGGATGTCTTCGCATGGTCACACTCAGACATGGTGGGGATAAGCCCGAATGTTGCGAGCCACGCATTAAACATAGACAAAAGCTTTCCCCCGAAGCAACAAAAGCGAAGGCAGCTGGACGAGGACAGAAAGAAAGCATTAAAGGAGGAAGTTGACAGATTAAAAGCAAACCATTTCATTAGGGATGCTTTTTACCCTAACTGGGTAGCCAATCCAGTGTTGGTCCCAAAGCCCAATGGGACATGGAGAACCTGTATTGACTACTCGGATCTCAACAAGACTTGCCCAAAAGACTGTTTTCCGCTGCCAAGAATTGATCAGCTCGTGGATGCCACGACGGGGCATGGCTTGATGTCATTCATGGATGCATATTCTGGATATAACCAGATTCCCATGCATGCCCCCGACCAAGAACATACGAGCTTCATTACAGATAAAGGGCTATACTGTTATAATGTTATGCCGTTTGGGCTCAAGAACGCTGGAGCTACATATCAGCGGCTCGTTAACATGATGTTTTCAGAACAAATAGGGAACAACATGGAAGTTTATGTTGATGACATGCTTGTAAAGTCTCAACTTAACAAGAACCATGTTGATGACCTCGAAGAGTGCTTTGGCGTGCTCAGAAAATACAACATGAAGCTAAATCCTTAGAAGTGCACTTTTGGGGTATCTGCGGGAAAATTTCTGGGTTTCATTGTCAACTCTCGTGGAATCGAGGCTAATCCCGACAAAATAAAGGCCCTGATTGATATGCCTTCACCTCGGAAGCATAAAGATGTCCAAAGCTTGACTGGCAGGATGGCCGCCCTGGGCAGATTCATCTCGAAGTCAACGGATCGTGGCCTTCCTTTCTTCAACTTGTTAAAAGGAAGTAAGAAATTTGAATGGACGGAAGAGTGCGAGCTAGCCTTTCAGGAGCTCAAAAGACACCTCGCTGAACCACCCATCCTGTCAAAACCCGAAACGGGAGAAGTATTGTACCGATACCTCTCAACCACCGAACACGCGATAAGCGCAGTGCTCATTCGAGAGGAAGAGAGGGTGCAGGAACCCGTCTATTACATCAGTAAGAGATTACTGGGGGCAGAGTCAAGATATCCATTGATGGAGAAACTCGCCCTCAGTTTAATCCACTCATCTCGCAAGCTCCGCCCCTACTTTCAGGCACATCCCATCCATGTACTGACAGATCAACCACTTAGGCAAGTCCTATCTAAACCAGAGGCGTCAGGTCGACTCCTTAAATGGGCTGTTGAGCTCGAACAGTTCGAGATCACTTACCATCCAAGAACGACCATTAAGGCACAAGCCTTGGCAGACTTCATAGTGGAGTGCACTGGTATAGCCGACGACAAGGTAATAACCACAGCCCACGAGCTGTGGAAACTTTACGTCGACGGCTCGTCGAATGAAAATGGAGCGGGGGCAGGAGTTATTCTGATCACTCCTGCAGGGAGCAAATTTCACTCTGCTTTAAGATTTGGCTTTAAAGCATCTAATAATGAAGCTGAGTACGAGGCTCTACTCGCAGGACTGCGAATAGCAAAAGAGCTCAAGGCCAAAGCTATACATTGCTACAGCGATTCCCAGCTCGTGGTTAATCAAATCTTGGGAGAGTACCAGGCTCGTGGCACAAGAATGGCAGCTTATCTGGAGAAGGCAAAATCCGCATTGGAGTATTTCGAGTTTTACGCAATCGAACAGGTTCCCCGAGAACAAAACTCAAATGCAGATGCCTTAGCTCGACTCGCCACTTTCGCCGAAAATGAAGAGCTGAATGTTGTACCCGTAGAACACCTATCAGCACCCAGTATTACTGAGCCAGACGAGGAAGATGTATGTATGATTGAAACAAAACCGACCTGGATGAGTCCAATAGTTGATTATCTCGAAAATGGAATTCTTCCAAAAGACCGGAACCAGGCTCGAAAATTGATGTATCAACTTCCTCGTTACACCATTTTGGACGGAAAGCTATACAGAAGAGGATATTCCATGCCGCTGCTTAGGTGTGTAACCCCTCCTGAAGCAAAGAAGATCATTGAATAAATTCATGAAGGGTTCTGCGGAGACCCCGCCGGGGGGCATAGCCTGTCCAAGAAGATCATACGTCAAGGATATTTCTGGCCAACCATTAGAACAGACTCTTTTGAGTATGTGAAGAAATGTGACAAATGCCAGAGATTCGCCACGATACCCCGAGCTCCACCATCCGAACTGACCATGTTGACATCCCCATGGCCTTTCGCAGTATGGGGCATCGACCTCATAGGCTCTCTCCCAACTGGAAAAGGCAGAGTGAAATATGCGGTAGTCGCCGTTGATTACTTCACAAAATGGATGGAGGCTGAACCATTGGCAACTATAACTTCGAAAAAGATCCTTGATTTCGTGGTAAAGAACATCGTATGCCGATACGGAGTATCGAGAAAGATTGTATCCGATAACAGAACCCAGTTCGATTGCGACTTATTCACTAACTTTTGCGAAAAGAACGGCATAATAAAGAGTTTTTCATCAGTGGCTCACCCTCAAGCGAATGGTCAGGTCGAAGCCGTTAACAAAACTCTCAAGAGCTCTCTAAAGAAAAAGTTGGAAGAGGCAAAGGGACGATGGACCGAAGAATTGCCTCAAGTCCTTTGGGGATATAGGACTACAGCTCGGACATCAACCGGACATACCTCGTTCTCTCTAGCGTACGGCTGCGAGGCAATGTTGCCCATCGAGGTCGAAATCCCGACGATCCGAACTCAAATTTACGATCAGGATTCAAATCATACTCAGCTCGAAGAAACCCTAGACTTGATCGAAGAAAAAAGAGAAGAGGCTCAGTTGAGAAATGCTGCTTACCAGCAACGAACCATAAGATATTTCAATAAGAGGGTTCGAGATCGAAAGTTCGGAGTGGGAGACCTGATTTTGAGACGCGTATTCTTAGCCACCCGAGATCCAGCAGCTGGAGTGCTCAGGCCGAACTGGGAAGGACCATACCAGATAGAGTCAGTCATCCGACCTGGCGTATACAAACTTGCGAGATTAGATGGGAGCCTGATACCGCGAGCATGGAATGGCGAACACCTTAGACCTTACTATCAATAGTGTAGGAACTGTTGCCTGTAACCATGAATTTGTTTGTTTGTTTATTTGTTTTTGAATTTCATCAAATAAAAGGTCTATTTTGTTCCATATGTAATTTCTTTTTATTTTTGCAATATCTCTTAATTTAATAACCTATGGTCACACTCATAGGATATTAAGGGGGCATCATTGGTATATATACCGTCAGATTAAAAAATAAAAAAAAATATATTTATATGAAGTATTTGGAGATAACCAAGTACGCGAGCTTAGATAGTTCGGACATAACCGACTTATCAAAAAGATAACAGTATTTGGAGATAACCAAGTACGCGAGCCTAGATAACTGAGTTATCAAAAATATGAAGTATTTGGAGATAACCAAGTACGCGAGCTTAGATAGTTCGGACATAACCGACTTATCAAAAAGATAAAAGTATTTGGAGATAACCAAGTACGCGAGCCTAGATAATTGAGTTATCAAAAACATGAAGTATTTGGATATAACCAAATACGCGAGCTTAGGTAGTTCGGACAAAACCGAACTACCAAAATCCTAAAACGTTGGGAGTTAACCAGATGTGCAAACTTAACAGGTCTGGAACAAACCGGCCAAAAAATTGATCGATGATAAGTAGGAGCCTAAACCTATCACGAGACAAGTCAAGATCGAGGCTGGAATATCTAAGAATAGTTTCAAACTCTTAACCTCGGAACAAAAACTGAAGATGAGGAAAAGTGACTAAACAAAAGATATAACCAAATCATTCACATTACATACCATATAAGTACTTTTGAGTTCATGGTTAAAGTAATATCCGACCTTGATAAGTAACGAGGTCGGAAGCGGATAATTCGAATAAACTATGCATGAATGCATCGAATTTCGAGCCCAAATCCAAACTATGTTTGTATGAATAAATAAACATAACCGGTTCATCAATATAAAAATATGCAAAATATTTCGAGCCAAGAAATGTAAAGCATATAAAAGAATGGTAAAAGAAATTGTATCAGCCCTGTGGGCATATATTAAAATAGTTACAGAAATAAGGGGACGCAGCCTCGATAACTGATCTCCCCGAGGTCAGATTCAAGGAAAAGGAGTCTCCTTGGCCTTCTCAGCATCAGTGGCACCGGACCCCTCAGGACGATTAGCATGACTATCCTCCTGAGCTTCCTCCGAAACGGTGCCCGGAGCAGCCTTTTCCTTCTCGAGCTGCCCAGCCTTCTCCTTCTCAAGCCGTTCAGCCTCTTCCTTCTCGAGCCGGGCATTCCATCGTTCAAGAAGCGGCGCCTCGTGGGGACCTAAGAAGCTGGTGTCCAGCTCTTCGTTATAAGCCCACATCCGGTACATGGCTGAGTCAACCGCCTTTTCCTTCTTTTCTTTGTACTCGCCAAGAAGGCGAGTTTTGGCATCCTCTATGATGTCGAAGGTGGCGGCCTTGTCCTCTTCGAGATTCTTATTGGTCTCCCGAAGCTGGGTGTTATCTTTCTTTTGCTCCTCGAGTTCAGCTCTCAGCTTTCCGAGCTCCTTGGCCATGTCCTCACGCTCCTTAACCACTGCCTCGAGCTTAGCATTCGCCGCCTTCAGATCGTCATTCGCTCTAAGGTGGAGGTCCTTCGCCTCTTGAGCATGAGTCCTGCTCGAATGGATCTCGTTGTTCAGCTCGTAATTGAGCTGGGCAGTGAAGGCGAGAGCTTGAAAAAAAGGAAGAAACCACCATTAGCCTCAGGTCAGTATGAATGTAAGCAAAAGGAATATAGGAGGATACTTACCGCGACAGTGTGCTCGATACTCTTCTCGTAAAGGACAGTGCGGTCTCGGGTGCCAGTTAGGCACTGCCACTGAGGAGCTTCGAAACTGCCATAGCTCTGGCCGATCCGGGACATAACATCCGAGATCAGCGTAGATCCGTGAGGTCCAGCAGCATTATCCATCACATACGAGTCCATATGGGTGGAGATTGTTAGCTTCTGAACTCGAGAAGCAGAAGGCCTTCTGGAAAGCTGAGCTGAAGACGTTTCGCCCACCACAGGAGGTTGGGACTCAATGGCAGGGGCACCAACCAGCGAGGTCGGTGCGACCGCGGAGATGACGGCCTGTGAGGATGGCATTGTCGTGGAGGCGCTAGCCTGGATAGTCGACGCATCAATAGAGCTCGAAACCGGTGGGGCAAGGGGAGGTGTCTTTTTGGACCTCTTGGAGCCTTTGCCCGGCTGACCGGTCTTCAGTGACCCCGCCCTAGGGCGTTTGTTCCTCTTGGCGGCTGCATTGTCGATAAGGGCGTCAAGGTCGGAGTCCATCTCGCCTGCACAAGTCACAACGCAGTGAGTCAGTAAAAGAGAAATGTACATCAAGTAATTTTGGTATCAGACATATAGTGATGATAGAAGAAACCTAATTGGAACTCTCCCCCGAGCTCGAGCTTGGGGACCATGATATTCCCCCATCTTCAGAGGAGGCGGGGGGAGTGCCTTCCCTATAAGTAGGTGATAACCTCGAGAGGTCCCTATAATCATTGGTCCCGTACTGTACAACTATCCCATTCCACACCTCGTCCGTGGTGTACATGGTATCATATTTCCCGAGCCCACTATCGAACCTATGGACACAGTCGTCTACCCAACTCCATATGTAGAAGTGGTATCTATCCTGTGGGCACGAGACTAACCTATTGGGCCTGTGTTCTAGTAGTGTGGGAGACCACATCCTCGAGGTAGGGAGGACTTTACCTTCATCTGAGTCCGAGCTCGAGGCTTCATCAATGGCCTCATTCCCGGACCGCGGACTCCTCAGACGAACTGGGAGTGATGGCCTCCTTTCTCTCCTCGGAGGAAGGGCGCCTGTGGGCAGTGGCACCTCCTCCCAGCGTTCATATTTTTTGCTGGACCAGTCAGAGGTTGACTGGCCCTCTCCCAACAACCCGCAAGCTCGGAGCTTGTCCTCGTGTAATAGATACGAGAGAGACCTCCTGCCATAAGGAAGTTGGAGCAAGGCCTCTCTGTGCCTCATCATTGCTTCATTGGGGGTGGGATGCTTAAAATTAGCTGAAAAGCGAAACACATTTCATCTAAATATGGATTTAAGAACTAAAGTCTCGTGCTCAGGAATAAAAGTAATGAGAATACTTACGAATCCGCCTGAACGAGTAATGTCGAGACGGGGACAGACCGTCTGTCCAGAAGAAGGCCTTCTTGAAATCAGGCGGGTGATTGGGGAGATCCTCAAAAACCTTCGTCTCTTTGGGATAGCTTGAGAGATAGTAAAAACCATCCCCTCCCCGAGCTCGGGAGGGGTTACTTTTCAAACAAAAGAGATATAAAATCTCTTGAGGTGAAGGTCCTTCCCACCTCAGCTCGTGGTACAAGGACCTCAGGGCAGACAGCACCCGGTACGAATTAGTGTTGAGTTGGAACGGTGCCAACCCAACGAAATCAGTAAAGTCTTTGAAAAAAGACTTCAAGGGCAGCAGTGCTCCCGCCCTCATATGTTCTTGGCTCCATGCCGCATATTTTACTGTGGCATCGCGGCCGCCGGGGGCGAAACAACTTCGTTCTTGACCATTCGGAGCCCGACACTTCAAGGTGCCTGACAAATGGAGGCCATGGAAGGTCAGGATTTCAGATATTTGGCTGGTTGTGGTAACCGTGCTCTGGTAGAGCTCGGCCTCGAACATCTCCTTCCTCGGCTGCGAGGATGAAGTTTCCCCCATTAATGAAAACTGGAGTTCCCCTGGATGATACGCAATAGTGACCTTTAGCGCAGGGTTGAGGGGAATGGGCCTAGGTCCTGAATTGGGTTCCGGATAGAGGGCCTCCCGAAGAACTCTTCTCTTCTTTTCAATGACCTCGTCTATCTGGCGGCGATAGTGAGCTCGAATGTCTTCTTGCTCGCGTGTAAGCTCGTATTCTCTTATCCGACGTTGGTTCCGGGCGAAGAGCGATTCCGAGCTCGGAGATTTCGGCTCGTAAGGGACTGCCAGCAATGACCCCCACCGTCTTTCCAGATTCTGTGACATCTAGCGAGAAAGAAAAAATGGTGAGGGCCATGCATGCAAGAGTCACGAGCTCGATGGAATGAGCTCGGAGATTTAGGAATGAGACTAAATACTAAGACCCTTATTGAAGAGTCAGGGGCGTGTATTCCACGAAAAAGAAAAGGAGTGTGGATAATTTTTTGAAAATCCCGAAATTCAAGGGAAAGGAGAGTGGCGGTTAGCCAGGAAAAGCATTTTTTGGGTTTCGTGCATTTGTCAAAGCCCATGTTTTTATCCGAAAGCTTAATGTACAAGAAACGCTGCCTAAGAATTTCAAAACCCAGAAAATGGGAACCACATTCAAACGTCAAAACTGGGTATAAACCAGAGACGAACATCCAGAGTGAAAATCCAGAAAGCATAAAAACCTATCGGTTCAAAACCTCCTATCGTATCATGCTAAGAACATAAACTAGCACACACAGCAAGGACATTTTAAACGAAAAACAAAAACGGCATACTTACACAGTAATGACGATTGCAGAGAGATCGTCGATTGGAGAAGAGGTTGCAGGAAAGAACTCACTGATTCGAACAGACCAGGATTCCTTTGTTTCTTTGGTCGAGAAAACATGCACGGAACAGGAACTTTGCAAAGAGGTCTCTGGGCTTGTTTTTCTTCTTTTCTTGCTTATGGCGAATGAGGATGAAAGTGAAGAAGATGAAGAGTGGGGCCTTGTATATATAGGTGGGGAAAAGGAATTAACCAGGAGCGTCGAATGAAATCCTCACTAGATCGAACGGATGGGGATCAATGACAAGAAGGCGCCGAAAAGTTGTCAGACGGACGATCGTGGGCGTGTTTCCAAGGTACTCAAGTACCTAAAATGAGCAATACCCAGCTGACGCGTGTCCATTTTCAAAGGTGTGACGGTACAGTTCTCAAGGAAAGTAGTTCAAAAGTTTCCTTCTCTTAGGATTCGAACAAATACTTTTGAGGGGGCAAGATGTTATACCCAGATTTCGAGCCATGGTAACTATGGCTCCGAAAATTGGATTCGCAACAAATGGTCTCGTAAGGATTGAAGTATGCTCCAGGATTGTATATCGAGCCTGCAAAGTACGATATATGACCTCGAATATATGTGCTCGAAATGGTCTCGATCTCGAAAGATAGCTCCGAGAATACACTCATCTTCGGGGACGACTTCGGATCGGGGGTCTCGAGCTAGATGTATGTATGATCTCGAAAGACACGTGATCTCGGGAGATGCCAATAGCTCGAACAATGACGTGAGACCTGGGATGCTAAAGCCTTAGAGATACGCGATAATCACCTTGAATATCTACAAGTATTATAAATATGAGATGTAATCCTCATTTATTAATGTAAATCCCCAAGAATCGTGGGATATTATTTGGTCAGTTATGCGTTTCCTGGTCTTCAGGGACGTTTCCTTTTATATCTGATTATAGGCATTTAAAGCCATTTATTTTATTCACAAAAGAGTAACTACCCAAAATATGTGGGATAGTATTCTGCATCCTTCTCTATAAATAGAGAAGCCATGCACCATTGTAAAGGACCGAAATTTTGATCCTTGAGAGAAAACTCTGAAGAATTCATGCTAAGGATTTTTCAGAGATAATCTTAAGATTAATAACAGAGACTCGTGGACTAGGCAGATTTAACTGCTGAACCATGTAAAAATCGTGTGTTTGATTTGTTTTATTTCATTTAGCCATTGTCAATCATTGTTTACGTGCTCTTCTTTTACTGTTTGATGAGAAACGGCGTCAACAGGGTTTAACCCTAGCTCCTCTTTAAACCCTCGGTCATGGTGGTCGAGCAGCAACATATGTACACATCGTCACCTAAGCTCTCCAACTCAAGGATTGTCCAGCTTTCTTTTACCTTTACCTGCACCACATAGCACCCGTGAGCCAAGGCTCAACAAGAAAACTTAAACATGCTTATAAGCAGTTAACAACAATTCACCAAATCATATCAAGCATGCCTAGCAGTAATAACCTAACTTGTGCATGCAAACAAATACCAATGAATAATTGTGGAGTCCTGCGCTCTGAGTAGGTGACTAATAAGTATCTCTCTCTGAGGTAGATGACTAATAAGTCTCTCTCTGAAATAGACGACCAATAAGTCTCTCTCCGAGGTAGACAACTAATGAGTCTTTGTCTGAATAGATGACTAATAATTCTCTCTGGGTAGATGACTAATAAGTCTCTCTCTGAATAGATGACTAATAAGTCTCTCTAGGTAGATGACTAAAAGTCTCTCTCTGTATAGATGACTAATAAGTCTTTATTTGAATAGATGACTCATAAGTCTCTCTCTGGGGTAGATGACTAATAAGTCTCTCTGAGTCCCATGCCCCAAGCCATGTGACGTTTCAGTCACCTAAGCCTTTTAGCCCTGGCTCTAAGTAACTACCCTTTAGATTAGACAAGCGCTTTAGTTTTCTTTGACCAATAGGTCGGTCAAGCATTTAATGCTCATGTTGATTAGATCTAATCATTTTGGCCTGCGTTAAACATGCTAATATCACTCTTGACTCAAAAGCCAATACCATATAACCAGTGCTCAGTACTACTGCCGATCTTGACTGATAAGTCACAGCTTCATGACCAATACTAAACACCAATGACGTTCCCTGACTAATAAGTCAGTGCCATTCACAAGTAAGCCATGCTGCCAAGCATTTACAATGCAATCAATGTCTATGTATAGATCACTCAACATGCCTCATCAAAAATCACCAGCATAATTATAATCATGCACATTTAAACATCCAGATATAAGGAATTCAACATGCTTAACCAATAATCACAAGCATAATCATGCACAATTATAGAGACTCAAGCTATGATCAATTCCATATTCAATATTCATGCCATGCCATAACCACTTGTATCATATGCATCACATACTGGGTGCAGTTTTCTTACCTTTGGTCCAAGCACAGGTTACCAATAAATGACCCCTAAGCACGATCTAGTTTCCAAGCCCCTAGCGATAACCTAGTCACAACCATAATATAAAATCCCATCACAATAGGTAAATAAATACTTCCAGACTGAGTCCTAGCCTCCGGGACGTCGAATCCTACCAAACTGGGTAGTAAGATCGATCCTGAGCCCTTAGGTTTAAGTTCCCATGACTAAAATCCCACTTTGGCCACTTTTCCCCTTTTGAGCCGCGACCCCAAACACTAGAGCCGCAACTCTGCTCAAGTCAAGGCCCAAAGCCCTTCTCTGCCTGCACTAGCGCCACATCTCAAATAGCGCAGCAACCCCCTTCACCTTCTTCACCAAGCTTGAGTCGTGGCGCCCAAGAACAGGGCCGCGACTCGACCTCGATCCCAGCCAGAAAACCTCCATTTTCTCATTTTAAATCCTACATAAACCTATCCAAACATCTCCAAATCCCAAAATCAAAGTTCCCAAACATCCCAATGGCCCAAAACCATCAAAACCCAAGTCTCATTCAAATCAAAAACTCATCAAAACATAAAATCCAATCAAAGCTTAAAAACTTGAAAACTTAAAACTTAAAACTCGGATTACCTCTGATTGATTCGTTTCCCAGCTAAATCCTCCGGCTAATAGGCTTCTAATCTTCCCTAGAATCGCTATGCTTCTATCCTTGCTTGAATCCGAGTCCTAAAACTCGAGTTTCCTTCGAAAATGCGATCGGTGTAAAAAAGGGAACAAGAGAGAGAGAGAGAACGTTCTGAACGTTCTTTTTATTTCTAACAAGTTACTTCAACCTTAAATAACATCAAGCAAATCCTAATGCTCAGGGTCCCAAAAACACCCCTAGGGTAAAATAGTCAAAATTCCCAGAATTCCCGCCTGATCTCACTAACTCCCAATTTATCATCAAATATTTATTCCCATTACCCAATATCTCAGTAATGTGCTAAATACCCAAAATACCCCTTGACTCACTCCGAGTCAAGTATGGATCCCGTTGTGACTTTCCCACTAGCTTGCTTCCTAGGATCGTCTCGTGCTGAGTAACCCAAACATACTCACATAATAATGTGGTCTCACACATATATCACATATATGCCAAATATGCAAAAAAAAAACAGCCAAATTATAAAAATTTCCCAATTAAACAGAATTGAGCTCACATGCATATTTAATACATCTAAACATGCATATCAAGTCATATTATAATATAACTCACATAATCACATAATAACGCACAAAAATATCATATAATCACATAATTCCATAATTTTCCATCCTGACCCCCTAATCAAGGCCCTATGCCTTATTAGGAAATTTGGGACGTTACAACTATACCCTCCTTACAGAAATTTCGTTCTTGGAATTTTATCTGAATAGCCCGGAATATTGATCACGCATATCTGATTCCAGTTTCCAAGTCACTTCTTTGACCTTACTATTTCTGTATCATACCTCAACCAAAGGTATAACTTTGTTCCTCAGAACTCTATTCTTTCTGTCTCATATCTGGACTGGCTATTCCTCACAGGATAACTTTGCCTCCAATTCCAAATCCTCATAACTCAACACATGAGTCTCATCTAACACACGTTTCCTCAAAATGGAAATATGAAATACACTGTATACTGCTGACAGTGCCAAAGCTAAGGCCAATCCATAGGCAACCTGACCAATCCTAACCAGGATTCAAATGGTTCTATTAATTTAGGGTTCAACCTGCCCTTATTTCCTCACCCCTTTCCATGGCAATCTTTTAAGGAAGATACAGTCTTCCACTTGGAACTCCATGTTCTGGCCATTCAAATTAATATAACTTTTCCATTTACTCTGATAAGCGAGCATCCAAGCTCTAATCTTTTCAATAGCCTCAATGGTTCCCTGAACTACCTCAGAATCCAGATATAACATTTCACCCATTTCATCCCTGTGAATGAGTGATATACATTTTTTACCATACAACATCTCATAAGGTGCCCCTCCAATAATTGGATAACTCACTCTCTAATTTACCATCAGTCTGAGGATAATAAATTGTACTAAATTCCAACTGTATACTCCTTGCCTTCTGCAACCTTCCCTAAAACTAGGAAGTAAGAGCAGGATTCTCATCTAATAAGATAGACCTCAAATTCCATGAATGCGTACTACCTCTCTCACTTAGAGGTCTGTATACTGATCAATTGTATTACTCATCCTTACTGATAAAAGTGAGCTAACTTTGTATACTTGTCCATAATGACCCAAACTGAATCATGCTGACCCACTATCTTGGGCAACCCCACTGCGAAATCAATCCTTCTACTGTGAACTACACAAAGGCTGCAATGGTCTTACTGGTTTCTGATACTCTATCTTGACCTGCTAACAGGTTAATAACTTTGCCATGTATTCAGTTACGTCTCTCTCCATCCCAAGTCACAATTATAAGGATTTTAGATCCCGGTACATCTTTCATGATGCCTAGATGAAGAGAATAAAGGGTAGTACGAGATTCATCCAGAATCCCCCGTTTAATCCCAGTGCCCATCAGATCCCAAGTCTGATCCCTATACCACAATAAACTTAAACCTGACACTGTATAGTCCTTAGCTAATCCAGCTAAGACATTCCCTTCAATCCTTTCCATTTGTGGTTAACTTAACTATTTTCCTTTGATCCTCTCTACAAGGGTAAACTTAAGCATAATGTTGGCCACTTGGCCCACCAGTAACTCTGCTCTAGTTCTGGTCACACCCTTCAATTAACATGATGCATAGGTAATCACCTTTTCCGGTCAATGAGGTGACAACCCTCGAGAATTCCTTCACAAAATTCATATAATATCTTGCTCATCCAAGGAAACTCCTGACCCCTAAGGCGTTCCTTGACCTTGGCCAATCTCCAACTGAGAGTATACCACAATACCGTCAATCTAGACGATCACAAATCCAATTAAGATAATCTTTGAATACTTTGTTCATCTAATCCATCAAAACAACTCAACATTAATCAAATCCACAAACATAACTCAGCACTCCTAGTGCCCTTATCCGATATAAAAAGAAGTCTTCTGCTTATCCTTCCTCCTGATCTTTAGCTGGTAATAACCAAATCAAAGATCCACCTCAAAGAATATGGTCTTACTTAGTAACTGAACCTTTAGTTCCTACAAGCCATTTAATATAGTGCCCCAGACTTGGTTAACCAATCCATATCTAGGATCATATTGAAGTCATTCATAACCAACCCTATCAAGCCAACTGATGAGTCCCTTCCACAACAATCTAACTCATCTCTTAAAATTAACAATAGAGTATTAAATTCCCATCACAACATAACCATGTAATCTGCATATCAACTCGATACCTCTCTAAATGCAACAAAGCAAAGAACAACATGGCACCAAAACTAGTCAGCATAATACAAAATCAGAACTAGGAAGTTGACTTGCCACCACTGAGGAACCAGCCCCAGTCTCAGTCTTAGTCTCTGACTCTGACTGCATCAGAGTAAACTCTCGAGCTAGAGTCAAGTTGTCTTCCCCCTTTTCTCATCCTTCCTTCGCCTTGGGAAATTCCTCTTATGGTGCCCAAACATTCCACAAAAGAAACATGCCCTTGCTCGACATTCTCCCAGATGACGTCTGTTGCACCGAGTGCATGTCGGATAGGGTTTCCAATTTTCTTTCTTGCCCGATGGTGTACCGCAGCACTTCAGAACCCCTTTCTAAACCAGAGGTACCAGATACATTGATAACTCTTCTTTCCTGATCACTGGGATCTCTGCCCCTTTCTAATCCAACCAATGGAGGTATCACTACTTGAGCACTACGCTCTCTAGCACCATCCTTCATAATCTCATTTTCTGTGCTCTCAACAGCAATAACTTTTCCTACCACTTGAGCGTAGATAGAGATTTCATGCACTAGGGTGACTCTAACGCCCTGAGCTACTCTAAGATTTAATCCTTGGATAAACCTTTCCTTCCAAGCTACATCCGTGGGTACCATATCAAAAGCAAACCTGGCCAACCCATCAAATCTGTTAACACACTCGGTTATTGTCGCATTTCCTTGAACCAGGCTCAGAAACTCATTCATCTTAGCATTCTTGGATTAGAAATTGATGATTACCCATTGACACTGTGACTAGGTTTATCGTTAAGGCTCAGAACTGAGGGCCATGCTCGGGACCGCTCTTAATTCTTCGCTCGAAATTCAAAGTAAGAAAATTGCACCCATGTGGTTGTGTTTGGGACTAAGGTTCCCTGTATCATTGATATATGTGTCATGTAACTTCATCATTATTATGTGAAATGTTAAAGTATGGCATAAGGGAGTTGGGGCTGATGATTAGCCCATTGGATGTGGCTTGGCCACTGTGAGTCGGGGTCAGCTAAATAAACAATAAACTCAGCCTAAGAGACCCGGGATCAGCTAAGTAAATAGAGGGCTCGGCCTAAGGACGCCGACTCTAAGCATATGTATCACTGGTTAAAATATGTTTTGAAAATATACATTTTCAATTATTAGCTTGATGCTTATATTATGTTGAATTTTTGAATGACTGTACAGAGATTATTTGGATGCTACTATTGTATATGTGGCTATTGTTTATGGTTTTCTTGCTGGGCCTTGGCTCACGAGTGCTACATGGTGTAGGTAAAGGCAAGGGAAAGTTGGACCAACCATGAGTTGGAGTTCTCTGGGCGCGGAGTGTACATTGTCAACTGCTCGTTCGCCACGGCCGAGGAAAGTATAGGGACAGAGCCTAAAACTTGTATTTTGCCATTTGAGTGGCTTTTGTTTGTATTAAACTTTTGAGGATTGTAAATTGTCACTTAAACCCTGATTTTGGGATCCCGTGTACCAAACATCCGTTTTAATTAAAATTAACTCTTTAATCAAAATCTTTTAACCCTAACCTGATAGTTGACTTTAGGATCACATTATTGTTCAAACGACTTAATTAGCAAGTCTGGCACTATTTTAAAATACACAGTGTAATGGTCTTGGTTATCCAGGGCATTATAACTTGGTATCAGAGCGGTCTAGGTTTAAGGGTTCTTGAAGACTAGCTAGGTATGTTCACTCGCCGCTAAAGACAAGCTCGACTCAGAGTTTGGTAACTGTATATATGTGATTACATGCTTAAATGCTCAAATGAATATAAATGTTTTAATATGTATGATTAATAATGAGCATGAGATACTGATAGGGCCTGACCCTTGATTGTTGTGTAATTATTATGAGGCATGCTTATTAGCATTGCTGCTGCATGTGAATGAATATTTAAATGATTGTTTGCATCTTGATTGCTTATGGTTGGTTGAGTTTCAATGGTGGACTATGGAAAGATTGTTAACCTATCATCATTGCCTGACTGCCGAGTTGTTGATTGCAGATAAACTTGGATAGCTATGCATCCAAGGCGATCAATACAACTAGTCGACATAGGGTCCAAGGCTAGAGATGATGACCAGGGCTAGAAACCTCTATCAGTCCCTGAGAAGTGGCAACAGATACTTGCTGATATACAAGCTCGATTACAGAGTCAAGAAGAGCAGATCCGTCTCTTGAGATAGTAGGCTTCGTCAGGGAGTGCTGCACCTATTGTGCCACCTGTTGTGCACCAGTTGTACAGTCACCTGAGGCTAGGAGCAAGTGGGAGCCACTGTATGAACAGTTCATGAGACAACATCCTCCAACCTTTGAGGGAGGACCAGATTCATGAGGGTGGAAGGTAGTGAAAGGGTGGCATGTGCCACCTATATGCTTAGAGAGGATGCCAATATTTGGTGGGAGGTGGCTTCACAGACCAGGGATATTTCTAACTTGAGTTAGGATGGGTTCAGAGATCTATTTAACCACAAATATTACAATGTTGCCATCATGGGAGCAAAGGTAAATGAATTCACGGGGCTGGTATAGGGCAACATGACAGTTACAGAGTATGCCCTGAAGTTCGATAGTGTAACGCCCTGGATAGCCAAGACCGTTACACTGTGTGTTTATAAAGGTGCAAGACTTGCTAATGAAGTCATTTAATTTGAAACGTGTTACTGAAACTACAATTGAGCTAGGGTTAAAAGGATTTTGGTCTCAAAAGCTTCATTTCTTATAAACAAACATTTTCTTTACATGGGATCCCAAAAGTAGTAAAATTAAAATACAGTCTACAAAATTTTAGGATATTAGTACAGTTATTAGCCACTCTAAGGAAAAACAGACAATTAAGGTTTTCTCGTCCTGTGTCATCCCTCGGCCGTGGCAGCCGATCAGCTGACTATGTACATTCAGCCCCGCAGCTCTCCATCTCAGAATTGGTCCAACTTGCCTTTGCCTTTTCCTTTACCTGCACCACGTAACACTCGTGAGCCAAGGCCCAACAAGAAAACACAATAACAGAGCATAACTATCAAGAAAACAACTGGATAACTCATACAGTATAAACAGGCACTCAACAATCCAATTATTCATGTTATTCAAGTATTCAGCATACCAAGTATATCATTTCTTATCAATAATCATTTCACATATGATAACCAGGGTTAACGCCCTTAGGCCGCACCCTCTATTTATCCCACTGACTCCGGCCCGCCTAAACCAAGCTCAGTGAATATTAAGCTGTCTTAAGCTACCAGTGGCCGAGCCGCGCCCTGTGCGCAAGTATAATTTACGGCACCCTTAGGTCGTTTATCACATGTCCCATGGCATAATACCATCTATGACATTATACAGATATAGGGAGCTCTTAGTCCCATCAGAAACACATATCCGGGTGCAATTTTCTTACCTTTAGATTTCGCTAGCTTTGTTCAATTTGATCCTCAAGCACGATCAGAATCATCACCAAACCTCAAATCCAAAACCTAGCCTCGGGACCAATCTTGAGCCCTCGGGAAGCCCTAATTCCACCAAATGGGGTGGTGGAATCAAACCCCGAGCCCTCGGGTAAAAACCCTAAGAAATAACCTAAAAACCCCTTTTTGGGAACATGGTAGCGCTACAGGGCCCTAAGGAGAGCGCTATAGCGCTACAAGCAGAGCCAAAAGGCTCTGGAACTTCAGGCCCTAGCGCTGTAGCGCCCAGCGACTAGCGCTACAGCGCTAGTCACAGCACACCCCAGCACACATTTTTCTCCTTCGAATTTTCCCGAGCAAAACCTTTCCAAAACCCAACCAAACCTCCATGAAACTTCAAAAAAAGCCTCCCAACATCATCTACTCATCCCATAGGTCCCAACCATACAAAACTCAACCACATGCTCCCCAAATCAAGGAAATCACCATAGCTGAACCTAGAGCCTAAAAACTCAACAAGAAGGACAACTGAAACCACAGAACTTGAACCAGAGTTTCTTACCTTTGATGGATGAGCTCAACCTAGGTTATCTTCCACACTTGCTTAGCCTTCACCTCCTCAAAGCTTCAACCTCAATTCCCTAGAATTCCCACCAAAACTCAGCTCAAAATCCATGTTTACATTAGAACTAGAAACTGAAAAGCAACCTTAAACCTTACCTCAAATGGATGGACTGCTCTTATTAATTCCTCAAACCAAATCAAGGGCCCTAGCCTCAAGCTCCTGTCCAGACTCTCCCTGAGTTTCAGCTCCAAATTCCTTCAAGAGATAAGGAAGAAACCTAAACCGAATGGGAGAAGAAATGACCCCTGTTTTCCTTCTTTCTTTTCTCTTTCTTTTCTTTTCTTCAGACCTTTACTACCTTCTACACACTCCACTAAGGTATAAAGTCTAGTAATACTCATCCCTTTTAAGCCAAATGACCAATTTTCCCTCCCCTTTATAACTAAGCTTTTAAACCTCCTAGGGGCATTTTGGTCATTACACCCAATTCTCGCTAATTCCTCGAATGTCTCTAATATTTACTGCTTACTTCCCAACACCTAACTAATCACCAATTATTTTCCTCAATATCAAAATACACTCCAATATATTCACTAAATTCACAGAAATACCCCCAAGCTCGCCCCGAGTCGGGTATAAATCCCCGCCGTGATTTTTTTCGCTAAACTGCTCACGAAGATCGCCTCGAGTCACAGATTACAAATATATCCACATAATAATGTGGTCTCGACAATTTATCACAAATATATACAGTTATGCCCTCAACAGGCCAAAATTATGAATATGCCCTTCTAACCTAGTCAGGGCCTACATGTATACTAGTACACATAGTCATGCATCACAGATGTTCAAATAATCATATAACATGCTTTTAGTCACTTGATTCACATATAATCCAGTTATGCCCTCCTGGCACACTAATCAAGGCCCTTAAGCCTTATTAGTGAATTTGGGTCGTTACAGATAGGCTGGCGAAATTTGCATCAGACTTAGTGCCTACAGATGCAGCAAGGCAGGACAGGTTCGTTCGAGGGCTCAATGCTATGATAGCCCGGGATGTGAGGATTACATACCTGGGCAAACGACTTATGCTCAGGCTGTTGAGAAGGCCGTTACCACAGAAGAGGGAGAGAATAAGATTTGGAGGGAGAATGTTGCGAGACGGGATGTTCGCAAGGCAGTGCTTCCATCCACAAGGTGTGATAGGGGCAGAGGCCCCAGTGATTTGAAGAGGAAGACCCCTGACACTTGCTGGTCCCGATAGGAGGGGTCGGGGTTCTCAGGGTGGCCGCCAGGGAGGCAGTGAGACATGGAAAAGTTATCCAGAATGCATGAGATGCAGGAAGCGCCATCCAGGTGAATCTTGGGCAAAGGCTTGTTATCTGTGCGGGGTGGTGGGACACCTCAAGAAGGACTGCCCATCAACAAAGGAGGAACCAGGGAAGGTGGGCAGCTTGACTCTAACTCAAGTGTTCACCTTGACGTAGGCAGAGGCCGAGGCTAGTCCCTCGGTAGTGACAGGTCAACTTTCTAGCGCTGGCTCCTCTTATATTGTATTGATTAACTCTGGTGCTACACATTCGTTTGTTTCTAGTAAGGTAATTGATAGATTGTGTAGACCTAGTGAGTATTACACAGCGGGGTTTGGGACTATACTGCCTACATGGTAACTGATAGTTTCTAGGAGGTGGGTTAGATCAATGCCAGTAATGGTAGATAGTAGGGAACTATCAGTAGACTTGATTGAGTTGGATATGGACGATTTTGATATGATTCTAGGGATGGATTGGCAGGTCAAATATGTGGCTACTATAGACTGCAGGAAGAAGATGGTGACTTTTAAGCCTGAGGGAGGGGATCCCTTTGTTTTCGTGGGTGTTGTGCATGGACCTCGCATACCCATGATATCAGCATTGAGGGCTAGGGACCTATTGCAGGGAGGTTGTATAGGTTTTCTAGATAGTGTGGTGTATACTAACAAAGTTATGCCAGTAGGGTCGGGAGAGACCAGATTGGTACGCAAGTTCTTGGATGTATTTCCTGAGGATTTACCAGGACTGCCGCCGCACAGTTTGTCATCGAGTTAGCGTCGGGTACAGAGCCAGTATCTGTTAGGAATTGTGCCCTGAAAGCATATGTAGTAGAGATTGTTTTATGAAATAAATAAATAAATTGAATTTGTTATGCATATATTTTACGAACTATATTATTATGTGATAATATTATGTAAATATCAGAAAAATTCCTAAGATCATATATGTGATCTCAAACACGTATTGGTACGGGAGGATTGTGTTTGAGATAAATGAACTTGAATAGTTCGCAGTAAAATAAAGTTATGGAATCTTTAGATTAATTACTGCAAGTACGATCCACTACTATTATGAATACATGTGATCTAGATCCGGATCACTAGTGTAGTAGGACACTTTAGTGAAGGTACTTTATATATTAGAGAATATATAGAACTTGACCAGATATGTTTATTAATACTTAGTTAAATACCATTTCGAAGTATTAATTAAATATATCAACTAATGATTATATACAAATAGATCTTAATCTTGAAGTTACTATGAACTCCTGTTTATGTTATATGACTTCTTTGATTCACTCGTTAGGGTCTGTCAGAATGATCAGGCTAGAAACTTTTGTTTTGGGAACTCATTAATGTAAATGGTTGGGGAAATAGTATACATATATGGAATCTATGCGTTCTCGCAAGAGACTGAATAATGGTTCTCTTAAGGGTTGACTTTTGGGACTGAAAGGTTATTGAGCTCAAATTCATAATTTAGTTATGAATTAACCTTCACTAGTAAAGTCAATGGTACTTAAGGAAACAAGAGATAATTAAAAGGGTAAAACAGTAATTTTATTCCCGATTAATTATGAACCATTATTAAGGGTTAATTTGTATGCAATGATTATATCAATGGACGCTTTATCATTATAAAGTACTTAGTAAATAAAATTTCTATAATTACAAGAGTACAGTCTCATATTTATAGTGGAATAATCATGAGATTAATAAATTAAGATTATTTAATTAAAGAGTTTAATTAATAATCTCAAATTTAATGGAGCTTGGAATTATAGGTCCATAGGTCCCCACAACGGCTCTATCAACACTATTCAAGGCAAAAGTTGATATAAAGAGAAAAATAGTTGAAAGAAATATTTAAGAATAAATTTATTCTTTGGGCCAAATATGCAATTATATGATAATAGTGATTAATTAATTAATTACAAATTAGTTGTAATTAACAAAATTAATTATAATATAATTTTTGAAAGTATATTAAATAATTAAATTAATTTCAAATTTTAATTAAATAATTAATTAATTATAGTTTTCGAAATTATAATAAATTAAATATTTATTTTCGAAATTATATTGGATTTAATTAATTGGTATAATTAATTAAATATATTTATTTGAGTGGGAGATAATAATCTGATAAGTTCAAATTGGATTTGAATTTAAAAAATTGATATTTATTCAAATAATTAATTATATTTGATAATTAGTTAAAAATATATTTAATTCAAATTTGAATTAGTTATCAGGTTGTTAGATTTTTATCTGACAAAGTAGTTTGAATAAATGATTAAATAAAAATATAAAAATTAAATATCCCTAGAAATTAGGGTGGTACACAACCACTACGTGTGGCGTGCACTACATATTTCAGGGACAATATTTTTCAATTTTATTTAATTAATTAATGGATAATTCAAAAAATTAATTTTTTGATATTTTCATTAATAAGATAATTAATTAATTAAAAGATAAATTGTAAGTTGATTACAGATTTATTTTTTCAAAATTAAATATTTTCTATTTAAGCAAGACTTATAAGAAAATATATAGACAATTTTTATCTCAGTCATTCGCTCTGTGAAAAATAGAACGATACTTTTTTACCTCTCCCTGAAAAGATAAAGAACCAATTCTCAGGCCTATTCTCTTGATCTCATGTGTTGAGTACATCAAGTAGAATCACAAATAAACTATCATTTATTCTCCAAGTGCCCACACACTTCTTGAGGTGTAGAGAACGTTGTGGAAGATCTTGGTGTGAGTACCTAAGAGCAGCTTGGATATGAAGATCGTTCTTATTACGAAAAGAAAGCTGGGACACTTGATAAGCTTCAAGAGGTATGCCTTATATTTCTATCTTGCTTATGATTAATGTATGTATATTAAAGAATCTGCATATTTAAAGGTAGTTTAAATACGTTACAAAATTTTTGTTGTACACTGGGCCAACCCTACCACCATTTCGCTGCGTATTAGGAAACTTGTTCCTAACAATTGGTATCAGAGAGGTCATTAATCTCTACATACATTAATTATTGTGTGGGCATAATATGCATTCTTATGTTATTGTAATATATGTGAATGGATGGATGTATGTATGTATGATTATAGTTTATGCTTAAGGGTCGTTAATTATATGGTGTTTTGGGTTTAGGAATTGTTCTTAAATTTCTATATGAAAAATGTAAGGTATATTGGGGCATAGGATTTTTTTTTTTGTAATTTAAGTTTCTGCATTAAATTATTTGAAAAAATTCTGTAAGGCCCGAGCCCCAGGTTCCTGTACGTAATGACCCAACTATTTCTAAGACCTTGGATCATTAAACTACTAGATATAACTACTATTTTTTGGAAAACATACATAAGAAAATAATCATAACTTTGTTGAAAACCCAAAATAAATATTGTGCAAATTACAAAATAATATGTAAATATGGTATGGGATCCCCTTTTTCATAAAACATAATAAAAACATATACTTTAATTGTTAAAATACTAAATGCAGAAATACATCAAAACATGATTTAAAAGACTAAAAATAAATAACGTCATCCTCGATTGACACGCAGTCCATTCATCCTTAACACACAAGTCAAGCTGCCAAGAATCCTTCCGCCTTCCATATTCGTTCTTCTGCATCAAGCTAAAAAAATAAAGAAGTGAGCCTAATGCCCAGTAAGGAAAATCTACTGTCAACATACAATATATATCATAAACATAAGACTACATCATATTCATATACTGTAAAACATATGACTATAAACATATATCACATATGACTACAACATTAATGACTAATATAAACTATTGGGGCTTGTTAGCTAAACAAGTCATATGCCCAATATAACTTCTTGAGGCTTCCTTATCTAAGCAAGTCATATGCCCAATCATCCATTCTCGGGGCTTGTTATCTTAACAAGTCATATGCCCAATCATAAATTCTCGGGGCTTGCTTGTCTAAGCAAATCATGTGCCTAAGCGACTGTAAACACATTCTTGGGGCTTGTTGTTTAAACAAGTCATATGCCCAAGAACTATAAGACATACTATACATATAAATATCATAACAAAAACATATACATATATAAGCACATAAAATCTATCCTATTTTCCTTACCAAAATCGGATATTTGAGAACAAGAGCGGGATTAGAACACTCCTAAAACCAAAAGTAAGAATGGTGAGTTTCTAAAGGAAAGAGATGAAAAGGAAACTAAACCATCAAAGAGGAAACTTACTGAGAAGAACCTTAGATCAAAGAACTTAAACACCTAACCACAAAACCATAAACAGAAGTTAGGATCTGAAAGAAACTTAAGGAAAACTAAGGGTGTGATTGGTATAGAATTCCAATCCGATTTTATGTTTTTAAAATTTAAAAATTGTGGGACCTACACAAAATTCTTGTTTGGTTTATCATTTTTGAAAACTATTTTTAAAAACAAATTCTAATTTATAAAAGGATTTAAGAAATTATGTTTTCACGTTTTTGTTTTTGTTTTCTGTTTTTTTTTTTTTTTCCTGACCACTTGTTTCAAGGACTCATAATGTTCCTCTCTCTCTCATAACATCTCATCTAAGGCTCATCTCATGGATTTTGCTTCTCTATCTCTCTCTTTATATTATTTTCTAATAAATAATATTAATTTATATATTAATAGACTTTTTACATTTTTTTTAAGGTGCTATGTTGTACAATAATTTTTCTTTACTGACAATTTTTTTTCTTCTTTCTACAATTCTAGTGTAAAAATATTTACTCTATTTTTTTTAATAAAAAGGGTATTTTCTTCAATTTAAAATTCTTATTCACCTCCATAACTATATATATTTGTTAAAATATTTCATTGTAAAATTATACAAAGGGATGCAATTGATTCTAATTTATAATATATTTTTTAAAATAAAATTCAGCTAATGATAAAATATTTTATAAAATAAAGATTACAAAAAAAAATTACTATTAATAAATAAATATAAATTTATCATTTCAATTCTATACTAAAAGTTAAATATTATAAAATAAAAATAGCTAACAAAGTAAAATATTTTTCTAAGTCCACAAATTGTAAATTGAGTTTAAAAAAAAAAAAATTTCTTGCTAATTTTCTTTTATTTTTCTTACAGTCTTGATTTTTTTTTCTTTTGTCAATTTTACAAGTCAATCTACTTTTTAAAATTTTTATCCATATAAATTTAGTAAAATAATTAATTATAAAATCATATAACAGAATATAATTTAATTCTAATTTACAATATATTTTCTAAAAAAATTCATTGATCAAATAAAAATTACAACAAATAAATAAATAAAATATTTTCACTTCAATTATTATTATACCAAAAATAAAAAATATATATTACATATTCAATTTTTAGATTTTCTACCAAAAAATTATTCAATTTTATAAAACTAAAAAATAGTTAACGGACAATACATTCAATCACATTTTCATAAACATATTTTCAAACACTAAATCTAGATTCTTTTTTCAGAATCATACTTTTTC